>NC_045427.1:179063459-180263459 GCF_902635505.1 Sarcophilus harrisii
GGGAAAAGATAAATTTATCAAGTCCTAAAGTACATTGTAATCATTCTACTTCTAATGTTTCTAGTGATAGGTAAATATGAATATAGTTATCAATATCATATATTTTTTTCTAATAAAAAATCAGTGCTGAGAGGTGAATAATTTGCTATAGTGCAAGCAAAATATCTGACTCACTTTGTGACAATTACCAAACAGTATTTTTTTTTTTAATTGACATGTTTACAGATGCAAAGTAAAGTGGGAAATTGTAGCATTTTCTGGACAATTAAGACCAAAATGACATAACTTTTTCCTGAAAGCAAAACAGAAGAGTTGGCTGAAAATTCTTTCAATTTATTACTTCATTGTTCAATAATAATGCCTGAAGTAAATACTGGTTCTAAAGTAATAGTTTACTTTTTTTTATATTGTCTTTATGTATAGCCCATTATCTATCAGTAGTGTTTGTCAGAAAAAGTGAGAATTTGGCAGCAACTTGGTTTTTAGGGAAAGAGAGTATTGTTTAGTGCAAAGAGTCCTGGTATTGATACAAGAAAGAAGTTCAAATCTCAGTTTGGATACTTACTGGCATCATGTCTCTGGGAAAGTGGGTTAACTCTTGTCAGCCTCTGTTTCTTATTCTATTAATTGGTGATCATAATACTTAACACTTTGTTACACTTTATTATAGGGTTATTATGAAGAAAGCATTTTGCAGACTTTAAAGCATCATCTAAAAATGATATTGTGTAGTTATTATAAATTTAATAGAGAACTTAGATAAAGACCTTAGAATGTAATTACATGTTTTTTAGTGGTAGCAGAGCCTTTGGGGTCCACAGGGTTTATAGATAAAAAGGACCTGAAATTTTATCCCCTTTATTTTACATGAATAAAATGTGCCAGTCAAGTAACATTAACATTCCTTAATGTCTAGTCATAAAGTCTGGATCTTCTAATCCCAATAGGCCTCATTTTCTTCTATAATTATTCACTTTATATTGAGGCTGCACATTCTCTCTCTCTCTCTCTCTCTCTCTCTCTCTCTCTCTCTCTCTCTCTCTCTCTCTCTCTTTCTCTGTATGTCTCTCGTCTGTCTTCTCCATTAGAATGTAAGTTTCATAGAAATTGTTTTGTAGTTTCTAAACCCAGTACCCGATAGAGTGCTTAGCACATAGTAGATACTTAATGGATGTTTGAGTACTTACTGTGTGTTAGGCATTGTGCTAAGTAAATAGTCTCCAGAGTTAGAAAGAGTCCCTGTCTTTAAAGAGCTTACATTCAACTGGGGAAATATATAAAATTATGAAAAATAAATGATAATATTGTGGATGCTAGTAGACATTAGTTCCTAGATGATCAGGAAAGTCTTGAGGTATTTCTGGATCTAGATTTGAAAGAAAAAAGGGATTCTTAGAGTAGGATTAGAGGTTTTCTAAGATTATGTCTATTTCTAAAAATTCTATCAATTTGAGTACCAGTACAATAGAAGTGTCATAGAAAGCAGTCTTTCTCAAGGAGAAAATGTCGGTCTTATTTAATTCCTATAATTATTTTTAACTTTAATTATTTTACTTAAATATTTAACTAACTATAATTATTTTACCTCTACTAAATTAATATACATTCATTAAAAGCCTCTTCCAGCTTTTTTCCTTTACAAATATTTTCTTGTCTATGTTCAGTAAAACGTAAAATTATGACCTTGGATTAAAAAAAAAATAACAACCCACAATGTTATATTGAACTGAGGTTTTGTTTTTGTTTTTGTTGTTTTTAATTTAACAAAGCATACAATTCAAATTAATGGTAGGTTTTTAAAATTTTAATCTTTTAATATACAACTAAAAACATTCTTTAAGTTTGAAGTGTTAGTAAGTGAATGGAAGAAAGAAATATATTCTTATATTTATGATATAAATAAATGATTGTGGAACATCTTTAAAATCAATGAAGGTATTATTTAAGGAAATGTATACTTCCTTAGTTTACCCTGTTTTTAGAAACGGAGGAGAAGGCAGTTAGGTTAAGTACTTGCCCCATGGTCACTCACCTAATAAATATCTGAGGCTAGTTTTTAACTCAGGTCTTCCTGATTCCAGGGCCAGTGCTCTGTGTACACATTGCACCAAAGCTGCCCCTCTTCAAATATTTTTTTCACTTTTGAAATTTTGTGATTATAATTTAGGTATAGTTTATCCATTTCTTTTGAAATGAACTTTTTTTTTTAAGCTTTAGAAGAATTTTACATGTAGAATAAAAATTTTTGTTACTGTTGCAAATCATGGGATGTGGATTTACTTTTTTTAAAAATCAAACTTGCTAATATGTGATTTTTTTTTTTTTGCTTTAAAATAAGGAATATAAAATAAATATCTTCTGTCTAGTTTGAAGATGAGTCTTACCTAGGGATGGTGAAAATATACAGAAAATTTCAATGTTTGTTATAGTCCTTGTCTAAAATATGATACAATAATTGGTGATTCAGGATTTCTGAAATTTTTTGTCAGTATTCATTTGGAAGACTTTTTTTTTAACTTAGAATAATAAGATGGTTCCATATATCTTTTAAAACCATGTACGTTTTTCCTTCACTGTAGACTTGTAAGATATTTATTATTCAAAATAATATTTTTTTGTTTTTAAGAAGACAAAGCACAGAGCTGATTATAAAATTGGAAGCTTGCTTATTTTGATGGTCATTGATAGAAATTTTGTACTTTGTTTTAGAAAATTATAAACAATTTCCAAATGTGAGTGCTTCATGTTATTTCTGTACTTTAATTTGCCTTTCCCTTTTAATCAAAAGACGATTTTTTTTTTTTTAAAGCCAAAGCCATCCTTTATTTTCTGGGCTGTTGAATTATTTAAAACATTTTTTCAATCTCTTTTCCTGAATATTCTTTTTGGTCTTGAGAGTGCTAGGTACTTGTTTTCTTGACACTTATTTCTCCTTGTTTTGCTGATTTCAAGATGTTTAAAATGAAAACATTTAAACAAAGCTCCAGAATGCTCATGACAATGCTTAAATAGTCAGCCTGAGAATGTTTTAGTGTTATTAGTGGGATGAAATGAGATGAGAGTGCAGGTTTGGACTCTGACCATGGTCATAGAGAAGTGTTACAGGATTTTTAAGTGACATGGATAATACAAATTGTACATTTATTTATATAATCTCTTAAAAGTTTTCTAAGTATTTTTCCTTCCCACATCTGGGATAGGTAGTTTAAGAATATTTATCCTTATTTCCCAAAAGGAGAAATAGAAGCTAGAAAGGGCAAATGATTGGCTTGCTTTCAAACAGCTAGGAAGTGCTTAGCCATGGAAACTAATTAAGGTCTGTGGGTTCAAGTAAAAATGCAAAAAAAAAAAAATATTTCCACCTGCCTTATTAGAAGGATTTGACTTTTAGTAATTATTGTAGGTGCTTGAAGTAAATTATTGGATTATTAAATCAAACCTGTATTGTATAATATGTTAGTTTTGAATCATGCATGTTTTTGTTCACTTTCCTTAGTGTAAAAATTAAAGCAATTATAAGTCAATTAGTAGTATTTATAAGAAAAAAGTATCTAGTGAATAATTAATAAAGTGATTAAGTATTAGTGAAAATTATAATGAACAAATATCTGAGGTATAATGCACTTCAGTGCTTACACAAAGATGTCTTTGCTTTGGTTTTTGTGAATTTTATGTAGTTTTTCAATAACAATGTGTTAGTAACTAGCATTTATATTTTCTTTTTTTAAATATGTTAAAGTATATGTTTAGCATTTATATTTTCAAAATGATTTTACATAACAGTCTCATTATCCTTTTCCAACTAGTTTGAAGTTCATTTGAAGTTTCCCAGATCCTGAGTTTTTCATGGGAAAAAATTATGTGCAGAATGTTAAATTTTAAAAATTGACTTGTGGTACAAACTTCTTCCACCTGAATGTAAGCAATCTTTCCAGAACTTAGAGCTTAATGCCAATATTACAATTTCAAACATTGGTTTTACTGTTTGTTAGTATTCGGGGATAATGAAGCAAGGTGGAAATTGCTAGGGTTCCCAACTTTGTTCCATTTCTAAATTTAATTAAGTAAATGGCTAAGTCTATTGTATTATATATTGGTTTACTGTGTGCTTCTGGAATTTCAGTATAGCTTTAATTCATTAATTCATAGCAAATAGTGGTGTTTATCAGATGGAAGAATGGGGCAGAGAAACATTAAAAAGGCCTTTGCATTACTTTGCTCAAACTTGATATAATCAGCCACATGTACCATTTGCCTGATTTTTTAGGTAGCTTTTGTTGCCCTTATAAATTTAGTGAGGTACTCTCTGTTCCCATTTTTCTATTTTCTAAGGTTAGCATCAAAGATTTGGAGCTAAAAGGGACCTTAGAGGTCATTAGATCCAACCCCATCATTTTACAGTTGAAGAAAATGAGACCCAGAAAGGTGAAGTGATTGGTCTGAAGGTCACATGGAATAAACAGTACGACTGCGATTTGAACTTGTCACATCTAAATCACAAATTATTTAATAACTAAGATTAAGACTCATAGAAAGATAAATTCAGAAACCTGTTTTAAAAAAACCCAGTTATATGCTTGTAATGTTATCTTAATATATCCAGAGATAAAGTTTATATATAACTGTGTGCCATTCATTGATTTGACTGACGTTTCTCATGATACTTTATTATAGATTATTCATGGTCTCTATCATGTCTTGTATTTTTTACCTCATATACACAGTTGAGATTGAATTTAAGGATGGGCTCCAAGGGAATTGAACTTGGCAGGGTAAAGGAATAACACTATGAAGACAGTTCAGGAATTTTCTCTCTCTCTCTTTTTTTTTTTTTTTTTTGAGTTTTACTAAATCTTTTAACTATGCAACATCCATTACATTTTTGCACTTAAGCTCTATCATTTTATGTTCAAAGATGAACTTTTTCTCTTAAGTTCTGTCCCCTCTTTCTCTCCTGTCAGCATTGAGAAAGCAAGCAAAACAAAAATCTTTTTATAAGCACGTATATATTCAAGCAAAACAAAATTTCTCATTGGCTATATATCTAAAAAAGAAGACATCTAAATCTGTGCTCTGAAGTCTTAGTCTAGCACCTCTCTGTTAAGATGTGAGCAGCATTTTTCAACATTATTTCTCAGGAATTGTGATTAGTCATTGTGTGGAGCAGAGTTCCTCAGGTGTTTTTTATTTTTTTTATTTTTTTAATTATTTTAATCATCCAAGATTAGCTTTCTCACCTTTCTCACCCTACCCCACCACATCCCCTTTGAAAATGTAAGAAAAACAATACCCATTACCAATTAAATTAAATTAAAAGAAATTTCCACTTTGGCCATATCTTAAAAAAGTTTGTCTCATTCTGCATTTTGAGTTCTTCACCTGGATCTGGAGATGGGCAACATGTTTCATCATTAGTCCTCTGGAATCCTGGTTGGTCATTATGCTGATAGAAGTTCAGAACAATAATACTCTACCTTGTTACCAACCATAACTTGCTCATTCATCCTCAGATTTTGTGGATAGCAGCTCAGATTCCCATTCTTTGCCACCTCGAAAAGTTTATAAATATTTTAATACATCTTTAAAATTTGTTTAGAATTTATCCCTTAATCTGCCTTCCTCCTAGTTCCCCCTTTTCTCTTTCCCTCATATTTCACTGTTGAGTGAAAATAATTTCTGTACCCAGTTATGAGTTTGCATTTCTTCCATATTGTGACCAGTTCTGGTGAAAATGAGGTTCAGGTGTCAGCCATGCCTCCCTTCTTCCTCCCTTCTCCCTCCCCTCCTTATATAAATGTCTGTTTGAACATTCTAATTATGTTAGTTGTTTTCTCTAACCTTCCTTTCCTTTTTTTCCTTTTACATTCTGTAGTATGTCACACATCAAGACATAATAGAGCTACATATAGATCTTGTCTAATTCGATTCCCTCTATAAAATAGACCTGATAGTGATAAAGTTTCATTTTCATATACATTAATATTAAGCAGTTTATCATTCTCTGATCATGGGCAACAAAACTATCATTTGGCTTCTCTCCCTGTCACAGTGTTCCATTGTGGATTAAGAGATGTCCAAACATGGGTCTGAGACCTCTACTTGCCTTGGTGTATAGCCATTGCCTGGGAGCTGAAGTACTTATGAAGTATCCACTTGGCTTGACCCCATTTTCAGTGTCCAAAAGACTGCTTCATTTATTTCTCCATCAAGATTCAGTCTTGTGTCTTTTCTAGCTCTGTTTAGATTTGTTTATGGAGAAGATCTCACTACATTGCTTCTTAGCACTATCTTGGATCTGCCTTTCACACATGACTTTGAAAAAATATACCAGATCTTCGGTCTCATATTAAGAAGTCAATTTGCTAGGTAGATTTGAAGCAATAATTTTTTTTATTGAGCTGCCCTGGGAGACACTTTTTGATATTCCAGAGTAGTTAGATACTTTAAGTAGATGTTTTAGGAACTTGTCTTTAAATATTCTGATAATTTAAAGTATCACATATAATTGTAATTATATTAGTATTATTTATAGAAAGTATCTGTAGTATATTATTGATATTATTTGTAGAAAAAGTTCTGTGTGACTCTTTTTTTTTTTTTTTTCATTTGTATGTGTAGCAACTTTTTTTTTTTTTTTTTTTTTTTATTTTTTTATTTAATAGCCTTTTATTTACAGGATATATACATAGGTAACTTTACAGCATTAACAATTGCCAAACCTCTTGTTCCAATTTTTCACCTCTTACCCCCCCACCCCCTCCCCTAAATGTCAGGATGACCAGTAGATGTTAAAATATGTTAAAATATAACTTAGATACACAATAAGTATACATGACCAAAACATTATTTTGCTGTACAAAAAGAATCAGACTCTGAATTATTGTACAATTAGCTTGTGAAGGAAATCAAAAATGCAGGTGTGCATAACTATAGGGATTGGGAATTCAATGTAATGGTTTTTAGTCATCTCCCAGTGTTCTTTTTCTGGGTATAGCTAGTTCAGTTCATTACTGCTCCATTAGAAATGATTTGGTTGATCTCGTTGCTGAGGATGGCCTGATCCATCAGAACTGGTCATCATCTAGTATTGTTGTTGAAGTATATAATGATCTCCTGGTCCTGCTCATTTCACTCAGCATCAGTTCGTGTAAGTCTCTCCAGGCCTTTCTGAAATCATCCTGTTGGTCATTTCTTACAGAACAGTAATATTCCATAATTTTCATATACCACAATTTATTCAGCCATTCTCCAACTGATGGACATCCATTCAGTTTCCAGTTTCTAGCCACTACAAAAAGGGCTGCCACAAACATTCGTGCACATACAGGTCCCTTTCCCTTCTTTATAATCTCTTTGGGATATAATCCCAGTAGTAACACTGCTGGATCAAAGGGTATGCACAGTTTGATAACTTTTTGAGCATAGATCCAAACTACTCTCCAAAATGGTTGGATTCGTTCACAACTCCACCAACAATGAATCAATGTCCCAGTTTTCCCACATCCCCTCCAACAATCATCATTATTTTTTCCTGTCATCTTAGCCAATCTGACAGGTGTGTAGTGGTATCTTAGAGTTGTGTGTGAAATTGAGATGATTCAGGACAATTCCAATAGACTTGTGATGGAGAGATCCATTTGCATCTAGAAAGAAGATTGTGGGGACTGAATGTAGATCACGTCATAATATTTTCATCTTTTTTGTTGTTGTTTGCTTGCTTTTTTTCCCCTCACTTTTTTCCCTTTCCGATCTGATATTTTTCTCGTGCAGCATGATAAATGGTTGGTAACATGTATAGAAGAATCGTACATGTTTAACATATATTGGATTGCTTGTTATCTATGGGAAAAGGTTAGGGTAGGGGAAGGAGAAAAATCTGGAACACAAGGTTTTGCAAGGGTAAATATTGAAAACTATCCTTGCATATATTTTGAGAATAAAAAGCTATTTAAAAAAAAAAAGAAAAAGTCCTTGAAGAAAACTAACTTGGACAGTTACGAGTGCATGGGGAAAATATTTGGGGAGGGATAGGCATGGCAAATTATCTCTGTCTTTAAGTGTCTTTGAAATATTCTGGATAAATTTCAGTATTCCTAAACCCCAAGGTTCTAAATAGGAGAGATTATTTTGTGTCCAAATGGAAATTTTATTTTTAAAATACTGAAAGATTGTATGTATAAGTAATTGTAGTCTTAAAATTTAGACTCACAGAAAAGCTCTTAGCAAATTTATTTATTTGGGAATATTTTTACAATTCTCTTATGAAAGATTTGGCCTAATAACCTAGAGCTATCATTTGGTAAAATATTTGTTGACACTGGATGCCTTTTTGGTAAATATTAATTTATTATAATTCACACTTACTTGCAAAATTGAAGAATCTAAACCTTTGGTGGCATTTCTTGGCAGTAAAGTAAATGTGATTGCTCTTCAAGTAAGTGGATGCTCTGAGTTAATAGTGTAAATTCAAAACATGACCCTAATTGAAAATTTGCTAATATCTTTGTATATTAACTTAAGTGAGAAAAGCCAAAATAAAAAGTGATTGTGAGCTATTATTATTTGGATTTCTTTCAGAATCACCCAATACAAGTTTTTAGATGAATTTTCCTGATTTGTCTCCTTGCCTCTGGTCTTTGCCATTTTAAATTGTTTTCATGCAGCTGCCAAAGTTGACATTCTTAAAGCATGGGTTTGACTATATTACTCCCTTGCTCAAGAAGCTTCAATGTCTCTTTTCCTCTTAAGATAAAATTCAGACTATTCTGGCATTTAAAGCCATTTCCTGAATGATCTCATGTTACTTTGTATGTACTCTACCTAAATTGTTCTGTTTGCTATTTTTCATATACAATTTGTCTCTTATCTCCATGCCTTTGTATATGTCAGGAATGTTCTCCCCAATCAGTCTATCTTTTAGAATACTACAAATTCCCTTCAAGATCAATTTTAAATACTGCTCCCTTTAAAGGTGTCTTTCCTGATTTCTTTAGTATTAGTGGTTCCTATGTCCTGAAATTACATTGCATTTATTCATCCATATATATGTTGTTTACTTGCAGTAGACTGTGAAAATGTGAGCTTGTTTTGAGGACAGGCTATTTCAATCTTGTTTTTATATCCTCAGTATCTAGCCCAGGATTTAGTAAACAGGTGCTTAAATGCTAAATGAACTAAATTGAAAATTCAAGTCATCCTAGCCCTAGGCTATCCTACTTTCCTATGTGCAATGTTCAGACTTCAACCAGTGATAACAGTTCTCATTTTTACCTCAATTGTTTTGACTTCTTACAGTGAAGAGGAAGAATATCTGGTATGGTTGAAAGTGCACTGTATTGAAAGCCAAAAACCGTGGCATGTAAGTCTGACCTCTGCCAGTAACTAAGTATATGACCTTAGGCACAATAAGTAAAATTATTTTACAGCAAATAAAATTATTTTCTTGGGCCTTAGTGTTCATCTGAAAAATGAAGGGCTTAGATTTTTAAAAATCCAGTCATTTCCCTTTTTTCCCCTCTTATTTTCTCCCATTCTTATCTGCCAGTTCTCTGCCCACCTCTGTGGAGGGAGAGAACATTTATTTACTTGCCATGTTCCACTTGCATTTTCAGAATCTACAGGTGTTTGGAGAATTATAAAAAATTAAAACTTTTTTGTAAGGACATAACTTTTAAAATAAAATGAATGAATTTTTTATGAATATTTTAAATTTATTTCTGTAGGTTTTTATGTTGTGTCATTTGATATTTTAATTACATTTTGCTTTTTGTTAATCACTAAACATCTATTAAACACTTTTTATGTATCAGGCAGTGTGCTAAGGGCTAAGCATACACATAAAGATAAAAGAAAAAAAAATTGTTCACAATTAAATGGGAGAAGGGAAAGCTAATTAGTTTCTGTCAATAGACCAATGGCCCTGCAGTCAGGAGGAACTGATTTCAAATTTGGGTTCACACTTATTAGCTGGGTGAACCTGGCAAAGTCATTTAATTTTGATTGAGAGACGTAAAAATTACTATGTACAAAAAAATGTACACATCTGTCTATCGTTATGAATAGATGTAGAATAAATTGGAAATAAGAGAAAAAACATTGTAGAAGGGAAGAATTTAGCTGAGACTTTAACTGAGACTAAGGAGGAAAAAACAGGAAGGAAAACATTTCAGGCGTGGGTTTGGGAAATGGGGTGAGGGAGGAGACAGTGAAAATGCTCATAGATAGAAAATGAAGTGTTTTATTCAAAAAGAACAAGACACTGATAACTTTTGTTTTATATCACTTCCATTTTCTATCCTGTCTCTTTTCCCCAAACAATCCTAGAGAGCTGTTCTAATAAAGAAAAAAAAGAGAGGGGGGGGGGTAGGAAAGCAGATCCAGCAAAATGCAATAACATGTATTGGAAACATTTTTAATTTTAAAGGAAATTATAGAACATTTTTGGAGGTTATCAGATCATTTCTAATTTTCTGATGTTCCACTTTCCTTTCATGTCTAGACTTCTGGTCTCACATAGACTAGGTTTGACCCTGATGACCTGATCCAAAGAGACATTTTCTGTCTTTGGTTGGTGTTTTGTTCACAGAATAAAACTTAGTGGAAATTTGGATAAAATTTATATTTTCTCAGATGTTGATAACAGGTTCTACCATATTTCTAGTACAGTACAGGTATTCATTGTATGATATAGTATCATGTACGGGACAACCTTTTTATTTTCACGTATCACAACAAATGTTTCAGATGAAAAATACCCATGAGCAAATAGAAAAATACATATCATTCAAACAACCTGTTTGACTTCCCCTCCCCTCTCCTTCTCTCCTTGTAAAGAATTTTTCAAGTTTTAGTAAATATTTATTGATCAGCTGACTGAAATCTTTTCACTTCTCTGAGAAAGGAACTTCTGATCTCAGGAACTCTTTAACTTTGGAATTACACATTTAGATAGACTACATGGCTAAAAATATATATTATCATGATTACTAGTCGCTGACCTGCGTTTAGAAAAGGAAAAAGGCAGAAAATATTCAGGAATGTTGGTTAAACTCAGTTTACTCAGTCAGGTGCTTCTTTTTTGCAAGTTTCAGTTTTTAATAATTTGGAAGTATTCTCTACTGTATTCCATTTTGGAATTCCAAAAGAAAGAATATAACAGAAGGGTGTAGTGTTCTGGTGTGCTTTCTGGAGGTCTTGGGACCAGCCTTGTTTTCAGCAGAATAATCACCTCGAGAATAGCCAGGGATAAAGTCCAAAAGTCTTTATTGTCTCCTTCACAGTCTGTCTCCTTCACCTGGAACTTGGCTAGCTTTCTAGAGGCCCTTTGGAATGGGTCTTTGTTTCAATGGAGGAAATAGGAGAGCCACCAAGACAAGTCTGTGTCTGGCTCAGTTTCTCCCCTGTTTATATGCTCTATTACAATTACATCATTATGGTATACTGAGTATAAACCAATCATTATATCACTAGGGAACTGTGATGACTGTGTATTTTAAAATCAGCCTGAGTTAGGAATTCAGGTTAAGGGAAAATCTTCAATCTTTATTCTCAGTAGAGGTGAAGAAGGATCGGAGGTGAAGGGGGATCAGAGGTGAAGGGGGATTAGCAATGTCAACAGCTGCTTCAAGAAGCCAGCCAGACCAGAAGCCAGCCGCCCCTCTGCCTCCACGGACCAAAATCGTCATTTCCTATACCACACATCAGGACTTGCACAAAGAGTGGGCGGGGCCATTCTTTCTCCAAGCATATATATTAATAGAGTATGGTCCAATTACTATTTAGCCTCATGTGCTTGGGATCTCAGTGCATCAACTCGAGCTTCAGCCCATTACAGGGAACCATTATTTGTTGTAAGATTAAATAGGATTAGGCACTTAATAAATGCTTATTTCCTCTCACATTGCAGAGGTTATAGGCCCAAAGCTGTGAAACACTATGTACAAGGCAAGGGCTAAAACCAATCAATCCCATCACAATCAAAAGATACTAGTCTTCTCCCAACAAAGATTCATGCTCTTATCAAGTTGCTTGTTGGAGAGTCATCAAATTGATTTGAGACTTCCTTGATCATCTTGTTAAATTCCTTGCAAGATACTCTTTGTCAGGGAACTCCCAAATCAATTTGGTTGTAAGGTGCTTTATATACATATTATTTCATTTGATTCTCACAACAACCCTGTGAGGTTGGTACTATTATACTTATGTTATAGAGTAGGAAACTGATAATGCCAGAGATTTAAGAGACAAAAACAAAACAACCCAATTTGATTTTCTTTTCCTTTAAATAAATGATTTTGGAAGAAGTCTTGAAGGTGTTGCCATTGTATCTACTTGACTTTAGGAGAACATAATTTCATTGCTGTATATATGCAGATCATGATGCCCCATATGACTTAGTACATTAGAAGGTCAAGTGTTTATATATTGGTTTTAGCATTAGGAATCAGAGTCTCAGATTGAGAACTTGAAAGATATTTAAAGACATTTAGTCCAACAATTTCATTTACAGATGAGGAAACTGAGGTACAGAAAGCATAAATGACTTGCCTATAATAACTTAAGAAGTAATTGGCAGATCCAGAATGTAAGCCAAGGACCGTCTGACTTGATCCACTTCTTTCCTGCTATATTTTTGTAGCTTCTCCACTTTCTCTTTTTCTAAAATAACCACTCCAAAAAGATCTAGAAAATAAATCGAACCAAATGCTATTTGGGAAAAAGCCAGAGGTCTGTAGACCCTGGGGTTAGAGTCTGGTCAGGAAAAACCATTCCAAGCACTCATGTCCAGAGAGAGGATGGGCACTTGGACAATAGGAGGTCCCAGATCCATCCTGGGATACCACAGTGGGAAGAGTTAGCTACTGACAACTCTGACACATATTATTCATTTCTTAATGGATTTTTGATGTAAGCAGCTACTGAAGGCTTTAGGCAATATATCTAAAGAGGAGCAAGTTTGGAAGTAAGGACCAGCAGTGTGACTCAGTCCTCAGGAACAGAGCAGGATATCAATTACAGCTTCTAACCCATCCTGAATCCTATAGAAACAATCAGGGAAGAAACCACAGAACAAAAACCTAGACTTCTATCACAGTGAACTAAGTAGCTAATTCTAATGATAGTCTACTATTACTCAGACCCAAACCCAACTCAATAACTTGCAGAGCTCAGAGAGTTGGGATGGGGAAAAGGGTTGTTGGTAAGAACAGCAATGACACTGCCCTCACAAACTCCACTTAGGATTGTTTATGAGATCTTGGAATATCACAAACACTAAATTGATATATTTTGTTTTTAAATCATCTAAATTTTAAATTTTAAATCATCTAAAATTGTTTTTGCCTTCTCAGAGTGCCATTCCATATAACAAAAAGTATTTTTTTTTTTTTAAGAAAATATAAAAGAGGAAGACAAAAAACTCCCAAGAAAACCAATCAATGAATGGAAAATATATGTAGTTTGATACTTGTGAATCCATACTGATTTTTCTTATATCTCTTCTTTGGAGTTTACGTTTGTTCTTTGTAATTTTGTAACCTTTGCTTTCTTTTATTTATAAAACTACAGTGATAGATTTTGTTTTTATGTCACCTACATTTTCTCCAAAATATCCTTTCTCAGAGATGTGTTTGATTTTTTTTTTCTTTTAAAGAAAAAGTTGTCAAACCAATAAATACATCAAAAACATTTCTGAAAACATAGTGTTTCACAGCTTTGGGCCTATAACCTCTGCAATGTGGGAGGAAATAAGCATTTATTAAGTGCCTACTCCTAAATATCTTATAAATATCTCATTTGGGTGGGAAGAGATCTCTTTTCACATTTGTTTGAGTTCATGATTATAATATTCAGTTTTTATTTGTTTCATGCTGTTTTTTACCATTGTGGTTTCAATGGTTTTTCCATTACATTGTTGAATTTTGAATATTATTTTCTTTTCTTTGTTTAACTTCACTATTGCATCAGTTTATATTAAATCTTTCCGTACTTCTATGTTCATTGTATTCATTATTTCTTACAGTATAATAATATTCCCTCACAGTTTTCTGTTTGTAAGCTTCTCAAGGGTAGCCACTGCTTTTCCTTTCTATTCGTATTTTTATTTCCAGTGCTTAGCACAGTTCCTGATACATAGAAACACTTAATAAATAATTGACTTGACTATACTTGTAGAAATTAACAATAAAGACCATTCTAACTCATCTCACTTAGTGACCTCATTACTTCCCATGGGCTTATGATTTCTATGCAGATGACTTCTTGGGACTACAAATCTATTCCTCAAATGTCTTCTTGATACCAGTCACACATACTTCTAATTGCCTGTTGGACATTTCAAATTGAATGTCCTGGTGACCTTTAAACTTCAACATGTCCCAAACAAAATTCATTGAGAGGAAAAATATCCTCTCAAATCTTACCTCTTTTCTATGAAGGATACCACCATGTTTCCAAGCATTCGGATTTACAATCTTGATATTGTCCTCAACTTTTCACTCTATCCCACATATACAATCAGTTGCCAAATACTGCTATTTAAATTTTATTTTTTTATTATATTTTAACATATTTTCATTTTATTATATATTTATTTTTAAAATTGCTTCGTTTCCTTTTTCTCTTCTCACATGATCAACATCCTTTTCAGCACCTTGTCACCTTTCATTTAGTCTATTATAGTAGCTTTCTAATGAGTTTCATATCTCAAGTTCATCCCTATTTATTTTTTTCTCATAGCTGCCAAAATGATTTTTTAAAATTAGAGGTTTTACCAAGATACTGGCATACTCGAGAAGTATCTCTCTTGTCTTTAGGATCGAATATACTATAGTTAACTTTTTATTTTTAAAAATCTTTCATAACCTGGTTTTGCAACATACCTTCTACCTTGTATTTTGCTGCTCTTGTACTCTGCTCTAGTCAAACTAACCTTTTTGCTATTCTTCATGTGTTAATCTCATCTCTTGTATCCATTTGCCCTTGTGCTCTACCATGACTGGTATGCATTACATCTGCTTTTTAGAATTACATTTCCTTTAAAACGCAACTCAAATGTCACTATATACATGGAACCTTTATTTATCCCTCCAGCAGCAGTGCTCTATCCCTCCACCTTGAATTATAATATAATTAAAGATGTGTTATTTCCTTATTTGAATGTAAGGTACTCAAGGAGCTTTTCCTCATGTTCCATTTCATTTCCTTTTTCTATGCCTTTGCATAACATATCTTCCATGCTTAGATTGTACTTCCCTTTCATCTGTGCCATGTCGGATATCATCAAAGTGTCATTTGCTATAAGATGAATTTTTGACCCTGCTATGTTATTGTGCAATTCTTCTCCCATTACATTTTTTCTTTGTTTATCTTGTATATATTTTCCAAATACTCATATGTGTTCATGTTGTTTGCCTTAAATAATATAAGGTCCTTGAGGACAAGAACTATTTTAGGGGTATATTCTTACCACCATGGACTTGCACATAGTAGTAGTCTCTTAAACTTTTTGAAAGAAAGAAAGAATGAATGAATAGTTAATTGTGTGATACAATGATGTATACTGCTCTCATTAAGTATTTGAAAAATTAACTAAAGTCTGATCTTCTTCAATTAATTATGCCATGTGGTAAGCCCCTTATATGAAGTGGTGGCTACTTCTTATTGATATCAGTCATGGAAAAGTAATGGTATCTGTAGAGCCAAAGAGTAAGATAATTACTTATAAATTATAACATAAATAATAAAAACAAATTAATATAGAACAAATTTAACAACATACTAAAACATGTAACATGTAAACATATAAATAAAATATTAGTCATTCTTGTGTTAAATGTCAAGTATGTGTAGTTTGTATTGTATACCTAGACTCTAATACACACCATGAGATATGCTATACTTCAGAATGCCAACCAGTTTGGTTTTATAATTTTGTTTATAATAAATTTTGCATAAAAGTGAAAATGATACTACCATACACTTATGGGCGGAATTATTTGTGGATTTCAGGAGCTACTTAAGAAAAAAGTCTCCCCCAAATAATGTCTGAAGTACAATTTTGCTTATCATTTAAATCTTCAAAATGATCAAAGCCTACTTGTGTAGTCTTACTTTGTTGGAACGGTTCTATTTTGCAAGAACCTTTCAGAAAGATTAGTAATCATTATTTGCTTTATCTTACAAATTTAATCAATTTAATTCAATTAATTCACTTAATTCAATGATGAACATTTAATTCAATTAAATGAACAACTTATTAAAAACATTGTAAGACAGCCATTGTATTCAATAAATTGGGAGTCAAAGATGAAATAAGACATAGCCCCTTCCCCAAAGGAATCGACAGTTCTCATAATCCTTGTGTGCAAAGGACTGAATCCAATATGGTATTGTCCTTAAAATACTTACAGCTTAGGAGGGTACATAACAGTGATTTTTTTTTCCTTTAATCATTTTTTAAGTCACATTTTATGCTCTAATTAAATACTGTCACATTTCTTCTATGCCTAAATTTTCAGACGTGCATTTATTTTTAATTTTCATTAAAATTTTTTTTGATTTGCAAATTCTTTTCTTTCCTTCAGCCTGACATCAATTATACATGTGAAATCATGCAAAATGTATTTCCATATTAGCCACGTTTAAAAAATCAAGGAAAATGAAAAAAAAAAGTGAAAACTTTATACTTTATTCTGCATTTAGCTTTCATCAGTTCTCCTTCTGGATGAAAAGCATTTTTCATCATAAATCCTTCAAAATTGTCGTGGATCTCTGTGTTAATCAGAGTAGCTGTCTTTCACAGTTGATTATTGTATCATATTTCTTTTACTGTGTACAATGTTCTAGTTCTGCTTATTTTACTTTGCTTCAGTTTGTAAAAGTCTTCCTTCCTAGGTTATTTTTGAAACCATTCTGCTCATCATTTTATATAGCACAATAGCATTCCATCATAATCTATGTAACAACTTGTCAGCCATTCCACAGTTGATAGGCATCCCCTCAATTTCCAAGTCTTTGACACCACAAAAAGAGCTGCAAAAAGAGCTACATATAGGAACTTTTCCCTTTTTAATGATCTCTTTGGGATTATTTGATTAGATTTACTTAGTTCTTAAAAGAGAAGTTGAGATCCTCCACTAATAAATTTGTACTCATTTAACTTTTTAACTTTTTTTTTTTTAACTCCTTTTCCTTTTCCTTTAAGAATTTGGCTTCTCTGCTATTTGGGCTATATATGTTTCTTATTACTTAATTGTCTTGAATCCATTCTGTTGGCTGCTTCTGTTTTGTGGATGAGTTTATCACATTCAAATTCACAGTTGTGTTTACCAAGTGTATATTTCCCTCCAATCCTATTTTTACCCCTATCTGTTGTTTTCTTTCTTTTTATTCTGTCTCTCCTCTAAAGTCTAATTTGCTTCTAACTACTACATTATTTTGGTTTTTCTTAATCTGCCCTCTTTTTTTGTCATCTCTCCTACTGTCCGTCACCTTTTCCCATCCTTTACTTCCTGATTCTCTTTTTGGTAAAATATTTCTATACTCAAAGGAGTGTGTGTGTGTGTGTGTGTGTGTGTGTGTGTGTGTTTCATCTTTGAATCAGTTTCAATGAGAGTGAGGATCATTGTTGCCCAGTCATCTCCCTCCCATTTCCCCCTCTTAGATCAAAGCTTTTTTTTTTTTCTTTTTTTTTTTTTGCATACCCTTTTCATGTGAGATAATTTTCCTTTGTCTTCCTCGTCTCTCATGTATATATCTTTCTCACCCCTTCATTTTTTAAAATTTTTTTAGATCATCTCAACATAACCCACACACTCATGCCCTTTTTTTATATAGATTCTTTCTAACTGCTCTCACAGTGATAGTTACATATATCAGGTTTAGCTTATATCACATTGCTTGATGTCTTGGGGAGAGGGTAGGGAATTAGGAGAGCTAAAAATTTGGAACCTTTAAATCTTAGAAATTTTGTTGCAAACTATCTTTATATGTAATTGGAAAAAAATAAAATATTATTAAGTGTGAAATTAAAAAAAAAGAGTTAACATGTATCATCTTCCCATATATAGGAATGTAAACACTTTAACTTTAGACTTTTTTTTTTTAAATTTTAAACTTAAATTTTTATTTTTTTTTGCTGAGGCAATTGGGGTTAAGTGACTTACCCAGGGTCCCACAGCTAGGACGTGTTAGGTGTCTAAGACCAGATTTGAACTCAAGTCCTCCTGACTTCAGGCCTGGTGCTCTATCTATTGCGCCACCCAGCTGTCCCTAGAAAGACTTTTTACATTTTGATTTTTCATGCTTCTCTTGTGTCATGTATTTATTTAGATGTCAAATTTTCTATTCAACTCTGGTCTTTTCATTAGGAATGCTTGAAAGGCTTCTTTTATTAAACACTCATTTTTTTTTTTTTTCTCTGAAGGATTATCCTCAGTTTTGTTGGGTATTCTTAA
The DNA here is from genome assembly GCF_902635505.1 of Sarcophilus harrisii. Classification (NCBI taxonomy): domain Eukaryota; kingdom Metazoa; phylum Chordata; class Mammalia; order Dasyuromorphia; family Dasyuridae; genus Sarcophilus; species Sarcophilus harrisii. The sequence goes on from NC_045427.1 coordinate 179,081,915, forward strand.
TTGTAAATTAAGATTAATCCTAGTTCCTCTGGATTTTGAATATCATATTGTAACCTCTCCACTTCTTTAACAGGAAGTTAATAAATCTAGTTTTAGTTACTTTGGTTCTGTGATATCTGAATGATTTCTTTCTGGATATTTGACATATTTACTCTTTAACCTTGGAACACTGGAATTTGGTTGTAGTATTCTTGTTATTTTTCATTTTAGGATCTCTTTTGGCAGTTGATCAGTAAATTCTTTTGATTTCTATTTTACCTTCTGATTCTAAGATATCTGGGCAGTTTTCCTTTATAATTTCTTGAAATGTTATTGTGTTTTTTTTTTTGATTATTGACTTTCAGAAATTCCAATAATTTAAAATTTTTCTAGCTTCAGTTTTTTAGATTATTATAGTTTTTTCGATGAGATATTTCATGCTTTTTCTATTGTTTCATTCTTTTGATTGTTTCATTGTTTCTTAGCTTCCACTTGTTTAATTAGAATTTTTAAGGAATTATTTTTCCATTGAGCTTTTATACATATTTTTCCCATTTGTTCCAATTCTGATCTTTAAGGAGATTACTGTAGGTATGAAATTTTGTACCTCCTTTTCCATCTGACCCATTTTGCTATAAATATTCTTGGTGAATTTTTGTCCCTCTTACTATTTGACCAATTCTGTTTTTTAAAGTATTATTTTCTTTAGTATTTATCAAGTTTATTGAGTCTCTTTTCAAAACTTTCTTGCATTACTTTCATTTCTTTTCTCAATTTCTCCTCTGCTACTTTTATTTCTTTAACTCTTCCAGGAATTCTTATTGGCATTATGCCCAATTTACAGTCTGTTTCCCCATTCACCACTCCCCCTCACGCCCCCCCCCCTTGAGATTTTGCATGTAGCTGTTTTCACATTGTTGTTTTCTTTTGATTTTCCCTGTTACCATGGTTGTTTTTTATGTTAGGTTCCTTTTTGTTGTTTGTTCATTTTTCCAGCCTATTTCTTGACTTTTCACTTTATATTTAAGTTGAGCTTTTCCTGGATTAAAAGTGGAGCACTGTTCCAAGCTTTAGACTTTTTTTGTGCTAATGCTTTCAGAGCTAGTTCTGAGAGTCTGTATGTTTTTTGTTGCTTTCAAAATGGTATAATCTAGGGTTGGGTATTGTCACTATTTATTTGGCCTGTTCTCTGGTCTTTATCAAGAAAAAGTCCCTTTTTTTCTGCAGCTATAGGGACTAGTATTCCCCTCTGCCTGGAAATTGTGCTATATTTCTGTTTTTGTGCTCTTTCAAGTACTGATACTCTTCTTGATGTTTAGAATTGCATATGGACAATGCAACCCGATTCTGTGCCCAGTGTCAGCTTAGGATATATTGTAATTTTCTATTTTAAACTTAATAGAATTTTATTTTTTTCCAATTAGATGTAAAAATAATCTTCCACATTCATCTTTGTAAGATTGTGAGCTTTAATGCTTTTTCCTTCCCTCCCTTTCTTCTCCCCTCTCCAACATAACAAGTGATTAGATATAGGTTATACATGTACAATAATGTTAAACATTTCCTTATTAAGTTGTGAAATCTGACCAGTTGCTTCATCCCTCCTTTACTGTCTCTGAGCTGAGAGCCCTAGAAGCTGCTGTTGCCACAATGGCAGCCATCACTAAGGCCCACAATTGATGCTGTGTCCCTGTGTGTGCTCTAGGCCAAATTCTCACCCATGTGTCATAGACCTCATCTGCTGACTTCCTGACATGTCTTGAACTGGAAAAATGTTTCATCCTGACCTGTTGTTGCTTCTTTTACTCCAACATTCAATTTTTGATGTAATTTTAAAGTTGTTTGGAGGAGAATGTTGTAAGTGTTGACTTAGGTTGCTGCCTTTACTCTGCCATCTTGATTTTGCCTCCATGAGTTTTTCATAAGTTGCTAAAGTCTCCATCTCCCAAATCAATAGTTGGTAACCTGTTATTAAGTATCTTCAAATTTAGCTAAGTTTGGTCTTCAGTCAATAGAAATTGTCTATACTTTGGCTCCCATTGTAAAAACTTTTTTCATTCAACCATACCAATATTCTACAGACATAGCCCATCAGAACTCTGTGCCATGATGAGGCATTCAAATATGACTTTAGTTGTCACTATTATGCTATAAAACTTAGGATAAGGTAGAAAAGCATGTGTAAAATTTTGACCTGCTCGCTTATTATTTCATATTATAGGATTTTTTTGTCTCTTAAAAAATCTTTTACTAGGTTCAGGGAGCCAGTTTCCGAGGTTGGAAAGAAGTGACCTCAATGTTTAATAAAGATGATGAACAGCAACTACTAGAAAAATGCAAATCTCCAAAGTTTAAAGGGTAAGTAGTAAAAACATTGTCAAAAAACATTGAACATTGAAAGAATAAGACAGGGAAACCAACTTGAATGAATAAAGAAAATGATTTATTGTGTTTAGTATAATTATAGTAAAATGTATTTGCATATTAAATTTTCAAGCATTTTGGAAGAAATTTTTATTGTTTGGTTGTTTGAGTTTATATCTGACTCTTCTATGGTTCTTCACCAGTTTATTTTACAGATGAGACACTGAGAACAAACTTGAATTAAGTGACTTAAATAGGATTCCATAGCTAAAAAATATCTGAGGCCAGATTTGAACTCATCAAAATAAATCTATCTGATTCAAAGCTAGATGCTCTATCCATGTGCCTCCTATTAACTCTTTACAAGTGGTAGTATTTTTTTATTTTTAAGAAATTAAGGAATTATTTTTGCATAAGCCAACAAATTAGCTACATTTATGATATTATAATTAGTAGTTTTACTGTAAGCCATTCAGAATTTCTTTGCCTCATATTTCTTTAAATTAACTAATTGGACTATTTAAAAAATCTTGGTATTTTAAACAAATATTGCATTCAGTTTGACATCATTTTGAAAACTTTATCTTGTTATAAAAAAGTCACTTCCTGAAGTTAGTTATTAAACTTGAATTTTAACTTAAGCAACAAGAGTAATACTCAAGCATAAAATGAGCATCAGAAAATAAGTTGAACTACATTAGGAATTAGGCACTTTTAAGTTTTAGTAGCTTTATAGATATATTTATATGCATATATAATTTTAAATTGATTTTTAATGACAAAAAATTATAAGTATATTACATTGGTAATACCAATAGGTACATTTTAAAAAGATTAATTACTTGGAAGTACTTTTATTTGTTCTAATGACTTTTACTTGTTCTTTGACTTTACTTTATCTGGCTAAGGTGATTTGACCTTTCTGTATGAGCTGGTTTCAGGAAGTCCTGTTGATAGGCAAGATGATAAATAATTTTTAAGTCTTTTAATCTCTTTATGTCATAGAACCTTTCCCCAATTCTAATTATAGTTTACTTTGTGGAATAGATGATTTCCTGAATTAGGCATTTGAAGAAAATAAAACCATTTATAAAACTTGCTGAGGAAGAATCCTAGTTAAAGACATTTAGCTGCAAATCCTTTTTGAAAATTGTATAGTCTCACCTCTTGATTAGTCTTATATGTAATCTATATTTTTGTAGTCATACTTCAGATAGTGTTTTTTCCCCCTGAGGCAATTGGGGTTAAGTGACTTGCCCAGGATCACACAGCTAGGAAGAAGTAATGTCTGAGGTCTGATTTGAACTCAGGTCCTCTTGACTTCACAGCTGGTGCGCCTATCCACTGTGCCATGTAGCTGACTCTTCAAATAGTGTTTTGAAATTATTGATAAGTTTTTATCAGTTTGTACCATAATATTATGTAATCCATGCCCTGTTCTTTGCCCCCAGTGTTTTTTCATGGAAATTGTTAATGAAATTAAGTGGAGTTTGATTTAGATTTTTAAGTCCTTTAAAGTGAATTATATAAAGGTAATGGTTTCATAGTCAAATAGAAACAGAGATCACTAAACTAAACATAAAGGTCCTCATGGATCACATATTGGCTTGGAAGAAGCCATATTAATATTATCTGTGTTCTATTGCATTCTTATTTTACTATTTTCCAATTACATTTTAATCCAACTAGGGCCAAAATTGTTACCCGTATTGGAACATGTATTTGACACCTCTCCTGTTGTTTTTAACCTATCTTCCATTTGCCATCCTAAAATTGACCTTTGATCCATTATCTTTTAACTTAGAGGAGCCATAGTTCTTTTACTTTAAAATATATTTATTTTCTTTTCTTGTAAATGTAATTGGAAGTCCAGTTACTTTCACATTTTTTTTTAAGTCATAGGAGGGAATCTAATTTTATTAATAAGGAAAATGCTAAATTCATGACAATTTATCTTAGTTTTATTATAGTTGTAAACAATTTAATCAAAGTAGGCACTCCCTCTGTCTATGCAGGTTGTGATCTTTCAACACTTTAGTAAATAGTCTTTCTTCATGAGTTGCTTTGCTTTTCTCTATCCTAGTTATTAATCTTTTGGTTACGAATCCTTTAATAAATTTTGATAAACTGTTAATTTTTGGTATTGGATTTTAGATTGCTTGGGAATGTTAATTTTGTAAATTAAACTTTTGAAGAATGCTTTCAAAATGGTTTTAGTAGCTCCCTCAGTTAAAAATTACCTAATATTTTATATGTCTAAATTTAAAAAAATTGGTTTAATTGGAAGTTAAAAATATCAAAAGTTTTTTTGGAGGACAGTTTTCAATATTTAACATTTTAATCTATCTCAGAACTAATTTAAGAATAAAAGAAGATATGAAGACTGAAAAGAAATCTGGATTTTGGGACAGTTTGGTTTTAAAACAGAATATGCAATCCAAGAAACCAGATGAGATCGAGGGATGGGAGCCACCTCAGATTACACTTGAAGATACAGCCACTGATTTAGGTGACTCTTCTAGGGACCATCTCTCCTGGCCAGGTTGGGAAGATGAGACTAAAGGTTCCACAAAATACACCAACCTGACTAGCTCAGGAAACAGTTCCAGATGGAGTATCAAATCAGCTGGGAAATTGGTCAGCATTAGACGGCAAAGCAAAGGTAATCTTACTGATAACTGGGAAGAATTAGAATGATAGGAATTTGAAATACTACATAAATGAAAATGTACCTTGATGTTTATGTATAGTCAAACCAAAATTTGCTCAATATTGCACCTGTATGCTTAATTTTGTTCAGATTCTTATAAATATTTTCTCTATTATTTTAAATTAGTATATCAACAGATGATTCATCTGCTTTCTTCATTTAAAAAGAATAGAAAACCTCTTTTGTGCCTATTTTTCACATTTGGATTTTTCCAGTATGTCAGATTGTTGAAGTAACCAAAAATACTGTATTTCCTTTGTGAATGTATACACTGGTTTTGAAGTTGACTGCCTTATCTAGAAACTTCTAGGCTCTTGGAATCTCAAGACTTCTAAAGCTACAGATGTTAATTTTGAATGAACTTTCTCTAAAAAGCCAGTGTTGATTTGTAATTTGCCACAAAACTTTTTTCATGCCAGATTTTATTATCTGAGAATCTTTCCTTGTTTTTTTAATTAGTCATTCTGTTTCTGTTTGTATGTTGTATGTAATATGAGACTGTAGCAGTTGTACAATTCTCTTCCATTGTTAGAAATGTGCAGTCAATAAGTCTTCCAGAGGTTAGGCTAAAATTTATTTAATTTAGCAAAAAATTAAAACTTTACCTTTAAAAAAACTTGATTAAACAGTTAAATCAGAAAGTTAAGTTATAATTGAGTGTCAAAAATATCCAAATATATATATATATATATTCTTGCAGTGCCTGTGGAGAAATAGTTTCTAGTTTGCACATAAATTGTAATGATTTTGGCTTTGTTTTGATTTTATTTTTCCTTAGTTCTCCTTTTTGACTTTAAATATTGATCTTTATTTTTAAATTATTTATTCTAAAAAGTCACTGTGTTTTTGTGTTGTCAGGGTAACTAAGGAATGAAAAAGAATGTGTGCTTACTACATGTCTTGGTACTTTTAATTTTAGTTTGGAAATTAAATTGATATACTTCTGTTCATTACAGATTTCAAACTGTATATAAAAACTGAAAGTGCCTCTTTTTCTATCATAACCACAGATCTGGGGTTAATTCTCAAAATGATATTCTTAATGTAAAGGGTGTTAGTTATATCTTGTCTTGTTAAAAAAATGCCTATTTTTAGCAGAAAAATAATTTATGTGGCTGATCCATTATTATCACTATGAAGTTATTTCTTGAAGTAAAAAAAAAAGTTTTAAATCTCTAAATTTTATTGTTGTCTTTAACTATGTGCTTGCTCATGTCAGGTGTCTTTAGCAATATGCCACTTCACCAGGGATTCTTAGATATCTCTTTTATCTGAATTACCAACTTGTTCGAGAAGGAAAAAAGTCATAGCTTTTATTGGTAAAGAATAGTTTTCCTTGGGGTTTTTTCAGGAGGCCCTTATATGCTTTAAAATATTCAGTTTATCAACATTATTGTATTATACCCTGTAAACCACACAATGCAAATATAGTTCTGTTCAGCTCAATTTAAGTGGACTTTTTCCAATTAACATCTCCATGGAATATTCAAACATGTCTGGTAGTAAAATTCTTAAATATGTAAAGAATTCCAAAAAAATATTGAATTTTAGGAAAAATATGATCTTTGATAAGAATATTCAGAAAGATGCTGTTTTGAAAATGGACATGAAATAATTTTAATTAGGTTTTTTGTTCGTAGTGTAATAGAAAGCTTTTTAAATACTATACTAATTTGCCTTGTTAAGAAAGAAAAATAATTTGCCTCAGGTAAATAAGTTGATATTTGTTTTTTGTTTCCAGCATCTTTGCAGCAGTGTATGCTAAAATCACATAAGGATGTATTCCATAATTCATAGATCTATTTCATAGTTTATTTTAAAAAGTTTAAGATCAGGAAAGCAGTGTTTTGACATGTTTTCAGCTAATACTGATACAAGATTGTAGAATCGATTCAATTGAAGACTGTATAACAATCCTTTAGCTGAGAGAGAGGTCAGGAAATGCCATTACTTTTTTCTTCTTATTGGGAGTTCTGTTATACCGTGACCAGTAAGGATCTTTATGCCTTGCATAGTTTATTGTCAAGTGCCTGTATTTCACCTTTTAATATATTCGTGATACACAGCTGGAGAAATAGCCCTGTATAATTACAAAAAATTTCCCATAATCTGAAATATTCTGAAGTTAAAACTTTATTTGGATCAAATTTGCTGTATAACTTATCTGAATTTTTCCTTCCTACAGATGACACATATTAAAGTAAAATATTAATGTTTTCTATCATAATTGTGTCTGATTTTGTGGTAAAATATGTTGTGATTTTAATATAATTATTTATTATATTTTATAGCATAATTTCTTTTGAAGAAAATTTCACTAAAGTGAGTTTTTTTCCCCCAAAGGCATTTCATTAAATCTCTGAATCAGAAAATATTGAGGCCTTAGTTTATGATTTAAATGTTTATATATCCTGAATATGATCAGGAGTACTGTATGCATGTAACAGGAATAGTATTTAACTCCTTAAGGTTTTGTTTGATTTTGATGAGAAATTGGTTATACTTCACAAAAGGTAGATTAAGAATGAATTTTAAGGTTATATAAAAAATAAAATTTTACTTAAATCTTTCCCCCCTGTTGCCAATTTGCATGATTATTGGCTTTTACTTAAGTTAATGTGTCAGATGACTGTAATTTGTCACATAGTGACTTGACTTTTTTTTAAAACCTCATTTTCAAATGCTAATAATACTTGTAGAATTTTCACATAAATAAAAACATAATTTAAACTGGAGTTTCATGATTTTTTTTAAGTTTTCAAAATTTTCTTGTAGCATTTTATTTTTGGTGTATCAGTCACAATAACTAAGTTATTAGTGGTTGGTGGGACCTATCTCTAAAATATCTTTTCTTCATATGTGTTACAGGTGAGTATCAGGTGTTCAAATAGGATCATTGTATTGTGTATTATGACTGGTTCAGTTTTCCTTGATTTTACCATTGGTTCCTTAGTGTTCAATAAAGCATCATCTTCTTGGTTCCTGACTTTGTTAAACATGGAATTGTAGTCAGATTATAGGGTTTTACATCAGATTTAGATTTAGATGGCCTGGGATTCATCTGATTCGATCTTGTTATTTTTCAGATGTCAAAACAGGCTATGGACACAAAGGAAGTCAAATGGCAAGCCCAGGTTTTGAAACCAGGACTGTGCATACAAATTTCCAATTTTTTCACCTATTTATCCTCATTTATCTCCAAACATGGCACTTTCCATCTTCCCTAATTCTGAGATAATATCATGATTTTCCTTTTGAGCCCAGGCTGGAAATCTCTTATGTCACCTTTTCTTTTTTTATTCTCCCTACCGCCTCATTTTTAATTTAATCATTAATACCAATCATGATTCTTAGGGTAGATAGTTGTGAGTGGTACTCCTATTTTAAAGATGAAGGAATGGAAGTTCAAAAAGAAGTTTTAATTGTCCAAGATCACGTAACTAAAAAATGTCAGAGCCAGAACTCAAACCAGGATTTACCACAAAAAATAAAGGAGTTTTCTTATTATGCCATTCTGCTTTTAAGTTGGGACATTCTGTTTCCCCAGTCTTTCTCTTATTCACATGTCTTTGCTGAACCATCTCAGCTATAATCATAGACCATTGATGAAAAGGTGAGAAGGGACCCTAAGCACAAATACAAAGCATAGTCATAGTAGATGGCTTCTCCTCCTCTTTTTTTTTTTTTTATACTGAGGCAATTAGAGTTAAGTGACTTGCCCAGCGTCACACAGTTAGGAAGTGCTAAGTGTCTGAGCTCGGATTTGAGCTCAGGTCCTCCTGACTTCAGGGCTGGTGCTCTATCCACTGTGCCACCTACCTGCTCTTATAGCCTTCTTTAAAGCAAATGAAAGGTAGTGTGGAATAGTGGAAAGAAACCTTGATTTAGACTTAAAAGACTGATGATTCAATTTTAGATGTGATACTTTATACTCATGTAATAATGGGCAACCTCTTTAGGCCTTAAATTTTCTCATCTATAAGACACTTGAAGTCTCTTCAGATTCCTTAACTCTAAAATGGTGATCTGTGAACCTTGAATGATGAAAACAGTTTGAGGGGAGAGGTCAAAGAAGACAGCTGGTAGGAGCTGTTTATGAAGGGATATTTATTTGTAAGCAGTTAGCATAGTGCTGGTACACAGTAGGCAGTGTATAATATATTTATTCTATTCTCCTTCCTCTTTAATCTTTTGTTGTATTATCTATCTTACTGAGTAAACCTGTCTAAAATAGGTGGAAAAAATCCAAAAGTTAACAGGTAACTGATCAAATGTTGTCAGATTTAACCTTAGTTAAATATAATTTGACAGTTGTCTGGCAGTCAGTTCTGATGAGAAATAATATACTTCATAAATGAAATAGTTAAAGGCCAGATTGAAGAAAGCTCTTGGTAGGAGACAGATTGATCATTAATTGGATTTATTTTCCAATTTATTGTTGTCCATTAATTTGTTTTGGTTCGTAAGAATTGCATATCATTTTGTTCATAATAATTAAGAAAGGTCATACTCTTTGGTTTTCAGGTCTTCGTATATTTTAAATTGGGCTGCTAGGTGGTACAGTAGATATAGTGCTAGGCCTGAAGTCAGGAACACTTTTCTTGCTCAATTCAAATTTGATCTCAGATACTCTTTAGCTGTATGACCTTAGGTCATTTAACTCTATGCCTCACTTTCTTCATCTGTAAAATGAGCTGCAGAAGGAAATGGATATCCTAATGAATCAATCACATACATACATTGGGTTACAAAGTTAGGAAATTAGATTTCTGTCTATGAACCTGGAAATTCTAGTTCAGTAATCATCTTTGATAGTAGAGTTTCTCTCTCTCTCCAAACACATATGTATGTATGTGTGTGTATATATATATATATATATATATATATATATATATATATATCATGTATGATATATAAAAGCACATGTATGCACATACAACATGTATATACATACATAATTATGTCCTGCCAGTTTGAAATTAGGGAAAAGCTAGCACTAGAATATAGTAACTGAAGTGTATAAAAACAGCCTTTTAAGAAAATAGGTTCATGAATTCTTGACAGTGAAAATATTGTATTTGTAAATATCAATTCAGGGGCACTTGATTAAAAAGAAAGAAGAGGAAAATAAAAAGTGACCATGTATTTGTAAGATCTATTTTTTTTTTTTTTTGAGAATAATTGAATTTCTTCTTCCTTAAGTACCACCAATTGCCAATTATAAGCAGGTAAGCTCCCAAAGCCCCAGTGATAGTAGTACCCCCAAATTCCTGACTCTTCCAGAATAGCCCCTACAGCAATACTTAGGGGAGCAATTACTGGATAACAGGGCCTCGTCATTCTCACTATTTGCCAATAGTTGCTCAAAGAGCAGGCTAGTCAGCCTATCTGAAGCAACAATACACCTTGAAGAGAGAGGAGACAGCATGTACCAGGTTAATTGAACTATCATCTTCTATAAGACCCCCCAGTGGAGACAGTTCTGAACCCTGAGCCCAAGAATAGAGGTGTAGTGTCCTACCCACACTATCAGTTCTTTTAGACCAGTCTTTACAGCCATCATTTAGAAAATTAACCTCTGTGGAAGTGTGACTTTGGCAGTAGCTTAAGAACATCAGAGTCCTTGGCATTGCCAAATGGTTCAACTTCAGAAATGAATTTGGTTTTATTGATGGAAATAACATTAAAAAAAAGGTATATTAATATCTGCCTTGCTACTGCTATTCCCTAAGGACAATGTGTGCAGTTCTCTCTGACTTACAGCTGAAACTTATTTGTCTACCCATTAATATATGAGCTCTTTGAAATCCAGGACTGTTCATTTGTATTCATAGCCTTCATATATTAAGTGCTTACTGATTTTTTCTTTTATTCATTATTGGAGCATATTTACTTATTACCAAAAGATCTGTATGAAATTAATCTAGTATTCTCATTTTGATTTTATGTATAAATTATAAGCATTAATTGCAATATCTCTCTTTAATTATTAATTACTTCCTCATTTCACAATGGGACTTCTAGAATCATGGATTTAAAGCTCAAAGACCTCAGAAGTCTAGCCCAATCCCCTCATTTTACTGTTGAGTCAAAAGAAATGAAGTTATTTATTTGCCTAAGATCCTTCAGATAGTAAGTGAGAGAATTGGAATTTTAACATAATCCTCTTTTTCCAGTATTCTTTCTACTACCTGACCGTGATCCTTGTATGTGGTATCTGTTCAGTGTTGTTGTGAACATCAAATGAGAATTTGGATAAAGCATTTGGTAGTGCTTTAAAGCATCAAGATCTTTTAACACAGTTATATAAATATTACTATTATTGTTAAGAACAGAAATGGAAATAGGTTTCCTAAACAAAAATGATTCTCTCCCAAATGCTTAATTGTTCTTCACAATTAAAGAGAATTTCCCATTTATGATCCTGGATCTTCATTAGTAATAAGCATGTGATCTAATAGAGTTTACTGCTAACCAGAAGAAGCATCTCATATCCTGAATAAGGGAAAGTGGTATCAGATATTAAGGAGAACACTCTAGTAGCTTATTTGCCTTATTTAAGCACACAAAAGGTGTACTATTTCTTCATGGAAGAAAACTGACCTCAATAATAGAATGCATACTTTGTTCATAAACTTTTTTAGTATGACTTAAGTGGAAAATAAAAACTTGTAAATATGGACATAGAACCACAGGGTAAAAGCCTTTAACCTGCTTTGGAAAAGGCTGTCTTTTAAAAGATGAGACTAGTAAACTGGTATAAGTTTTGGCTTTTAACTGCACAAAACTAATTAGTTTACCTGTCTCTGCTTCACACAGTATTGTTTTCTCAAGTATCATTAAGTGCCTTATTTAGCTTTAATGACCATGAAAGAGGGTTAATTTATTTATGTCCAGTTTCTTATCAGGTTTATCAGCATTCTCCTGCATCTTCCTCTGTTCCACTGAAAATATAACCAATATCAAACCAACTTTTATCATGAGATGTCTTAGTCACAATGAAGTTAATGAAATCTCTTTGAAAGAGGCTCATTTCTTTTCAACCCATATTTTACCTCCCTTAAATGAATTAGTTTAGTCAATTAATTTACTTAGCAATTTCATGGTATTAAACATTTATAGTTTTTCTTTTTTCTTTTTGGTTAGCAAGATGCAATCCTAGCTCATATATGGGAATGGTTGAATTGTATTATTAGCTACTGGAAAATGTCTAATGGACCAAGACCTTTGTTGTGTTAATAGCCCAGTGTCTCATTGTAAATCCATTCTCTATTAATTGTGAACCAGTCAGGATTGATTCCCACTATGGGGAACATCTACTCTTCAACCAGAAATGAATTTACATTAAATGCTCTCCTGAAGTGAAATGTGACATAATTTACTTTCATTTAGCTAGTAGCTACATTGATCAAAATAATTGAATAATTAATTACTAACAGTTATTTACAAGTTGGTCTTGTTATCAGGATGAGAGGGTTTTTTGAAAATAATAAGGCTTATATATAATGAAGCATATTCCATTACATCACTCTCAAGCTAAAAAATTTTGTAGCATTTCTTTTCCTGGATAGTTCTGCTTCAAAGATATCATACATGAATTTCCTGTTTATGTTTGGTTATCTTGGTAGTATTTTTATGTGAGCATAAGGAACAACAAAAAAGTCAATTTGATGGACAATAGAGTTGGAGAAAGAAAAAATGAAAAATGTCAACAATAAAACAATGCATTTTTTCAAGTCCACATTGTAGTTATGATTAAAAAAGTCAAGTTTATGGCTGTGACAATTAAAAAATTCCAAGAGACATGGTTTCTGGATAATCTAACTGTTCTATTAATAAGGCTAGCATGTTTATTAATAAAAAAAGTATGATCACCTAGTCAAAGGCAATGGTTAAACAAGTTGTAGTATGGGAATGTAATGGAACATTGCTATGTTTTTTTTTTTTTTTTAATAATTATAACTTTTTATTGACAGAACCCATGCCTGGGTAATTTTTTATATTATCCCTTGCACTCACTTCTGTTCCGACTTTTCCCCTACTTCCTTTCACTCCATCCCCCAGATGGCAAGTAGCCCTGTACATGTTAAATATGTCACAGTATATTGTAGATACAATATATGTGTGCAGAACCAAACAGTTCTCTTGTTGTACAGGAAGAATTGGATTCAGAAGGTAAAAATAACCCGGGAAGAAAAACAAAAAACACAGTTTACATTCATTTCCCAGTGTTCTTTCTTTGGGTATAGCTGGTTCTGTCCATCATTGATCAATTGAAACTGAGTTAGATCTTCTCTTTGTCGAAGAAATCCACTTACATCAGAATACATGGTATATTCTCATATAGTATCATTGTTGAAGTATATAATGATCTCCTGGTTCTGCTCATTTCACTTAGCATGAGTTCATGTAAGTCTCTCCACAAGTCTCTCTGTATTCATCCTGCTGGTCATTTTTTATGGAACAATAATATTCCATAACATCCATATACCATAATTTACCCAGCCATTCTCCAATTGATGGGCATCCATTCATTTTCCAGTTTCTAGCCACTACAAACAGGGCTGCCACAAAGATTTTGGCACATACAGGTCCCTATCCCTTCTTTAGTATCTCTTTGGGGTATGAGCCCAGTAATTAGTACTACTGAATCAAAGAGTACACAGTTTGATGACTTTTTGGGGATAATTCCAGATTGCTCTCCAGAATGGTTGGATTCGTTCACAACTCCACCAACAATACATTGCTATGTTCTAAGAAACTATGAATATGATTAATATAAAAGAGCATGGGAAAATAAGTAAAACCAAGAAAATGATATACACAGCGACTACAACAGTATAAGTAGAACACCGACAACAAAACAATTGAAAGTAAATATTGTAAAAGTAACAAAGAATTGAACATGACTTGAAACAAGTGAGCAATGGTGTGAAATCATGAAAACTCAGAGATAGGAAGAACTGGGCTCAAATTTTGTTTCTTATACTAGATCTCTTAAGCCTCATAGATTTCTATGTAAAGTATGCCAGTTGGATTAGGTGTCTTCTAAGGTTCCTTTTCACTCTCAATTTAAAATCTTATGAGAGACAGGAGTCTCACAGAATGAGCAGACATGGATAGAGGGAAAGTCCCCATTGATGAAATTAGAGATCCATTGGCATTTATACAGTTATCAACATGATGTTCCTTCTCATTTGATAGGGTAAGAAATATGTTGTAGATCTAATTAGGTAGGAAGGATCTGTGAGAATGTTAAAGATATGAATAAATGATTGCTTTTCAAGTCCTTTCCTAAATTTGTATGGCATGTTTCTTCTTACACAAAGTATTCAAAATGCATTCTTTTTTAAAAATGTAACTTTTATTTTTCTTTTTAAAAGATTAATATTCATTTCTTTTTATTTTTCAAAACCCCCCTAAATTCTACAATTTTGTTTATGAAAAAACCAAAACCTTCATGACAAATATATGTAGATAAACAAAACATTCCTTTTTGGGTCATGTCCAAAGATGAATGTTGCATTCTGCATCTTGAGTCAGTTTTTCTTTTTGGAGGTGGTTAGTATGGCATATCATCTATTATGTAGAATTATAGTTGGACATTATATCAATCACTGCTCTTTATTCTTGCAAAGTTATTTATTTTTACAGTATTGCTATTAATAATGTGTTAAATTATTCTCCTGTTTTTGTTTACTTCACTTGTCATTAATTCATAAAAGTCTTCCTAGGTTTTTTGAAAATTCTCCCAGTTAACATTTTTCAGAGCACAGTAGTATTACATTCCATTCATATATCATTCCTTTAGTAGTTCCCCATTTGTGAATACTCTCTTAGTTTCCATCTATTTGCCATTATAAAAAGAGGTCACTATAAATATTTTTATACATTCAGATACTTTTCTTTTTTTTTTTTGATTCTTTTGGATTCAAATACTTGCAAAAGTTACTCTTACAGCAGTGTGGTGTAATGGAAAGGTTCTTACACTTGGAATCAAAAGGGATTTGGATTCAAAATAAGATTTGAATCTTATATCTAATCCTGTTGTCTAAACAGTAGGCAAGTCATTAAAGTAAGATTATCATTTATTTTACTGTTCTGTAATATGAAAATGAGAACATTTGCACTACCTCCCTCATCAGGTTATAAGGAAAACATTTTTAATCCTTAAAATTGCAGTGTAATTGTGATTGCTATTGTTTTACCTTTGTGCTTAATTGAGTCTTCTACAACAGAAAATAAATTCAATAATATAAATAACTCTAGTACAACCTCATTCATGATAATCTGTCACATAAAAATGGGCAGAATAAAATAAAATATTATAAGAATAATATAATAAATAAAATAAAAATAAAAAATAATTTATATTTACCTAATGGAAGTTTTCTGAGTCATAGGAAAAAATAGGAAAATAATGTACAATAAGTATTATTTGGCATTCTTTTCCTTTTGGTCTCAGATTTTAGAAGGTTTGTTTATATAAAACTTGTTTTCTCACTTATTTCCTGTTATCTCAGCAGTGGTGGTCCTTCCCACTTCCTCATCCTTTCTATTTCCATCCAGATCTATTCCACTAGGGTTAAGGTCAGTTTACTTCTGGAACTCATGAACCTTTTTAATGTTAGACAATGACTTGGCACAATTGTGATAGAGGAAAAAAAAAAAGGCAAAACAAATCAGTTTACTTCCCTTGAGGAAGCAAACTATTTTTTGACCATATATTCAATTTTCCTGTAATAGGAAACTCCAATCGAAGCAATTCTACCCAAGAATTCAACTGAACTTTGTCAGTCTCTAGTAGGGGAGAAGGGAAAGACAATTTTAAAAAACAACATTTTTAGTTTAATAGAATGGTATTAAAATTGTTTACAGATTCTTCTCACAGAAAAGGATTTAATAGCTGGAATGACTTTATGCATTTTAGTCTATTGAATCTGTGTTGGGAACTATTAAGTCAGAATTTGGTAGATGAGAATCAGACAATGAACCTTGCTTCAGACACAGGCATATGGCTATGGAGGGATGGACTCAATTCTTCTAGATTTAATTTTGTAGGTATTTATAGACCGACCTGACTTTTGTCTTAAAGCAGACAAAACTTGTCACCTTCCAAGACCATTTTATTTCAGCACCTTCTCCTCAATTCTCATTCTGCTACTGCGTAGAATATGAGGGATATTGTGAGCTCCAAAGCAGATCATGCATGAAAGCTTGTTAAAACTTAAGGTGTTATATAAATATATATGTATTTTTTTTTTTTTGGCTGAGGCAATTGGGGTTAAGTGACTTGCCCAAGGTCACACAGCTAGGAAGTGTTAAGTGTCTGAGACCAGATTTGAACTCAAGTCTTCCTGACTTCAGAGCTGGTCTATCCATTGTGTCACCTAGCTGCCCCAATATCATCTATTTTAAATATCACATCAATTGTGGTTAGTGTAGTACAGTGTCAAAAGTGCTGGACTTAGTATCAAAAGATGTACTCTGCTATTTTTTCCTTCCTTCAATTTGTCAAAAATTAACCCTCAATTGATGTGTAGCAAATACTAAAGATGTGGGCTGATCTTTGGTTAGCAGATGTGACAGTAAGCTGTTATACCTACTAGTAGTTGGGGACTCACTGCCCAGTGGCCAGGAATAGCACCTTCAGCAGAATGCAGAGACCAGTGCTAGAGGCGGGTTTGGGGGACGATTTTACTCAGCAAACATTTGTTAATCAAGCACGGTTGAGATACAAGTATTTTAAATGACAGTCCCTACTCTCAAAGAGCTTGCATTCTTCTGTGAAGAAGTAATATATATATATATATATATATATGTAGATATATATGACTTAAGGTTGGAAAGGTCAAAGAAGACCCCCAGACAAGTATAGTAAGAAAATTTAAAGAGGAAGACATTATTTTTGGTTAAAGGAATCAAAGAAAGTTTTACAGAGGAAGTGACTGTTTTGAATTTTGAAGGAAGAAAAAGATTCTGGAAGGCAAAAGATGAAGAAGTGCATTCCCAAGGATGAACTTTGTAACTGCATTGAGGTTAAAAAAAAAAAAAAAGAAGCAGGACAAGATCAGGGAATAGTCAGTAGTCTGACTGTAGTATGTAGTGTGTTAAGGGAAATAATATGAAATAAGGTTGGGAAATTTGGTTGGAGCCACACTGTGGAAGATCTTAGATGCCAGTTTATTTTTAATGATTTTTTATTTAAAAGTCTCTGAAAGTTTTTAATTGAGAATATGATATATCTATGCATGAATTATTGATTGGTTAGGTGAAAATATAGAGAACCATGAGTAAGCTATTTCAGTTATCTATTTAACTTGGACCAAAAAGAGGGTGGTGATGATATTACCAGATGAGAATGAATGACAGAAGTGTCATGGAAGTAGTGTCAATAGGATATGTCAGATGATTAGATGTGAGAAGGTAAGAAAAAGGAACCAAAATGAATTTGAGGGTTTTTGAACATGATTTATTGACAGAAACCCAGCTAACTCCCAGGGGAGTTAGGATGAGAAGGAGGTCTAAGTAAGAAAATTTACCATTTATGTTTAATGTTAGATTTGAGCTCTTGATAGGATATCTATTTTGCTGTCCATATTCATCAGTCAATTGGAAATCAAGTCTGCATTTATAGAATGTAGTATTTATATAGATCACCAAGGAAGATTGTAGAATGACAAAAAAGGGAATGTAGGATAATTTTTAGAAAATACCCCCTCATCTGTAAAATGAGGATAGCAATAATATCTACCTCCCAGATTAGTTATGAGAATCAAATGAGATAGTGTTGGTAAAGTGCTTAGCATAGCAACTGGCACATAGTAATCACTATATAAATGTTAGCTATTATTATTATCTAAATTGTTTTGGAACTACAGGGATTCCCAAGTAGAATGGACAATTATATGTCTTTGCATCATGTTATATGTTAAGACATATTAAAAATTTTATTTGAGAGAGATTTTTAAATATACATTTATGGCCTGAAAATTTGGACTCTTCAAGATGGTACAATGAGTAGAAGAATAGCCTAGTTCTCTCATAACTACTTCAGGAAAGATGAAAATAGCCCCAGAATGAATAATGATCAAGAAATCCAAGGAAATTGCACTGTGTATTTTGTCAGTATAGTTATCACAAAGAGATAGCTGGAAACCTGTGACTATTAGGATAAGAATTCAAGCAGAAAAGCCCAAGAACATAGCTTGCAAAAACCTTTTAGCTTAGGGCCTGGGGAAGTTAGAATACAAAGCTGAGAGGCAGAAAGCTGGGAGCGCAGGCCAGGGTCCACCCAAGGAAGCTTAGAACCTAGAGTTATTGTTCATTGACTAGAAAAAAAGGGGCTTGTCTCAGAAAGCAGTAATCAGGACATATGCTGGATCAGATGGCTTTGGCATGGACTACCCTAGCACATTGTGCTAGTTGTGTTTCATTACCCAGAACCCTGATGATAAAAATCAGAAGCAAGGCTCCACCAATATTTCCACTATGGTCTTGATATAAATTCTCAACTCAGAAAATAAGGCTAGAAATGTGAATGAACAAAAGAAAACACCAATAATTAGAAAATATTATTTACTTAGAGATGCTCAGGACACAAATCCAGAAAAGGAGGAAAAACAATTTACAAGTAAACAAAGTTAAGCTTTGTAAAACTTTGTAAAACAAGTAAAGCTTCAAAGAAAATCACAGATTCACCTTAAGTTCTATTGAAATTTCCAGTAGAAATAAAGCAAAAATTAAAAATCAATCATGTAAATGAATAAAGCACTCTAGAGAGAGAAATAGAAATGAGATCTCAGGAGAAAAGAATTGGAAGGAAATAAGGAACTTACTGCAGAAGATACAAAACCTCATTCCTATAATAGATTCTTGAAACTTAAATTTATGTTGGTCAGAGAAAAATGACACCATGATTCATGAAATAGTAGGGTTGCAAGATGGCAAAAAAAAAAATATTAGCTAGTATTTATTTAACCTGCTATGTGCCAGAGACTGTGTTAAATGTTAGGAATAAAAAAAAAAAAATAAAACGGGTTTCTGCTCTCAAGAAGCTCACAATCTAATAGAGTAGACAATATGCAAACAGCTACGTGCAAGCAAGACATACATACAGCTGTTCCATCCATATAGCAGCTTTTCCCATCATTGTTTTGGTATATCATAGGTTAGCATAAGTAATTAAGTAGGGATTTGGGGGGAGTTTTGTGGAAGCTGCAGATGGTAGTCAAAGATCAGCATATGGCACAGACCAAATTCTTAACCCAAATTTAATAAGGTTTAGCTGTTTACATTTCTACATGGGAGAATGATACTTGTAACTCATAAGAACTTTTTCATTCTTATGGCAGTTAGGAGTATATATAGATTGTAATGGGCTGAGGTTTGAGTTGATGCACTGAGGTCCCAAGTACGTGAGGCTAAATAGTAATTGAACTATATTCTATTAATATACATGATTGGATAAAGAATGGCCCCCGCCCACTCTCTGTGCAAGTCCTGATGTATAGGAAATGATGATTTTGGTGGGTGGAGGCAGAGAGACAGGAAGAGAGGCTGGGAGAGATTGAGCCTGGGTTTCGTGCTCCTAGCTGCTGGTCATGTGGCTGCTGGTCTAGCTAGCTTCTTGACTCAGCTGCACACATTGCTATTGCCCATTCTCTTCCACCTCCGATCTTTCTAAACTGAGAATAAAGACTGACGATTTTCCCTTAACCTGAATTCCTGACTCACTCCGACTGATTTTAAAATACGGTCTTCACAATAGACTGAGCGCATAGGTGTGAGTTGAATATAAAGGGATAATATAAAAAAATTAAGGGATAAGAGAAGAATGTATTGGTAGAAAGGGAAAGGTTGAATGGTATAAATAAACATAAAAAAATTAAGGGTTAAGAGAGGAATGTGCTGGTAGAAAGGGAAAGGTTGAATGGTGTAAATTATCTATCATAAAAGGCAAGAAAAAGCTTTTACAGTGGAAGGCAAGAGGGAAAGGGTAAGGGTAGTGAGTAAATCTTAATTCTTATGATTATTGGCTCAGAGGAAATAACATACATACCCAATATGGGTATAGAAATCTATCTTACCCTGCTGAAAATTTGCAGGGGAAGGGGATATGGAAAGGAGAAGGGTGATAGGAAAGAGGTTATAGTAGGGGAAAGGGGTAGTCAGAATAAAACACTTGAGAGACGGGGTGAAAGGAGAGAAAAATAAATGGGGAAAATACAGTTAGTGAAGTAATTGTAAAAAGAATTTTGAAGGAAGTTTGTTTGATGAAGCCCTCATTTCTTAAATGTATTAAGGAACCGAATCAAATTTGTAAAAAAAAAAGAGCCATTCCCATTGATAAATGACCAAAAGATATGAATTATGCTCAAAGAGCTAGAAAATCATGCATTATTCTTTGACCTAACAATACTACTACTACTACTAGGCATAAATCCCAAAAGATTTTTTTTTTTTTTTAAAGAAAAAGCATCTTAAAGTACAAAAGCATTTATAGCAACTCTTTTCTCAGGACAAAGAATTGGAAACTGAGGGGATGCCCATTAATTGAGGAATGGCTGAATAAAGTGGTATGTGATTATGATATAATAATATTATTCTATAAAAAATGAGGAGCAGGATGCTTTTGGAAAAACTTGGAAAGTCCTTTATGAAGTCAAGCAAAGTGCAATGCCCTCTGTATATAGTAATAGCAAAGTTTGGGAAGATCAATCCTGAATGACTTAGCTATTTCAGCAGTGGGTAAGACAATTCAGAAGGTCTTATGCTGAAAAATGCTATCTGTACTCAGAGAAAGAATGTTTGTGTCTGAATATAGATTGAAGCATATATTTTAAAAAAAATTTTTCTTGAGGGTTTTTCTTTTGGAGGGGCAGGAAGGAAAAATCTATGTGTGTGTTTTTTTTTGTTTGTTTTTTTTTTTTGCAATGTGACTTTTATAGAAATGTTTTTCATACATGTACTTCTCAATGTAATAGGGTGGGAGGAATAGAGAGAATTTGGAATCACAATGTTTTAAAAAGAAATGTAAAATTTTATTTTACACGTAACTGCAGAAGATAAAAATATATTAAAAATACTTAATCCAAATTTTATAATAAAGTACTGTAAATACTCCATAAAAGAAAAATTCAGACTTCTCTGTTCAGAAAATTTTCCATGGATCTTCCAAATAGGAGTGCTGCACTACCTTTATGATGTAGAAGAAATAAATGTACAGGTTAAAATAGGGTAGTCTCAAGGAAAGGCTTCTTATAGAAGGTGGGATATTAGTTGAGATTTGAAGAAAGCCATGGAAATTAGGAGCTGGTGGTGAGGACAGAAGACTTAGAATTAGCTATAATGCAAAAACACAGAGTGACAAGAACCTTATGAATGGAGCAGAATGTGATAAGTTTTCTTAGAGAAAGTACTTGAGAAGAGGAAAAGATTATTTAATTTATTCATCTATAAAGTTACAGAGTTGGGTCATACTGAGATTTTCTCTAAGGACTCTTTAAGTTCTAAATATAAAGAGATCATGAAAATGAGTGACATCCAGCCAGAGATTTCCAGTTTAGAAAGGGCTTTTTGGAAGAGGTGGTTTTTGAGTTAGACCTTGAAAATAAGTTGACAGGAGATGAGAGATTCTTGAAATGGGAAAGATTGAGGGTTTGAACTGAATGCTCATCATTGCTTTTAAGTTCAGATAACAATTATTTGATTTATTTGCTATAGTATTGTCAGGATTTGGTATGAGGATATTATGATAGATTCATAGATTCTTGCACCTAGAAATTGCTTAAGAGAACATTTAGACTATGATTGAAGAAAAGTGAGACCCAGGGAAGGTGAAGGGATTTGTGGAAGGTCAATCTGTGACAGAGCCAGACTTTGAACAGCCTCTAATTTCATTAGATATTCTTTCCACTATATGAAGAATATGAATGAATGAATATAAAAATATTTATTAAACATATCTTATGTGTAAATCACTCTTCTAAGTATTGAAGGATACAAATAGAAACAAAGACAGTTTTGGGCTTTCAAGAAATTTATATTTTAATCTAGTTTTCATGTGAGGTTGGTGGTGGTAGGGATGCTGGGAATCTCCAAAAAGGTCTCCTCTGTCACTGACTGCTTTGGGGTCCAGACTGAGAAGCAGGGCTGATGATCTGGGGAGTGCTGATTTTGATCCTGGGATTTCTTTACTGAGGCTTGAAAATATGTTTAAAATTAGACTTCTTGGAGTACAGACATGTTTGTTCCATCACTTGACTTACAAAGATTCACTCAAGATGTTGGGAGGGAGGAAGAAGAAGAAATTTTCCTTTAATATTAGAAGATTTGTAAATTAGAGTTCTTATCTGGGATGTATATTGAATAGTTAGAAAAGTTCTAATTTTGGCAACAAAAATTGCTAACTCACTTCAGTTCTTTACCTCGTTGCTTTACTTCATAAATGAGAAAGTGACCTTCTATCCCAAACCTACAATAGCTTTTAACTTAAAACAAAACCTTTTTTTCATCAGGCTTTTGCCCCAACAATTTGACCAAAAGTACCTCCAAAGCTTACTAAGTGACCTCTTAATCAGTGGTCTTTTTTTGATTCAAATCTCCTGGGCATTTGGAAGCTCTTTACTTGATATACTGACAAAGACTTAATTATCACCTCTATCTGGAAGAGTTGAAAATTTATATCTAGTGATTTCTGAATCATATTACCAACAAGTTTGAAGACCAGCAACCTCTCAAACCTCTCCAGAATAATAATTTGTACAAGAGTTAAACTCATGGCAGTTGTTTCTGAAGGCTATCATCCTAAGAAACCTAATGAAATAAATTGATGAATTAACAGATTACTTAAACATTGTGCCTTGCTCATAGAATTAGATTTTTGAAGGGAACATCAGAGAAGACCTAGTGCTACCCATATTGAACTCTGTATATAAAACATACTTACAAATATATGAAACATACATACTTAAATGGTTATTTTACTTTTCTTTTAGCTCCACTAAAGAGATCCTTTCAATAGCTTTCTCTGTCTCTGTCTCTCTTTTGGGGGGTGGTGTATGAAACAGTTGGGGTTAAGTGGCTTGCCTGGAATCACACAGCTGGTAAGTATTGTCAAACTTGAACTCAGATTCTCCTTACTTCAGGGCTGGTCTTGCTGCTCCATTAACAACTTTTAATAATGAAGTATAATAATAATTTGGTAATGTGTAGCATTGAGTACTAAAAATCATACCATTCAAATCATTAAAGCCCCCAAAGCTGTAACTCAAGTGAGGTCTTTTCACTAAATCCAACCTTCCATTTCCATGCTTTTGTACCCCATCTCTCATGCCAGGAATATACTTTCCCTCATTACCTTCTGGTAAAAAATCCTTCTCTTCCTTTAAGGACCAGCTTTGGTGTTAACTCTTTCATGAAGCCTTCCTTGATCTTCTCTAGGTAAAAATGTCCTCTTCTGAATCAATTTTTTTTCTAGATCCCCTTTGGATTAATTGTCCCCTTCATGTGTCACCCTGCATTATGTGTGTGCGTGTGTTTGTGTGGGTGTGTGGGTGTGTTGTACATTGGATCCTTAATGAATGTTTGTTAATTGTGAAAATTTGTGTGGACTGATACTGAGAGAAATGGAACCAGAACTCTTGCATGAGAACTACAAAAATGTAAAGGGAAAAACCACCAAAAGAAAAATGAACTCTTGACTTGATTAATTGTAATAACTAATGCTAATTCTCAGAAAACAAACAATGATATATTCTTTCTTCAAAGACCTCAGTCTCATAATCTCTAAAGTGAAGAGATCATTAGATTTGGAATCAGTAATTCACTGAATAGTCTTAAGTTGAAGTCCCTCCCATCTCTGAAGCAATGATGCTATCATCATGATCAATCAATGCTGCTCTCAAGAGAGATAGCTGGGTGATTACAGGAGCGAGGACACTACATTTTTGTGGCAGTTCAGTCATGTCCAAACTCACTGATCCTGTTGGGGGTTTTCTCAGCAGAGTATAGGCTTTTCCATTTCCATCTCCAGCTAACATTTTACAGATGAACTGAGGATATAAGTGACTTGTCATAGGGTCACAGGACCACCAAATATTAGCTACAAGTCCAATTTGAACTCACAAAGATGAGTCTTATTGACTCCAGGCCCAGGACTCCACCTGCTGCACCCCCAGTTGTTTCAGTACACTGCATATATTATGACTAATAATGTTTTTTATTTAACTCTTTTTATTTGTTTTTACAATGGAGGTATCAATCCCAAAGATGTCAGTGGAGGTTATGTAGAAATGACTATGATACAAAAACAAAAAAAGAAAATATAAACAAGAGAAAAGCTTTATAAAAACAAATATCACCTAGCTTAAAAAAAAAAGTCAGATTGGAATGTACTAAATTGTTCTGCATATCACCTTTCCCTAGTATGTTGTAAACTCCATAAGAGCAGTGACTTAATATTTTTCATTTTTGTAGTCTCAGTCCTGAAAAGTAGCAGCTTACTAAGTATCTGTTAGATGGAACTGAGAAATAAAGACAAAAGTAGAACAGGTGATGTATCATCCTTTTAAAAAACAGTTGACACATGAAACACTTCAGATTTGCTTCAGCTTTAGTGATTGTGAATATTATGTAACTTCGTTTACAGTCAAATGACAGTCATACATTGATAGAACTGGAAATGACCTTAGAGATCATTTAGTTCAGTTCACTCATTTTTTATAAATAGCGAAATGACTTACCCCAACAGTGAGCAAGTTGTACAATCAGAGACCAGGCCCAGAGGTTTAGAATCTCTAGTTTTTTATGCTCTCTATTATGAACTAGTCCTGCCATATGTGGATTTTTTAGGAAAATATTCATATAGCCTCTTTAAATAGCAGATTTGAATTAATTTAACTATTTTTGCAGGAAATTATAACAAAACATGGAGGAAAAACCTTTCTGCTTTATTTAAGTTTTCTCTTTTAAGAAAGTAGTAGTTTTGAAACCCAGTTGCTAAACAATCATCGCCCTGGAGACCACTTTAGGATTTTGCCCATGAGTAATCAGAAGATGCCAAAAATTTTATGTTATATAAGCCACTAACAGCCCAACACTCAGAAAAGCATATAAAAGAAAATCACAAAATCTATTGAGAATTAAGCTACTGGAAGCTGGCTTCTGAAAGCCCAGCAATTTTGGGGTCAAACAAAAGTTTCTTTTTATGAAGATATGTGTTTGCAAATCCTTTGACCTGATCTATGACATTTCAGGCTGCCACATCTGGTGCTTTATGTTAAATCTATTAGTTTTCATTTGTTACCTGACATAATTCTTAGATTTTTAGTTTGTTGCTTAGTTAAATAGTCATTCTAGAAACAATGGAACATTGTCATTTAACATTTTAGAGGACCAGAGATCTAGATTAGAAGGGACTTTAAATCTCATCCAGTCTGATAATTTTTATAGATGAGGAAAGTAGGGCCCAGAGTCTTAGAATATCAGAAATGAAAGAGTCTTTAGAGATTGTACAGTTCATCTTCATCTGACATATGAGGAAACTGAAGCTGAATGAAGCCCAAAGTATTAGTGACAGAAATAGGTTTTGAACTGAGATCTTGCTTCTCTATCCAACATTCTTTCCATTAGTTGGGGACCATATACTCTGCAAAAAACATTTCATCAGCTCCTACTATGTGTAATTTATAGTGCTAAGGATTTCAAATACAAAGATTATAAGGAAAAATAATTATGTATATATATTACATAAATTATATGTAAGCATTATAACAACATTTTACTGTATCACATACTCTTCTATATTTTTTTCTGTACACAGTGACACAGAATTATGCATATATGTTATGGCTTCAAATCATAATTCAGATAGTTAGCTCAGATGGAAATTGCTGGAGAAGTTCAAGTTTCTCATCATTTGGGTTGAGAGCAATTTTGTAGCTTTTGACTTTATGTATATTTTTTCAGTATACAGAACACTTCTCCCTACATCTCTGTAGATCTACACCATGCTTGGCTTCATTGCTAACTCCTATGGAGCACAGAGAGGAGAGTGACTTATTTAGGATCATACAGCTCTAAATTTCTGAGGCAGAATTCAAAATCAGATCTTTCTGACTTTAAGCCAGCAGTTTATTTACACTATCAGACTTTGTCAATAGGATATAACCGTTTACATGTTTCTTAAGATGGTGAGGATGAGGAGGAAAAGTTATTTTTCCAAGAGCTCAGAGCCATCTCATGAGGTAATAGGGTACAAAAGAAAGACCACTGGATTTGAGTTCAGAGGATCTGGGTTCTAATTATGACTCTCTTGTACCACCTATATTATTTTAGACAAATCACTTTCCCTCTCTCCAAGCTTTAAATTTCCACATGCATAAAATTATGTGTTGAATTAGGTGATTTGCTGTTACTGTCCTTTCCATCTCAAACCTGTTAGGACTTCATGGGTGGGTAGTTGGGGAAGCAGTAAGGTCAGTACCAAAGAGGTGGTGAATAAGACTTGTAGAATTAAGGGGAACCATTTGGTTATGGGAAAAAGGACTGAAAAAGCCTATAAAGGTTGAGGAGAGGTATTGTAAAAATGGCAGGAAGAATAAAATAAGATTTCACATTAACGGATTATTTCAAGGTTTACAAAGCGATTCTCTGTAACAATGATATGAAATAGGCAAAGTTTGCTCTTGCTGAATGACATTCCTCCAGATTGGGTATAATTATGACCAGGTACCAGTTGTATATACATTATCCAATTCTTGGATAATCTAGGTCCCTCTGGAAGCAGATGGCATGTAAATAAGTAAAGTCACCAAGCATTTATTAAATGCTTAATATTTCTAGGAACCATAATAACTGAGAATACAAAGAAAGGCAAAAACAGTCCCTGACCTCAAGAAATGAGTCTGATGAAGGAGACAATGAGAAATACATAGGATAAATTGGAAGCAATCTCAAAGGAAAGGCACTAGCATCAAGGGATATAAGAAAGACTTTGAGAAGGTAGGATTTTAGTCAAGACTTAAAAAAAGTCAGCGAAGTCAGCAAAGAGAAAGGAAGGGAGAACATCACAGGTACGGGGTTCAGACCAAAAATGCACAAGTCAGGAGATGAGTGTTTTTTCCAGGGAGCAGCAATAAGGACACTATTATTATTGAATGGTAAAGTAAGTGGGGTTGGAGAAAAAAGTGTAAGAAGCCTGGAAAGAAAGGAAGAAGGACTTGAAAAGAATTTGGCAAACGTAAGATTTCATATTTTATCCTGGAGATGATAGTGAGCTACTGGAATTGATTAAATAAGAGAATGACTTGGTTAGACTGTGTTTGACCTTTTTGACTGTAATTGGAAGATGGACTGGAGTGGGAAAAGCATAGGAAGAAGACCACCATCAGGCTAGTCTTAAGTTTGAGATGATGTGGGCCTGTATCAGGGTGGTGTCAGGGTCAGGAGAGAAGGGGGCACACACCTCCTGTGAGCCTGGGTGATTGGGAGAATATCAGTGTCCTTGGTAGCTTTAGGGAAGTAGGGAAAAGAGCAAGGTTAGAGGATGAGGGGAAATACCGAGTTCAGTTGTGGATATATTGACTTTTAGGGTAGCAACGAGACACCTGGTTCAAGTTATTTAATAGGTAGTTGGGAGATGGGAAACTGTAGGTCAGGAGAGAAATTGGGGCTGGATTAAATAATTCTCAGATCTGTCTTAAAGGGGAAAGGTCCTATGTAGCAGCTGAAGGGGAGCTGGAAAGACTTTTTGCAGGTGTAATTGTAACAGTTTTGAAGGAAGCCAGGGTAATGAAGAGACCCAAGTGAAGAGGTAGGGGGCATTGAAGGAAAGGAGACAATGAAATGGCATAGATACAGGATGTCACATTATGTGTGATATCATGTGGGCCAGTGTGGCTGTATGATAGAATGCATGGGGAAGAATAAAAGGATTGAAAAGGTTGACTGTGCAAACCAGATTTTGCTTGAAGACTTAGTGATGGACATTTCTGGCCACGTTGTCTCTGCTACATCATCACCCTCACTTCTTACCAGACCAGGCCTTTGGAACTTCTCTGGGTTTTGATAGGCCAACTTTGGCCTTATTCTCTTTGGTCGCAGACCTCCATAATATTACCTAGACATCTCTAGATATGTTGTTTTTCACTCGGGCCATTTACCTCAACTCCCCACCAGAAAACTGAACTCCTATGAGGTTGGATCTTGAGGTAGGAGCTGGAATAGTATAATTAGCTATTTCCATTAATGAACCTCTCTAACGAAAGATACTCTACCTAGACTCAATACCCAATGGTTAGCATATTCTCACCATCTCTTTTCCTAGCTCAGTGATTATGAATCCCTAGCTGCTGAAATACAAACCTTATTTCTCATCCCCAAATGGCTGTCTCCTTACTCCTATCTTCATCTCTACCTACCCCTTAAATGCCATACTCCAGATTTACTTGCCCTTTCCTCTGTGTTCTTTATCACTAACAAACTTCCTTTTTATTTTAAATCTATTTTCTCACTCTTATCATCTTAACTCAGTAAGACCTGGGTCTCGCCTGATGCCTTTGCATCTCTGGCCATGCTTTCTAGTTATATTTGCACTTTCACTGATCTCTCCTCACATTCACTGTGAATATTCAGAAGTAGGCCCACTCCTGCTCCCCAATTTCTACTTGCAGAATCTCCCTCTGCTACCATCATTTCTGCTTTTTTTGAGGTAGACACTATTCACTTCTATCACTCCATTTAGATACTGGCAGTTATTTATTGATCTTTAGGTCATTCTTCATCTCTTGTAATTGAATAGTAATGACTTGAGTCTTTTCCACTATAACCCTTGAATCTCATATTAGGGGATTTTATTGTACATGCTGATATTCCCTCCGAAACCCTGATTTTGCAATTCATAAGTCTAATCAGTTCAAATGACCCAGAGATTGCCATGCTTTTGATGTTGCCGTAACATGTACATCCCAGCATCCACATACTAATTCCTATATTATCACCCCTGTATTGGTTACCTCTTTTCCTATGTTGACTACTTGGTGAACTTGTTTAAATCTGCATTGTCCATTATATGTGGATCACATGAGAGATTTATAAAAGTACATAGCACATTGCTTGGCACATAGTAGGTACTTAATGCTTATTTACTTCCTTCCTTAAATTCTGTCTTCTTGCTCTATTGCCAACAACACTATGCCAAACCTCAAACTCATTACTCTGTCTCCTTTGCTCATGTTCCTGTGAATGGAACATAAGAAACTGAGCCAGCTGGAAACACTACAATTTTATATTATATTAACTTCAACTGGATTATCACTGCAAGGCAATCCTTTTTATACCTCCTCAAACCTTCTGAAGAGGGCATGCAGATCAGCAATCTCATTTCTAACCCAGATATTGCTTGAGTGAATGTCATCATGCCCCCATAAGGCACCTTCCCTCTTCTTCCCCCTCATATTTGTAGCTCCAGTACTTAGTACAGCACTACACACATAGTAGGTAGTTAATGTTTATTGATTCCCTAATTGGCTTTTTATTATGCTCATCAGTATGCTGTCCTGATCATTTTTCTCTCTCTTCAAGCCCCCTTTGATGCTTCAATAGGAGGCTGATTTCAGAGAGGTCTGAAGAGATTTACATGAACTCATGCTGAGTGGAGTGCGTAGAACCAAGAGAACATTACTATACACAGCAAAACAAGTTAAGGGATGATCATCTTGTGATAGACGTGGCTCTTTTCTACAATGAGGGGAGATTCAGTTCTGGTTCCAGTTCTGGGGGACTTGTAGTGGAAAGAAGCATCTCTGTTCAGGGAGAGGACTGTGAGGATCAGATGTGGATCATAGCATAGTATTTTCATCTTTTTTGTTGTTGGTGGTGTTGGCTTGTGTTTTTCTTGTTCAGCATGTTGAATGTAGAGGTGTGTTTGGTGGAATTGCACATGTCTGATCTGTGTTGGGTTGCTTGCTGTATTGGGGAGTGGAGACGGGAAGGAGAGAAATTTGGAATGCAGGTTTTGCAGGGGTGAATTGTTGAAGACTATCTTTGCATATATTTTAAAGAATGGAAAGCTATTATTATAAAGGAAAAAATAAAATGAAGTTTTTTTTTTCTTGATTTCTGATTGTGATCTATTCATTGTGTCACATAGGAAAAATGAGATGCCTTCTGGAGTAGTGAGTTCCCTCTATTCCCAGAAACACTAATGTATAGACTGGCTCACTGAGTGCAGGAGAATATTGCAAAGGAGTATTCATGTATCAGGCAGGGAGTCAGAGTTGGATCTCTAAGACCAGAGAGTATGATTTTAATTATTTTTTAAAGTTTAAAATAATGACAAAAAAAAAATCAGCAGATTATCATGATTTATTACATTTGTCTACAAAATTTGTTTCAAAACAAGCAATATTTTAGAATATGTTTTGGGTTGTACATAACTCAATTTCTGGACAAATGCTTAATTCCTGAATTTTTCGCATTGGGATTTATTTTTTGTATTTTCTTCTTAAAATAGAAAAAAAAGTTTCTACAAAAAAAAAATTGATGTTTTTGTTTTAGTAAGTGCTTTAGTAGGTAAAAAAGATACTAAATCTTTCTTTCCAGTAGCTTGGGTCATTCAGTGTCTTGAAGACAATACACAAACAAAGGTTATGATTTTCCCTAGCCTAGATGTCATTTTATCCCATTTAACATCACAAATGTTATCCCATTCAACAAATACAAATCAAAAGGATATGGCTACTGTTTCCCTAGATTAGTTGCTTATCAGTAATAACTGCTTTGAACATATCCAATGTAGTTAATAAAATACATTTTAAGAAAAATAAATATTCTGCATAATGTATATATATATAGGGGTCAGTTTTATCCTTACCACAAAACAGGAAAATCATAACTTAAAATTTGCATGTACTTGGCTATTAGTGTTTATTAGTAAATGGCTTAACTCTCAAAGTCCAAAAAATTTTAGTTGAATTATATTTATAAATGTGCAAAATTTAATGTGTAGAAAACTTTTTTAAAAGGACAAATACATGTTGTGTGAGTCCATTTCCTTAATTACCCCATCTCATTAGTCAAATAAATATTACAATATGCAAAAGTATGTACATTTTTACCTCACATTCTCCTTAGAAAATGTACTTCAAAAATGGTTTAATATCATTCCAGCAAACCCAGGCTTCATGGGATGCCCCACCCCCACCCAATACCCCTTTTTAATCACATTGCACATTTACCATTAGATCTTGCACAGAAAGCATACCACACATCATTTCAAAAACAAAGAGGCAAAGTGCAAGGGTGCCATTAAAATTTGAAGAGATCAATGAAGTGCTGGGGTGATACTGGCATGAAGCAGCTGTCAGGATTGTTAGCTGTACAGGGGTGTCCTGAGTCCTGCAGAGGGTGAGAGAATAGGAGGTAGATTACATCAACAGGTTGGCAAAATCTGAGTAATATCCTTAAGTGTAAAGTTTTCTCTTTAAAGCTCAATTATTTACTGAAATTTCAAAGCCATTTGACACTATTTTGAGGATGTGTTTATGAAAGTTTGGTTATTTATTATTAGCATTGTTCAGGCAATTACAGAAATGACAGTTTCCAGTTGAGGGATTTCCTTTGGGAATTACTATTTAAGTTAGTCAAAAATAATAAATATACTTCACCTTTAGAATGTCCCCGAGAAAAAACTCATTTTCTTAAGATTAAAATAATATGAATGTCAACAAAAAGATTTTATTATTCTGCTAAGACTATTGTCTTGCATTAAAACCCTAGAACTTTCTGCAACTCTATTTGAGATGATCTGATTTTCCCCCATTGTAACTTATTTTTTTTCCATTTACTCTTAACACTGACCCCATTCCTCTCTCTCATTCCAGAGGCACTGTTTTTATTGATTAATTATTTAATTTAGGGGCATAGAGGAAATCACTTTGCAATGATGTTTGCCTCCGATTCTATACTAGGTGCTTAAATTTAGTCAATACAAGACAGGCATTCTTGGAATGCTTCAGTTAGGCTCCTAAAAGAAAGATCACACAATTCTGTGATATTGCTGGGGGTGGGACTTAGAGTTCTTTAGCTGGGCAATAATAACTCATAGAGGGTAAAATGCGTCATATGACTGATGAAACATCTAGAACTACTACTGTTTGAGACATCTAGAACTACTACTGATTTCTGATTTCCTGGTATCTGTTTCACAGAAAAAAAAACTAATTCAAGAAAAAGTCTAAAAGCTTTATAATAACATTTTAATGCTAGGAGAAAGACAGTAAAGCACTTAAATAATAGGCAGAAATAAAGAATATACAGGATACATGCAATTATTTCCTATTTTCAAAATAATGATTTATTAGCAAAGTACAGTGCATATGTTTGTTATTTGTATTAGAAATACATATTAATAGTTCTAAATTGCCCCCACAACTGAAATTTAATTAGATTGGATTTATAAATGCTTTAAAGTAAACGCATTTTATTATTAGTGTAGTGCTAAAGGTAGTCAAACTTTCCTGCCCTATTACATAATGCAGACCTAGCTGCATTATTTATTGACCTTTGAACTTTAACAACAAATGGTTAACAAAACATTCACATAAACATGCAATGCAAAGTATGAGAAACTTTTGAGTTAGATCAGAGAAGTACAGAATGCAATAGAACAAGGCACAATTGACACAAATTGGAACACTACTCCTAGTTTTGTTCATTTCAAAGACAGTGTATATGGTAAAATATGAAAGTACCTTAAATAATAAAGCAAGATGGTAGTCCTTGAAGATCATGAAGAAAGAAGCGGGAGGGAATGCAGTAAAGTAAAAAAGGAAAAGTTAAGTTGAGAAAGGATCAGATAGAATTTAAGCATTTAGGTTTGGAACACATTATTTGTAAAAAAGGAAGTTCTAGTTCACCACACAAAACCTACTACTCTCTCTCCTCCATTTTAAATTGCCAAACTAAAGAAATAAAATTTTGGTGAACAGAAGCTTAGCAAAAATAAAGCACACACAATACAACAAGTAGTATATCTCAAAAACTCATTGATTTGAAGAAACTATCATGGAAGACAAAAAAAAAAAAAAGGTATCCTCTTCTTTCAGAGCTCTCAAATGAATAAATTATCAATGAAGTAGTTAAAGTAAACTGCTAGAAAAGGACACAAGGAAATACCAATATTCTATTTTATATGCATCAAATCACAATAATTTTTCTGCCACAATAATGAGATATCACAGAAATAAGCATTTCTGTTTCTTTCATGAGTTGAACCTTATCATATAGATATAAAACACATATTGTATATCCTAATATAATTCACATTTGAAATATTTTAATAAACACTATATACCAAGTTCAGATTTACCCACTATATTCTTACTACATATGTGTATATATATAAACCTTTCTTTTTATCTACATGTCAAAAATATTAGGAAAGAAAGTTATTTGACCCTGAAAGACAATCCATGCATTGATAAAAGTCAGGCTACTTCTCTAACTTCAAGGTAAAAAAAAACGTTCTGACCATTACTAATTTCACTGAATTATTTTTAACAGTTTTTATTCCCTAGGTAACCATGAGTCAAAAATCACAACGAGAGAAGCCATACACCCACCTAACCACAGATACATAAAGCAGAAGATAACTGGGCGGAGCTATTTTTAAAAATACCTCCTCCAGACTGAGCCCTCCTCTTATGACTTGACCACCCCCCTACCCCCCCAACCCTAATTAAGCCAAAAGATCCAACAGAATGACGAAATCTGGTAATGTGCACAATATTCTGTCCTGGAAACCCCAAGGTACTTTTAACATTGCATACATCTTCTCTAAAAAAAAAAGGTGAGTGTGAATTTAGGAGAACAGGTGGAGGCAGAGCTTAAAACCTCACATCTGATTGTTCTAAATTCTACAAATCTTGAGTGCAGAATGATTATACTTTATGCTATTATAAAGGAATTGTTTTTGCCTAAAATGGCTCCAGATAAGATTAGGTTTATAAAATTAAATCACTAATTTATATAGCAAAGTTCAGCTTAGCCAACAGTGAGCTTTTAATTAGTTATAGCATAACTATGGCAAATAAAATGTATTTTTTTTCTTGTTTCTCATTAGAGAAGAATAGCTGATGGTCACTATCTTCTAGTCAATTCAATTTAATGAAGGGAAGCAATGAGGGATGACCTATAAACCACTTCCGTAGTTATGTGCCCACTCAATGTTCCTCCTGTACTGAGCCCCTTCCCACTAGAAGTCATTGTAGGAGGACTTTATAGTTAAGAGTATAAGATGCATGTTTACTGACCAAATAGATTATGTCCCACCTTATGCCTATTTCTGTAAGGATGCAGCAAAGTGATATAGTAGAAAATACTGGATTTGAAGTCAAAGGATTTGGCATTTTAAAATATCTACTCTGTCACTTAATACTTTTGTAAATTCAAGGCAACAGCCACCTTGGGCCTCAGTTTTCTTGATTGAGGGGTTGGACTAGATAGTCTGTGAGGTCTTTTTTAATTCCAAAAATTATTATCTAATTGTGTAAAAATAAAAATTTTAAGAAAATGAATCATATTTTTAAAAGTGACATGGGAGAATTCTATTTGAAGCAATTAAAAAAAAATTCTTCTACAAAATGAATCACCATACCCCAGATTACCTTTTGCAAATCTGGATTTTTCAATATCCTGTTTGCTTAAAGAAAATGTATCTCTTGCAATATATCCAAAGTACTTGAATTGCATTTTGTTATGACAGCTCTATATCTTTTACAGGCTAGATAATTTTAATTCCTCCCCATTATTCCCCATTTTGGTTCTTGTCCAATTACTTTAAGTTTTTATTTAAGACTTTCCAACACTGCCCAAAAAGGCAGTAAATGAAACAAAAAGCTGAATAAGCAAGGCAAAATTGTGGGTCATTATAGCTAGGAGATGATCCTTGCTTGATTTCTGCTCCGATGAAACTCAGATGAGCTAAAGAATATTTGGTCACAAGGAATTTTTTTCTCAATTTGCTGTTATATACATACACTTACACACACACACACACACACACACACACACACACACAATCACCTTGTAATTTACAAAAAGATTTTGTTCTTTATCAAACTACTGACTTCCCCAGAATTCAATGTAAAGTGGGCTTTTAAGATAACTGACAGGCAGGGCTTAACTGTGAATCCTGAGAATTGTATTCCTGGCGAGATAGCTTTCTCTTCCTGTCTTTGAAGAGACTAACATATCATAAACTGAGCTGAAGCTAGCTCCACTAGGAGTTTTGAAGAGATTTAGTACCGGCAGGGGCTTGCAGTGGTATCCTCTCATAGACAATGGCAATTGACTTATCGTGCTACTTTCCTCATGGGGGTAGCTGCAAGGAAACTTTTCATAAGTTTTGGGAGGTTGCTGATTTCCTCTCATTAGAGACTTCCAACAGAGACTTGAATGACCCTTCTCCACTAAACTGCTTTCTTCCTTAACTCATCTCCTTCATTCCTGTAAATTCTATGTCCCTTCTCTAGTTTTACTAAGATCTAGATGAGTATATTACTTACTGACATTCCAGAATGAAATCCAGATAACCACCAGAGTACTCAAAGGTACTCCAAGGGCAAGCTGTGATATACAAAAGGATCTAGCCAGCATTGCAAGTTCTCTGTCTTGATCCATCATAGATAGCGGAATTTTGCAATATGTATTCATAAGTATAGGTTGAAAAGAGAAAAATGAGCTTGAGAAAGAGGGAGCAGGTTATAAAAATTGGACCTAGAAATAGTAACATCTGAGAATGGCAACATGAAAAGCTTCTTTCAAAAGCAAGGAGGAAGATGGAGACTTTGGGAAGGAAACATAAGTTTCCCATAGTGGCAGAGAGCCTAGAAACACTATCTTGTATTAGGGGAAATTAGAGACCTTGGCTCTAGTGGGCACAAACTTCAGAACATTTGAGAACCCGATTCAGAGGAGGCAACCACAATGGGTATTGGACAAGCCAGAATTAGGCAAGAAGCCATTTGAACAGCAATCATTATTGGAGATAGAATTGTGGAGAGAAAGCATCATCAGTTAGCGTCTTTTAACTAGCGATTTTTGTTAACAAAGTGTTGAGCAATTGTTTCTATCTATCTGCTAGAAGAGGAATAAATGTTGACTGAAATGAGGAATCCCTAAATTTGATCCCATTTCAGACACTTCTTAGTGTGACCCTGTTGGGCAAGTTAGAGATAATTCACAAGTTAATTTTCTCTGTACATATGAAAAGAGGGTAATATTAGTATCTACTGTATGGGAACTGAGGATTAAATAAGATATGTATGGTGCTTTTCCCCCCAACCTTAAAAGTTCTATAAAAATGCTAGATATTATTTTACTATTATTCTCTCATTTTAATTACAGCTTTGGTGACCAATCATTTTTTCTTCTCATCATTCAAATCCTTGGCGACATTTTTTTTACTTATGCTCTTTGAAGTTATAAGCATCTGCCTCTCCAATTTTCAGTGTGTTATATTCGTTTTTGGAAAGTTCTTTAGAGACTTTTATTTCATGTTTCACTGTCATATAGCAACACTGGTAGAATATTGGTATTAAAAAGATGGGCCTTTGTTTCCATGGGAACCTTGGAGTTGTTTAAAAAACCTTTGCAATATCCCCAAGGCAATTCATTTTCTTTTCTTCCTATTCAACTCTGGGCTCAATTCCTTGGCCATCTGTCCAGTAGTCTATCTAAGACAGATATCTAAGAGGCTGGTCGATTTTTATAGGAAATAATATACCCTAATTTATCTTTTTTGGTAAATCTGATTCTTTATATTTTAATAAGCTTAAAAAACTCCACATTTTTAGAATGCTATATAGTTTACAAAGTATTTTTCTCATAATAACTCCCATGAGTTAAGTAATACAAATGATTATAGAACCTTTTTTTTTTTTTTTTTAAATTAATGGACTACTTGGGGTATATAATACCCCAAGTGAATCTAATAGTGAATCCCTGGGTCATTTTAACCATTTTATCTGTATAATTCTACATGCTTTCCAAAGTGGTTATATTTATTCATAACTCCACTCCATTAGTGGACCAATCTTTCAATAACCCTTCAATTTAGAATATTTCCATCTTTGCCAATTTATGCCATGTATTTCCTTTTTTGTTGTTGTTGTCTGATAAAAAGTTATGTATTTTCGATGTGTCTTAAAGTTTTTTTTTTTATATAAACAAAGTCTTTTGGTAGAGCCTTAGATATGTGGCTTTAGATATTATCTAGTCTAATATCCTTATTTTACAGAGGAGGAATTTGAGACCAGAGAGAGAAAAGGAAATTTGTCTACAGTTATACAGCTATTAGTTTGCAGAAGTATGACTAGAACTTAGATTTTTTTTCTGTCACTAAGCCAAACTACTTCTTAGATTTTCATTTTCTCTATTCCCAGCAGAATATAAGAAAAATAATATTAAGTATCCTGAAACTAGGAAAGAAAACTTACCATTTCGGGAAACTTAAGAGAAAATATTCCCTACATATCCATATTGACAACTATTTTATTAGTTTAAAAAAAATATTCTCAAGGCTGATCTTAGTATCTTGGCTATTATAATTTTGCGTGCTTTTTTTTTTCTCTTTTAGAAGCAAAAAAAAAAAAAAAAAAAAAAATCACTAGGAAGGGAAGTTAGAGAAAAAAAGAATCCTGATGTAAATTACATATGCAAAGGCCATTAGTTCTGTAGAATGCCTATTACCAGACAGACTTGGGTTCAAGTTCTACCTTTGACAGCTTCCTGTTGCCTGTGGCAATTCCCAACTTAACCTCTCAGTGCCTCAGCTAACTCTGAGACTGTTTTGTCACTGATGACAAGATTTAGGAAGTACTGGACATTATTTCATTATCCATTGAAACTATCAATGGTTCAAAAAAATTATAGCTATGCAGTTGTGAAAATTATAATCTGAAATTAAAAATCTAGTTTCAAAACTAGTATCTCTTTTGACAATTTATTTCTCATTATAAACCACCCTGGAACAAATGAAAGAGAAATTTCCAAATTAAAAAAAAAAACAAAACAAAACAACAACTCCAGTCTGTCACCTCAAAGACATTCAGAAATTTCAGAAATAAGATTTGCTCCTAACTCAAAGGTAGTTGAGAAGGAAACAAGTATGAGGTTAAAGAGAGGAACGGAGCAATAGAAGTCTTCTTCATTCCTTGTATCAGTAGGAGAGGTGATTCCTTCCCTGGAAAGGAGGGAGGAACTGATGAAAGAATCATGTGGTGAGCCCATAAGGATTTCACAGTGCCTATTATGGAATATTACTGTTCTGTAAGAAATGACCAACAGGATGATTTCAGAAAGGCCTGGAGACTTACACGAACTGATGCTGAGTGAAATGAGCAGGACCAGGAGATCATTATGTACTTCAACAACAATACTAGATGATGACCAGTTCTGATGGACCAGGCCATCCTCAGCAACGAGATCAACCAAATCATTTCCAATGGAGCAGTAATGAACTGAACCAGCTATGCCCAGAAAAAGAACTCTGGGAGATGACTAAAAACCATTACATTGAATTCCCAATCCCTATATTTATGCACACCTGCATTTTGGATTTCCTTCACAAGCTAATTGTACAATATTTCAGAGTTTGATTCTTTTTGTACAGCAAAATAACGTTTTGGTCATGTATACTTATTGTGTATCTAATTTATATTTTAATGTATTTAACTTCTACCGGTCATCCTGCCATCTGGGGAAGGGGGTGGGGGGGGGGTAAGAGGTGAAAAATTGGAACAAGAGGTTTGGCAATTGTTAATGCTGTAAAGTTACCCATGCATATATCCTGTAAATAAAAGGCTATTAAATTTAAAAAAAAAAAAAAAAAAAAAAGGGATTTCACAGTGACTCCAACTTAAGGTTTCCCTATACAGACTCATTGTTTTGTTTGGAGCAAATTCTTGAATACTACATATATCCAGATTCAAATTCAAGTATTAAAAATGCATTTTAAAGAGCCAAATAATGACCAGGATAGAAAGAAATAGCATGTAGAAATTTATTATTGAATAAGTAAAGGTACTTTTTTTTAAAGGTACATTTTTTTCTCTGGTTAGCAAAGAGCAAAAAAAAGAAAAAAAAGAAAAAGAAAAAAATGAGGAAGAACGATTTAAATAGTGACTATTTTGATATTTTCTGAGAGATAGCAGGAGCCAGTAAAAAAAGTGGCCCTAAATCATCTTTTTAAGAATTCATTTTTTTTGTTAACTTTCAATTGTAAAAATATGTAACCAAACATGAGTGTTTGTGATTGTAAAATTAATGTTGCTAAGTTTCTTTCAAAACATACTTGTTATTTTCTAAATTTAAGATTTTAAAAAACTATACTTCTTATGAAACTACTTCAATTTAAGGGAAAGAAAAAACATTATAAAAACACGAAAAATGCATTGTGACTGGTGGGGGATTATATAAAACTGATAACCTTATGACAAGAAAAGCCTGATTGTCTGCCCTACAGAACTGATACCCAATTCAGGTCTTAGTTTACATTAATGAAAAAAACTCTTCATATAATTGCTGCACTCTCACAATCATCATTCTGAACTTTGGCATTTTCCAGGGGTACACATGAATCCCTGAGACTAGACTCAGCACCAAAATGTTAGAGGTGAGTAGTGAAGTTTTAGAGCTTTTTGTGTGTGATGGCTCTTGGCTCAAGATAACAATTCCTGGCTAGAACTAGGTGAAGCACCTGTTCTAACTAGACTTTGAGAAGGAAAGCAGAAAGAAAATTTCTTCACTTTGAAAGTTCTGAAAGACATGTAGTCACAGCCTAAAGTAA
The DNA here is from genome assembly GCF_902635505.1 of Sarcophilus harrisii. Classification (NCBI taxonomy): domain Eukaryota; kingdom Metazoa; phylum Chordata; class Mammalia; order Dasyuromorphia; family Dasyuridae; genus Sarcophilus; species Sarcophilus harrisii. Next base: position 179,121,820 of record NC_045427.1, read on the forward strand.
CACAGGAAAAGTGGCTAGACAACAAAACTCTTCAAAAATATGTTTATTTTTTATTACAAGTAGTATACTTATGTGAAAATGGTTGTCTAACTTAACTCATTTTCATTTAATTTCTAATCAGAGTTGGAGTTTAATATCCAAATATATTTTAATAATTATTACACAGAAGCAAAGAATTTTCAAGTTGAATGCCCTTATTGAGAAAATGCATATATGGCATACTTTAATCTGAATTATTAATATTTTTTCCATTGCTTTCTCAAGATTAGACAATCAACAAAACATCATGTCTAGCCCTGATTTGTAGCATCTATTGATTCGAGTTATAAATATTAAAACAGAATTTAATGATCAGTTTGTCAATAGATATGAGCTGGCTCTATAGCTTTTTCCTGTCAGCTAGTATAACCTCCCACTTGACTCTAGAATCCTCTCTACAGTGCCCCTGACAATTCCTACTTCAAATGCTTTTAGTGGTAGGTATCTCACTCCATAAAATGCAACCCATTTAACTTTTCTGGGTAGGTATAATTGCTATAAAGTTAGAACAATTAATCATGTTTTATCATTGGAAATTATATTAGAATAGTCAACAATTTGTTTTAATATCTAATTTTAAATTCTAACACCTTAGATACCAGTATATTTTAAAAACTTACCTTCCAGAAAAGAATGCTGCAATGCCTGCAAAAATGCAAAGTGTCTCCATATTGCTCCTTGATGGGATAACATTTCTGGAGTGCGAAGTACATCAGCTTCCATTCAATGTGACCTTTTTCAGAGAGTATCAAATGTCTACAGAACTAGAAGGAAAAGCAATTTCTTTGGAATTAGAAGATAATTTTCAAATTATATTATTAAGAACAATTATTTCTTTTTTTAAAAACCATATAAATGAAAGTAATTGCTTTAAAAAAACTGAATTCATTTGGATAAAATATTAACTCAGATTAGGACCCTTTGTATATTTAAGAATTCAAGTTTTGAGGAGCTATCTATATCTTCAATTATCTATAAGATTCTCATTTCTTCTTCTTATTCATACTTTAAAAAAAATTCCATCTTTAGCTATTGATGCAACCTTAAAACTAATCACATGCATTGCTAGAACAAACTGATAATAGATTCTCTAGCTCTAGAGGTGTAATTCTTAAAACAAAAATCCCAAACTTGTCATTGTGAATGGATGGTCACAACTGATGAAAAATGGCATCTGGAAATCTATTTGCAGCATCAGTTTAATAAACCACAATTTCTCACAAAATTTGACATAAGAAAACTTGAGTGTGGCCTATATAATTGGTGTGATTTTTTCAGAGTACAGTTATTTCCTTTCAATCTCATTTTAAAGGTTTGGCCTATATTTAGAGCAATACAATCAAGTCTGTTTTTATCTTTCCAGTTTTCTTAGACGTTACACCTTTTCTTATGATGTAGCAACACTGGCCTTAAATGCTATTCTTTGCACAGAAAACTCCTATTTCTTCACTCCATTCTTGTCCATACCTGCACCTTCTTTCCTCTGCCTCCTGGTTCCTTCAAGACTTATTTTAAAAAGTCATCTTCAAGAGGCCTTTCCCCCTCCTCTATCCTTAATGGTTCTCTAATGAGATTATTTACTCCTTGGACCTCATTTAGCCTGAATGTATCATCTACATACATACAGTTTGTGTATTGCGTCCCTCACTGGAATGTGAGCTCTGTTGAGGGCAGCGACCATCTTTTTTTTGTTCTTTCTCAGTATCCTCAATAGTTGGCTTAGTAATTGGCATGCAGTTATTGCCTAATAAATGATTTTTGACTGACTGTCTTTTCCTTTATATACTGTAGGACCAGATGCATCTGTTACTAAACAAATATAAAGCCAAGAGAACTAAAAAGGAGCAATGTCCTTTCTACAGTGTATGAGATTTTAAAAATATCAATGCTCACCAATGACTCATAAATCCTAAAGTCTTTTAAACCATTACCATAGAATTTATTACATGGGTGTTTCACATAACAATTTCAGGCTGAACAGAGACTTGTACAAACTCAATGTTCAAGAAATGTTAGATGAGTGAGCGAATGAAGAATTGTATATTTAAATGATTTTGTGCTATGTTTACTAATCTAGTGATGAGTACAGTAAAAATAATGCCTCTCTTGGGATTTTGTTTTTGCTTTTGTCATGTTAACTAAATTGCTCTAAAATCTAACAAAATACAATAGATTTCCAACTCAACAAGCATTTGTTAAGTACCGACTATGTGCTATACACTAAGTAAGTACTGAAGATTTAAAGAAAAGCAAAAAGACCCTGCTCTTAAAAAATCTCATAGACTAATTGGCGTTGGGGGAAAGGGAGAAGAGACAATATGCAAAGTGATTGTCTACAAAAAAGATATCTAAGAGTAAACTGCAGATAATCTTAGAAGGATCTAGCATTTCAGAGAAGCATTTTGGAAATGCTTCCTTCAAGGGGCTTTTTTAGGTGAGACTTGAAGGAAGCCAGGATGTAGAAATGAGGAAAGGAACATTTCAGACATGAGGGGCAGCCTGTGAAAATGCAGAATATCCAGTGCTAGAAACAGCAAAAAGTTAGTGGCATTGAACCATAAGAATAATAGAGAAAAGTAAGATATAAGAAGACTGGAAAGATAGGAAAGGGCCAAATTATGAAAGACTTGAAAAACCAAAATACTTTATATTTAATACTAGAGGTAACTGAGAACTATTGGAGTTGATTGACTAGAGGGGTGACATAGTCAGAATTGTACTTTAGGAAGATCTTTTTGAAAATTAAGTAGAAGATGGACAGAAGATGGAGAGAGGAGGCAGAAAGAACCATCAGAAGGCTATTACAGTAGTCTAGGAGCAAGTAACAAGGGGTCTACTCCAGATGATAGTAATGTCAGAAGACAGTAAAAGGTGTATATAAGAGATAATATAAAAGTAAAATCTATAGGACTAGGCAACTGATTCAATAATGAGTTAAAGTAAAAAATGAGGATACCTAGGTTGGGAGCTTTTGTAATTGGAAAAATAATAATATCCTTATCAGCAATAGGGGAATTAGGAGGACAGATTGGTTTTGAGGAAAAGATAAGTTCAGTTTTGGCCATACTGAGTTTAAGATATCTATGGGACATTCAAATTATCCAATAGGCAGTTGGAGATGTGAGACTTGGGGTTAAAAAGTTAGTGTAGAATTGGATAAAAAGATCTAAGAGTCATCTGCAAAGAAGTGATAATTGAAGTCCAAACTTTATATTTAGAAAGGTCTGTGAAATTCTTCCAACAGTCTTAACTTTGATGTTCAGTATAAATCAAAAGGAGCTAGTTTTTTTCCAGGTTTGGCTTGTATGTATGGACCAGCCCTATGAGCAGCTTCATTATTCCCAGAGTGCTATTTTTCCTTTTTCCAGTCAAATTGAGTCTGTTCAGATGATCCAGGATATGCTAAATTTTCAAAAGACAATCTTTAATCAGAACTAGCTTTCCTTCCTCCATTAAAATCTTATTCTGAGCTCTCAATCTCAGCTTAGCAAGTTAGAAAGGTTTGGTCACCAAGAGATGAATATTTCTGTACATAGCAACTCATGAAAGAGCCAACTAAGGAAGTACTGATTCCAATCTGCTGGTGGTGAAAGGAACACCCACACTGATGAAATCAGAGGTATTTGAAGTATTGAGTAAATCAGTTTTCTAATAAAAAGGGATGATTTTTTTCCCCTTCCAAACACTTTTCTAATGACCTTTGAAAATCTGCTTCAATTCGTGGAATAAGAACCAATGTGAGTAATGTTACTTGTACTCTGATGACAATTTTATTATCTATTATGAATATGGGAAATAGTACCTTGCACAAACTAGGTACTGAATAAATATAAGTAAGATGAATAAATGAACAGATGATAACTTGGAAATAGAACACACAAAATAAAATTTTGATGTAATTTGTATTTATATAGTCATTGAGCTTATGCTTTTTTTCAAATTAAATTAAACCAACAACTACTCAGAAATATCAACTAGATTTACGCCTAAAAAACCCCAGATGCATAGATCTATTTTTATAAAGAATATGCAGCCCTTCCTTGGTTTCCCATTCATCAATTCCATCAGGAAATTGATCATTTTTCAAAACCTCTATGGTGGATCTTATGCTTATATTACCTTAATGGAAATAAATTTCATTCAGTTTACCTTGGAAAATTATGGTACAAATTATTTCCCCCCTCAATTTAGATGTCATAAATTATACTGAGGTGAACAGGTATATGTTTCAAAAAGAATCATTAGACAAAAATTACTGATGCATCTAGTTAGTGTTATCTTTTAAAAACTATTTAAAATTTATTCCTAAAAAGTTCATACAAATAATTGGTTTTTATTTTTTTATTTCATTAATTTTACATTTAGAATATAACACTGTAACTTCTGGTAAGACATTTAATCTTTATGTTTTATATGTCCATATACACATGTGTATATATGTAAACAAATATGTATATACATATATATGTATATGTTTATAGGATTCAAAATGAGATTCAAATGAAAACTTCTATATTCAATTCACTTGAGGCTTACAAATTCTGAAATGCTTCTCAACCCATGAGATTTTTACATAAATTTCTAAATGAGCATCATTTATTCCTATTATATTCCATATACCATGTAGACCCATAAATCTATAAAGTATATAGACAGCTTTATTGAGTCAATTTTGAAAATGATTTTTTTTAATACTTCTTGATCTAAGGAAATTTCTATATAAATGTCATATGTTTCCAAGTACTAATTGCTACATAAAACCCAATTAATCTAAATATTAAAAATCTAAGTGACTCAGGTAAGTTACTTCAGTCATAACTAGCAAAAAGGGTCTAAAAAGTTCACAAGATAGTTCCTAATATGTTCTGGACTCTGGATTTGTACAAACGCAATGTACTTTCTCACTGGGGAAAAGTGATTAATAACAAAATGGATAGCCTTGAGCAATAACAGTGCCTGAAAAAAGGTCTAAGATACTAAGAATGTATAAATGGATATATACTTAGAAGGAAGAGGAATTAAGGTAAATGCCCCCAAAATATACTTCTCAAGATGGAACTAAAAGAAAAGAAAGACTATTTTCTGAGGGTTTCAAGACCACCTTATGAAGTTTCAATGTCCATATATGAGAAGAAGCAAAAATTGCTAGAATTTGTTTTTTATGTTATAAGATACCTTTTCCCACTTTTTTTCCCTCTTATTCCCAATCTTCTCTCACCTTATTCTTCTGTTGTGTTATTCGCTGGATTTACTTTTTCTCCCACAAATCAAACAATATCAATATCTCTTTAACTGTCTATAAAATCTATTTAGAGCAGATAACATGTAACAACCATAAACAGAATCTCAGACATGGAGTGGATCTCTGAGGCCAGAGTTCAAACCATACCTGAATAAAAATTGCTTCCACAACATTCTACCTTTGTTTATAGAGCTCTATCAGGAGGATCTTACTATCTTGCAAAGCTATTCATTCTGTTTTTTCAATGTCATCTATAGTTTTGCTGAAATAGTAGTCATATGAGTGCTTTGTAGAGTACAGTTGAATGAATTTGTGTGTGTGTGTGTGTGTATAAGACTTTGGCAAAAGGCAGATAAACACATTTTTAACACCATATACATCTTACCTGTTTTTCAGCAAAATGGTATTGGCAAAGTTTCTTCCACAATTGCCTGTCTTCACTGAGCATGTATAATGTTGGGGTCACTTGACCCAAAGTAATAATATCCCATCCATCTGAGAATCTGTATAATATATTATTCAGCATGTGCAGAGGAAGATCACTAAGTGTAAGGCCATTATTTACTTGCTGAAAAAAAAGAAGGGTAGCATTTTCATTGAAAGAAGAAATAAAGAACACATAATTTATTTACATTTAAACTTTAACATTTCAAGAGAACAGTATTATCATTACCCTGAATTGGTTAATACCCTACAATTGTATATGAAACAAGGATCTTTTCAAATAAGTATAGGTGTGGGATGTAAATGATAGAAATCACTATACTATAGGAACATGGAAAAAGCCCACAATCGCCTAAGGAATTATGATAGTGTAAGATAGAAGCTGATAAATGAAAATGCCAGTATTTTATTGAGCAGTCAAGAAAGAACATTCAATTGGGCTTAGGAGACCTGAAATACTACTCTTCGTGATTCTAACACTCACACACACACACACACCTCCCAGTAGCTAGCTATGGAACAGTTCTCATTTGAGAAGAATTCTACCAAAGTCTGGTAAAGAAATACACCTATGCTTCAGGTCCTTAGCCATAATAGTATTTCCGGATGTGAGCTTGTCTAGGAATTTAGAAAGTATAAACCACAGAATCTTATCACTTATGAGCCACTAGAAGAAAATACCTAACTTTATAACTTCTAGACCAAAAGTTAAAGTTATCAGAAGTGTAACATGATTATATAAACAAGAATTGAGTGAATGTTTCCGTATAAGGAGGTCTACAGGAAGATTGCATTTAATTCTAGGGTTAACTCAGGGGTTCAAGTAGTTTAGGGTCATCCCATGGGTCCAATAAGGTATCAAAACTGAACTACTGTATCAAAATAGAAACCTCAGTTATCATTGAAAGAAATTTTAGTTACTACTACACTTATTATAGGGCAAGTTAGGAATGTAAAAATAACACTACTTCATACAGCTTTCCTTAAGTGGTGTAGTATTCTGTATTTATAACACTTTTTAATGTATCATTGTTTTTTCCTCCCAAGTTCTAATTATTAAATAGGCACTGTCTCTTGACTGAAGAACTTCTATAGGCATGTGATAACTAGGAATCATATGAATCTATACCCTAAAATTTAACCTAAGAAGAAATAAGTTGGAGAGCAATCTGGGCTATGGCATAGTCCCAACTGCTTTACTTTTGGGCCTAGCCTAGTTAGCTACAGTTTCCTTGATTACTGACCCTTTGATTTTCTTCTCTCTGGCCCTTAGAAAAGTTATAGATAGTAGAGTAACTAGAAGGCATGCTAGGAAAATGACCTATGATAAAATTTTAAAAACAGAGCAATACAAAAGCTATTAACATGGGCACCTATTTTTAAAACAATAGCTATACTTTATAAATGGCGTAATTATCAGTGCTTACCTTAGTTTTAAATTGCTCAATAAATATTTGGAGAATTAGTGAATCTATAAAATCTGAAAAGTTTTAATAGAATTTCAAAGTTTATACTGAATATAAAGTGATTTTATGTGTTATGAGTTATCAATTGATTATTATGATGAAAACATCTAAGTATATATTATTCAAGGATATAGCTATCAACTTTATAATTACAGCAGTGGTAGCATATGTAAGACATGATGTACACAAAAAAAGATAATGTACATGTAAAATGTACATGTAATGGCCTTTGGCCTTTCTACCATTACCAGAATTAAACATAATTTTAAACAGGTGCTCCTTTTTCTACACTGAAAAGAGGATTTCTACAATTATGAAATTTTATAAAACAAAACAAAACAAAACTCAGCTGCTGAAATAGGAAACTTTTTAAAGGCAGTCTGGAAAGCTGGGTAGAAAGAACAAGGTTCCTTTCCTAGCTTTATGACCAATAAATCACAGAGTGAGTAATAATAATAACTCCATCTATCTCAAGTTATTGTGTTGCTAGAAATCAAGCATGAATTAAAATGGATATCCTTAAAAAAAAATCAGTAATGTATTTTCCGAGATCAGGTGCATTCAGGGTGGTATGGCCATAGACAGTAATGTGTTTTCAATTGCCATGTAAGATTCCTAAAGAATCAAAGAACTGGTTAGGTAGCAACATACTAATTCTACCTTCAGGAAAAAGATCAAAATGTTTTAGGGAAGAAAGTGGTTTGCAGATCCACCTTTGCAAAGAATGATACTGAATATTCAATTTCACAAAATAATGCTTAAACAGACAGACAAATAGGCAAAGTTTTCCATGTATCAGTATACACATAGATCTTTTTGCAGGAATCACTTCAAACATTTGGAGGAACTACAGGGTTCTAATCAAAACTACTAACTATCCACACAGCTGCCATCCTGGATTTTCAAAATATGATTAAATACCAGAACTTCTTTTTGAAGGATTTTCAAACCTTTCATCTACCAAGAAGAACAAAGACATCTCCAAAGCAACATGAAACTGTTTGTGCCAGACTGAAAACCTAATTGCTTGCTATGGAATTTTTTTCTTTCTTTATTTAGTATTTATGCCATATCTACTTCTGTGAGGTCTCAGAACTAACTACCACACTGCTAATTTGAGAAAGCAAGTACTACCTGCCTTCAAAGAGGGAATGTGTGTGATGGATGGTCATAAAAAGTTGGATGCTTTATGGATTAAGAATAACAATTATTTTGTGACCCTAGTCAAATCACTTAATCCCAATTGCCTCAGGGGGAAAAAAAAACTTTTACTACAGGAACTGATAGAAAAAAGGGAAGATATGTAATAGATCAATTTAAAAAAGTGATTACATCTCAGAGCCCTGGAGAAGATATGCAGTTGCTTTTTACTTTTACAATATAATCACCAAAGAAATAGTGAGCTTCTCAAAATTAATGTGTTTGGGGGAAATGTTAAAGGAGAAAATGTTAGCTGGTTCCAGGTACATATAGCATTTCTGTCAAAAGAAGGTTTTTGAATGGTTAATTTAGTAATGGCTCAATTATGGCTTAAAAAATGCATACTGAAAAGCAGTACATTTCTCATCCCCAGTCCCAAAGTGGCAAACTAAATTTTATGCCAAGGAAATGAATTGGTAGGACCAAATCTCTCAGAATTATCAGATAGAAGCAATGTTTAATTAAGATTATTGGGAGAAAGATTGCTGCTGTTTTTAGAAACTTACCAATCTACAATCATATTCCATGTATTTCTGGTAAATTAAAATTTGAGATTTTTTTGGTAAGGTTACCAAGATCTCCTTTGTTAGAATAATGCATAGAAAAAATGGTGTTAGGAGTTGGAAATAAGCAACCAGATTCTCTGAGGCCAAGCTGAATTTAATTTCAAGAAATGGTCCTGTACTTCAGACTATCAATGATCTGTGGAATCCTTTGGTCATTATTATTCTACTCTCTGACTTCTGGTATCACCTTAAAATTGACTATGAATAAACATAAAGCACCAATTCAGTATTAGACCAGCAGGTTGAAAGACCATGACTTATTATATTAAGCAGTCTCAGGCTAATTTGGTTGGCTTACTTAGAAGCTACATTATGCAGCTCAAACATTTAACACTGAGAATGAACTTTTATCACTGGTTTCAACCAACTCATAAAATCATGTGACAATAAAAAAGAACATGGAAAGTGGTGATAGTGGGTACAGAAAGGACAAGCTGTCATAAAACAATGTTGGTATACCAAGGCCAGACATACTTTAATCCACCTTCTTTCCTACTACCAGTAATAATATGAACCAGGAAAAAATGCAAGATGAGAACTGGAGAAAGTGATCATAAAAACATTAAGAAACTTACACTCCATGCCATGTAAATAATAGGATTTTGTAAAAATGAAACTATCATTAGAAATTAACTTGAAAAGGAAGTAACAAGACCAACTAAGAGGCTAGATGTGCAGAAGAAATAATATTGTATTTGGAGCTAAATGCCATGCATTGAATCCAGCTATGCTACCTTCTCTTCTTTGGTATCTTTACTAGAAAATGAGCAATTTGGGCTAGATGACCACTAAGGACCTTTCTAAATCTAGGACTGTGTGATCTTATGACTTCAGTGGTTATCTAAAACAAAAAAAATATATATGAAAGGAAATGCCATAGCCAACAAGTAGCCATCAATTTTCAGTTTAAGAAAGGGAATCTAACATTACCAAAGGGAGCCTATTTCATTTTTGGACAGCCAGGTAGAATATGATATTTTAGGTCTGGTTTGACCAGAGCAGGATGCAGAGAGTATATCATCATTTTATTCCTCTAGGCTAAGATTATTTTAATGGAGACCAACATCAAATGAACTTTTTTTGAAGCCTCTATATCTTTTTTTTCAGATTATCTAATCATTCATCTTGTATTTGTGAAATTGACTTTTTCAACCCAGTAAGACTACATTTGTCCACACTGAACTTCATCTCATTAGATTTGGCTCAGTATTTGAACCTATCAACACCTTTTGGAATCTTGACTGTTATGATCTGTATATGACACCTTTGTGTCATATACAGATCAGATAAGCATGTCATCTATGCGTTTATCCAAATCACTGACAAAGTAAGTCACTGAAAATGTAAAGCAGTACAGAGCCAAGCATTAATTTCTTATAGCACTATACTGGAGACATCCTGCCACACTAAACTGAACCATTAACAATGACCATGCATAGTCATTCAACCTGTTTTTAATTATTAACTGTACTTTTGTCTAATACACATCCTCCATCTTTAACCCAAGAATAACATCGAGACACTTCATCAAATGCTTTGCTACAACAATGCTCTAGTTGACTAGTTTAGTAAATTTGTCAAAAAGGAACTAAAATTAGTTTGGCATGATCTGTTTTTGAGGAAGACATGCTGACTTTTTGAAATTAAACTTTCTTCTCTTTTTTTTAAAATAGTATTTTATTTTTCCAAATTCACGTAAAGATAGTTTTCATCATTTATTTTTGTAAGACTTTTGTGTTCTAATTTTTTTTCCTTATCTCCCTCCTCCCCAAGACAGAAAGCAATGTGATATAAGTCAAATATGTGCCATCCTTTTAAACATGTTTCCATATTTGTCATGTTGTACAAGAAAAATCACACCAAAAGAGGAAAAAAAAAAAACACAAGGGAAAAAAACCCAGAAAGATGAAAATACTGTGCATCAATCTTTTCTAGATATTCACTAACCATCTCTTAATGATGTTTTAGAATTTTCCCAGAATTCAAAGTCAACTTCACTGGTCTATAGCTTGAAAACTCCATTCTCTACTTTTATTTTTTTAATCAGGGGAAAATTTGCCTTTTTTCAGTCCTTTGTAACCTTTCCTATTCTGATCTTTCAAATATCATGACAGCAATATTTGCCAGTTCTTGAAGTTCCTAGTAAAGTGGTTCATCTGGATCAGCCAAATTCCTTTTTAGTATGTTATTCAATCCACTAAAAATTTAATATTTTTAGTAGAAAAAAGGTAAGAACTAAGTATCTATCTCTACTCTCTTTTAAATGATCCATTTCCTATCTAACCCCAAGCTGCATTTCTGTTTTTTAATCTTAATCTTTTCCCCAAGATAACTTAAAAATAACAACAAAATAAAATCTTTTTTTTTTTTTTGGTGGCTCTTAGCATTGTATTACAACTTTGATTTTTTTCTGAGTTTTAGTACTCTCAGCTCTATTTTTATAATAGCATGGAAAGCTATTATAATATATTCATTCCTGTTACTTGCCTTTGATTCTATCACATATACACATATGTATTATTCTATGTATGTGTGTGTGTGTGTGTGTAAGTAGCTATATATGTGTATCTACACACATACATACATGTATATATGTAGGGGAGAGTGGGCATATTGGTGGGATTCCTGATGGGAGTGAACCCTGAAACTAGATTCGAGGTCTCAGACTCCAAAAAGTCTGGGGAAAAAGCATACTTTCTCAGACAAACTTTTTCCCAAGTTAAATGGTGTCATTCAATTGGAGATCTTGGTCAAATCACCCTCCATTCATCTTTTGGGGGTAGCCCAGATCCTTTAAATTCCAGGCTCTGGGAAAAATCCTTCAAAATGATTTTATTCAATTGGAGATCTAACTGAAAATCTAGGCCTGGGGGCATTGACAACATTGAAGGAATCTCATTCAATGGAAGCCACAGCACCAGACCACCAATAAGACAACTCTGAACTCCAAATCTCTGAAAAAGTCCTAAGTAGGATTATGCTTTGCCAAGGGACCTCTCTTCTTGGCACAGCTGCCTGCCAGGACTTTTGCCCACTGTGAAGATACCCTCTTCTAAATGATAAGTTTTGTTATTTCTCTGACAGGACCTTGCCACTGAGGAGTTTGTCTTCCTAGCAAAGCTGGCTTCTTAGTGCCAATAAAAATCCTTTTCGCCATTCACACTTTTGGGGTTTGCAAATAGTTTCACATTGGCTCTGTGTGTCAACCAGAGGGGATTCTCACAACTCTCTGCATTGTCACTAACCACATCATTCCTGTGTAACCACATAAATCTTCTCAGTCAACTCCATTTATTTCTCGAACTGTCTTTATGCAAAGAATTTTAATTCATGGACTCCAACTTATCCATCTTCTGAACTATTTTCAATTTGTTCTACAAAATATAGAGCAAACTGCTCTACAAAATCTAATATGCTCTGATAGTTTTCTTCTATCACAAGTTACAAGAAGAAATTATCACTTTGTCCCAGTATTCCCATCATTTCCACAGCAACAATCAATACTTTCCTGGTGGTGAGAATCAGACTCAAAATTGAATTCCTTTTCATTCACTCCTCTACATTTGGATGCATGAGAAAGATAGGTTATCATTAAGGAAAATCAAAAAGTTATTAGTTGTCATTGCTACTCTCCCCACTTCCCCCAAGATCATTGGCTGATAATTTTCATATAGCAGGTAATGGTTGGCATAAAAATCAATTTATGGACCAGGACAAGAACATTTCACTCCTCAGGAATATGTCTGAGAAATCTATAATAACTATCTTAGTTTTTCCTCTTTTCCCTGGACATGGTTAGCTATATCTATCAATTCATAAATTTTGCTAGCATATATATGTTTTGTTTGTGAACTGAATTTTATTTTATTTTGTGCTGTTTTACTTATCTGTTATGTTAGTAGAGAGTTCTTGAAAACTGGACAATGGAAGATCCTCTCCATTGTTATGTTTCTGAATCAGACAATGATCTATTTCCCAAATTCCTTATCTAGTTATTTCTTCTGTTCAGGTCTCTTGCAGTATCAGTGCTCAAATACTAAAATTGCTTCTGTTTTCCCCTCCATTGATATTCATATAAATATTCTCCATTAACTGTTCTTTCTCTAGTGTATGAGTTTTCTCACATGAATGTATCTTAAAACACTATGTCATTTTCTACCTATTTTTTCCTATCCTATTTCTTCTGGGAAAGTGGTAACAATTCAGGGTCAGATTTTAGTTAGGGGCTTAATTCCCTCAAGTCTTAGTGAAAACTATGAAGTCAAATTTGCTTCTTGGAGTTTCAACCTTCAGTATTTGCTTAAATAAATAACTGCTTACTAATAATGATAACTGGTATCATGAATGTAATCTTTGAATATGTTTTTCTAGGTCACTTACAATGTTGCTTCAGAAATCAAGATAAATATTCTTTTCTTAGTTTATTCTTTTCTTTTTCTGGTAATGAATTTACCAATTCAATAAAGCAAACCTCTATAGAATCAAATTGGAGGCATAGTATATATATTCTCTTATGCATCTGTCCACATCACAACTATTTGTAGCACTAATTGAGGCAAACAGGTATTGTGGGAGATAGGTATAATGCATATTGTCCTTTTGGGTTGTGGCTGGATTCCTAAATCAAAGATCTAGAGAAAAGACATTGGGACCACAAAGAGGAAAGAAGCATATTTCTGACTGTTAAGTGATAAAAGAATGAAAAGAAGAAGTGACTTACTTTTTTCATAGGATTATTAAACAGGGTGCATAAGAAATGTTAAAAATTTAATTTACTTTCAGGAAAGTGATAAAATATCTTATAAGGGGACAAAAGGAGAAATGTGGCTTAGACAGTAGTTTTAGTACTTTAGTACTGTCTTTAATACTTGATAAATGGTTAGATTTAAAGAATAGTCATGAATGATTTAATATCAACTGGGAAGGAAGTTTCCAGGGTAATTCCCCAGGAAACTGGCCCTGTGCTACTTGCTATTTTAAATTTATTTTTATTCTTTTAAATGAAATCTTTTTATTTTCAAAACATATGCATGGATAATTTTCAACATTCACTTTTGCAAAACCTTGTGTTCCAAGTTTTTCCCTCCCTTTCCCTTACCCCAGATAGCAAACAATCTAATATATGTTAATCACATTCCATTGTCCAGTTTTCAAGAGCTCTCTACTAACACAACAGAGAAGTAAAACAGCACAAAATGCAATTATCATGCTGCACAAGAAAAATCAGATCAAAAAGGAAAATGAGAATAAAAATAAAACGTATGCAAACAACAATAGAAAGAGTGCAAATGCTATGTTGTGGTCCATATTCATTTCCCAGTGTTCTTTCTCTGGGTATAGCTGGTCTGTTCATTATTGATCAATTGGAACTGATTTGGATCTTCTCATTGCTGAAGATAGCCACTTCCATAAGAACCAATCATCATATAGTCTTGTTGCCATGTATAATGATCTCCTGGTTCTGCTCACTTCACTTAGCATTAATACATTAATACAGGCCTCTCTAAAATTATCCTGCTGATTGTTTCTTATAGAACAATAATATTGCATAACATTCATATACCATAACTTATTCAGCCATTCTCCAACTCATCCACTCAGTTTCCAGTTTCTTGCCACTACAAAAGGGCTGCTAAAAACTTTTGCACATGTGGGTCCTTTTCCCTTTTTTATGATCTCTTCGGGATATAAGCTCAGTAGGAACACTGCTGGATCCAAGGGTATAATCAGTTTGAAAGCCCTTTGGTCATAATTCCAAATTGCTCTCCAGAATGGCTGAAATTCCAACAATAATGTATTAGTGTCCTAGTTTTCCCATATCCCCTCCAACATTCAACATTATCTTTTTCTGTCATCTTAGCCAATGTGAGAGATATGTAGTGGTACTTCGGAGTTATCTTAATTTTCATTTCTTTGATAGTGATTTAGAGCACCTTTTCATGTGTCTAGAAATGGTTTCAATTTCTTCATTTGAAAATTGTCTGTCCACAACAATACTGTATGAGGATGTATTCTGATGGAAGTGGATATCTTCAACAAAGAGAAGATTTAATCCAGTTCCAATTGATCAATGATAGACAGAATCAGTTATACCCAGAGAAGGAACACTGGGAAATAGTATGAATTGTGTGCACTTTTTGTTTTGTTTCCCAGGTTATTTTTAATCTTCTGAATCCAATTCTATTGTGCAACAAGAGAACTGTATAGTTCTGCACACATATATTGTATTTAGGATATACTATAACATATTTTAACATGTATAGGACTGCTTGCCATCTAGGGGAGGGGGTGGAGGGAGGGAAGGGAAAAGTCGGAACAGAAGTGAGTACAAGGGATAATGCTGTAAAAAATTACCCATGCATATGTTCTGTCAATAAAAAGTTATGATAATAAAAAATATTGTCTGTTCATATCCTTTGACCATTTATCAATTGGAGAATGTCTTGAATTCTTCTAAATTTGAGTCAATTTTCTACATATTTTAGAAATGAGGCCTTTATCAGAACCCTTAAGTGTACACATTTTTTCCTAGTTTATCTTGTCTGCATTGATTTTGTTTGTACAAAACCTTTTTAACTTAACATAATCAAAATCATACATTTTGTATTCAATAAAGTACTTCAGTTCTTTGGCCACAAATTCCTTCTTTCTCCACAGATGTGAGAGGTAAACTATCCTGTGTTCTTCTAATTTGCTTATAATATCACTCTTTATCTTTAAATCCTGAACCCATTTCAACCTTATCTTGGTATAGATAGGTTAGATGTTAGGTATGGGTCAATGCCTAGATTCTGCTACACTACTTTCCAATTTTCCTAGCAGTTTTTGTCAAATAGTGAGTTCTTATCCCCAAAACTGGGGTCGTTGGGATTGTTAGACATTAGATTACGTCAATGACTATTTTGTCCTGTGATCCTAACCTATTTCACTAATCAACTGCTTCATTTTTTAGCCAGTACCAAATGGTTTTGATGATCTCTGCTTTATAATATAATTTTCGGTCTGGCACAGCTAGGCCACCTTCATTTTCATTTTTTTCATTAATTCCCTTGAAATTCTTGACCTTTTGTTCTTCCAGATAAACTTTGTTACTCTTTTTTCCAACTCTATAAAATAATTTCTTGGGAGTTTGATTGATATGACACTCAATAAGTAGATTAATTTAGGTAGTATTGTCATTTTTATTATATTCTTTTGGCTTAACCATGAGCACTTGATATTTTTCCAGTTGATTAGATCTGACTTTTAATTGTGTGAACACTATTTGTGTAACTGTGTTCATATAGTTCCTGATTTTGTGTTGGCAGTAGATCCCAAATATTTTATATTATCTACAGATATTTTAAATGGAATTTCTCTTTATCTCTTGCTGCTGCACTATGCTGGTATTATATAAAAATGCTGATGATTTATGTGGATTTATTTTATATCTTGCAACTTTGCTAAGGTTGTGAATTGTTTCTAGTAGTTTTTTAATTGATTCTCTAGGATTCTTTAAGCATACTGTCATATTTGCAAAAAGTAATAATTTGATTTCCTCATTACCTACTCTTAATTCCTTTAATCTCTTTTTCTTCTCTTCCTGCCAAAACTAACATTTCTAATACAATATTGAATAGTAATGGTCATAGTGGGCAACTTTGTTTCATCCCTAATATTACTGGGAATGGTTCTAGTTTATCCCTATTACATATGATGCTTGCTGATGGGTTTACATAGATGCTACTGATCATTTTAAAGAAAACTCCATTTATTCCTATACTCTTTAGTGGTTTTTTCCCCCTTAGACAATCAGGGTTGAGTGACTTGTCCAGGGTCACATAACTAGGAAGTGTTAAGTGTCTGAGACAAGATTTGAACTTATGTCCCCCTGACTTCAGGGCTGGCACTCTCTTTAGTGTTTTTAATAGGAATGGATGTTGGATTTTTGTCAAATGCCTTTTCTGTATCAATTGAGATGATCATATGATTTGTTGGTTTGGTTATTTATATAGTCAATTATGCTAATGCTTTTCCTAATATTGAACCAGTCCTGCATTCCTGGTATAAATCATATTTGGTCATGGTGTATTATCCTGGTAATGACCTGCTATAATCTCTTTGCTAATGTTTTATTTAAGATTTTTGCATCCATATTCACTAGGGAAATTGGTCTATAATTTTCTTTCTCTGTTTTACCCTATCTAGTTTAGGTATCAACACCACATCTGTGTCATAAATGGATTTTGGTAGGACTCCTCCTTTTCCTATTTTTCCAAATAGTTTTCATAGTATTGGAATTAATTGTTCTTTAAGTATTTGGTAGAATTCATATTTGTGAATGTAAATCCATCTGTCCCTGGAGATTTTTTTTAGGGAGTTGATTAATAGCTTGTACAATTTCTTTTTCTAAAATGGGAGTACTTAAGTAATTTACTTCCTCTTCTGTTAATCTGGGCATTCTATATTTTTGTAAGTTTTCCTCCATTTCACTTAGGTTATCAGATTTATTGACACTGCCTGCTATATATTTTTTTAAATCAAGGAATCATGTCATATAAGATTTTCAAATGACACAAAGCTAGAAGGGAGAGTTAAAAAACTATGTCAGAGTCAGGATCTAAAATGTTTGACAGGTAAGAATACTGGTTTGAATCTAGTAAGATGATATCAAATGTAATATCTAGTGGGGAATAATGCAAATCTTAGGTTTGGGTTAAAGAAATCAACCTCAGAATTACAAGATGTGGGACACATGGCTAAATATTAATTTGTTTGAAAAAGATCTAGAGATTTTTAGTGGTTTGTGAATTCATTATGTCAGCAGTATGATATGGCAACCGAAAATGTATATTTGATCTTACGCTCTAATAAGATAGTCTGTCAGAAAACTATTCTGTATACTCCAGAAATAGTCTGGAGTATTGTATTCAGAGGAGACACAAATAAACTGATGAGTATTTAGAGTAGAGAAACTAGAAGAATAGAAATTTTTGAGTTCATAAAGGAACTGCTTCATAATTAAAGATGCCATTTTAGCCTGGAGAAACAAAGGTCTGTGAGCATATGATACAAAATTCAAGTACTTAAATGAGAAGACATCAGACTTGTTCTCTCCGGCCTCAGATCACAAAACCAGTAATAATGGATGAAAATTTCAAATTTGGGCCTAATGTTAAAAAAAAAAAAAAAAAATCTTTCTATCAGCTAACTCAGAATGGAATCAGTTGCCTAGAGGGTTATGAGAAGAAAATGTGAATACTCTGGATGTCTACAAATAGAGGTTAACTGTAGTATGTTTACTATATTATAATGTGGCTTCCCTTTGGGCATGGGATGGATGAGGTCTCATTCAATTCTAAAATTCTGTAATTCTGGTTCCAAAAAATCAACTGATTAAGTACAGGATGAGGTCAATATTCCTAAGTAATTGTTTACATTCCAGAGACAGGGTTTTAGTAAATTGTGAACTAATTAAGTAAGAGACATGAAAAACAAACAAATAAGTTAAAAACCCTATCATCTATCCAGTGTATATTTTAAGAATGGTATCTAGAATAAAAAAGTTGATAATATCAAATGTATTTTTTTTTCATAATCATAATATGTTTGGCTTTGGATACATTTTAGGGAGACAATGGAGTATGATGGCAAGAACACTGGATTTAAAGTTAGGACTTAAGACTCAAACCGAACCTCTGCCATTGCCACCAACTACCTGTTTAACCTTAGACTTAAATTTTTTAATCATTAAAAATGAGAGGACATGGGTCTACATGGCTTCTGTGGTTCTTTCTAGCTCTGGGCCTACATCTTAGATTTCTAGGAAGGAAACTGATAAGTTAGAGGAAATAGAAAGAAGAATAAACATGATGGATGTGATAACTACAAACTATGCAATATAGGGATTAACTGAAGGAACTGGAGATATTTAATGTAAGAACAGATAACTTGGGGGCAAGGAAAACATGATGACTTTCTTCTGAGTATTTGTGGACAGTCATAAGAGAATAAAGATTGGACTTGTATTGCTTGGTCCCAAAAGATCAAAGTTTAAAATTATGATTTAGCCTTGATATGAGAAACTTCCTAGTGAATGGTATTGCCCCAAGGGGGAACATACTGCTTTAGGATATAGTGAGTCTTCCACTACATGAGATTCTCAAGTTGAGGTTAAATGGCTCCTCAACAGGGATGTTAGAGGGAAGATTCTTGGTTAGGGTATGAGTCCCTTTTGGATTGTGGAGGGAAGAAAATGTTTAATGTGTCTTTCAAAGAAGTAGGGAAAATAATGGAGTCTTAAGGAAAGAATGTACCTGAACAGTAAAATGTAGAAGCTCATTAATCAGGTTGGTAGGCAAGGTAGCAGCCTTTGTGGGCAGGATGTCATATAGAAGCAAAGAGCCACAATAGTGTAGGGAGCTTTTCAGAATCATAGAATCTCAGAAGTAAAATGATTTCAGCTAGTCTACAGTACCTTTATCTGAAGGTTTTCTAGCTGTTTTTGCCAGGTAAGGATAGTTTCTAACCTGCAAATTCAAATATTGATATTTCCAACCAAAACAGATTTTCCTACTTCCCTAATAAGAATACATAAATGCTTGGTAAATGAACAGCAGCAACTAGTGAACATTTAAAGTTTTCTTCTGATCCTAATTCATCTTAAAATATTTTAGAGCAAAACAAGTATAGTTCAAATCTATGATTGTCATTGGTTGTTGTCCTTTGTTCTCAAAGAATATCAAAAACACATTACTATATTATAATCGAATTACATTGTCTCTGACTGTGGCTGATCAGACCAATATGAGCTCAGAATGCTCTGCCAAGGGATATATGTAGACATTGATAATGCGGAAGCTCTGGCTGTAATTTTAGAGCAAATTATAGAATCAGAGCATCAAGGATCATAGATTTAGATTGAGAAGATACCTTAGATACCATGGAGTTCAACCCTCTCATTTTAAAAAGGAGGAAACTTATGCACTAATATTGAGTAAAGTGAGTAAAACCAGGAGAACATTATATACAGTAACAGCAACATTGTACAATGATCAATTTTGGTTGAATTTGTTTGCTCTTCTCAGCTATACAAAGATCTAAGAAAATTCGAAAAGACTTATGATGGAAAGTGCTATCTACATCAAAAGAAAGAACTATGGAATCTGAATGCAGATTGAAACATACTATTTTCACTTTTTTTTTCCCTCTTATTGTTTTTCCTCTTTGTTCTGATTCTTTTTTCACAACATGACTCTGGTGGGAATATGTTTAACAGATTTTCATACTTGTACATGTATAACCTATATCAGACTGATTCCCATTTTAAGGAGGAATGAGGAGAAAGGGGGAGAAAAAAATAGAAATTAAAATCTTATAAAAGTAAATGTCAAAAACTAACAAATTAAAAAAAAAATTTAAATTAAAAGAAAAAAGGAGGAAACCAAGAACCAAAGAGATTACATGACCAGTCCAAGATCTAGCCTTCTTGCTGAATCATGATGCTTCTTTCTTTCTTTATAAAACATTCTGTAAATTGCTGGTATTATTAAGTCTGTATTATACAGTAAAGGAAAAACTATGCATATACATACCTTGTTCATTTGAAGGTTTTGCAACTGTTGTTGCCAGGTAAGGATGGTTTCTAACCTGCAAATCCAAATATTGATATTTCCAACCAAAACAGATTTTCCTACTCCCCTAATAAGAATACAAAGTGTAGAGCTCAGATCCTGCAGAAGATCTTTGATTAGGCGAGGATTTTGTTGGTCATCCAAAACTGGAAAAAATAAAGATAATGTAAGAGAGATGATGCTGGAGTTAATCATCTATTTAAAATTTTTCAATTTTTACCATAGTTTTGAACAGGCACTGCTTCCAAGATAACATCAATAGGAAAAAATGATATTTTTCATGACTATCAAGTAGTAATTTTTTTTTTTTAACGGAGAATAGTGGATAGCGGGAATTTTTATAATTTTTCTTAAAAAAGGCAATATTTCAATATATTGTTAGTAATGATTTTAACATTATAAATGTAAAGCAATGTAATGTTTAAGTGTTATGTATACTTTTAAACATAGATTTTTTTACACATTCACTTGTTCTGTTACTCAAGTTATGCTGAACTCTTTCTTCATTACTCTCTGGCTCTCACTGGCCAAGGGGTTTTCTTGGCAAACATACTGGAGGCATTCAACCAATTTTTTTCTCCAGTGGTTTAGGGCAAACAGGGATTAAGTGACTTGCTCAAGATCACACAGCTTTTAAGTGTCTGAGGCCAGATTTGAACCTAAGTTTTAGTGACTCTACATTCAGCACTCTATTTACTGACCATTTGGGTCCCACTATGGGTATTAAAAAATAGATATTTATGTGGGCACCCTTATATATGTATAGCCCAATTACCTGACTGAGAATTCAAAACAAACTTCTGAAAGACAATTTACCTTCACTTATTAATAACTATTAGTTAATCTCATAAGTGTCTGCTACCCAAACAAACATATCTCTGGATTTTCTAATGTGTAAATTAAAAAATTTACAGCTGATTAATTTTTTTGTTAGGGCATTAGTAAGGAGCTATCTAAGAGAGGTAAAATGTCTCCAAAATTTAAGGAATAAGTCACCTTTTTAATTATCAAAATGATACTTTGCATGCTTGTTACAAATATCACCAATAGAAAAGCATGAACCATTTAGAATTAAAAGATTTATGTTCAATTTCTTATAACAACTTTGACTTTAACAACTGATAAAAGCAGTATATATAAAAAACAAAATTATATCACAGAAAAAGATTTTGAATATGACCCCAAACATCAACATATCAATCATTCTTACCCTTTTGAACGATTTTATCCAAAATGTTAAAGTAATTTTTTTGTGCTACTCCACTTAATGAAGTTAACTGGGATTTCGCAATTAGCTGCAAGAGCTTTAAAAGAAAAAGAAATAGGGTATAAAGCTATTCAATAAAGAAAACAAATGATAAAACAATGAATTATTTATTTACATGTTATTAACATTTAAATGCCAGGCTACCAAAACATTTAATATTTATGAAAGTCTCAGACTCAAATCTTAAATGATGTTTTGTATAGTTCAAAAGAAAGTAACCTGGTATATGTTAATGTTTACCTCTGGCCAGTGAGGACAATAAAGAAGCTCTGGGGAAAGAGTTTCTCTGAACAGTAAAAAGCTTCTAATCCATTTGAATTGAAAAGACTTGTGTTTAAATTCTGACTTAGTAGCTATATGATTCCTTGGAAAGTAAATTTCCCTTTCTGAGTCTAGACTGACTCATATGTAAAACTGAAAGGGTATAGATCTTGGGTTATTATTATTATTATTATTATTTTTGTCATGGACCTCTTTGGCAGCCTTTTAGAAATCTCAGAATTAAGAATTAATGTAATTCTAAATTTCAGTTAAGGGATAGTGAAAATAAACTGTAATTTTTTTCTCTACCAAACCAAGTTAATGGGCTCTCTGAAACATATCCATGACCCCAAGTTAAATAATCCTGAGTTAGATAGTGCCTAAAGACCATTCTTTTTTTTTTTTTTTTTTTAAATTTTTTGATATTCAATGAGTTTATCCATTTTGGAACATGGATAGAAAAAATGGGGCAGCATAAACTAAGCCTTTCAAGGTTTTTCAAAACTAAAGAGAGGTATCTAATAGTGGCGAGGTCCCTAATGGGGGGTGTAAGTAAAACTAAAAAAACTGAACCCTGAGGCAGATAAGGAGAGGGCCCGATAGTGATCAGTTTAGTTCCATGGTCCCACCTTATTTCCAGGCGGAAATTCAAGTTTTGTCTAATCCTTGAGGCATATCCTCTGTAGGGTCTTGGGCAGCCTCTCCTTGCTCAGGATCACACATGTCCTGTCAGAAATTCCAGTCATATCCCTGAGATTAAATTTTCCCTATAAAATCTACTTATGGCCATGTCACACTCACTCCCCTCCTTTGGGTTAGTCTGCCACAGCACTCTGCCTCATGGTATTTCTCCTAAATCCACTCTGCTTCTCAATCCCACTTCTCCTTATACCTATAAATATTCTGGGATGACTAAATCCTGAAAAGGACTTAGCATCCCAGAATATTTATGTCTTCTGCTAAGGGCATGCCCAAAATTCATGGGGTTTTCCTTTCTATGTTCTCCCAATTCTGTTTCACATTTACCATTCCCGGTGTCTATTTATGCCTTCATTTTATTTGTAAACAATGCCATAAATAAATCTTAACTTGTGCCAAGGAAAATGGCCATTGTGAATTCTTCACATGACCAAACCCCAACTTTTGGTGCTTACCATCATCTGGTGTCTACAACAACTTTATCAATAGGAAGTGATGATCAAGGCTATACTGAAATTCTCCCTATCTTTATAACTTTATAACTGGGGACTATATCGATTATAGTGTTCTATTTTAGTAGCAAGGGATAGACTTAGTTAAAGGAACTAGTAGTATTCTGTATCAAGGAAAACAAAGCCTACTAACTATATAGATGTTTGGATTTTTATAGGATCAAAGAATCTCATACTTGCAAGGAAGGACATCTAGTCCAAACTATACCTGAGAAAGAATCTCTTTATGTGACAGACATATTAGACAAATAGTCAGCCATGTTGGAAGTTTGTTGAAAGGATTCTAGTGAGGTACAGCCCAATACCACTTGAGGCAGCCTATTTAATTTTTAAACAGCACTAATTTTTGTTCTTTTTTTTTTTTAAAAACAAATTTAAATCTCAATACTACTCTTAGCTTTACATGCTAGGGCCAAGCAGAACATACATAATAATCCTTTTTCCCATTTGAGTATTTAGAAGGATCATAGATCTAGATCTGGAATAAAGTGCAAAGGCCATCATCTAGTCCAAATCCCTCATTTTATAGTTGAGGAAACAAAGGTCCAATAAGGTTAAGTAATTTGCTCAAAGTTATATGGACTGTGAGTAGGATTTGAAATTAAGTTTTCTTACTATTTTCAAATACACCTAGAATATGCTCAAGATTTCTGTTCTCTAGATGAAACACCCTAATTCCTTCAATTGATCTTTATATGACATGCTCTTGAGGCCTTTCATCACGTTGGCTGATCTTCTCTGTATGTTCTTCAAATTATCAGTCTTTCCTAAAATGTGGTGCCCAGAAATGAATAAATTACCTAGGCATTACATACTACAAGAGGAGAACATAGCAGGGCTATCCATTTCTCTAGTTCGACATACCATGGCTGTCTGTGTAATGCTGGAGAAACTGAGGCAAGATAGAGATTAGAGAGTTTTTAATATTTAATTTGAATTTCTGAAAGGGAGAGATTGTCTGTGGGCAGATCAGAATCCATTTTCCCCCCAGGGCTGATGGATTTTCATCTCAAAGAATTCAGCCTCAAATGTGAGATTCCATGGATTTGTATAGGGGAAGGGGTGGAGTAGGAGGGGGGGAGTAATGGTGGGGAGATGTAGAATCAACTCTGGTGAGGGGAATTTCTAGGAAAAGGACCATCAATCTGGTTCTGACAGGTTGGGAGGTGACAACCATAAATTCTTGATAACTTAGGAGGACTTATGAGCCAGGATGTCTGAAATAGAAGATCTCCCCCTTGTCTGAGATTAAACATTTATAGTTTATGACTCTAGAATAGCCACCCCTAAGTTACACTGAGGCGAGTGAACTCAGTATGACCTGAGTGAACTCTGTAAAATTATGTAAAATCACAGAAACCATGTCCCTTTTGATCTATAGCTCCAAATGATCTCGCATCCTCTCAGAGTGCAAATAAGTTGTGCCATTCAAGAGCAAATCAAACTTCTGTTGAACTAGATGGGAAATCACAGTCCCAGGAAAGATTTCACATTCAATTGAGGATTATCAAACTCCCCCTAGACTTAATCATAAAAATAGATCTTCTAAAACCAATTTTTTGCAAATCCTTCTCCAGTGAGAAAAATATGTCTGCTAAGAGAATGCCTTAGTGTTTTTTAAACAATAAAGCCTCCATTTTGCCATAGCCTCTGTGTTTAGCAAATTCTTTCGTTTCTGAACTTGCATCTCCAAGCAGAAGGAATCCCACTTCTGGTACCACAACTCATCAATATCAGTCCTAATAGTCAAGAATGGGGTTGCAACCAGAGGAATTGAAGCAAAACAATTCAGGTAAACTGAGGCAGAACAATTTAGGGAAACTGAAGCGGGACAATAAAAGGAAAGTGACACAACATCTGAAGACAAACTAAATTAATATTAGCTTTCTGGGGTTGCAATATCATTCAATATACCTATTATATAGACATATTAAGATTTCTATCTCTATTTCTCTGACATTTGCACTTCTAGTAACCATACAAAGAACAAACTCAGGTTTGTTTGCTACCTCCTTTAGAACTATTTTCTGACCATCATCTCTGTAGAGAGCTGAAACTATTGAGTTGATGCACTGAGGTCAGGACTGCCGAGCACTTGAGGCTAACTACTGATTGGACAATACTCTATGGGCATATGCTTGGAAAATGGCCCTTCCCACTATCCTATACTGGCTCAATGATTGGTGTATACAGATGACTGTAGGAAGGACTAGGGGGAGGAATAAGACTAGGCAGAGTCACTCTTTGAGGTAGACAAGGAAGAAGACAGTTGTGGAGATTCTGCTTCCATCCTGTTCAATCCTCATCTAAAGACCAAGAATAAAGACTAAGGACTTTTGTTTATACTGACTCCGGCTGATTCTGGGATATCCTGGGTGCTAGCACAGTCCTCACACATCTCGATAACACATAATAAAATTTTGCTGGAAATTAAAATCAACTATTGTTCCATAGTTCGCAGAATTTGTTCTTTTTCCATATTTGAAAACAGGGACAAAGTTTACCCATCTATAGTTCTCTCCTATTGCTAATGATCTTTTGCAGGTTACTGGCACTAATTCAGTAATCAAATTTACCAGTACTTTTGTGCCACAGTTCTCTTTTATTGTCCTGACTCAGTTTCCATAATTGCCCTGACTCAGTTTCTCTAAAGTATCCTCCCTCGGTTTCCCTGAATTGTTCTGCTCAATCTTGCAACACCACCCCTTCCTCCTTATCATGATGATCCAGATAAGGAGAAAGACTTTCTATCTTAGACATCATCAGAATGTTGGGTGCCTCTCGCCATTTTGTAATCCCAATTATCAGATATCCCCCAAGCCTCTCCTCACCCTGTCAGAACCAGATTGTTAGCCCCATATTCCTGCTCTAAGCACCTGACTCCACCCCCTGCCTCAGTCTACCTCCTGTATCTGAGCCATGTATATATGTCATTGAGAACTCACATTGTTGGCTGGATTCTTGGAGACGACAGTCTCATTCAGCCCTGGGACCAAACCATGAATCCATTTGGTCCCAGGAAATCTCTCCCTTTCAAATAAAATATTAAATACTCTCTAATCTCTATCTTGCCTCAGTTTCTCTGGCATTACAGTATTTTGAGTACTCTGGAATGTAGCTCATTTGGGTCTCAAGAATAAAGCTCATCAAAGGCATCAAAGGTGCTCTTATTTTCCCTGTAGATATTGGAGATTAACATTTCGCCATTCATTTCTATTCATATTTTTGTTGATAGAATAAACAGAAGCAAAATCTCATTTATTGAACTCAGCAGGTTTGTTATAGAAGACCATTTGACAAACACAAGTTGGTAACTCTGTCCCCAACTGGCTAACAATTCACATCAAGTACTACAACTGAATCCTTGTAACATTCTCTTTTTGTAAAGTCAAAAGTCATCTTTTCTTCTTCTTGGAGATAAAGTGAATATTGCTTACTTTTGATAGCTTTTTGGAAAGGAAACTTACTCTAGTAGTTTGTCCTAGGTGTACCTGTTATGTTAATGAATATGCTAAAATTCCTGATTCAGTACTTTGACAACAGATGTCTTTATGATATAAAATCTTTTTTTTTTCATTTTCCTTCCTGAAAATACATGTAAGTACTGAATTAAATTAAATTTTCCTATGAGGTTAGAATTAATTACCAAAAATACTTTTCATTTTTCATGTTTGATAATTTCTACTGCTTCCCTTAGAGAGCTTAAATTCATCCCTAGTCCACTATTTTGTCTTTCCCTGAAGAATTAATCAATAAATTAACATCCATTAAGCACTTATTATGTTTCAAACATTGTGCTAAATGGCAGGGATACAAAAAGAGGCAAATGATGGAACCTGCCTTCAAGTAGCTTACAATAAAATGGGAGAAAAAGCCTGCCAAACTGCATACAAGCCAAGCCATATATGGAAAAATACTAAATAATTAAGAGAAGGAAGGCAATAGAATTGAGGGGTTAGGGAAAGCTTTTAGTTGGGACTTAAAAGAAGCCAGGGAGAATAGGAGGCAGAGAAGAGGAAAGATAGTTATTCCAGGCAAAAGAGACAGTCAGAGAAAATGCCAGAGAATCATTTACAGATCTACAGTGAACATAAGATTATAATCTTTCTTTCTCTTCATTTATCTTATGGCTTTGTCATATGTCTCCCAATCCCATTCTTACAAGTTCTTATTAGGGAGCAAAAAATCAGGGTTCTGGATTAGTTCCCCTCATTGCTTTCTTTACTTTGAAGTATGAAATCACCTTTGAGGAAGATTGGATTCCTGAAAGCTATTCTATTTTCAGCCTGAAAATCACAGAATCATAGATTTAGGGATAGAAGAACCTCAAAGTCCATCTAGCTCAACTGTCTCATAATAATATAGTTCTTATTACATGCCAGGCACTGCTAAATACTTTTAAAATGATCTCATTTGAGATTCATGAAACCCAGAGAGGTAGGTATTGTTATTATCCCTGTTTTACACATGAGGAAACTGAGGCAAAGAGGGATTATGTCCTTAAGGTCACATAGCTTATAAGTGTTTGTGGCTAGATTTAAATTCAGGTCTTGAATTTGATTATAGATCCAGTGCCCTATCCACCTCTCCAACTAGCTGTTTAGAGGTTTGACTTGAACTAGTTACAAAATGTTTTCTGGGTATTACTGAAGGGGGAGGAGAACTGTTCACTTCAAGATTATCATTCTGAGATTGTGTCTCCTTTGATCAGGAGCTTCCAGACTCCAAGGAGTTGAGACAGAGCCCAAACCTTTCAGGATAAGAGAACCAACTCCCATAGAAATTCTAAATTCTCATTCAATTGAGGAATCCTGATCTGAGCTGTGTCAGCCACGACCTGGTCTTATCAGCTTGGGCTGTCCCAGCCCCCATCAAGATACCCAATATAACAGCTTCCCTCCATTAAGATCTTTGCAGATGGACCTAAGTAGCTCACTCAGCTGCCAGGACTCTTCTGCCCACTGAGAAAGCATTCTCAGTGCAAAACTCCGTTTTCCAAGAGATCTACCACTATAGAAATCAGTCTCTTGGTAAACTGGTTTCTACCCAACAACAAACTTTTATTTTGCAACTAATAATTCAGGAATGAGTGAATTCTTTCACTCCTAAACCTGCGGCCAATTTAAAGGGGATTCTTAACAACTCTCTTATTGCCACTAACCTCTTGACCGCCAGAAACTGAGACCACTCAAACTGCATCATTATGACCTGTCTTTCATTCAACTGCCCAGAACCAAATTGTCCTTTCAAATTGAATAAGAGCTTGTCTACACATTTTGATTAAGCTATAGGAATGTTCTTTAATATTTAATATTGCTGATTGATTGTCATAGGGGTAAAACCTCACCACTACATTAGTAATTCATATTTCTAGAGCTCTTTATTGTTTACAAAACACTTTCCTACAGACGACTATGTGAAGAAGTCAGAGTTGGTATGCCTTTATTATTAGGCTCATTTGCAGAAGAAACAGATGTTACCAGTGGTTACAAAGCTAGCAACTATCAAAGCCAGAACTCAAACTCAGATATCTAGACTTCAAATCTAATTTTCTGGTATTTGTGTATCCCTCCTTAGGGTTGTTAGTTTCTTGAGGTCAAGGTTGTCTTTTGCCTTTCTTTGTATCTGTAGTGCTTAACATATTCTTGCCAATTAACTTACTGACCCTAAGGAGCTCATACTCCCCCAGGGAATATAAAATATTGAGAGAAATGATTATTAGTGACAATGATCCAGTGTCTTACAGGACATTTTTGATAATAAGATTGAACTTTCTTAACAATCTTATTTGGATCCCACTCAACTGGGGAAGCCAAGTTGCTTTAGTTAGGTTTGGATGGGGAAGAAATTTTTTCAATAGATTGCCAAGCCTAGGGATAACTTAAAAGAAAATGATCAAAGTTCATTTGAAGAGGTTCAGCCTCTCATTGTAGTATTCATTCTCATTGTTAACCAATCAGAGTTCACCTTAATAAACACTCCTCTTCCATGAGCCCACCTATGACTGTCTTTGGTCTAAGAGAGAGATGGCCAAATGACCATCCTTTATTTTTACTAAACATGCTGCATTTTTAGTAAAAATTACTAAATAAGAAATTATATCTCAAACTTTCTAAATGTCACAAAACAAGGAAATATAAGATAACTGGATAAAATCAGTAACAACTACTAGGCAGATACAGGCTTATTATAAAAGGCAACATTTGGGCTGAGCCTTGAAGAAGTTAAGAATTGTAGGAGGAATATATAAAGATAGTTGCATTTGAGGAATTTGGGTGGGCAATAATATCCTGTAAAACATTTTGTTATAAAACAACGATTAGTCCAGTTTGGCTGTACTGGAAAATACATAAAGGCTGGAAAATGTTAAATAAGTTTGGAAAGGTGGACTAGAAACAAATTTTGAAGAGTTTTAAAAGCCAAATAGAAAAGTTAATATTTTGTCTTCCCAAATTTGTCTGAAACCACAACTTGTTCATCCATTCCCCAATTGATGCCATCTCTTCAATTTCTATTTCTTTGCCACTACAAAGAGAGCTGTTATTAAGATTTTTGTACATGTACAAAATTTCTTGTTCTTTGATCTCTTTGGAATGCATAGTGACAACACTGTTGCATCAAAAAATATGCATAGTTTTATAGTCCTTTAGATATAGTTCCAAATCATTCTTAGAATGATTTATTTCACAATTCCACCAATAATGCATTAGTGTATCTATTCTTCCACTTCCTCTCCAGAATTCCTTTTCTGTAATGTTAGCCAGTCTGATGGGTAGCTTAGAGCTGTCTTAATTTGTATTTCTCTAATTATTAGTAAGTTATAGTATTTTTATATGACCATTGATAGTTTAAAATTTCTCCTGAAAACATTCTTGTTCATATTCTTTGACCATTTATTAACTGTGGAATTGCTTTTATTTTTATAAATTTATTTCAATTCCCAAATATTTAAGAAATGAGACTTTTACTTAGAGAAATTTGCTAGAAACATTTTTCTTCCAGCTTCCTGCTAGGGAAAAAAAAAAAAAAAAACATGAGAAAGGAAAAAAAAAAAAACCCACAAGCACACAACAGCAGCAAAAGTGGAAATACTATACTTTGACCCACATTTAGTCTCTATAGTTCTCTCTCTGGATATGGATGACACTTTCCATCACAAATGTATTGTGCTGAAAATACCCAAGTCCATTAATTGATCATCACCTTGTTGCTGTGTACAATTTTCTCTTGGTTCTGCTCATTTCACTTAGCATCAATTTGTGTAAGTTTTTCCAGGCTTTTCTGAAATCAGCTTGCTCATCGTTTCTTATTCATACCATAACTTATTCAGCCCTTTCCCAATTAATGGGCATCCACTGAATTTCCAGTTCCTTGCCATTACAAAAAGGGCTCCTATAAACATTTTTGCATATGTGGGTCCTTTTCCCTCTTTTATGATCTCTTTGGGATATAGACCCAGGAGATAACACTGGATCAAAGGGTATGCACAATTTTATAGCCCTTTGAGCATAGTTCCAAATTTACATCAAATTCTTTGGGGAAACTGATCTCGAGTTTTCTTTTTCTATTTTTGCTCTCTCTGGTTTAGGTATTAAAATCAGATTTGTGTCATATAAGGAATTTGGTAGTGCTCCTTTTTGTATCTTTTTAAAAAACAGTTTATATAGTATTAGAAATGTTCTTTAAAAAGTATGGTGGAATTGACCTGTAAATCAATCTAGTCCTGGGGATTTTTTTCTATGGCCTGTTCAATTTCTTTTTTCTGAGATAGGGTTATTACCTCTTCTATCAATCTGGAAAATTTATGTATTTTTTAAATATTCATCCATTTCACTTGGATTATCAATTTCATTAGAATCAATATTTATTAGGAAAACTGATCTATAATTTTCTTTGTTTCTATTCCCTTTCATTTAGGTTTTAAGAGTATATATGTTTCATAGAAAGAACTTGATAGTCTTTCTTTACCTATTTTTTCTTTTTTCTTTTTTTTTTAATTTAATAGCCTTTTATTTACAGGTTATATGTATGGGTAACTTTACAGCATTAACAATTGCCAAACCTCTTGTTCCAATTTTTCATCTCTTACCCCCTCCCCCCCTCCCCCAGATGACAGGATGATCAGTAGATGTTAAATATATTAAAATATAAATTAGATACACAATAAGTATACATGACCAAACCGTTATTTTGCTGTACAAAAAGAATCGGACTCTGAAATATTATACAATTAGCTTGTGAAGGAAATCAAAAATACATTTACCTATTTTTTTCAAATAGTTTCTATAGTACTGAAATTCATTGTTCTTCAGTATTTGGTAGAACTTGCTTATAAATCCATGTGATCCTGGGGTTTTTTTCTCAGGGAGCTTATTTATGGCTTGTTTTGTTTCTTTTTCTAAGAGAGTCATTTAAGTATTTGAGAAGTTAAGCCACTTAAGATTTTTGAAAGAATCACATGGTCTGACCTGTGCTTTGGGAGGTTAGGACGGCAACTGTGTGAAGAATGGACTAGACATGAGAATGTTTGGAACCAGAGAGACTAAAAGTAAAAAGGCCAATTAGGAAGCTAAAGTAATTGTTCATATTATGTGATGGCCAGAATTAGGTGAATGGCCTTTTGAGTGGTGAGAAGGGGAAAAATGGGATATTGTGAAATGACAATATCTGGCAAGTGATTAGACATAGAGACAGAGGGAAGAGCAAAGGCTGAATAAAAAGTGTGAAAATGGATGAATGGAAAGGGTGCTGTCATCCTTAAGACACAGGAAAGTTAAAGGGAACAATTTTAAGGGGAAAGACAATGGTTCTGTTTTGGATATGAGATACACAGTTATACAGCATTATGTGAAAGGCTAAGCATTTTACAATTATTTTCTTACTTTGTCTTCACCACAATGCTGATAATAATTCTATTATTATCTCCATTTTACAAATGAAGAAACTGAGGCAAAGTGAGGTTAAGTGACCTGCCCAAGACCACAGCTAGTATGTGTTGGAGGGCAGATTTGAACTTAGGTCTTCCTGACTCCAGGCCTAGCACTCTCTTCTATACCATATCCTGGTAAATCTATGTTCTTTGTTTATAAGGAGACATACCAACAAATGTAGCATTATGATGGACTAAAAAAATTGAAGGGATAATTTGAAATATCTTCTTTGGTATTACCAATAAATATTTTAAAATATTTTTTATATTTTTCAAATATTTGTAATACTCTTATCATCAAAGGTCCAAAGGTCCTACACGATGTATAAATTATATAGTATGTCTCAATATGGCAGCCAGTTGCTCTTTTCCAAAAATAAAAATCACTAATTGATTAGGCAGCCTAGTGTTTTAAAAAATGGTTTCTGTTGCTAATTTATTTGTTGAGAGAATCCAATGCAGTCTTATATGGCTAATGGGTACTCTAAAAGTAAAAATTCATAAAGAAGTTGGAAGAAATGGTTCATTCAACAGTTAATACAAATCTAAACTCATACTATTTACATACTATTATGGTAGATGCCATAAGTCATTTCTTCCCAAAGGTGGAAACTTCTTTTTTTGAGAGGATCTTGACATTTATTCTGGATATTTTAGGTAATTATGGGACCTCACTCTGAAGTAATGACAGTAAAAATGAGAGGCTATTTTTTTTATGTAACCAGATTTTTCCCAAGTTCATCTACTATGTTTTCAATTCCTCCCAACAAGAAATCTGTAGCTTTGGAAATAGTTTGTCTCTTTTGCAGTCGTTTAATAGAAATTCAATTTGAATTTGTATTACCTTTTAAAGTTGTCCAACTTTACAACTGCAAATTTAAGTAAATGTAATGGTGATATTTGGGTAAAAGTGATTGCATAAAAGGTAGTGCTACCTTATAAAAGAGCTACTGTGCTATTCAGTAACAAAATTCTCATAGTAATAAAACCTTGAAAATAGGAATTAGCTCACATGGTCAGGATTTATTGGAAATCAGAAAATAGGCTTAATAAAAAATTAATCAGATCTAATATAAACTGTACCATATAGATTTTAATAGTTTTTCATGGGCAGATATTTATTGTAAATCAAGGCTTTCTATTTTCTGATCCCTATGGAATGTTAATATTACACACATATACATAGATGTGTGTGTGTGTGTGTATATATATGTGTGTGTGTGTGTTTAAGTATATGTACATAATATATATACATGTATACATATATATATATATATATACTATATATGTATAGTACATAGTATCTATCCAACATAATCATCAATCTGCGTTTTACTTGCTAGATTTTTTTTCCCTATATTAGAACTCATAGTTCATAGACCTCATAGATCAATTCTTTTCAACTCTACTGGAATCAGCCTGTTAAGTTATAATGATGAATATAATAAAAAATAAAGGATTCTTTTAATTCAGAATTTTCCATTTTAAAAAGTTCATAGAAAACTTTCAAGTGGAAAGAATGGTCATCCCCAAGAAGTTTGAATTTTAAAAACTAGTAAGAGCTAGTAAAAAAAGGAGCAGGATTTACTGATCCAATGGAAAAGAAGGCTCAAATTCTCATAAATATTTGTTCATGGGAGATAGGAATCAACTATTCTCTATGCTTCAGACAGAGTAAGCAATAATTTAATGCATAGCAGAAATAATTTAGGAAATACACGAGAAAGAAATTTCTACTAATAAGAGCTATTAAATGTTGGAATGGTTACCAAGAAATAAATGCAGACCACATCCTTTCAAAACCTCTGTTAATGATTTCATGAACTGCAGCACAGAGGGCTGATAAATCTCTCCCAAAAGGATGATCCTTGGAAAGATACAGTCTGTCCCAAGACCTATCTTAAAAAGCTGCTTTGCTTCATAGGTTCTGTCAGCATAGTTTTTGCTAGATCACTTCCACACACTGGAATAAAGGAGAAACTTTTCTTGGGGATGATATAATTTCCCAAAATGTGGGAAGCAGGAGATGAGGAAAAAATAAATGATTTATCCCTAAGGGACTAGAAAATGAATCTTTCAGTCGTGAACAAAATAGAATCTGTATATTTTTTTTAAATTAAAAATAATTCATAATAGATTTTTGAAATAATGTATGAAAGGAATCATATTAGTATAGTGGTATCTAAAAATGCAATGTGTCCTGCTAGAAAAGGAGGAGGTAAAGACCCTCCAGATAATCTTTGGAGGATGCTAACCTTAGGAAATAGGGAAATGAATGGTTCTGAAAAGAAGACTATAAGTCAAACAAGTCAGGGGGGAATCAGGAGAAGGCAGCGAGAGAGTATCTAGAAACCTGGAGGGATAAACGAATTCATATTTATAAATGGAGAAATATATTAACTTGGCCATGCAGCAACTGAAGACATGAATTATACCTAGCCATGTAAGTAAGTTATTCTTTGATAGGGCAGGAAATGTCAGGAGTGGATGATCATTTGACAAGTTTTATAAATATTTATATTACTTTGTCATATAGAAAATTATATTGCCAAAATGTTTCTGATTTCAACTACTTTGAAAAGTTTCCCAAAACATAAAATATATTTGTGCCTTAGAAAAAGAAATACTGAATATAATTTAATTTTAATGATGAAGTGATCTTTATATTTTCTTATGGGGTTGTTCAGAAGAAAACACCCTGCAAATCTTATAACTACATATTATTAGTATTAAAATTATCACAAAGTTATATTAAGGTCTCATCAGGGTGTAAAGGTAAACTTGAGTTCTTAGAGTTTATGTCAACAGAACACAAGCTCAAGTAATTTATATATTCTAGCAAGGCTTCAAGAACAGACTCAGAAAAGACTCTATGACTTCTGACGACTGATCTGATTGATAAGACATATCACCAAATAGATTAGATCCTAATTCTTTAGCCATGACAAATCATCAAAAGAGAAAAGTACAAAATGTCCTTAAGTCCTGATTCTGCAGTTCTAATGGCAGAATGGATGAAAAGGGGTTAAAGAATACTACAAATTATACACATTTTATTTAATTAAAAAGGAGATGAGAAGAAATTATTAATCATTTGCTATATGCCAAGTGATGTGTTTAGTGCTGGGGATGCAAAATGAAATAATCCTTAAACTAAAGGAGATTATATACTAATGCTGAGGTCTAGAGGAAGGCCTCTAGTATACTCAAGTGGATTTTTGGGAGGATATGGACAAAAGTAACATAGAATGTGAGGATTTGGATGAGTTGCTCTCTGTACTACTGGAAATAATACCAACTTCAATAAGGTCATAAATCCCAGTAAGTATTAACATCAATACTATGCTGCTACAGTGAAGCCCACAGAAGACCCTTTTACTGAATGCCATGAATAAGCTCAATGAGGGCAGAGAGTCCTGTTTTGTTTTTGTTCTTCTGTATACCTAATAGCTTGCAAAGTAAACTGCTTCATAGTTCACAACAGTAAGAACTTATTAAATGTTTATTGAACTGATTCTTCTACCCAGCCCATTCTTTTTTTTTTTTTTTTTTTTTTTTTTTTGTTATTTAATAGCCTTTTATTTACAGGTTATATGTATGGGTAACTTTACAGCATTAACAATCGCCAAACCTCTTGTTCCAATTTTTCACCTCTTACCCCCTCCCCCCTCCCCAAGATGGCAGGATGACCAGTAGATGTTAAATATATTAAAATATAAATTAGATACACAATAAGTATACATGACCAAACCGTTATTTTGCTGTACAAAAAGAATCAGACTCTGAAATATTGTACAATTAGCTTGTGAAGGAAATAAAAAATGCAGGTGTGCATAAATATAGGGATTGGGAATTCAAAGTAATGGTTTTTAGTCATCTCCCAGAGTTCTTTCTCTGGGCGTAGCTTACCCAGCCCATTCCTAAGCTGCTGTGCTGTTTTAGGTAGAATTTTTTCCTCCCATTTATTCTCTTGTGGCTACCTTATTTTCTTTGTTTCTCTTAACTGACAACAAATTTGCTTCTCTTTCCTGGCCACAAGTCCCAAACTGTTCAGAAACTTCACCTATTTACTGCTTTACTTTCTGGAGATAATAGCACAAAACTGAAGATTTGTGCATTTGTACCTAACACTCCCTTTATGTCCACCTTGAGAATCATTATTTTCCTTCAAGGCTTGTCAGAGGTGCCATCTTCAAGCTTTTCTAATGCCTTCTTCCTCTCCCCCAACCCTGACCATTCTGAATCTTCTTCATCTGAATCTTCTTCATTCTCAATATGCCTTCTATGAATCTTTGTGAATTTTATCTTTTCCTTCTTACAAATGAAGCTTTTTTCTCTGTTAAAATTTTTTCATACAGTAGGCACTCAGTATATGTATATCGAATTATACTGATTTTTTTTTAAGGGAAATAATGTAAAAATATTTCAGTCAAATCTCTGTTCTCTGGAAGCTATGAAAGAAAGACCTCACTTATATTCTGGACAAAAATACCATGTTTTGAGATAGCCTCGGAAAAAGGGCTAAAAAGAGGATATACTCAGAACCTTTTCCTTCTTCTGGCTTCACAATTGTTTTATAAGGTTGGGTGTACAATAAAATCTGACTGACAGTAGTATATAACTATGGTTTAGTAATTGTCTATTTACCAAAAGATTACAAAAAGGTATGAGTTGAACAGTGTAGCACTTCAACAGTCAAACATTTACTTGTAAAAGATGTTGTGCTCATGGCTTGATGCAGAAGGATATAGAAACTACAAAGCCAAAATAACTGTTGATAGATAGTATGGACACTTTCCCCTTTAAATCAACACCTTTTGTATAGAAATTGGCTAAATTAGCTTTGTTACCATCATTAAATAGTATAGGAGTGCACAGAAGAAGGAGCTCCTAGATAGCTTTGGCTTTTTTCAGGAGGAATTGGTTTTAAGGGTTTACAGGTATACTATTTTGCATGGAAAAATTCTTAAAGTACATTTTCAAATAAGGGCTTTGAATAAACAAATGTTTTTATTGACATTCAAACACATTACCTTCAATAAAAAGTCCAACTATTGAGCAGTAATCAAGCCATACTCAACTTTACTCAGTCTCCAAACCTGCTGAAAACTGTTTAATTAAAAAGACTTTTTAAAATTCCAACTTATAGTTGTTTTGATCTATAATATGTGATTCAATTCTCCTTATGAGAAAATTTCAAGTCACCTAACAATTTTGTGTCCTATGATAACTGTCAATCATAAATTTTAAAATGTTTACCAAAAATAATTTAGATTTATGTGCTAGTTTCTTTAAGTAGATTATAAAAAAAGAAGTTAACTTAGTTTATTATAAAGATGGAGAGGGATAAGCAAATAAAGCTGAACTACAGATTAGATTGTATTAGAAGCTACTGATTCCCTAGGAATTGAAATCAGAATGTATGATACATTGGAGAAAAATTTTTCTTCTTTCTTTTTTTTTTAATGAGGAAGTTTCACAACACATATAATAAAACACTAATTGAATGTAATTAATAGGAGAGAAATGACTAGCTTCATATAGTTTGTCTATGTAAGGGAAAAAATTATTTTTTTGAACCTTTGGATATAAGTGAACTTTAACAGTTCAGTGAATTTTTCTAGTCATTTTTAAAGCAACCCAATATAATGATTTACTGAAACTATATTAACAATGTGAATGAGTCATTAAAATAGAAACAAATTGTCTTTAATAAGTGTTTTTTAAAAGATAGTGTCATTCCCAACAACCAAATTATTAAAAAATAAAATATGAAGTATTTTATGATTCTAAGAAAGAAATTCACATAGAATTTTGAGATATTGTCATACTCTTTTCTAATATGCATTAAGGCATTTTTAAAATGGTAAAAACATACAATTCTGATTAATTTAAAAAAATAATTATGAAATTTAAAGTTTCCAAATGCTATATGTTATACTTGATGATCAAAGAAACTCAAGTGTTGCTATAGAACTAAGGAAAAATTCATCATGTGCGAAAGGAACACACTGAAGCATATGATGATGGTTTATTCCTTAATTGTATCCCAGTTCTAAATTGACTCATTAATTTACCCAAATACAGGGGCATTAAATACACTAATTCTTTCATTTTCAACAAGCACATGCATGAGAGATCATGCCATGGTAGAAATAGTAAATGAATTAATGTTTCTTAAAAATTACATTATTTTTTTCTCTTAAAAAGAACTTTGAAGAAATATATACTCAAAAAAATAAAGCTCCATTATAAAGGCAAATTAGGTCTTATATGGCATGTTGTTGTTGTTCATTTGTTTCAATCATATCCAACTCTTCATGACTCCACTTGCGTATTTCTTGGCAAAAATACTGGAGTGGTTTGTCCTTTCCTTCTCTGGCTCATTTTACTGATGAGGAAACTGAAGCAAGCAGTATTAAGTGATGTACCCAAGTCACACAGCTAGTAAGTGTCTGAGGATAAATTTGAACATAGGACTTCAGCCCAACACCCTACATACTGCACCATCTAGTTGCCTTATATAACATAGATTATCTCAAAAAAAATTTTTTTTAACAAAAACCAGAACAAAGAAAAACATTGTAGTTATCTTAATATCTTAGAAGTTAAACTGAAGAATATAAAGTTTAATTTTTTATTTTTGATTTGTGACTATCAAAGAGCATCAAACTTTGTTCCATATACATCTCAGAAGGAGCCAAAGACTAAGGCTGTCAACTAAAATAACTTTTCTAAGAAAATACCAATTGTACAGATAATCTGATATTAATTACATTGATAAAACCAAGGCAAAATATCAGTGAAAAGAGTTGATATAAATACTAAATAGAATAGAAAAAACCCCACACATTTCTCTTGTAACCAAAGACAATAAAGACAACTTAGAGAAAATTATTATATTTGCCTCCTACGATGCTCAAAAGGTCTAAATAAATTTCTATATGTTGTAGGCAATAATATGGATAATTACACAAGTATCCAAAGTCTCAATTTGGCCTCTTCATACAAAGTACAAAATTTTGTGTCACTATGCAGAAGACTGAAAGAGAACAAGGAGAACAAAGACCTCTCCTTTAGGATAAATAAAAAGGCAAACATCTTTAAAAGTTCTTGCTTGCTATCTGACTTTTCTCCCATGCAGCTTTATTCTATCTCTAGCTTTCTTTCTACCTGCAAAATTAAAAACCTGTTGTGAAGATTAGAACATGTGACTCTATTAGAAAATAATTATTTTTTAATTCATCCCTCATGTGGAAAAATTTTGATTTTTTTTTTTTTTGGACAAGTCATTTAAGCTAATTTATGTCAGTTTCATTATCTATGAAAGGGATAACCAAAGTATATAGCTTGTATAAATAATTTAAGAAATATAAGCATAATCTTTTAGAAAACAATAAAGAATTCTAATTAGAACTGAAGTGGTTAGAACAGCTGAATATACAGTACAAAAAGATAAGAAAATGTCATGAAGTAGACTCAGAATTCTAAGTAGAACTAAATCAGAAACATCCTATAGAGTTAAGAATACCTTGTTCTATGAGGCAATTTACAAATTCCATTTTCTTCCCTCCAGTAATCTTTTTCAATGTTTTAAGAGTCAAAATAATTTTAAAAGTGATATTTTATTATTAAGAATGTATAATCACTTTCAAAATTATCTGACTGTACTTTGACCAAAGGAAAATACAGAGCCCACAATACATTTGAATGTAGATATCCATTAGAATGGAGATAAAAACTCACACTAAAAAAGCAATCAATAAATATGATTTATTTATACCTTAGGCCCTTTCTTTTGAATGAAATCTAGTACAAAATCATATTCTTCTAAAATGCTATTTCATTTTATGAAAAATAAGCCTTCTAGCTTTCCAGTTAGTCCCTTAAAAATGAATTTTTTTCCTGTCAAAGTCATAAACAGGAACTTATGTTTTTAGAACATCAGCAAAAATCACTATGGAAGAAATTCTGTTTTTTAACTCAGGAGCCCCAATTATACAGCTGAGAGACCCAAGTCATTAGCATGGCATATAGAATGTCATCTATATATAAAGTTCAATTTTGAGGAACATGGCATTTCTACATAACTAGCATCCAAATTTCATCATATAGAATGACTATTTTTTGATGAGGAGAGATGAACTATACTTCTATAAAAAAGCAAGAGAAAAGTTTAAACTTTTTTTGATGTTCCTTTCAACTTAATTTTATGAACTGGCTTATTTTTTTTTTCTTAATGTCTCTTTTTCCACAAAGCAATCCAGACAAATTTTTCCACTTATAAAAAACAAATTAATCATATTAAACATGTAAGATACCAAATGTATAAAGCACAGATAGATTATTTACATACAACACTAATTTAGATTTCTAAGTTCCAAGTCCTTACTTTGACAACGTAGTTGAACCTTCGGATATCTTGAATTGCACTTGAAAAGTCTAAGCGGTTAAAGGCTTCTCCCAAGGTACAATAGCCATGCCTCTTTAAAAACAATGAAAAAAAAAAAAAAAACAATTTAAGAGATAATAAGTACACATTGAAATATAAGTTTAAAAACAAACCAATGAAGACATTGATGGATTAGTAAAATATTAAAGCATTTTGGAAGTTTAATCAAAATTTGGAAAAAAATAGAAGTAACAATTTTACGTTATTTTGGCCAGTTAGCCATTTAAAATAAATACTACAGCTAATTTCAAAGTAGTTCATGTGAAATCCCAAAACATAAAAATCTTATGTATTTTAGAACATACTACTGAGGCAGTTAAGTGGTGCAGTAGATAGGAGTGCCAGATCTGGAATCCTAAGAATATTTATCTTCCTGAGTTCAAATCTGGCCTCAGACACTTACTAGTTATGAGACCCTGGGTAAGTCATTAAATCCTGTTTGCCTCAGTTTCTTCATCTGTAAAATGAGCCAGAGAAGAAAAGGACAAATCATTCTTGTATGTTTGCCAAGAAAACAGCTATGATGATAATTCCAATAGGTGGTGACTAGAATTTTCCATGGCTATGCCAAAATGCGCTGGCAGGTCCCAGGTTACAAGGGCTTCAATTACAAATCTGGTGATGGACTAAATGAACCAATCTAGTTAAGTCTGGAAGAATTCATAATCAAATTGCCTTCTGGGCACTGAGTTTTTTAGTGCTACTATGCGCTGAAGATTTAAATTATAGAAGAGCTGTAATCCACATTAGTGGAGGGAAGATCCACACCAACAGCATCAAAGATGTTTGAATACTTACAAGAAGTGAGAGCCACTGTCTTCTTCAAAATAGTATGAAGTCCTTGAACGCAAGGACTATTTCACTTTTGTTTTTGAATCCCCAATGCCCAGGTCAGTATATGCAGCATAACAGGCATTTAATAATTGCTTTTTCATTGACTTATATCTAGTGTGGTCACCCAGTTGTGGAATCAATAGCCACAAAAGATCAAGAAGTTAGTAAGTGGATGGCCCTTTTTGTTCTTTATTCCTCTTTTAACAGTGGTAAGATAGAGTAAAAAAATCCAAGAGCTTTTATTTTATCCTCCTTCCTTTCTTTAACAGCTGTAGGTTCCAAAGAGGGTATACTTCAAGCTAAGTAGCACTGGTGTGACCTTCATGATTCTTTCAAAGAAGGTAAGAATGTCCTCCTTTGATAGTCATATGAAATTCTAGATTTGATTAAAAAAAATTCCTTCCTATCAGAGAATTGCAAAGGTAAGACTACAACCTTAGCATCACTTGGGTCTCATGACAAGAATTTAAGGATCATATCACTTTTGCACTTGTCAAGACTATAATCACAGCTATACTGAAGAAAACATATTCCTTGGCCCATAAAGGGATTTTGGAGTTAGAAAATTTTAACACAGTTCTAAAGGTTAAAGAGGAAAAAATAAAATAAAGCCAGACAAAAATGGAAGAAGATTCTTTTTGTCCATTACTTAGATTAACATTATACTTCAATACGAGTATATGCTATGACACAGAAATATGATTCAGTCAACATGAAGTAGATTTTTAAA
The DNA here is from genome assembly GCF_902635505.1 of Sarcophilus harrisii. Taxonomy (NCBI): domain Eukaryota; kingdom Metazoa; phylum Chordata; class Mammalia; order Dasyuromorphia; family Dasyuridae; genus Sarcophilus; species Sarcophilus harrisii. Next base: position 179,164,073 of record NC_045427.1, read on the forward strand.
TGGTCAAGTCTGATTAATATAACAATAATATTTTAAAAAATGATATAGTTCTATGCTCCAAAGTTCTTATTATAACTGTAAAAAAAGAAAACTCAAAATGGCTAAGGGTTAGTTTCTTCCCACATTCTGTCTAAAAAGAGGCATACCCAGTGTTTAATACACTGTGGCACAGATATATTTCCTACACTAAAGAAGGGTGGTATTCTCAGGTTCTATCATGGCTTGGAAGGAAATAACAATTTTCCCTGATTCCTTTCTTTATAAAGTAAATCTAATTTTGAATTGATACCTGTATATAGTTTCCAATGCCTTAATGAGAAAGCTGAAAGTTGGCTATAGCTTTCACTCTGAAATAAAATTTCAGTTTATCTGAAATCAGTTGATAAAAGGATACTAGATTTGGCTATATTTATAATATTACTATTTTCCAGATGCCCATGAATTTTTTTTTAATTCAAATTTGTGCACAAAAAATATTTTGTAAGGAAAACTGGTATCTTGCATTTTTTGAGGCTGAATCAAAAAAAAAAAAAAAAAGGAGCTCAAATTCAGTAAACGTCTGGCAGGATGAAATGAATAACTTTATAACAAAGTAAGCAAAAGCTCTGTACACAGTTAATCACATGGCTTGTCAAAGAAAGAAGGTAGCAAGACCACTGTTATAAGAGGCTAGTTAACACTAGCAATAATCAGTCGCCAGGACACTTTGTAGCCTCCTATCATTTTGTGATGTTAATTTATGAGTAAATGATGGTGGATTGGAAATTGAAGTGATGCTCTTCAGTTGGAAAATGGTTGAACAAGTTGTGGTGTATGATTGTAATGGAATAATAGTATGTTTTAAGAAATGACAAACAGGATGGTTTCAGAATGATAGAGAATAAGCAGCTCTTTGTATGTCCGTGTTAAAAGACAAGATAGATATTACTGTAACATGTAAATGGAATCTTCCAGGTTACTGAGCTAACAGAAAACAAATTGTTCAATTAGGAATAAATTAGCATAGCTATGTTATAAACTTAAGATTTTTTTCTTCAGATAAAATTTTATCCAATAACAAGCACCTTCATTTTCATACACAAGGAATAGAATCTTCATGGTATACTACCTAGGGAAATTTCTTTCTAATACTACTGTCATCTTTACCCAAGATATTTCATTCAGTTTTTACTTTATTCTTATTTTGATGTTCATGTTACACAAAAAGTCTTTCATTTTTCTCTTTTCAAAATTTCAGTCTTCATCTAGAGACACACCTTAAATAGTACTAATTTCTCCTGGAATATTTATTGTAACAATCTATCCCTCTCCAAGGACAACATAAATCAGTTATCCATTATACCAATTTGCATATCAAATCCCATAGTTCATCTATTACAATTTAAATCCAATATTCAAGACATGCAATGCTTTATATAGGCAAAACATTTTTTAAGTTAGAAGTAAAAGGAAGATAATGATTATAGATTTCATATAGTGGTTGAAAATTCTCAAAATGAGCTCAGAAAGGCTAGTTTGAAGGGAATAGGGAGCTATATCTGTTAAAACTTTTAGTGCTACCAGATCAATCAAATGAGTTCCATTCTTATAATGTAATCTTTAGAAAACTTTTTGGGGGTGCTGGTATATTCTCAACTGATAGATTCTTCCATAAACATTCCTGGAATTTCTCACTTAATTTTGCTTGGCAGAATTAGGCCATAATGGATATTTATTTGCTTTCTGAGTCATTTTCCCTGATTGATATAAAGCATGCTGAAAGAGTACATTTGCTCTTTGGTTTAAAAGACAAACTAAGCTATACAATGCTTTGCACACAGTTAAGCACACAATAAATGCTTAAGTAGTGCTACTTGAAAATTCCAAGTTTGGCTTGTCAAAGAAAAGATAAATTTTAACCTACTATACTTGGCGTGACCTTTTAACACTGGATACCTTAAGTCCACTTCTTATAATCCCTGTCTCTACTCAAAACTTGATAGCATTTTGTCTTTTTTTGAGGCTGAAGAGGAAAAAAAAGGCCAAACACAATGGAAGTCTGGCAGGACGAAATCACATCATAGATCAATAAGCAAACTGTGAACATAATTAAGCATGCAATAAATGTTTAAGTTCTTCCAGGTATCATGCAAGTTTCAAGTTTAACTTGTCAAAGAAAGGAGATGGGAAGCCCACTGTTACAAAAGGCTAAGTAGCAATAGGAATAACCAACTGAGAGAAAATTTTATAGCCTCTGATCATTATTTCTACTGTAGAAAGGGACTGCAGAGCCACCTAGACCAACCTCTTCATATACAAATGAAGAAACCAAGGCTGGTTTCTCCAAAGTCACAGATATCATTGCTACATGAGGTTTTCTCCACTATTTATTGTGTGTATGGTAACATATATATATATATATTTTGCATATATACTTTAAGTGCATTATTATTTCCATGAGAGAAGTAAGGTCTTTACTTTGAGGTCTTTAATTTGTATCTTTTTTCCTCTAGTGGACTCTTAATAAATGTTGTTTAACTCACTGCCTGATGTTAAAGGAACACATCTATTAAGGTCCAGGTCAAATGCTATCCCTCTATAAAATTTTTCAGAGATTTCACTGTAAGGCTTGTTTCCTTCTTTCTTTGAATCTTCACAGTACTTTATATTAATCTGAAGACATTTAAGACTTCAACTTTTAAATTTATATACTGGTATCTTCTCTTTATCCCCTCAACTAAATGGTAAACACCTTGAGGTCAGGCACTGTGTCTAATCTCTCTAATCTCTGTATTGTTTATCAAAGTGATTCACATATAGAATGTTCTAAAATAGTTGTTAAATGCATGTATAGGACTGCTTGCCATCTTGGGGAGAGGGGAGAGGGAGGGAGGGGAAAAATCGAATCAGAAGTGAGTGCAAGGGATAATGTTGTAAAAAATTACCCTGGCATGGGTTCTGTCAATAAAAAGTTATTAAAAAAGAAAGAAAAAAAAAAAGAAAACAAGTAAATTACTTTAAAAAAATAAAATATTTGTTAAATGAAGTCAATTTTTTCAATTTTAAGTATGCTCATCAACATTCATTTGACAACTAGGATCATTATTTCAGAAAAAGAAAAAAAAAGGTATATTAACATAAAACCTTTCATTCTACATATGAGAAAATACTTACTTCTCTGGTGCTTTCTTTATGTACATAAATCCATTTTTCACGATAAAAACCTGAAATAAAAATTAACTTTTGAAAAATTCAATGAATTGTTTTTATGGTTTTAAAAAATTTTCATAATGTTAATTTTGAATACAATTAGATTTAGATGATCATTATCCACATTAATTTACTTAGTTGAAGTGGATTATCTTTATTAGATATTTCAGAGCCTTACAAAACTTGGTTTCTAAATCTTATTTCTTAGGAGAAAAAAATGAATCATATCACAGCATATGCCAGTGAAGTACTATGAATTCAGAAGAATCAAAAAGAAGTGGTCTCAGTGAAGCTACAGATATCAGATATAGGTTATGGAAAAGAATTATTTAAAAATTCTCACTTTAAAAAAACTAATTCCTTTTTAAATAAACAATTTCAGTATTTTTAATTTTATGGTTTCTAATTCATAATTAGGATTTTCCTTAGCAATGACCCCAGGAAGTAAAAATGAATGCTTCCTATATGTATCAGGGAATGTGGTATTTTATATACGAGGATTTTCTTTAAAGCACCAAAACTTTATTTTTACTGTTTTGGATGAAAATCTTTAAAAATTTTCTGCCACTTTAAACATGTACATTTAATTTCTTTTTGATGATTTGAGGAATCATAATCACATATCAATTAGAATATTGTTCTAGAACAGAGTGCTTCCTTCAGTGACTACTGAAACTGTCTCAACTTGGCATCATTTACTGTGCTTTTACAATTTTTTTTTTTAATTTTTAAAAATAGTTTGCACACACACATACATCCTCTCAATATTGGTTGTTGATCAGCTGTTAATTCTTGCTATCATCATTCTCTACCCCACCCCCAAATAAATTGCTTTAGGCTAGAAAACAAGTTAATTAAAATTGTTAGAATTAAACAAAATATAAAATGACTGGTCAATTTAAGTTAACTGGCTTTGAATAAAGGCCTGAGTTATAGGAGCAAAATGATTAGACTTTGTGATAGCTATTCCAGTCATTCAGACAGCATATTTTTGTTTACTATCCTTTTTACATGCCAGAAGTCTGATAGCTTCTCCAATGACACAATCTGAAAACTGGGACATTAAAGGGGAAGAAAAAAGATGCTGAGCTATATGTTTATAGATACAATGTAGCATATTGGATAACTATGGGCTCAGAATGGAGGTCTGGGTTCAAGTCCTCTTTTTTGACATTATCTGTGATTGTGGGCAAATCACTTCACTTATGGCTCCAAGTATCTCTCTAAGATTATTTAAGTTAAGATGAGCAGCTTCGGATAATAATTTCTATATCACATGTTCCTTTACACCCAATAAAATCACATGTCCAGACCAAAACCAAAACAAAAGAAACAAACAAAAAACCCTTTCCTATCTAATAAATGTCAGAATAAGTGAATCAATGACACCCCCACACATACATATACATATATGTGTAAAACTATATCATAGAAAATTATCTTACATTGAGTATTTGTGCTTTTTCTAAAGTGATCCTTTTTCCTTTTTTTGGCTGCAAATTCACACTCTCCAGAGTTGAATATATCTTCATCCTCACTATTTACAATACTGAAAGAACAGATATATTTTATTAAAAACAACATCTAGTAAACGCTTCATTCACTTTTCCCTCTACCACATAATCAATCAATAAAAAACAAATTTAGAATTCAAGAGACCAAGGGAAAAAATCCATTCATATTTCTATTCTTAAGACACAAGGGCATATTTGGTAGGCAGGAATAGGCTGTAACATTTTAAACTATGATTTGTGTGCATGAAGTAGCATAAAAACTATTATCAAGAAAATTTTTATTGGGAAGAAAAAAGATATAAAAGTTAGGGATAATAAGGAAAGAATGTTCTAGGTGAAGCACATAAATACTGAAAAACCCACAGAAAACTTCCAGTAAATGGGATATCTTCTTTGGAGAATTTATGAATTGACTTGAATAAAAGGATAAATGGAATGTAACTCACAATGGTGGAGGACACACCCCAAATTAATGCACTGATAAGATTAAGTATCAAAATGTTTATTTTTATTCTAAAAATAAAATGAGAATTTATAGAATAGATCACATTTAAACTATGAGTAGTAACTTCCACTATAGAAATCTGAAATGTTATCCTTTTTTCTCTGAAAATTGAAACCTTGATACTACTTATCTAAACAGCTATTTCAGGAAGATAAGATGTTCAGGAAAATATCAGCATAATAGATTGAAGTCATTTCAGACAGTGATAGAATTTACAAATAATTATATACTAGACCAATGATTAACAATTTTTTTTTGTTCCATGAACCCCCTTCAACATCATCATCAAGTTTGTGTATCCATAGGGTAATTTAATATACAACTCATAATATTTTGCAATTATTTCCTGCTAAAGGCACCATTAAACAATTTTTTGTGCAACACCCCTTTGACCATTGTTTTGTATCCCCATGGGGTTTTGAACCACTAATGGGAAACCATTTTCTAGATGAAAACATTGATTTTAAAAAAGCTTTTTAAATGATTTGCCTACTTTTTATTTCAATGCCTAATACACATTTTTAATACAGATGGCACTCTAAATATGGCACATCAAATGCAATAAATATTTAATAAATGTTTGCTAAATTATTACAGCAATGTAATATTTTCTTAAGCATTAACCATTTAAATATATTACACATTTTATATGGCTTAACTAAACTAAAATAAGAAAACATATATAGGAAAACTTTGACTATTTATACATTAAATAGAGTTGCTCAGATTTTGTGATTTAAAAAAATATTTTTTTAAATTTGGGGAAAGAAAAAGATCAGAAGTTGTTACAGGAGCCACCTGCTAGTGGCTGCTGGGGATTTAATTCTGACCAGGAGAACAGATCTCTTCATGTGAGAGAATGATAACAATACAAGAAGACCAAGAGGCAGTTGCATTCTCTAACCTCTCTTTCCTCTTGCCTTCAATTTATTTCATTCCCAATCCACAAGCAACATCTTGTATCAGTATCAGTATATATCAATGTATCAGTAAAGGCTGATTTTGAATTCCTTCAGGGGTGTTATGATTTACAGCTGTGGGAGCTTTCAGAGAATCAACTTGCCCTTTCACACTTAGGTATGGTCCTTAACAAGAAGTGATTCATGTATTTCATTCATTCATGTATTTTTTTAAATTAAAGTTGTTATTTCCCAGGCATGTGATAAAATATATCAGTCCTAGAATACAAAAAAAAGTAAAAAGACAGGCAAAATCATATAATTTCCTTAACACAGACTGATAATTCAAACTGTCTTTAGTTTGAAAGTAAGAACTTTCTAAAGATAAACTAAGAATAGCACAAGGTATGTGGAAGTGATGCTCAACAACAATAAAGTAACATCACTTTATTTCCCCATCATCATTCTCTGACAAGAAAATTGTACAGAAGCCTCTTTCTACTCAACAACATTCACTTTTAATAAAAACAGCTGAGTTTGCCAAATGAATCTATTTATCACTGTCAGAACAGACTTAAGCAGAACTAGCAATAGCTGTAAATCAACAAGACAAGCAAAAGTGCATTTGGAAAAAAACTTCGTACAAACAAATCTAGTATTCAACAGCAAACACTAAATAATTCCAATTCACAATAATGTGTTGATCCAGGTTAAACCTAATAATATTCGATCTTAAACTATCTTCTGTCAAACTATCCAAATATTGAGCCTAGCAGCTTTTGGATTTGGAAGCCTTCCTAACTAAAACCTAACTAATATATCAAATAAAGAATCACATTTAGTGTTTTAAAAGTGTTGGAGAATAGATTTTGTAATGGGGATGAAAGTGAAGACAGATGGAGAAGCAAGAGGGAATGCACAGAAGATAGATTTCATATACCTAAAAGGTGCTATGGTAATATAAGAGGGGCAGAAAGAAGGATAGAAATGGAAATGTACTAAATTTTATTTTATTGATGCCCAAATTTAAGTTCAATACTTAGGAGAATTAAAAGGAAAAAAACCCAAAATGCACATCTTACTTACTGCTAATGGTTCAGGGTCTGGTGGCTTTTTTAAACAACCTATAATTAGTGCTAACTACCCAAATGTAAGAGTCTATTCTAGTTGTGAAGACTCCATAAGATAGTCTTATCTGGAGATGAGGATTTTGGTTCTAGGAAAGCCCATATGTGGCTCAACTAGCTGCAATCCCAGTTCCTTGTGTTGACTTCAGCTTCTTAAGGCTTTCTCAAGTTGAGTTTGGCCTATAATCTCCTTGGGTTCTCTTAAAAGATTCAGAATACATGGACACCCTTTAGCAGAGCAGAAATCACATTGGCCTTTGGTGGCAAAAATTAAAACAAACAAAATTCTGGGTTATAAAAGATGAAAAAGATAAGGTTACTGCTTTAAGGAAACAAAGAATGTAGCAGGGGAGAGGTCTTGTTACTAAAAAATCATTCACAAAGTAGAAATGAAAAAATCCCTACCAATCAAATTCAGAGGAAAAAGAAGTCCTTCGTGAGGGGAAAAAAGGTAAGGATTGATGGAAGATATGGCACTGGAATTAGACCTTGAAGAATATATCAGATTTAGATAAGCAGAAAAGTGACAATGGGGTATCACTCTACACCAGGGATGGAGAACCATTTTTTCTGCAGAGGGTCATTTGAATATTCATAACATCATTCCCAAGCCATACAAAATTATCAATTTATAACTTCAGCAGTGGGAGGTTGTTCCACTTAGCTTTCTGCTCATCATCACCTGCAGTTGATTATGCAAATAATTTTGCCAGCCTTATAAAATCTCCAAGCTGGAGGTTTTTTTCCCTCTTTTCTATGCGGTGAGAATATTAGCAGACATATAGGAAAAAAGCATGGGATGCATATGGGGAATAGTACATATTTCAGTTAGAATATAGGGTATATGAAGAGGAGAAGGCGAGGATAAGTCTGGAAACATTTAGAATTAAATCACAGCACTTCTAAAATATTAGGCTAATGTCAGAACTTTTAAAAAAATCTGTAGAGGATGTTAGAATGGGGAAGTAAAGGTAAGGACTTGCCTTAGTTTTCCTCTAAACCCTTTTTAAATACTTTAAAATAATGACTCTAAACAAATTTTAGAGTGTCAGAACCCACAAGAAGATGGAGTGAAACAATTTTCCAGAAGATAGCTTGGAAAGTTGGGAGGAGGGGTTTGTTGCATCAGGGTGGGTGCATTTGCAATACAACTGGTACCAGCACAACCTGGGGCTCAGGAAACAAGGATAGACCAGGAGGCCTCTAAATTGGCAGCAGTAGCAGTAATCTCCAGATTTCTCAGCACACAGAGGCCAAGGACAATGCAGAAGAAAAGGTCTGGCATACTAAGGTGTGAGGGGAGCTCCAGTACACAGCAATTTTGGAGCCACTGAATCAACAGCAGTGGCAGCAGCAGTGTGACTTGCCATTTTCAGGAAAAGTTATATACTTTTGGACAAGAGGCATTCTATCAGTCAAAGAGCAAGACTACCAATGAGGAGTTGAGTGACATGTGACCCTTGAAAAGAAAGACTATCTCTATGTTAAGACCACCTCAGTCTTGGGAAATTTAGACAAAAGGATCTGTCTTCACCCAAAGTTGATTGTATGGGATTCACCTTAGAATAGCAATTCCTTGTAAGATTGAGTTAGACCAGATAGAGAAGTTTAGCTGATTGTCAGAGGCTGAGGTCTTGAAATGAGAATAAAGAAAAGGGGGAATTCTAAATCTTCCCAAATCATTAATTATTAATAATCACTTCTCTCAGATGTATTCAAGATATATCATGAAAATAAAATCTATAAATTTGAAGGATCTGATGAAATATTGAATGTGAGGGGGGAAGTTTGATGCCACAGTGGATGGAATACTGGCCATGGAGTCAGGAGAATTTAGTTCAAATATGGTCTCAGACACATAACACCTGCTAGTGATGTGTCTTTGGACAAATCACTTAACCTTAATTCCCTACAAAAAAAAGAAAAGAAAAACAATGGGGGAAGAAAGAAAAACTGCATATAGGGAATAGGAGAATTCATATATATATATCTATAGTCTCAAGTATGCATGTGACAATACTGTAGAGCCCAGTTTCTTAAACTGTGGTTGGCAATCCTACGTGGGGTCTTGTAACCTAATGTGGGGGTCATGAAATTACGCTTTATTATCAGCAAAAGTTTGATTTGTATATGTATTTCATATTAATTATATGCCTATGGTCATGTGAAAATTTATTGAGCAAAAAGAGGTTATGAGTGGGAAAAGTTTAAGAAGCCTAGCCATAGAGGAATTTAAGAAGAAACAAATTTTGGTTTTAGCCAAAAAAAAAAAAAAAAAAAAAAAAAGTTTTTTTTTTTTTTTTGAGAAGGCTCTTTAAATATAACTTTCTTCGTCTAATTTCTGTCAATACCACTGAAAGATGGGAAAATTCTATGGAAGAATTTTTGAAAGTTAAAATATCAAAATTTAAAGAGAATGAGAACAATAAACATTTTACAAAAGACATTAGTGTAATATTATTTAATATTTTAAAATAAAATCTTCATATTTAAGATTTCCCAAATCAAAGAAATTGACCTAATGTCTCCAAAAATGGTACAATGTACTCACATCTCAGAGTAAAAATTCATGACCTGCTTTCAGCATGATAATATACCACTTGCCACAGATAAATAATTTTTAAAAATATATAATGGTACTTTTATGATGTGAGAAGTTTAAATTGCAGAAAACATAAATTTTCAAATATGAGGTCTTCATAAATCTACAATTTTTCGACACATACCACCAGAATTTTAAATTATCTTATCAAAAGTTAAGTGTACCAATAACACTTCATTCACTTTTTTAAGTCAAATTGTCTAAAATGTAATTAAAACTACAAGAATCCTTCTGAAGACACATCTGAACAAACCCATCTAAAAGTGTAGCATGCTATCAAAAGTAATTACTTGCAATGAAATAAAAGCCAGAAATGTGAAAGAATCTTCGAATCACCTCTAAATAGAGGCAATCAGATAAAGGTAAGACATTTAACCTTTCTGGGCTAACTTTCTTCATCTATAATGAAGTTGTTTGATTAGATGGGCTCTGAGGTCCCTTCTAGTTCTAAATCTATGATTGTACAAATCCAAGGCAGAGAAACAAATTCATATAATAATTTATTTTATAGACTAAAAATATGCCTCAAATGTTATCTATGAATTTTTTATTAAAGCTTTTTATTTTTAAAACATATGCACAGAAAATTTTTGACACTGACCCTTGTAAAATGTCATGTTCCAAAAATTTCCCCCCCCTTCCTTTACTCCACCCCCACCTCTAGATGGCAAGTAATCCAATATATGTTAAACGTATGCAATTCTTCTATACATATTTCCACAGTTACTCTGCACAAGAAAAATCAGATCAAAAAGTTAAAAAAAATGAGAGAAAACAAAATGCAAGCAAACAACAATAAAAAGAATGAAAATGCTATGTTGTGATCCACTCTCAGTTCCCATAGTTCTTTCTCTGGGTGTACATGGCTCTCTTCATCACAAGACCACTGGAACTGTCCTCGATCATCTCATTGTTGAAAAGAGCCCCGACCATCAGAATTGATCATAGTATATAATCTTGCTGTTCCCATGTACAATGATCTCCTGGTTCCTCTTACTTCACTTAGCATCAGTTCATGTAAATCTCTCCAGGCCTCTCTGAAATCACCTGATTGATCATTTCTTACAGAACAATAATATTCCAAAACATTTATATATCAAAAATTATTCTCCAACTGATGGTCATCCACTTAGTTTCCATTTTTTTCCACTACAAAAAGGGCTGCCACAAACATTTTTGCACATGTGGGTCCCTCATGATTATTTTTTAAAGTAATTTAAGTCATACACATACATTCATTTTTTATATATTTACACATTAGTGTTGTAGAGAGAGAGAGAAAAAATCATAACAAAAGGGAAAAACCATGAGAAAAAAAAACAAGAAAAAAAGGATGAAAATAGTATCCACTGATCCCCATTCTATCTCCATAGCTTTCTCTCTGGATGTGGATAGCATTTTTCATCCAAAGTTTATTGGGATTGCCTTTGATTACTGAATGGCTGAGAAAAACCAGTCTATCATAGTTGATCACTACACAATCTTGTTGTATACAATTGCAATGGGTATTTTAATATGAAACCATTAATAAAAAAAGATACACATTTCATTTAGTGATTATATATTCCTCCCAAGAAACCCAGCTGGTTGCTTGTTGCTTCTGGGATCAAATATAAAATTTTCTGTTTGGTTTTCAAAGGCCTTAATAGTGCCTGTCTTCTTTCCAGTTTTCTTACATTCATAACTCTAGTGTATGTACTCTGTGATGCAATGACACTGATCTTGTTGTTTATCACACACATACCATCTCTTAACTCTGGACATTGGACATTTTCACTGGCTGTCTAAGTATCAGATAAAGAGGGCTTGCACACTGGTATATAGCATAATTTTCCAAATAACTTTAGTGTTTTAAACAAAGAATTCTTAATATATTTGCCTATAAATGAAGAACTATGATTCTGTAGTGAAAGTAAAATACATCACTCTGGTTTTACAAATGAACAACCAAACAGATAACTATCATAATTTGCTGAAAAAGAAATTATAGTTTCCATCCATTTTATTAGGTTTCTTTAAAAATCAAGGAAACCTGGTTTCACTAAAATTAAAGATTTTCTGACTGAACACTACTGTCCACACAAGATGCCTAGGAAGAGGAGAGATAAAAGCAAATAAAACAAAAAATTGAAGAAAAGTCTCTCCATCTATTCCCGGAGGCCTCTTACTTTCTTTTGCAAATGCATTATTTGTAGTCACAGGGTTTGGGTTCAAACATTAACTCTGCAATTTAGTATGAATCTTAATAAGAATTTAAGGCTTTATTGTTTCAGTTTCCTCTTCTGTAAAATTCCAGGCTGGACTCTAAGTGATCCTCCATTCTCTATCTATAATTATATAATTCACCTGGCAACATGTGTGGTCATGCATAAAACTTCTCAATGATATATTTTTCACCCCTTCTGATTAAGGGCATGAAGGAACATTATATTAAGTTCTCAAAAAAACAAAAACAAAAACAAAAAACCTTTCTGGGAATAGAGATTTATCTTTAGAGTTAAGCCTGAATAAAAATACATAGTAAATTAAAAATGTTGAAGTTAAAATCATTATTGATTAGGGAGGTACTAATAAAGATTGACAGTAACAAAGAAGTTAGAAAAGGAATTCAGCAAACATTGAGTCCAACCTATAACCAAGAAAAATCCTCACATGTAAAGAAAAAGATGATCCAGTTCTTAAAGATTATAATGAGGAAGAACTCATGACTTTCCAGAACTGACTTTGAGTGGTTCTAATTGTTAGGAAATTTTTTTTTTCTATATCACACTTCAATTTGTCTGTCACTTTCACCTATTGTTTTTGTTTTTCTCCTCTAGGGTTAAATAAAACATTCATTCTCTCTTCCATATGCAATAACTCTTCAAACAACTTATCTCAATTCACATGGCTTTTCCCCTCTAGTTTGAACATCCCCAAAGTCTTCAAGTGATCCCTCATACGGCATGAACTCAAGAAACTTTTTTATCTTGTTGGTGGTCTTTTTCTGAACACTTTAGTTTATCAACTTCAATCCTAACATGTGATATTCAGGAACTAAACATAATATGAGGTGTGACAATAAAGGAGCATAGCAGGACTATCACCTCCTTATAGTGGAACCTATATTCCTCTTAATCTTATTCAAGATCAAGTTTGCTTTTTTTAATCTGCCACCTCATACTGCTGGATCATACTGAATCTACAATTCACTAAAATATTCATATCTTTTTAAATTAAATTGCTGTTTAACTACTCCTCTCTAGACTTGAACATGTAGTGTTAATTTATTGAATGGTAGCATAAGTTGTATCATTATTGAACTTATTTCAGTCGAACTTTTAATAAATATTATTTTTTATTATGAGCATTTCCAAATATATCCTGTCTTCCCTTCCCCATTCAAAGAACTATCCACTGTAACAAAGGATAAAAAGGGGAGAGGAAAACCATTTCAGTAAAAGCAACTAATCAAGCGAGTAAAGTTTTCCACGTCCAAAAGTTCCTACTTCTACAAAGATGAAAGGGAAATATATCTTCTCATCCCTTATCTAGATAAAAACTTTCAGCCCAATGGTTTAGTTGACTAATATTTAGTGTTGGCCATCCTTTTGAGCTGTGCCATCTCTTTGCTTGGCTAAATTGATTAGGTTAATAAAAATGTTCAAAAGCACAGGAGCACTCCATTGGAGACATCCTGAAGCTGACATGAAAATGTTAACATTCCTTGAATTCAGTCATTCAGTCCTGAATACATCTACCTTCCAATTTATCTCTCTTTACTAGATATAAAAACATAAAATGATATTTTAAAATACTCTGCATAATCTAAGTTACATCACATCTATAAAAGTCTCCTGCTAATACTGGTTTAATAACAGTCAAAAAAAGAAATGTTTAGTCTGAAAGACCTGTTCTTGATGAAACCATGCTAACTCTTTGTATTCATTATTTCTCTAGACATTTATCAAAACTGTCTTTAATAATTCATTCTAGAATTTTCCCAGGAATCAAGGTCAGGTCTATAATTTGTGGACCCCCTTTTAAAAAAATGGGATAATATTTGCATTTTTTAAGATTGAGATATCTCTCTTGTTTTCTATAATTTTTGACATATCACTCAGTGTTGTGCTCAGAAATCACATATAACATACCTGTAGAATTCATTGGGCCGGTTGACTTAAATGAATCAAGGACAACTTGGTATGTTTTATTATTTTCTTCCTAATTTGTCATTTCCAGCACAAAAGTAATTCTTCTTGGCAAACAAAATAAAATACACAGAAGTAAAATATGAATTAATCAGCTTTCCTTTTTCTCTGTCTGGAACTGTTATTCTATCCATGCCAAAAAAAAGTCCTATCCCTTCTATGATCCTCCTTTTTCTTGTAACAATATAGCTAAACAAATAAAAAGCTCCATTTTCCTCTTCTATTGATTTTTATTGGATGATTCCTCACCTGATAAAAGCTCTATTTCATCATACCTTGGAAGTTAAGCAGCTGCTCCCTTAGAGTTTCCAAAGTTCTTATCTTCAGGAAATGCCTCAATTTCTTTTCCAGCTCTAACACAATAGTTGTCTTCTTTTTTTCTCTTCCTTATCTGAGTAGTATTCTTCTTAAACCTGGACAAGGAACAAGTTTCTCCACTGCCACTTCAGATATTTTGTTTCTTGACCACTGAAGAATCAATATCATTTAAAAATTATGTATAAAATTACACTTTTATAAAGTACAACTCCTTTGCCAATCTAACTTCTTGATTATTTCTAAGGTTCCTTTCAGTCTTAAAAAAAAAAAAAAAAAAAGTACAATTCTATGTTCTAGTAATTAAATGTCAACAAGCACATTAATAAACTTAGAATCAGAGCCTCAACAATGAAAAGCAACTTAACCCTATACTTTAAAAAATAATTCACTCCATAATACAGCAATCAAAAGCAGTCATCCAATCTTGGCCTGAATGCTTCGAATATGGGGAAATCATTACCTCCTGAATTATTGATATTGTCATCTTTGGACAACAAACTGTTCCTTTTTGCAACTTTTACTTGTTGTTCTTAATTTTGCTCTCCGGTGTCAAGATAAGTAAGAGAGTCAATCAAAAAAAAAATACATGAAGACATTTGTAAAACATAGACCATGAATAAGTTTTTCCCTATAATTTTTCTCTTTTCTGGGCTATCTTCAGTTCCTTTAACTGCTCTTCAAGTCATAGGATCTCGAAATCACTGACCATGCCTCCCGACTCTGTTCTCTAGATACTCTCCAGCTTATCCATGTGCTTTCTAAAGTCTTGTCTTGACTTGGACATAACATTCCAGATTAAAAAATTAATCTTACATCCCATACAGATCTCTTAATGAAGCCTATTCTCATATTAATTTTTTGGTTGTTATGTAATACTATTAATTCATGTTATCATAATTCAGAAAAACCCTAAAACTTGTTTTTCAGAAGATGCTATTTAGCTATGCTTCCCCCAAATTGCATTTATGAAAAAGATTTTTAAAAACCAAAGTATAAGACTTTAGACTTATCTCTTCAATTTTGTTTTATTTGATTTGGTTACAGTTTCAGCCTTCTTTTTTTAGATACCATATATGCTTCGCAAGGTCAGAGACTATTTCACTTTTGTCTTTGCATTCCCAATACGTAACATAGTGCCTGACATTCAGCAGGTGTTTAATAAAAGCTTATTGATAGCTTTTTTATCTTGACATTGTTATCTAACAAATTCTTCCTAACTTGGTGTTGCCTCAAATAAATGTTTGTTGATTGTTTTTGTATCTTGACACTATCATCTAACATATTAGCTATTCCTTCTAGTTTTGTGTTGCCTCAAACTTGTTAATTATGCTATCCATCTCATGATGCATGTCACTGATAAAAAATTCTTAAGACAGTCTACTAGTGATTTCTCTTCAAGCTGACAATAACTCATTTATGGTTACCCTTTGGTAACCATATTCATTCAAGTAGTCCCAAATCTACTCAAATCAGTCATTAGTTCACTTAAATCTCTCCATTTTATCCACAAAGGTAACATGAAAAGTTCTATCAATTGTGTTGTTAAGAACCAGGTAAACTATACTTGCATTTCCTGATCTACTAGTATAATAATCATCAAAAAAAGGAGTTGAAAGACTGTTTTCTTAAAGAAACTGTGCCATCTGTTTATAATCATATAATTTCATTTAATAAGTGTTTACTATTCCTTTAATAACACATTTTAGAATTTTATCAGCAATTGAAGTCAAGCTCACTGGCTTTGGAGTTTGCAAATTCTGCTACTCTCTTCTCCTCCCTTAAAAAAAAGTCAGTCTCTTATTCAGGCTGGAAGTGCAGGGGCTACTTAAGGTTTGCTAAGAAACAGAAGACTTTTAATATACTCTACTCTGACTTGATCTAGTTTGCTCCTTCTTAGGCAATCTTAAGTTCACTACATATTAATACCAAACTTAAGGTGTATACTTGATCAGCATAGCCCCCTGAAACTCATAACTCTCAAGGCATACACTCCCATATCTAGCCCTCTTTTTCCTTCTTAAAAAGAAACAAATAAAACATTTGGTATTCTCTAATGCTGCACTGCCTCTCTTTCAAAGATGACTAAAAAGATAAGACTTCACACTGCCTAACAGATATTTTCAATATTCTGAGATGTAGCTTTTTTGAATTTGCCACCTAAAACTCATGAAGACAAGTGTTCTTAACTTTGGATTTGTAAACTTTAAGAAAAAAAAAAGTTAAAATCCTTAGCATTAAAGGAACTAAGTGCTAATATTTTGATCTCCCTACTTATCTTCAGTTCCAGCTCTCTTGCAGTCATTTATGGTCTGTTCTTTCTGGTATGATACCTATAAGCTGAGCAGTTTTATCTTTTCTCTATTATGCATTAGCATCATTTATTCAATTCAATCAGTCCTATTCTAGGGGAAGAGAAAGGAGTGAATATTCTTAAAGGGCTTTTCAGGTTTTAGTACATATTCTTCATCATCTATCCCTGTTCACATTTTTTATATTGTCTTTAGAAAAAACTCTGAGATTAAAACAAAAACAAAAACAAAAAACCCCTCAGATTCATTCATTCATTCAAAAACCTTTATTAATACAGAACAGTCTACCTTAAATAAGTTTACATTGTTTGTAGGAATGGGGAGAGGAATTACATTAATTTCTTTCAAAAAATTGGAGCTGTGCTCTCTGCAGTAGAGTTAGAATGCTTGGCAATTTTGTTCAAGAAAGGACCTCAGTGTCTGGTTCCTTATCCTGCCAGGTGATCTTCAGAATCTTCCTAAGACAATTCAAATAGAAGTGGTTCAGTTTTCTAGCATGGAGATCATATACTATTCAGGTTCCATAAAGAAAAGCACAATTGGCCTTAAGAACCAGGGAGAAAATCCATGGAAAATGACATTTGAGTTTAATATTTAAGGAAGTCAGAGATTCTAAGAGACCAAGATGAAATGGGGGTTAACATTTGGCATGAGGAACAGAGATTAAGCTCCAATAAATATCTGAATACAGTAATGGAAGACCCCTAATAATAACAACAATAACAATAGCTAGGATATATGTAGCATTTTAAAATTTGCAAAGCATTATGTAAGGCATTTTACATAATTTTATTTGATCCTCTCAAGTACTAAACCATAACTCTGTGCCAAGTTTGTGATCTATTTCTTTAACACATCTATCTTTCCTTCTGTGCAAGTGGTTCTTACTAAACTTCTATAATAGTTTCTGTTTCTATCTTCATCAAAATGCTATCCATAACTTTAGATTTTTCTAACATGAGAATATCTTCTTAATATATGGTGCTAAACATCTAACTTCACTTTTATAACCTCATCTGTTTTTATTCAATAAGGAACAATATTCATTCCAATCTCCAATCCTATCATCCAAGTCTCGATGGTATCTATGAGGTAGATCAAAAGTGCCTCCTTGAATGGGAACATTTTCTTCTTGCTTGGTATCCATACTTTGTTTATCAGTGAGCAAACATATTGGTACATCAGTTTTATTGCTGGTTCCTTTTTTGGATTTTGTTGTCTTTGAAATTTTTTGTCTTTTAATACTCTATGTGACATTTTCTACCAGTTTTATGTAGGCAGTTTGCTCCTTCATAAAAATATAAAATTATAGTTGACAACCACCAGAGAATTGATGTTAGCTAGATGAAAAAACAAAAAACAAATAAAATCTTTCTTCAAAGAAATCTGGTTTCAGAAGTCATGAAAAATTACAGGGGCTTAAAGAAGTAAGGTGGGGGGGGGGCAGCTAAATAGAACAGTGGATAAAGTGTCAAGCCTGGAGTCAAGAAGATTCATGTTACTGAGTTCAAATTTATATGACCCTAAGCAAGCCACTTAACTGTGTCTCAGTTTCTTCATCTCTTAAATGAATTAGAAAAAAAAAATGGCAAGCTACTCCAATATTTTTGCCAAGAAAACCCCAAATGGGATCACAAAGAGTTAGTTAGGCACTACTGAAAAAATGACTAAAGAAAAAGAAAATATGAAATGGTGATTGAGGAAAACAATAGGGTAATCAGATTTGGCAATGGCAATAAAAAAATAGAAAATATTATTAATATTTAAGTTGCACCTAGCTTTTTGAAAGGAGAAATATCTGCTTCAGAGACAGAAAGACAGAGATAGAGGCAGAGATGAAGGCAGATGAATATAAAGTTCTTTGCAATTCTTGGATTTCTTTAATTCTTTGCTTAATACTCATTGGTTTCTGCTTAGCCCTCCCCTAAATAAGTGATCTAGCAAAGCCTTCATACTTTTAAATCTAAATGTTTTCCTATTGTCCCATGTTAATTTATATATGCAGTAACATCCCAATTTTAGGTATGATGTAATTAATTTATACTGCAAGGAGAAATAAATGCTTTATATGTGTTGTTGATTAGACCTGTCTAAAATACTCTTGGCACTAAACTTTTACTTTATAAAGGTCCCTAATTAATTTACATTCAAATCTTTCATTGCCTAACTTGAAACAAAGCCAATGAATAGCAAAATGATCATTTTTGAAGTGCCACTTCAATTTCTATTCAAATAGGGAAATCACTGGATACATCCCACTGAATTTCCCATCTCCCAATTAGTCATTTATGGAACACCAGGTTATGATCTATATACCAGGCAGTCAGTCTGTCTATTATTATCTTTGTTTCATGACCCACTCAGTATTTTCTCTGCATGATAAACTGCCTTAAATATACTTGTCATTTTTGATCTTTTGACGAGTTTCTTATTTGTTACATAATCAGGCTGGCAGAGTATACACATCATTATTTCCATTCTACCCCAGAAAAATATAAACTTCTGTTTTTTTACTCACTGCTCCAGAACAACATTCTGTGCATAGCCAATAATAGGTAATGCTGTGGAATTTTTGCTCTTGTTTTCACGGACACTTCCGTATCAGTTATGATTGCCGAAAATTGTTCTTGGTCCTATCTTCTGTTCCATTTTTTCACCCAAATTTTTATCTTATGGGATTTGATGACCAATTAACTAGTGAGTCTAAAAATACCTGAGAAGTTTGGTTTTTTAAAAATTTTGTTGAAAAATTAATTTAAATAAAGGACTTCATGTACATACTTTTCAGTATCCAAGATTTACTGCTATGCCAACTGCTCAAGTGTTCTGATATAGTATGTTAGTTTTATTGCAATAATTTACTCACCTGGTAATGTTTAAAAACATAATGCAGTAGAAGTCATTTGATTATATGATCATATATTTAGAGATAGAGGGGACCTGTTAGGTCATATAGTTCAATTCTCTCATAAACTGCCTCTAAACCTTTAGTTCTTGCTATATTGCATTATCATGTATTACTCATATAACAATATGTTTTCTTTTACTACTGTTTGAGTGAAATTATATGAGCAGCAATGTAACGACTAAAAGACTAAAAAGATATATTGTCATTCCACTTTCATATCTGTCCCTTTAATATTTTTTTCTGAGTCTACAAAATAGGTTATTTTTTATACCTTAAAGATTTCCATTTTGTAAAATAATAAAAATCCCTTATATAAAATTAATTATCTCCACTGTCCATTTTCTTCGATTATCCTGAAATGGGAATCTATTACACTAAGGATAAAGAATCTAGAAAAGTATACATATGATACAAATTTTACAGGAGTTTAATCAGGGAAATCATGATGGACCAGATGTTACCTAGCCAGGATAATTCATTACAGCTGTAACATTTTTTGTTTTAAGGGTCATCTCAGCTCTGACATTTTTTTTTTAATTTAAATTTTCAGTTCTACCATCTCTCCTTCCCTTCCTGTTAATTCTTCACCCCTTGAGAAGGCAAATAGTAAGATACTCATTATGTGTGTTAAATGGGTAAAGTTTCATGAAAACATATAAGACTAGTGTTAATATAATATCTGACAACTTCCCTGAAAGATCACATTTCACAAAATGAACGTTGTATATGCAGAGTTATATTTTAATTAAAAAAAAGTCAAACAATTCTTGAGCATCTAGATAGACACTGATATTTCTCTCAAACTGTTTTGTTTAGATAAATTTTTTTCTTCTTCTACCTGGAGTAATAAATCATGTATGTTTTTTTTATAATTTAAAAATGATTTTATTTGCCATTTATTCATATGTTTGTATAACAATTTGTATGTCTATACTGAGATATCTGTAATGTTAGAGTCCTGGATTCATAGATAGTCACAAGAAATGGCTTTGAATACCAGTTCTTTCTAGTGTTTTGGTTATATGACTTTGGGAAAAATCCCAACCTCACTGAGACTTTTACCTCATCTGTAAAATGAGATAACAATACCTTCTTATATCAAGATACAGTTATAGTGAGCAAAAGAAATTTGTAAATCCCTAAGATATAAAGTGGCATATGTAAACATTACATATTATCCTTCACTAATGTCCTTCTCCTATAGTGAGAGTAATCTTGGGTTCAATTCAAGCTTCAAACTATGTAGAAAACTGCATTTCTAGTTTAACTGAATTCAGAGAAAGCAAACCATACAACCCAAGTGCCAAATCTTTTTTTTTTATTCAACATCTAGATAGTGCAGTGGATATACTGGTCACAAATTAGAAAGACCTGGCTGCAGACATTTACTTCAAATTCGTAGTACATTTCATTTACTTCATTTACTTTAAATCTGGTTTCAGGCATTTACTACCTGGATAAGTCTTGTAACCTTTGTCTACCTTAGGTTCCTCGGCTGTAAAATGGGAATTGTATTAACTCTTATCTCACAGGATTGCTGTATTTGTAAAAGTGCTTAATAAAAGCACCATTAAGACAAAGGGTCTTGTCCTATTTAATTATCTTTTATCTTTCCAAGCACCTAGTTTGGCACATAGTTCAACTAATTCTGTACATAGTAATTTTAAGAACTTGTGCTTTAAGGTCCACAAATTATTCATCTCATAGCCCTATATGATAGACAGACACTTAGTAAATATTGCCAAATGTGCTCATATATTACCATAGATAATCATATATTTAGATATCTAACTCTATATTCAGGGACTCAGGTTAATTCATTTCAGTAAAAATGGATGTAGGGAAAGTAAGGTATAGGTAAATGCAAATGCTAACTACTGACTTACGACTCAAATAGAGACTATTTTGTAATATGTTTAAAATTAAATGCATCTAGTATATATGTGCATGTGTCATCTATCTATCTATCTATCTATATATATAAAACAATGCAAATGATGAATGGGCAGTATTTCATCTCTAGACATTAAAAGATTAGAAAAAACAATTCTTTCCAATATTCCTATCATCTGGCAAAATATGCTTACCTTGGATCACTTACCTCACCATAACACAGAATTTGACATAACACAGATACTTGTAATACCTTTAACATATTTTTACATTTTAGAAAGCAATAAAGTCTCTATTTGTGCCTTTCTTGTCAAAAGAAATTCTAAAGGTATAATTTTGTTAAGTTATAACACAGAAGGGGCAGCTAAGTGGCGCGGTGGATAGAGCACCAGCCCTGAAGTCAGGAGGACCTGAGTTCAAATCTGATCCTCAAACACTTAACACTTCCTAGCTGTGTGACCCTGGGTAAGTCACTTAATCCCAATTGTCTCAGCCAAAAAAAAAGTTATAATACAGAAAGATGATAAGCAATTAAAATTAAATATACTCATGGCAGTCAAAGCCTAAAAAATAGATTGGTAATAAAAGCCAGACTAAAATTCAATACAAAAATATACTAAATAAGAAACTATTTAATAAGCCAGATGGACTTGATCTCCTAATGTTAAGATGGGAAATCTGACTTCCCAGGTATCACTATGTCTTTATGAGTTAAAAAATCACAACTAAATAAGGATCAAAAGAAACAGATTGATCCTTAAAAAGAGATGTATGGATAACATACACCAGGTTTACTCATGTTAAAAAAATCAAAGGGCCAGAGAGAGGAAGTATGATGGAGAACATTTTAATTTTCAATCTCTCCCTATTTCTGATCTTATGTAATATTAAAAGGGGGGGGGGGAAGAAGGCAAAGTTTTTATTTACCAATATTGTAGGATATGGTAATATCAGAAAAATGTTGACTTCAGAAGTCCATTCATTCTTTCACCATACTTAATCCTAATATTTTTTTCTGAAAAACTGATGGCAACCCAGAACTTTAACTCAGGAGAGTAAGATAAAATTAACTCAGGAGTTTTTCTATTTAGAACTCAATGGTTTTTAATGGAAAGATCATGGCTGTCTTAAAAACATGATTTATGATTTTTGGAGTTAGATGGGACCTTACAGATCATTTAGATTCTTGTTCAATCATCTCATTTTAGAGTTGAAGACATTGGGAACTAGAGATTACCTGAATTACCTATGGTCACACAGTTAGTAATAAACAGCAGAGCTGATTTTAAAACTGGTATTCTTTGTACTATACTACACAGATAATTGAGGTTTAAATTACGCTTTCCATGCTTTTAATTTGTACTATCCTGACTACATAAATCTCTTATTTCCAGTAGAACTTCTCTACTTTCAGATTATGTTGTTGTTCAGTCATATCTGATACTTTATAATCTCATGGACCACGATGTTCATGGGGTTTTCTTGGCAAAGATAGTGGAACAGTTTTCTATTTCCTTCTGTGGATTAAAGCAAACAAGCTTATTTGGCATGCTCAGTGTCACAGAGCTAATAAGCATCTGAAGCCACAATTGAACTTGGGTCTTCCCTATGCTAAACACAGTGCTCCATCCATGGAGCCACCTAGTATCCTGTGTAGATATCTCTAAAATATGGAAAATTTAACCTTTCTGGAGAATCTGAAATACATATAAAACAGTCTCATGGATAGGTCATCATACTTTTGGAGAGGAATTTTTTATTAAATATTTATTAAATATCCACTGCTACAGCAGTGGATAAAGGGCTGTCCTGGAGTCAGGAAGACACGCATTCAAATTTGGCCACTGACGTTTAACTAGGTGACATTGGGAAGTAACAATCTTTGTTTACCTCAATTTCTTCACCCACTTTGAAGAACTATTGTGAGAATCAAATAAGACAAAATTTGTAAAACATTTAGCACATTTCCTGGCACATAGCAGGTATTACATAAATGCTTATTTCCCTTTCTTCTGTTCTCAAGTTTCTAGCTAACTTGTCCTAATGCTGTTCAACAAGAGGATTCCAGCTCTGGATTACCCCTAGATTATCCCCAAATCAACCTTTTGAGATTTTACTCACATGCTACTCAAGGCTAGAGAAAGTCTCTTGATCATTCTGAATGGATCCACTTCAAATTTGTTATCTAAATCTTCACCAGCTTTTGACTACAGCAAAGTAATTCTTATACTTCTCCCTATGATTCTGTATCTCATTCTGCACAAAGGTCTTTTAAACTTATTTATTTTTTTCTTCAAGCCTCCAATGGCATTTTTCTCCCATACTTTCAGTTGATGCCCCTGATTATACTTTTGTAGCACATATTTTAAGTCAAACATCCTAGTTCCCACTTATGCTGACAAGTCAGAGAGAACTTCAGAGCCTGGTTACATCTCCCACTCAGGCTTCCAAGAGTACCCCTGACAGTTTGAGATTTATTTTTCCTAGTGTTGTAAAGCTCATGAGTTCCCACCAAGTTTGCTTCTAGTCATGATTATCTGGTAACCAGCAGATTATCAACTTAAATTTAGCCTTTAGAAAGGGAAGTCAAGAGGTTGTACTCTCCCACAATCTTCTTGCCCTACCAAGTAAGTCCTCTTCAGGACCTTTTACAAGACCACTCTCTCCTAGCTCCCAATTGTTTTATTCTCTCGGGTTCAAATTAGATCCCTTTTTAAAAACATGCCCTACAAGTTTTGCTAAAAGCCAAATAGAAAAAGTTCTCTGACAATATTACTGAAGTTTATCCAATGGCTTGTCAGAAATATACAAAATGATCAAGTGGCCCTTTTACACTTTTAGTTAGAATGCCTTTGGTTGAATGGATTAAACTGAGATGTGTTCTCAACTTGTTTTAAGTATTGAGTGAAACATTTCATCCTTTAATTTAAATGGGGGTATAGGGTGATAGGGTTTTTACTAAATCAAAGCCCACTACTTATAAGAATTCCCTGTTCTCTCAAGAAGATCTTTCATCTCCTTGACATCATTTCCCTGTCTTCTTTGTCTTTACTCCAGTAACTGGCAGAAAAATAACTTTTCTCAACAAAGCCAACCTCTCTACATGCATCTTGGTGTCTTATCTTCTCCTCTAATAGAATGCTTGCACTATCATAGCCCCTTTCTCTAATCTACAATCTCTTCTAGGCTCCTGGTTCCTTGATAATCAAGTCACTGGTGGTTTCATTTTTTTCAACTCTCTTAATTCCTGGTAATTTGGCTTCTCATTTACCACTAAATGTACTCTGTTCTCTCAGAGATTACTGAATAAATGCTAATAGGTTGAAATCTGCTAGCTGGCCAGTATAGTTATCACTTGTCAATCCCCTCTCTGCAGCATTTGATACAACTGATCAACCTCTCCTTAATATTTCCTTCTTCCTAGGTTTCTGTCCTTTCTTATGTTTGATGGCTCCTTTCAGTCTCCAATTATTCATGCCATGCTAGAATGTTTGGGACAGAAGTTTGGGAAAACAGGGATGAGAGAATTTATACAATGTAAATCAGTCAGAATGGAGTAAGAAGGAGAAAAGAATGGAAAAAAGTACTATTTTGATAGAAAATGCTATCAAAATTAATGCATAATAAGAGTATCAAAGTAGCTTAAAAGACAAACTGGAAGAATGAATGTGCCAAGAAAAAAAAAGAGAAAATGTCAACCATGTTTTAGATTATTGAAATCTATATATCAAAACCTATTTTGTGTGAAGATGAAAATGACGATAGCTTAAACCTATTTCAATGTTATTATACAACTTAAAAAAAAAATTTCTCGTCTAAAACTCAGGCAACAGAAGCAACACTGCCCCCTAGTGCATAGGCACTCATCTGCATTGAAAGGCTTATGCTCTAACAGTTTATAGGGCATTCATTTTTAAATAATCTGTCTCTTGCTGTGTCTGTCTATGTCTTTGCCACTATTTCTGTCTGTTTGACTACTTGTCTGTTTGTCTGTCTGTTTCTCTCACAGACACCAAAATAATTATAAAACCAGTATTACCTCAAGAATATAAAACATTCTGGATTCAGGATGATTGCCCAGATTCTAATTACCACCTTAATTTTCTTTAACTCAATGTACACAGAAAAATCATGTAATTTTGTTATTTTGTTCCACTTTTTTCAGCTTGAACTTTTCAGTGTAACTATAAATTTTTTAACTTATGCAAAATTATTCATAAAATTATGAATTAAAGTATTCATCTCTTTAGTTTGTTTAGTGAATAAAATGTGGTTTATGATTAAGTATTCAATAATTTTTAGCTTTAAAAATAAAAGTAAAATATTTTGGATTGACACTCATGAAATGTGTCAAACACACGTATAAAAACTAGATCTGGACTTAAATCATATTATATACTTATATTTATTTTAAAATAAATAATGCTACTAATAATTATAAATATATTATATATATTTATATATAGTTGTTTATAACTTAGTGAATCTGTATTAGGGTGTCGAAATGATACTTAGATCTCAAAAAAATCTGATTATTATTAACCTATTTTGGGGAGTTAAAAGGCACAATGTGCAAATTTTAATATTTTTTTTAGATAAACTATATTCCTATTCTCTTTTAAATTGTTTTAAAGGAAAAAAATACCCCAAAGTTTGAGACAACAAGAATGAAAGAATTTATACATGTAGATTGGTTAGAATGGAGTAAGAGGGAGAAAATCTTAAATAAAGTACTATTTTGACAGAAAATACTATCAAAATCAAGTTATGATAATAAAATACCAAAGGTAGCTTAGTATTTCCATCAATTTAAAAGTATGGATATTTAATTTCTTAAAAGGTAATAACCTTTGTAATAATAAATTACATAATAATAATTACCTTTGTAAAGGTAATAATCTCTTTGTTTTTACAAGGTGAAAGAAGAAATAAATGGCCCAAGGTTTCTTTAATCTTCAGTAATCTTTGAGATTCTCCCACTCATTTATGAAAGGTTAGTGATTCACCTACCATTACACAATAATCATTATGAAATTTAGTGTAAGTGAAAAATCATGGCACTGTCATTATATCCTCAATAAATTTTCTTCCTTTTTCTTTTCTTTTTTGGTTGTTCTGTAGTATCTTTTAGAAAGAATATGACTAGAAAATAGTTTTTCCATACTATATACTAGAGGCATTTAGACATTGGATGAAATACTGAGCATTACAAAAACAGTCATAATAAGCAATGGTGATAGTGAACCGGTATCCTACTTACCTAATTTGTAGTTGGAGTTAAACAAAAATAACAATGTTAAACTATTTCATTTAAAATACCAATTAGCATTATTCTAAACTATTTCAAGTATTAAGTAAATATAAGATTAAAAAGATCATTTGGACATCATAAATGCTAATTTGCTAATCTACAATCCTGGTTTCATAGTATCTCAAATTTCACTAATTATCTTAAAATGTTGTGAAATCATTAAATAGTTTTTAAAAATTAAATCCTTTTGTAATAAAAAATTCTCCAAAAGTTCAATTATTATACTTTTTAGCACATTTAACCTTGAACAAAGTAGGCACACTTTGTAAATGTTTGGCAAATCAAAGGAAATCTTGCTATATTTGTATATTATATATTCTCTCAATGATGTCTATGATAAACACAGAAATTTGTTTTTAAGAAGTTTTTCTGACTGTTTCTAGCCATATGAAAAGATGCTCCAAGTCACTATTAATCAGAGAAATGCAAATTAAGACAACTCTGAGATACCACTACACACCTCTCAGATTGGCTAGAATGACAGGGAAAGATAATGCGGAATGTTGGAGGGGATGTGGGAAAACAGGGACACTGATACATGGTTGATGGAACTGTAAATACATCCAGCATTCTGGAGAGCAATTTGGAACTAAGCTCAAAAAGTTATCAAACTGTGTGTACCCTTTGATCCAGCAGCAGTGTTATTACTGGACTTATATCCCAAAGAGATCATAAAGAAGGGAAAGGGACCTGTATGTGCATGAATGTTTGTGGCAGCCCTGTTTTTAGTGGCCAGAAACTGGAAACTGAGTGAATGCCCATCAGCTGGAGAATGACTGAATAAATTGAGGTATATGAATATTATGGAATATTATTGTTTGGTAAGAAATGAGCAACAGGATGATTTCAGAAAGGCCTGGAGAGACTTACATGAACTGATGCTGAGTGAAATAAGCAGGGCCAGGAGATCATTATATTATACTTCAACAACAATACTATATGATGATCAATTCTGATGGACCTGGCCATCCTCAGCAATGAGATGAACCAAATCATTTCCAATGGAACAGTAATGAACTGAACCAGCTACACCCAGCGAAAGAACTCTGGGAGATGACTAAAAATCATTACATTGAATTCCCAATCCCTATATTTTTGCCCACCTGCATTTTGGATTTCCTTCACAAGCTAATTGTACAATATTTAAGAGTCCGATTCTTTTTGTACAGTAAAATAACGGTTTGGTCATGTATACTTATTGTGTATCTAATTTATATTTTAATATATTTAACATCTACTGGTCATCCTGCCATCTGGGGGAGGGCGTGGGGGGAAGGAGGAGAAAAATTGGAACAAGAGGTTTGGCAATTGTCAATGATGTAAAGTTATCCATACATATAACCTGTAAATAAAAGGCTATTAAAATTTAAAAAAAAAAAAAAAAGAAGTTTTTCTGTCCCAATCCATAGTAAAAATCAGATCAAACTAACATGGCTACAAGGTAAAATACTTTTTTACTCTTTACTAGGGCAACAGGCCATTTATATTCAGAAATATAATAGACTTCAGAAGTTTCTATTTCCTCTATACCTTAGGAAATGAATACTTTTGAAATTGCTCTAGAACACAAGATGAGATTAATTGAAGTGTACATGTATAAATAATTAAATATTTGAGTAAGGATATATCACAAGTACATCTACACATTTAGAGGATGCTATGAAAAATTATTTAATTCATATTTACATCTAGTTTATTATTTTTTAAAAAACTGTGAGCTCATTGGAAGTAGTTACTCTTTAGCTATACCAGCTAGTGATTAATCAAATTCTGGTAAATTAATTGGACCCTCTATTGTATTTTTTCCTCAACAAATGTTTCATTGATCTTTTTTTTTTTTTTTAGATTACTGTCACTTCCCATTGACTTTCTTTCATATCAGTCCTCTTCCTCCAACAACAATTTTTTTGTTTCCTATCACAAATCAACAAAAAGACAAATTTTAATAATATTTTGGGGTTACTGATTTCAACTAGGTCTTGGATTTTATCATCTATTAGTATTTATATTCTAAAAATTGTTTTTACTAAATAATATTCATTTAACTAACTAAAACGAAGTTGCTGATTATTTCTTGTTGTATTTCACCAATAGAATTTTTCTTAATATCTAAATATTCCTGCTCAGCCAGCACATTTTGAGTCTACTTGTCCTGATAAACTTTTTTCATTGTGAAAATTTCTTGATAGGTGCAATCCTACCAGTATGATAGGCACCTAGATTTTCTGGGAAGAAGTCCAAATGTGAATCCAAGAAATAGATCTTGAATGACATGTTATATCCCATAAATTCGCGCTGGCTTTGAGAAGATCAATAGCAATTTCTTGGTAGTTTTCTGAATTGTAATTTCCTCCCCAAATTTTTTTTGTTCGTTTTTTATGATTTTTATGTAACATCTTCAATCATCATTTTTTTTTTAAACAGGTCCATTTTTTATCATTTATTTTGAAGATACATAAATATTCCTTTAATTGTATCCTTTAATTGTATTTGTACTAGGAAAATAATTTTTTCAGAAAAAGAAAACTGATAATAGTTCTACTTCATCTTGACTAAATTTTTCATTAAATTAAGTCTAATGTAATAATATAGCAGGGGTAAAAAAAAAAAAAACAACAAAACTTTTTACAAATCTAACTAGCAGTGGGCTTATGTTTTTTGCTTCCTAGGATCAAATCTTTCTTTGAGGATTGTGTTGTATTAAATTCCTTAATTCCTTCCTTCCTTCCTACCTTCCTTCCCTTTTTCCTAATTCTGCTATTTGTTCAAAATAAAGTGTCAGTAATTGATATGAAGTGTCAGTAATGATATACTAGTAAAAGAATAAATCATTTCCAGATGCCCAGAGATATCTAAGAAGACTTCTTATACTTAATGCTTGTCAAGAGAGGTTTCATGTTTTGGACATACTTTATTGTAGATGCACCATTTTATCCCAGAAGCTAAAAGTTTATCCTGTTGAACCTCAGTAATACAAGCAGAATCATAGAGTTCATCTTATTTGTAAAATTTATTTTAAATTTAAAATTTTAAAACTACAGGTAGTGCTTTTATAAGTCATAATCTGATGGCATAGTTGCATAGTTGGCTATTATATAGTATATATATATAGTGTATATATATATTTATATATATTTATATATATTTGTATGTATTTTTTGCTGAGGCAATTGGGATTAAGTGACTTACCCAGAGTCACATAGCAAGGAAGTATTAAGTACTTGAGGCCAGATTTGAACTCTGGTCTTCCTGACTTCAGGATTGGTGCTCTATCCATTACACCACCTAGCTGCCCCTATATAATATATTTAAACAGGGTGAAAATCTTTGACATTTATTTACTGTATCTCTAAATCCTAGGAATCATAAAATGTCTTGAGGTAAGATCCATGTTTTCAAGTTATTAGTACACTACTGTAAATGTATTAGCACAAAGAATGTGTTTTATTCTAAGTATCTTTCTTTTATATAAACACAATAAATTCCATATGCTTTCTTAATTAGAAAGTATTTCATCTCTGAGAGTTAAAAGCTCACTGAATATATAACACAAACTATTCAAGTGATTAATAACATTCTTTTAGTCATCCTGAGAATTTAAGTAATGCATGCCAACTTCTAGAAAGAACAAAAAATTAAAAATTAGAATATGTTTAATAAATGTCACCCTGGAAACAACGGAAAGGTAGTCTGCTCCATTCTGAGTTTCATTGTATATAACTCAATAGCAGTGAACATGTCTGTGATACAGAATGTAGCTGGGACTTTACACAAACTATAAAAGAAAAGCCAACTAATATAACTTTTCATTTCCCTGCTCCTTTCCATGTTTCCACCACTTTCAACCAAACCACACTTTATCATTGCTTCATAATGAATTTCAAAATTCAAGTGTCATCCAACAATGGGAGGTGAGAGACATCCTATCTGTATTGTTAAAAGTTAGCACCAGCAGATATATAAAAGACCAAGAAATTTCCAAGTAACAAAACAGATTCTAAATAGTGATTACAGAGCAAGAACTCTACTGACTGTCCCTTTGTCTCTCTGACAGAACATATACTCTTTGAAGGGATTATTTTACTTTTGTCTTTGTATCATAAGTGCTTAGCAGTAGCAACACAGCTTGACATTTATATAGCATTTACTATATGCCAGGTACTGTTCTAAACACAATTTTTATTTTATTTGATCCTCACAATAGCCTTGGAAAGTAAGTGCTATTATTATCCTCAGTTTATAGCTGAGTAAACTGAGGCAAACAGCTTAAGTGACTTGTGTAGGGTCACACAAGTGTCTGGAGTCATATCTGAACTCAAGATTCCTGATTCCAGGCCTAGCATGCTATCTACTGTGCAACTTGCAATATAGAACACAGTCATAAAACAGGAATGTTTATTAAATGCTTTTTGATTTAGTGATTACAATTCATCTGCTTCATTGGTCATACAGGACCTTGGATTTTAAGAGGCTCCTTTCCCTTTCCTATCTTTTTGCACTCTGTGTTGTACATTCTATATGAAGGTAGGAAACGAGAATTTTTAGTCTTATTTACCTATGGAGAATAAATAGAAGTTATGCTTCATTAGTCAGGCTAATAAAAAAAGTCACTAAAAAAAAAAAAAAAAAAGTCACTAACGAGGACTGGCCCAAAACTAAGCTAATAACTTTGTTGACTAAATACATTTCAAAGTTCTAACAAACAATGAAAACAGTACCCTTGAATTATTAAAGGAAAAAGCAAGTTTTATCTGTGTTTGGCTTTAGTGTTTGGTTTTTGTTTGGGACCAAGTGGGAGCAGAAAGAAAGCACAGTGTGTATTGAAGGAAAACAAGCAGAGATAAGAAAATATGAATTGAGAGAGGAGTCTGTATTAAAAAGATATAGAGAAGTTGATGAGATTTAAGGGTATTAAATAAGCTTAGGTAAGTGGCACATAAAAACATCAGATCATAGTCAAGGGAATTAAAAATAGTAATTTATTATAAGAAAGTTATGAAGGAGTGATTTTTTAACAAATGATTTCCTAAGTTAATTGAATTCTTTCTCTGTATACACATTTGGAAGCTGATGAGGTCAAATTCAAAACAAGCATCTTTTTGGCTAAATGTACAATGTACAAAGAAATATTTTTAGAATTTCAAGGATCCATTATTTCAAATCAGAATCTCTATTTATGCAGATCACAATTCTTCTATATGGAGTTTAGTGATCAAGAAATTCATTTGCATTTATGGAATCAGCATAAAAATGCATATAGAAATCAAGATATCATCATGTTTCCATCGTTCAGTGAGTTGCTATGGTCAAAAAATAAGCATCACCTGGTGGTTAATTCATTGGAGATGAGGGAATATAATTCTCTCACAACAACTGCAATGTCTACCACCAGGAGCATATACCATATTTTTTTCCAACTTAGTAGTACCTAGAATTAGTAGTTCACTACCAGAGTCTTTAAAAAATTCTGAGTTTCATTTCTAGTCATTTGAAAAAATGCTCTAAATCATTATTGGTCAGAGGCATGCAAATTAAGTCAACTTTGAGCTACCACTACAAACCTCTCAGATTGGCTAAGATGACATAAAAAAATAATGATGAATGTTGGGGGGGATGTGGGAAAATTGGGATACTAATAAGTTTTGTTGGTGGAGTTGTGAATTGATTTAATCATTCTGGAAAGCAATTTGGAACTATGCTCAAAGGGCTATCAAATTGTGCATACCCTTTGATCCAGCAGTGTCTCTACTAGGTCTATATCCCAAAGAGATCATTAAAAAGGGAAAAAGAACCACATGTGCAAAAATGTTTGTGGCAGCCCTTTTGTAGTGGCAAGAAACTGGAAACTGAGTGGATGAGTTGGAGAATGGCTGAATAAGTTATAGTATATGAATGTTATGAAATATTATTGTTCTACAATTTTTCAGAAAAAGAAAACTGATATCAGCTCAAATCATAAAATCATCAGCAGGATAATTTCAGAGGGGCTTGGAGAGACTTACATGAATACTAATGCTAAGTGAAATGAGTAGAACCAAGAGAACATTTTACACAGCAACAAGAAGATTATGTAATCAACTGTGACAGACGTGGCTCTTTTCAAACAAGATGATTCAGGCCAGTTTCCAATGGTCTTGTGATGAAGAGAACCGTTTGCACCTTGAGAGAGGACTGTGGAGGGACTGGATGTGGATCACATCTTATTTTCACTTTTTTTGTTGTTTGCTTGAATTTTGTTTTCTCATTTTTTTCCCCTTTTAATCTGATTTTTCTTGAATAGCAAGATAATTGTGGAAATATGTATAGAAAAATTGCCCGTTTAACATATATTGGATTACTTGCCATCTAGAGGAGAGGGTAGAGGGGAGATAGAAAAAAAATTTGGAACACAAGATTTTGCAAGGATAAATGTTGAAAACTATCTCTGCATGTGTTCTGAAAATAAAAAGCTTTAAAATAAAAAAGTTCTAGTTGTACATCTGCCACAAAATGAAGAAGTGAAGTAGAATTTTGGTTAAATGAAAAAATAACAATGATGATTTTTAATGGAACTTTAGTTGAAATGAATGGCTACAAACTCAGACAAATTAAAAAAGAAAGGCCAAGGTATGGCATCCTTTTAGTAGACTTAAAAAAATTAAAGTTTATCAAATGATTTTGTGGGAAAAGAAAAGGAAAATGTAAACATTGTGAGAGTGAAAGATAAAAAAGTATTCAAGAAAGCTTGGTTAGAGTTAGAAGTAGATACCTCCTTTCCTCTCCTGAGAAGTGTCAAAAAGAACTGGCTCTGTTAATTTAATTCTGTCCTAGCAAGTTCAAGTTTGATTCTACTTCAAATACATCCTCTAATTTTAGTTATTTCAAAAGAGAAAAAGGCTTGGGGGAGGAGGGGAGAAAAGGAGAATTTTTAAAAAATTATATAAATCTTTCTTTTAATACTCATTTATTAAGCAAATATGGGAAATTTACCAGTATGTTATACATAAAATCACAGCCACTCAAAATATGCACTGTGAGTTTGGAGCAGAGTTGTGGAAGAATACATAAGTAACTAGTAAATCATATAAAAAAAATAGATCTCAGGACTAGTTGTGACATCTCTCAAATACGAAAGCACTTTATCAGAGTGTGTGGATATCTATAGGTACACATCCATACAAACACATTCACACGTATATAATTCAGAAATCTGATATAATCTTTCTGTTATGAAGACACTGGTTATGTACAGTGAGGAAAAATTAAAAAAAATTTGATATATGTAACAAAATCTTTATTAACCTTCCTTTCTCCATTGTGTTTAAAGTGATATAATTTGTTCTAAACTTTAATTTGAAAAAGATTATATAATTTGCTTAATTTTTGAGTTGGAAAGACCCTATTATCTGAAAGTATGATAGCAGCAATAAGGGGTGTGGCAAAGTAAACAAAAAGACCCAGGCATAGTCATCTGGAGGGATTGGAGATGCCAAGCAAACTGCATGAATTTTTGGTAACAATGTACTCTGATTCTACAGTTTGAAAAAGTACTTTTCTTGCTTGTGGTACATATTTGCTAAAACAGACTGTAAATCACAGATAAGTTGTCAATTTGCATTTGTTGGAGAAGTTCATATAGC
Organism: Sarcophilus harrisii; assembly: GCF_902635505.1. Classification (NCBI taxonomy): domain Eukaryota; kingdom Metazoa; phylum Chordata; class Mammalia; order Dasyuromorphia; family Dasyuridae; genus Sarcophilus; species Sarcophilus harrisii. The sequence goes on from NC_045427.1 coordinate 179,198,457, forward strand.
AGAATTTAGCTATGTCTGTGAAATCACAGGTCTAGATCAAAATAATCACAGCTCATGATGGACTTAATAAATCACTTATGTTTTTGATATAAAGAATTATCCACACTGATGAAACCATGATTCTTTGAAGTGCTGAACTCATAAACTAAAAATAACAGCAGCAGCAGCAACAACAACAACGGCAAAAATCTGGCATTCATACAATCATATCTTTTATAATACCTTTGTGAGATAGTTAATCAAATTATTAATCCCATGTTATTTAGTTAGTTTTGTCCTTTTAAAATATAGGCTCAGCATAGCTATAAAGCTTCTTTAAATTCTTAGTTAAGAATCTTATTTTCAACATTTTTCACTTTCCTTCTTTGACGTTTCTTTGTATTTAAGTTATCAAATATCAAAGTATATCTTAATTTAGTCTAAATGATCTTGTAAAAAATTCTTTGCTTCATCCTTTATAACAGATGTTAGTACATAACCTGCAGTTATCTTCATGGTGGTCTTTTAGCTTATGCTAATCATAAATGTTGAGATAAGTTGACCATATGTTTCATTTCTTATTCCTCTTTTGGAACATGATGAAACCAATGCCTCCAAATGCCATTCCATTGAGAAACTGTGAGTTATTTTCATTTTATGGCCATTTTATATTTTCTCATGTTCTTCAAACCAAGAATACACTATTGAAATTTTATATTTCCTAGTTTTCCTCATAGCAAGAGTTTTTTATTGTTATGATTCAGTTCCTCAGACTGTTCACTGAACAAGGATCTCACAGAGTACTAACTGTCAAATTAATATTTGTAGGTAATATGAAAAGATGTATGATTCTTAGAACCACCCTGGTGCCTTTTCCATTACTCTGCTATGATCACGCAGAAAGACCCACACAGGGTAAAGGGATATTCTGTATTTTGAGTCTTTTCATGAATTCCAATGACCAAAGAATCAACCAACTAGTGGTCAATCTAATGCTGATAACCTGCTCTGTATTTAGACCAATCCTTGGACAATATATAGTTGATTGTGAGACTACAATTGAAGTCATTTTTAGTTTGATGAAATCTGTCAGAGTTGAGTCTGTTTTGTGCTGGCATAGCCTTTGAGAAACCAATCACTTCCTTGCTGGGAAGACTGAAGCATGACTTTCATGGAGGTTTCAGAGACAATAGCTGATTTGATTTGTTTGATTTGCAATTGTAATTGTGAATATCCTATCTTTTCTTCTAATTTGGTGTTGATTTTGACTTTTGTTCTAACTAGTTGAAGCTCTGACTGTATGCAGATGGACAGCTTCTAAAATGATTCTTTAATCAATAAAACGGTCATTTCTTCCCCATTAAACATAGTTAGTTTGATTCTTTTATGGTGATAATCTGACTCTTACCACATCCAACACATGTGAACTTTGAATGAATCCAGTCATTCTGGAAAGCAATGTCCCTAAAATTATTATTGTACATACACCTTATACCCAGTGATACCAAAATTATGTGGATCTATTTGAACAAAATTAAATATTCTTTCTGTAGTGGCAGAGAATTAGAAACTGAGGGGGTAACCACAAACTGGGAAATGTTTAAATTAGGTATGCTATATTAACAGAATGGAATACTGTTGTACTATATGAAATGATAAAACATGACACTTTCAGAGAAATTAGGAAAGACTGACGTGAAATGATGCAAAGTGAAGTGAGCAGAACCAGAACAATACATAAAATATTATTGTAAAGACAAACAACTTTGAAAGACTTTAGAATTTTAAAATAACCCCAATTCTAGATTACTCATGATGAAATGTGATCTATGTCCTAACAAAAAAGTGATGGACTCAAAGAATGATGTGGTGAGGCCAGATGAAGTAGAAACTCCAACAGCAGTAGAGACCTTAATACTTTTCAAGAAACACCAAATTAGAAGGATAAAAATGAAATAACACTACATACGATTACAACTACAAGAAGAAGAGATAAAAAGAAAGTGGTATTTCAAGTGATTTTAAAAAATAATTAATTAGAAAAAAAAGATAAAAAGTTTGTATTCTAAGCTTTTCATCCATAGGTCATGAGTATTACCTTCAAGAAGAATTAGAAGATACACCAAACATAATGAGAACACCTATCACCATCACCACCACCACCACCACCACCATCATCATCATCATCATCACACACACAAGATTGAATGTGTCTTTAAAAAGGAATGGCTTTTGATAATGGTGTAATTTCAACATCATTTTTATGAAGTTAGAATATAACCAAAGGAAAAATAAAATCAACACCAAATTAGAAGGAGAAAAAAGAAATAACACTGTATGTAATTAAAACTACAACATTTTTGGCACAGAACACAACCAAGTTATTTTGTTCATTTGCATTTGATGGCAAGTATAAAGATAAAGTAGAAAACCTATTTGAAAAATCTTACATAGAAGATAGTGAAATATTATAGGCAGGGTCACCTTTGAAGCAATGGAGGGAAAGACAAGTTTAAAGAAGATTGGTAAGAGACTAAACTAATAATCAAAGTCATCAAGAAGACATTTTAGGACAAAATTAAAAGAACAATAAATATGTAAAATGAAAATCTGTAAAGATTTTTTTTATAACAAATTCTTCACCATTAATAAGAGTGGAGTTACCACATTTGGCTTCTAACATGGAGTACCCAATGTGCCACATAAAGCACAGTAAGCACTGAAGAAAACTAAAATGTAGAAAGGAGCTGCCCTAGAACAAGTATATATAGGGGATTTCTGTACTAGCAAACAATCAGTTTTGAGCTAGGTTCTCAGTTTTTAAAATAGGGAAAAGATTCCAAAGGGATGGAAAACATCTGACATTTTTATCAAAAAAGGTAACAGAATATATAACTAATGAGCTCTATATGCCCACTTTACCATATCTATAAATAAATATTTCTGATATTAATCAACACATATACACATTAAGAAAATCTCTGCAGAAGCCACAGAGAGAGGCAGGCTTCCTCAAATTATATCCTATACATTCACACATCTTCCCACTCACAAAACTGATGGAAAAGATGTAGAGAACTTATCCTCTGACTATTATATATATATATATATATATATATATATATATATATATATTTGAATCACTGCAGTGCTAAATGCTGTCCTAAAGGTTCACTTCCAACAAGATGGCTCCTATAAAAATGTTAAAATCATACACAAATGTGATGACTGTGTATTTTAAAATCAGCCGGAATCAGGAATTCAGGTTAAGGGCAAATCTTCAATCTTTATTCTTTTTGAGGTGAAGGGAGATTGCGATAGCAATATGGGAAGCTGCGACAGGACCCAGTCAGCAGAAGTGAAGGGGGATGGTGATAGCAATGTGAGCAGCTGCAACAAGCCGCCAGCCAGCAGTGTCTTTCCACAACACATCAGGACTTGCATAAAGAATGGGAGGGGACCATTCTTTCTCCAAGCATATATATTAATAGAGTATGGTCCAGTTACTATTTAGCCTCATGTGCTTGGGACCTCAGTGCATCAACTTGAGCTTCAGCCCATTACACACAAAAATGTAACAATGGTGATAAATTAGTTAACTATACTTTGGTTATTAATATTAATCAAGGAATAAAACAGGGAGATACATATTTGCAAGAAATGAATACTATCATGAAGAATATCTAGTAAAAAGTCCAAATCAAAGATGGGAAAAGTAAAAAATAAAAAATTAAAACTGCTCAGTTCAATTAAATTTTACAAGCATACTATGACAAGCACTTAGACAAGTAATCTTCAAGCTAATACGTCACTTTTAAAAAATTTTATTTTTTTCCCTTGCTAACTAAATGTTTGATTGATTGACTGAACTCTCTTCCTACTTTAATCCAGTTTCCAGTTTTCAAAGTGCTATTCCTAAAGTGAAGGTATGACTATGATACCTCCCTGGCTCAATAAATCTCACTAGTTTTCTATCACCTCCAGGATCAAATACAAAATTTTCTGTTCAAAGTCCTTCATAACCAAGTCCCCTGCAATCTTTCCAGTCTTCTAGCACCTTATTCTTCACACTCTGTGTGACACTAGTCTCCTTTTTGTTCAGGAACAAGAGACACTATTCTTGGCTTTGAGCAATTTCTCTGCTGTTCCCGGTGTCTAGAATTCTACCCTACTTGTTTCTACCTAATGCTTTCCCTACCTTCAGGTCTCAAATAAAATCCCTCTTAATTCAACTGCTTTCCCTTTCATTTACATTCATTTATCCTAGATTATACACACATAAACATGTTTGCAAACATACTATATATATATATATGTGTGTGTGTGTGTGTCTTTATATATATGTTTGTTTCTTCTATTAGATTGTAAACTCCTTGAGAACTTTTTGTATCCCCAGTGCTTAATATAGAGTTTAGTACATAAAAGGCATTTATTGAATGACTGACTGAACTCTGGTTCACTTGGTCTGTTTCATTATGTATTAAGTAAATAAACTTGCATAAAGAATGGGAGTGGGCCATTCTTTCTCCAAGCATATATATTAATAGAGTATGGTCCAGTTACTATTTAGCCTCATGTGCTTGGGACCTCAGTGCATCAACTTGAGCTTCAGCCCATTACACACAAAAATGTAACAATGGTGATAAATTAGTTGACTATACTTTGGTTATTAATATTAATCAAGGAATAAAACAGGGAGATACATATTTGCAAGAAATAAATACTATCATGAAGAAGTTCCAACCTCATAATGTTATATTGCTTTGCATATGACATAGAAATGTGACTTCTTATTGTGCAACATATTTATATTTTATAAAGTTTAGTGCTAAAAGATCTTACAGATAACCCTATCCCCTGATATTTTGAAGATAAGGTAAGTGGGCAAAAGTTATAAGCTGATGAGTGGTAGGAATATGTAGACTGGCTTAATGAGTCACCAAATAAGATCAGTTATAATAATACCAACTTCTATTTATATAGTATTATATAGTTTACCAAGCCCTTTACATATAAGAACTCTGAATGATAAGTAATAATAGAATACATTGCATAAATAATGCATTTGAGGCTCACAGAGATTAAATGATTTGTTCAAGATCACAAAAATACCAGTTATAATTTGCACCCTGTCTTCTGACTCTCAGACATTACTCTTTCCATTGAATCAATTAACTTAAAGAAAAGCAAGTCATACAAACCACTGACTTCTGATAGTAAGTTAACTGTGAATTAATTGTATCATTATAGAATAGAAAGGTAGAAATATATGAATAAACTTCACAACACGTGGTTTTATATTTCTTTGTGACTTATATTTCATTGTGACTCATTCCTAAGAGAAACACTTTATACTCATTTTCTCTACTTTCTCTCCTCTCCTCTCACTTCTGACTCAATAATTTGAATTCAGTTGTCCTTCCTCAACACAAACAACTCTTCAAAAGTAATTTCAGCTTTGCTGTTCTTCAGTCTTTTTCATCTTGCTGTTTTTTCCAGGTAGTCAAAGGGGTCTTTAAGTTTTCAGTGCTTCCAAGGTAGTGTAGTGTAGGGAGAAGTGTGGTCACTAGTCTCTTCTCCGGTTTCTATACTGGAAGGGCCCCAGTTCTCTTGCAACTGCAAGAACAAGTACTCTTCTCTGCCCTGGAAGTGTGATGAGGAGGTAGGACCCCTATTCTTCTCCACCCTGGAACTGCAACTTGGAGCTAGGCCCCTGCTCCCTTGTTAGTGCAAGTGCTCCTCTCTGCCCTGGAACCATAACCTGGAATTGAGTAATATGCAATGGAGTTGTCAAACAGTACCTGCTCCTATGTCTACAGCCCACATAGGGCTCCTATAATCTCTTTCTGACTAGGTGATCACTGCCCTTATAATCTTTGGGTGGTGAGAAATCCATCATTTTATGTATATTAGATGGAAACTACAAGAAGGTAAAAATCGAGCTGAATGCAGAACTAAAGGAGGGGCTTGCTATTGTTGAGTCATTTTAATCACATCTGATGCTTCGTGCTCCCATTTGGAGTTTTCTTGGCAAAGTTACTAGAGTGGTTTGCCATTCCTTGTCCAGATCATTTTATAAATAAAGAACCAAGGCAAACAGGGTCAAGTGACTTGCCCAGGGTCACCCAGCTAGTAAGTGTCTAAGGCCAGATCTGAAGTCTTTCTGATTCTATCTACTGCCCTAAAAAAAGGAGAGATTAGGCCAGATGACATTTGGAAAATCACGACCTCAAACACACCAATGCAACAGAAAGCTCTTAGAGTAATATTTTCCCTGGGGATGCAAGATGCTTGTGAAACATGAAATCAAATCCCAGTAGAATGAGTTTTAAGCAATTCAGATTCAAGCCCTAAGTAAAATTTCAAGGTTAACAAAAAGCAGAACAAGAGATGTAGTGTAAAAAACAACAAGGACATGAATGACCAGAAAAGTAGGGGGCAAAATCATTTTTCAAGAATGAAAGATAGATTGGCTGCCAGCATACCACACTGATTCTCTACCATTGAGATCTTTCACTGATTAAAAAAAATAAGTTATATTAGATAAGAAGGCCTAAAAACAGTTATAAGCTAATATAATAAACTATGGGGGCAATACCCACTCCGATGAAACACTAGACCCTGCAAAAGTCACCATATCGTCGCTTCAATAATTTTTTTTTTAAATAAATGAACACCAATATTTATGTAATTAATCTCAAACAACAAGTTCAAAATACATGCTAATTTATTTTCCTTGAAACATATGCAGTATAAATTATATAGTGCAAAGTACAATTACATATTTAAAGACATTGCATATCTTCATCAGAAAAATGTTTTAATAGTCAAAATGTATATTTCATAAATCTATCATTTAAAATAACAAATAACTGTATCAAAACATAAATAAATAGTTATAACTTACATGCCATGATTGATGTTACATTGGTTGTTCTCTCTTTCAAGTTCCTGACTACAGGATTCACATCTTTTCCAACCATCATCTGTTTTAATCCAACTCCATCCAGGAGATCTCCAATCTTGACCCAAAAATGGCATATTTTTTTTCCTATAAAAATGTTTTCATTTATACAATAAGATATATATATATATATGTATGTAATACATTTTATACAAATACACAATTTTTAAAAATCTCTTTATATTTACAGTAGCGACATTATCTCTTTCTCTATTCTCTACTATGGACACTAGAAACCAGAGCTGGTAGAAGAAAGTTAGTTTAGTTCACTCCTTGTATTACTACAATAGACTTCCCCCCCCCCCAAGTTTTTAAGTTGTATTTATTTTGTTGCATTTAAAATTCTAAACTGTTTCCCTCCAACCCTACCCTATACTAGAGAAGGCCATCATTCATGATTCTTCTCCTTTTGGTATTCATTATTTCTGCAAGTCTTCCTATGTTTTTCTAAAATTAACCAGCTCAGCTCATCATTTCTTACAGCAAAGTAGTATTCTATTACAATCATATGCCACATCTTGTTTTGCCATTCTCAGATTAATGGGCATCCCCTCAGTTTCCAGTTCTTTGCCACCATAAAGAGGGCCGCCGTATAGGGGTCATCAAAACCATTTGGTATTAGCTAAGAAATGGAGCAGTTGATCAGTGGAACAGATTAGAAACACAAGACCCAATATAGTCAATGACTATAATAATCCAGTGGTTGATAAATCCAAAGGCTTCTGGGATAAGAACTCACTATTTGACAAAAATTTCTGGAAAAACTGGAAATCAGTACAGCAGAAACAAGGCATTGACCCATATCTAACATCCTATACCAAGATAAGGTCGAAATAGGTTCATGATTTAGATATAAAGTGATGCTACAAGCAAATTAGAAGAACAAAGGATAGTCTATTTCTCAGGAAGGAGTTTGTGGCCTAAGAAGAATTGGAAATCATTACTGAATAAAAAAATAGATAATTGTGATTATATTAAGTTAAAAAGCTTCCATAGTTCTTTCTTGGGATACAGATGGAATTTCCCATCCCAAGTCTATTGGAATTGTCTTGGATCACCACATTGCTGAGAAATCTATGTAACTGATTATCACATAAGCTTGTTGTTACTGTGTACAATGTTCTCCTGGCTGTACTCACTTTATCCCGCATCAGTTCATGTAAGTTGTTCCAAGTTTTTTTGAGGGTCAGCCTGCTCATCATTTCTTACAGAATAATATTCCATTCCATTCATATACCATAATTTATTCAGACATTTCCCAATTGATAGGTGTCCACTCAATTTCCAATTCCTTGCCACTACAAAAAGAACTGATACAACCATTTTTACACATCAGGTCCCTTTCTCTTTTTTATGATCTCTTTGGAATACAGTAGTGACACTGCTGGATCGATGGGTATGCACAGTTTGATAACCTTTAAGCACATTTACAAATTGCCTTCTAGAATGGTTGGATCGTTTCACAACTCCACAAACAATGTATCAGTGTCCCAGTTTTCTCACATCCCCTGAAACATTTATCACTACCTTTTTCTGTCATCTTAGCCAATTTGAGAGGTATGGAGTGGTAAGGAAGTAAAGTTTTGGATGTTCTGAGTTTATGATGTCTATAAGATATCTAGTTCAAGATGTCTGTTAGACATTTAAAGATATAATACTTGAAAGTCAGCAAAGACACTAAAGATAGATAAGTAGATTTAAGAATCATCAGAATAGAGATAAATGAAATCCATGAGAATTGATGTGGATCATTAAATATAGAGGAAGAAAAGAAGCAATCCCAGAAGAGATGCTTACAGGATACAAGAAGTTGATAGGCATGATCTGGATGAAGACCAGTAAAGGACACTGAGAAGAATCAGTCAGATACTGAGTATGGAAGTATGTCTGGAAGAATTGCACATGTATAATCTTATATTGAATTGCTTGCTGTCTTGGGGAGGGGTGTGGGGAAAGGGGAAGGTTTGGAGCAAAGAATTTTGCGCGGTGTTGAGGGCTAACTTTGCATATACTTTGAAAATGGAAAATTATTATTATTAAATTTTTTTTAATTTAAAAAAATCAATGTCAAAGGCTCCAGAGAAGAAAAGGAGAATGAGGACTGAGACAAGGCCATTGTATTTGGTAATTAAGCGAACACCGGAAACTTTGAAGGGCTGTTTCAATTGAATGATGATACTGGAAGCTTGGTTGTAGAGTTAAGGAGAGAGTAAAAGGAGAGGAAGTGGAGGCAGTCATTGCAGACAACCATTTTAAAGAGCTGGGTCACAAAAGGCAGAAGAGATATGGCATAATAGCAAGTGAGAAAGCATCCAGTAAGATTTATATGTTCTATGTCCACTCTCATGGTGGATTTCCAGGTCCTATTTTTGATGGTAATTCAAAGGCAGATAACCTTCTAACTATGTTGACCAATACTCCTTTATTTCAAGAAGCCCAAGAATCTCATTTTAAATATCATCAGGCTGCTCGAGCTTTACATTTACAATTTGGAATAACAAGAGAGGAAGCTAGGAGCATCATAAAAGCCTGTAGGGCTTGCCTTCCTTTCCATGCTCCTACATTGCCTCCAGGAAAGAACCCTCGTGGTTTGAGACTCAATGAAATTTGGCAAATGTATGTGACCTATTATAAATCTTTTGGTTGTCTGTCTTTTATCCATGTTGTAGTAGACACCTTTTCAGGATTCACTTTTGCAGTACCAGCAGCAAAAGAGACAGCCCAAGTGGTCACTGAATTCCTTATACAAGCATTTGCAATTATGGGTGTGCCACAAACCATAAAAACAGACAATGGACCTGCATATACTTCTAAACATTTTGCACACTTTTGTGCACAGTATAAGATTTTACACACCACTGGCATACCTTTTAATCCTCAAGGACAGGCAATAGTAGAGAGGAGAAACAGAGATATTAAGATGCTCCTCCAAAAACAAAAGAAAGGGGGAGCCACAGGTAACCCTAGAGAACTTCTAAATCTAGCTCTTTATACTATTAACTTCTTGACAGGTTTTGTAACCCACCGGAAGGGCAGTGTCCAGTGTGAGCAGCTCCACTATCTTTAGATAACTGCCAGGTGATGTGGAGAGACCCAGAAAATGGTGAATGGAAGGGACCAGATAGGTTAATTGCTTGGCGGAGAGGGTTTACTTGTATCTCTACAGATGGAGAAGGAATCAGATGGGTGCCAACGAGCCGTATTTGCCTTGTCCATTGGAGAGAGACAAAGAAGACCCTTGAAATAAAGGAAAAGACCCAAGAAACATCTGGTAGTTCCATCTCTGACAACATGTGCCATTGAAAAAGCATGACTGTTAACCCAATATGTATTTGACTCATGTGTAATTAACTCATGAACATCAAAAATTGTCAATGAGACTGCTGCAGGGACTTCAAAACTTGCAGGAATCATTGGATTCCCTGAGGCATGATAAGATTGTTGCAGGACTTCAAAATCTGCAGGAATCATTGGATTCCCTGAGACATGATGAGACTATTGCAGGACTTCAAAACTTGCAGGAATCATTGGATTCCCTGAGACATGATGAGACTATTTCAGGACTTCAAAACTTGCAGGAAATCACTGGATTCCCTGACACATGAAATAATGAATAATAGATTGGTTTTGGACTTTTTCTTGGCTATTGACGGAGATGTATATTGTGATTGTTATTTATATATCCTTTTTCTAGGACTTATGGACATATAATTCTTTATGTTGATTCATGTTGTTACATCGCTACTAGCTTGTGTTGTAGTACTATGTACTTGTGTAATACCTCCCATGTTGATGGATTCATGTATTCCTGTTTCAAGTAAGACCTTTCAGCCCAGAGGAAACCTGCTAACAGTAGCTGGTTTGACTCCCTATTTCCCTTTGGTGCCCATCTCCCTTCCTGAGAAGTCAAGGAGAGAATGATCAACTCCCTTTGGTAGTCTCACCTCCCTTCTTGAGAAGTCAGGGAGGACATGACCACCTGTGTTCCAAACAAAAGAAAGTGGAAGTTGTAGAGGGCCAGAACTCTAGAAAAGTACACTTGAAACAAGGATACTTACAACAGGGTGTTAGTGTGACGGATGAGATAATGGTTCTCTAGTTCACATATACTTAGTACTTAGTATGGTGATGTAATGGTTCTACTTTGGTATATGCTCAGTGTGCCATAGTAATGTAATTGTACTAAGGTATTTAAGGGCTAAAAGGACTGAAGATAGAGGAACAGTATAAGTGTGTGTGTGAGCTCAAACTCAGAGAGGACTCAGACTCTAGACTCTACTCTATCCCTGACCATCCTCATGGTGACTCTCCTGCTAAGACCTAGGCCCATACAGAGATCCTCCAAAAAGCTAACCCGGACATTACAATTTGGGAAAAGACTTAAGCCGTGAGAAGAATGAAAAGGTTATTGCAATAGTCCAGAGAATGAGGATCTAAATGGGAAGTGTGGTTTATATTAATGTAGAGAAAGGGCCATAAACAAGATATTGCGATGGTAGAAATAGGAAGATATTGCAACAGAGAGGATATGAATTAAGAATATAAAGTATATGCAAAGTATTTACAAAGTAATTTGGAGAAGGCACAAACAATTGGGGAAATCAAGAAAGGCTTCCTGTAGAAGGTAGCATTTGACAGAAGAGATATTATTACAAAGGCATGAGAACAAGGGATAGAATAATAGGCTAGTTTGGCTAGAACAATTTGTTAAGGAAGTAATGTGTAATCAATCTAGAAAAATAAATAAGAGATCCATTATAAAGGGCTCTAAATAATAAATAGCAGTGTTTATGTTTTATATTAAAGGCAATAGTATCAATCTTAAAGATTTTTGGAAGATGGATTAGAAAAAGAAGAGGCAGATACAGGGAAACTAACCTGGGAAAGATTTAGGGGGCACATGATAGCTGTCATCCCATATATCTGCAGGTATAACATGCAGAAAAGGTATTATTATTATTATTTTTTGCTGTTTGATATCAGTTGGCAGAACAGAAACAATAGGTAGAAGCTACAAGATAGATTTAAGCTTGATGTCAGAAAAAAAAATTTTCCAGGGGATTGTAGGTTTTTCCTCATGGAGGTCTTCAAGCATAAATAAGCTGGATGGTTACTTGTCATTTAATGGGGGTTCTTTTCTGGTAATGGTTGGCCTACATGCTGCTAAAGTCCTTTCCAACTGTATGTGATGCAATGACCAATTAAGAGGCTATAATAGAAATCTAAGGATGATGTGATGAGGCTTTGAACTAGAGAAGAGGCTTTGAAAAAGGTAAGCAGGGTAGATTCTGAGAAAATGGCATGAGATAAAAAAAACTTTTGACTCTCCAAATTTCCTCCACAGAAAAAGAATAGAAAAAGATTGAATATTGCCTCAAAGAGAATGCAGTGTAAATAAACAAAAGTCAAAGTAAAGCAGTTGTTCTCCTAAGATAACCTAAGAAGAGCCCCAGGAAAAAAGCCTCTAGGGACATATTTTCAGCCAGAGTGAAGTGCAAACATCTCTAGACTAACTCTGCAGAATCAACACCAATAGCAGCTGGGGTTGGGAGGCAGCTTCAGCCTTAGAAACTTTCATCTCCAAGACAGTGTGGGTTTGACAACAAGTAGGAGATTAAAGGACCTTCCACTGTTGAAGAATGCCAAGTACAGCTGTGCTGACCAAACTCATCACAGACTGAGCTGCTGCTACTGGGAGAAGGAGCTAGCACACCCCTGGTGACCGCAGTAACAGAGGCATGGACTCAGTTGGCTGTGGGTTCTTGCACATGACCAGAGTGCCTGGTTTCAGTTCCAGGTAGAGAGGACAGCTATAGTTTGCAGCGATCTGAGGGATTGAAGGGAGTTAGATCATGTGCAGGACAGGAGCTTCAGTCATGCCATAGAAGCAGAGTGGAGAGTCCAAGGTTGAGTCCCGGGACAGACACAGAAAATAACAGTAAAAGGTTTGGGGCAGAATTTCCCCATATCTCAGAACAATAACTTGATTACACCAATAGCTGTTAAAAAATAAAACTAAACAAAAATAAATAAAAATGAGCAAGCAAAGGAGAAAGAACTTATGGCTAATGACCTTCTAAGACCTAGAAAAAGTATTAAAAATAAAATTTTAAAATGAGAAAAATAGAAGAAAATATAATATCTCATCCAAAAAAAAAAAAAAAAAACCCAACAACTAATCTGGAGAACAAGTTGAAGAGAAATAATATAAAAATAGGCTGCTTAAAAATTATGATTAAAAATAATCTTGATAACAATATTATAAGAAGTTATGAAAGAAAATTGCTTTTAAGTTCTAGATCAGGAAAGAAAAACAGAAATAGAAAAAAAAAATCCATCAATCATCACGTAAAATAGATCCCAGGAAGAAAATCCGCAGGAATATCATAGCAAAGTTTCAGAGCTAGGTTAAGCTAGAACTTAAGCTTCCAGGTTAAGAAGAAAATAATGGAAGCAACAAGAAAAAATTAATTTAAATATTGTATAGCAACAATAAGAAATACACAAGACCTAGAAGTTAATATGTTGAAAGACCATAAGTCTTGGAATCCTACAATTCATTGAGCAAAAGACCCCAGCATTATTACCAAGGATAATTTACCCGGCAAAATTAGGTATAATTCTGAATGGAAAAAAAAGGATATTTAATGAACTGAAAGACTTTCAGATATTTATGTCAAAACAGCAGAACTTAAAGGAAAATTCTATATATGACATCCACGAGAAATATAAACATTAACGACAAGTTATAAGGAATTTAATAAAGTCAAATTATTTACTTATTATATGTGAAAATATTATCAGTTCTTTTATGACTGCCATTTTTATTTGAGAAGTTGGAAAGAAAGGCTTGGACTGATCTGGGTATGATGGGGTGATTATCTATCTATTCATCCATCTATTTATAACATATGTAGAAAGAGATACACAGGAGCAAGTATCTCATACAATTGAAGCAAAAAAGGAAAAGGAGATAGAAAAGCAAGTAGGTACAAGAATGGGCAATGCTGAAACCTTACCCATCAGGAAAGGGTCAAAAAGAGAAGAATATATCTAGAAGGGTATAAAAGTCTTATAAATTCAGAAAGAAATAAGAGAGTGAAATGTTAGGATGGCAAGAGAAGAAAAGGGAGAAATTCTTGGGAGGGATGATAAGTTAAGGAGGTCAAAGTATCTGGTAGAAATAAAGTAGAGGAGTAAGATGGGGGTAGAATAGAGTGAGGCGTAGAAGCAAACCAGAGAAATGAGGAGGAATAGAAATAGGGTGAGAAAAATATTGAAAAAAAATAGGAAGAAGGAAAATGAACAATAAATAATTATAGCTTAGAATGTCAACTGGATGAATTCATCTTTAAAATGAAAACAGTAGATTAAAATTTTGAACCCAACATTATGTTGCTTTTAGGAAATGTTATAAAAATGAGAGATACACACCATAAAATAAAGATCAGGGATATAATTAAGTAAAAAAGGCAGGAGTAGTATTCATGATCTCAGACAAAATTTTAGTTAAAGAGAAAAAGAGGAAAACTACATTATATGTCAGCCATATTAATCAATATTGTTTTAGACTATGTAAAAAAAATACACAGTCTAAGGTTGTAATACTGCTATAAATGATAAGCTGGTGAATTAGAAAAATATGGAAAGACTTGGATTTATGAAAAAAGATGCTAACCATCTTTAGAGAAATAAAAGTAGAAATAAGCATAATACGGCCTGATGCATATGAATGTATATATGTCAAATTATTGGTGTCTATATACATGTATGTATATATGTGTATATCTACACTTAATTGCAGCCTTCTGGAGTGGCAGAGAGGAAGAGAGAGAAAAATAAAAAAGTATACAACAGAGAACAAAAGAAAACCTACAAGAAAGTAAAGATCTCAGTACAATGTGTAGTATTTATTATACAGATTTTCTTGAAATGGAAATTTATTACTTTGCATTTTGAATCCTCTCTTATGTTTGGCTATACACATGACTTCTTTGTCTTTTCTTATTAAGTTTAAATATTTATTAAATTTAATATTTAAAATAATATTAAATATTTAAGTTTAAAATTAAAAAAAAAAAAAGGAAAATGGAAAGAAGGAACATACATGCAAGATGTTGGGAAAGTAGAATCAACCAGAGTTGGCAAATGATCAGATATGAAGGAAACTGAAGAGAGAAGAATCAAAGATGGCTCTTGGATGGCAAGTTTTATGTACATGACAAAAAAAAGGATATAAAGAAAAAGGGATATGTTTAGGGAAAAGACAATGTGTTCCTTTGAACATCAGAAAATCTGACATTATGAAATATAACCACTAGGGCTACATTTTTCTAAATCACTATCTCTGGAATACACTACAGAAAAAGCCCTAGACTTGAAGTCAAATTATATAATTAACTATATATATTTATATATAAAGAAGAAAATATATAAATATATAAAATATATAAAGAAAAAATATATAAATATATATAAATATAATTAATATATATATATATATAACTATAATTAATTATATAATTAACTGCTTATATGATCTTGGATAATGTTTTAGAAATCTTTGATATAATTAAAACTTTAGAATTAAGATTCTAGGACTAATATAATCAAAATAGTTCTGTTGTTGATTTTGATCAGAACTGTTTTTTCTTTAGTGAAGAAAACTTATGGAGAGAAATTTCCTCTATCAGTGCAAATGCCAAAGTCAAATAGTAATACTAAAAAACTTGAGAGAGAATTAATCAATCAACATGTGCTTGTGAAGCATTTACTATGTGCACTATGTTAGGTGCTGGGATGCAAAGACAAAAAATAAAATATTATTTTCCCAAAGATTAAATTTTAATGGAGAACACAATAGGTATATACCTAAGTATTTAAAAATAAATACAAAATAATTTGGAGTGAAATGGAATGCCAGAAAAGATCAGAAAAGGCTTCTTGTCAAAAGTTTGAGTTTGAGCTGAAAAGGAAACTTAATGGGGATATTCAAGCAGAACCTGACAACCATTTTTCATTCACATGGAGATTTCTTTTGTGGAAATGGATCATACTAGATAGCCACTAGGGATCTTTCCAAATCTTAAAGCTTACTCTTCCATCAAGGAATTGTTCATGTCATACTTCTACCATAAAACTTTCTTAGCTCCTCCTGCTCTCAAAAATCCTATCTTTCAAATACCAGCAGAATTTACAATTTCTTGGAAGTTTTACCCAATAAAAATAATAGCTCATGCTACCCTGTTTTGTTACTGATTTTTGCATGTATATTTAATTTTTTTAAATAGATATCATATTTACCTAAATAAAAAAATTTTTTTTGCCAAGTCTCTTCAGATGCCAAGGACATTTATGCATCAACACTTCACTGTGTCCACATTGTACATTACAAAACCTTTCATGCAGTAGATAATACATCTCTATGCCTTTGCACTAATAATCTCCTATGCCCTTTTCCAACTCTGACATTCTGTGATTTCTGGGAATGACAAAGGCTCCTGGTTCCTTTGTTTCTTAATAGAAATAGAATCTTAATAGATTCCAATATTTGTTAACCTTCAGTTGCCATGAAGCCCATTTCAGTCAGTCAGTTGGTCAATAAATATTTATTAAGTGCCTATTATGTGCCAGGTACTATGCTAAGCCCTGGAGTTAAAAAGAAAGATTAAAAAATATAATTCCTGCTCGAAATGACCTCATAATCTAATAGGAGGAAAAAAACCCTGCAAAGAACTACATACAAAGAAGCAACATACAAAACAAATTTGAAATAATCAACAGAAGAATGGGACCAGAATTAAAAGAAAATTTCTTTTTTTCTATAGAAAAAAATTTCTATAGAAATTCTATAAAAGGTAAGATTTTGGTTTGGGATTGAAGCTATGGAAGCCAGGAGACAGAGATAAAGGGGTATATTTCAAGGATGGGAGGCAGACAATAGAAATAGCAAAAATTGGGAGATAAGAGGTTAGTGTCACTAGCTCAAAAACGATATGGGAGAGTGTGAGGTATAAGAAAACTAGAAAGGAAGTTGCAGGGGACAATTTATAAATATAGAGGACTTTACATCTTAACACAGAGGTGAGAGGGAGCCATTAAAGTCTACTTAGGTAAGGTAGTATGGTGAAGTTTTGTTTTAGAAGATTACTTTAATAGCTAAGTAGAGATTGGACTGGAGTGGAGAAAAACTTGCGGCAGGAGTGAGGTGATGAATGGTGGCAGACAGAGGAGAGAATGGGTCACATTGGAGAGATGTTGCAACTAAGACATTGACAGATCTTGGTAATTAGATTAGGTGAGAGATTGAGAAATAGAGGATGATACCCAGGTTATGATCCTGGGTGATTAGGAGGATGGTAGTTCCTCAACAAAAGGGAAATTAGGAAGAAGGGAAGGTTTTTTTTTTTTTTGGGGGGGGGGGAGAAGATAATGAGTTCAGTTTTGAACAGATTAAATTTAAGATGTTTTTAACAGATTTGAATTAACAGATTAAATTTAACAGATTTAACAGATTAAATTTAACAGATTTGAATTTAACAGATTAAATTTAAGATAGTTTTAAAGTTCAAGATGTTTGACAGGCAGTTGGAGATGGAGGTCAGAAGGTCAATAGAGAGATTAAGGCAGGATAAGTAGATTTTGAGAAACATCACCATAGATACGATAATAGAATTCATGAGAATTGATATACAATCACTGAGTAAAATAGTGCATATATATAGAAAACAACAAAGCTTAGGGCAAAGATCTGTGGAGCATTTGAAGTTAGTGGGTTTGACCTGAATGAAGATCCAGCAGCAACAACAACAAAAAATAAAATATAGGTGGGAAGAGAACCTGGAGAAAATGGTGCCCTGAGAACTTAAAGAGAATATCAATGAGAAAAGGGTGATTAACAGTGTCAAAAGGCTACAGAGAAGTCAAGAAGAAAGAGGACTGAGAAAAGGCCTCAGATCTGGCCATTTGGAGAGAGCAGTTTTGGTTGAATAATGGGAGTCAGCAGCCAGAATGTAGACAGTAAAGATAAGACTGGGAAGAAAGAAAGCAAAGACCATTTGAAACCAAACTTCTCGAGGAATTTAGTCACAAAAAGAAGGAGAGACATTGAATGATAATACTTCCTAATAACCGCCTCTTTCTATTTCAAACAAAAACCTCATTTTTACCTTAATTCCTTAACTTAAGGTTAAGTTTAAGTTAAGGTTCTATAGCTCCTTCAAGAGAAAAAGGTATGGGTCTCACATTGCTCTCAGTTGTCTAAGTATTAGGAACAAAACTGCAATATTCACAATCTGATTAATAAATATTTGTAAAGTGCCTACTATGTGCAAAGCACTATCACAATGATTAAAAACCTTTTTAGAACTGAGAGGCACTATGAGAATTTTGTGATCAATCACATGACAAAATTTGACTTTTCACCTGCTTTCCTCAAATAAAAAAAGAATCATAGTACCCATAATGGCACTATGTAACACTAAAGATCTAAAGTTAAGATCTAACAATATAAATAACTGGCATTTAATTTATACTTGAAGGTGTACAAAGCACTTTTCTCAAAACAATCTGCGAAACTGAATAGTGAAAATGTTTGTTATTTTCATTTTACAGTTGAGAAAAAGTAAGTCTGAAAGTGACTTCCTCAAACTTACACAATTTTTAAGTATTGGAGGCAGCACTTAAACCCCAGTCTACTGACTCAGCTACAACAAATTGACAATGAAAGGCTTTTTTTGCAATAAGATATGGAAAACATGAAAAAAGTATCAAAAAGTTTCTGAACCCTTCAAAATGTCTTGCCATCTCTTTCTCATTTAAGTGGAAGATCATCAAGCAAACACTCTTTGGAAATCATTAACTAGTTATTAAATTGGTCTTCTAGATAATAAAACTTTAAATATAAGGTATGATCTATAAATAGTTTAAGCTTAACAGCATAACAAACAACATTAACAACTGATTATAATGGCAAAGTTGTTTTTACAGGTAGTTAATGGATCTCCAAGAAGGATATTTTTTTGATTGTTTATTACTATACATTTCAAGGGTATATTTCTTCACAATCTTCTAATGAGATCTGTTGGAACACAGGATCATAGGTCTAGAACTGGAAAGAACCACACAAGTTATGTAGTTCAACTCTCTCCTTTTTCAGATGAGGAAACCGAGTCCCAGGGAGATTAAATAATTTGTCTGAGGTCATAGCTAACCTCATTCTTAAAAGGCTGAATCCATATCACATAGGACATTACAGATACCCACTCAAATTCTTTCTTCTATAAACTAATAAAAATAATTTGGGGTTATTCCATTTCAGATTATTTATAATAAGGCTAAGTTTCATTAAGGAAAGAAAAAAGAGAATGAATAGATTGTTTTGGTATTGAATCTAGAGCAGATGTTAAGAATAAAGTTAAGGAAAGCAAAGGGATATTGCTTGAATATGGAGAGAATCCAAAGAAAAATAAATATAAATATTATTTCAGGAGATGGGTATTCTTTTTACTTCTACAATTCTACAATTTGTAGAATTGTCCAAAAAGAGAGGAAAGAGATGGTGTCCTGGCCAAGAAAAAAGCTTGATGGTGGTTGGATCAAGTCATGCTCTTTACAAATGGGAGGGGCATGGTATAGTGTAAAGAAGACTGAACCTATGTCATCCCAGATGAAATACTTTTCTAGGGTCTTATCTAGATCCAACATCTAGATGTGATTCTGTGATTTGGTTTTTAACAGGATGGAGAAAAGTGATTAGAACTGCAATTTATCAGTAGGAAGAAGACAATCAGCAGGGGTAAAAGAGAAAGATAATTCAAGTTATGAGACTCCATTTAAAAATGAGTGATTTGAGGGAATACAATGCACCGTAAAAGCTAGTCCCTGCCTTCAAGCAGCTTACAATCCAATGGAGGAGACAACATAGCTACATTTAAACAAATAAATAATCTTTGAAGGCAGATTAATAGCATTACCAGTATGGCAAAGGCTTACTGCAAAAGGTGCGATTTTTAGCCGAGACTTGAAGGCTCCCGATAAAGGAGGCTAGGGAGAAGAGGCAACAAAGACAACAGCAGGTGTGTCAGGTAAGGCAGGCCAGATGAAGGAAGACAAGGGGTTGGAGAGGAAGAGTAAAAACAAGGAGAGAGGGCCAGGAGAGGGGGTAGTGGGAAAAAAGAGGAGGAGGCGGCGGCCAGGGAGCACAAACGACGGGGAGAAAAGGTATTTAAGGAGCCCAGAGGAGAAGAAAGGAGAAGGAGAGAGGGAAACAAAGGAAAGAGGATAGGAAATGGATGCAAGCAAGGGAGCCCGGCAGAAGCAGCGGGGAGACAGGCACCGATGAGAGCCGGAAGATGGACCTAGACGGCAGATGCGAAGGGGATCTCGGAGGACGGGACGCAAGGAGGAAGGGAGGGAAGGCAGCAAACGAATCCAACGAAAGGGCGAGTGGAAGAGAGAGGATGGAGATCACTGGAGAGGGAGCGGGGAGCACAAAAGGAGATGGGGAGTCGGGGGAAGGAGATGAGGGCGGAGGATGGAAGGGGCTTCGGAGGAGGGAGAGGGGGCCTCGAAGCAGTCGGGGGCGGCCCGAGCATAGAAGGGCTCCTGTCTCCCGGTATCCTCCCCTTACCTGGCTCCAGCCCAGATCCCGCGGAAGCGCCTCGCTCGGCAACCCAGGAGAGCAGCGCTGGGTTATTGCCGGAAGTCACCAAGCGTTCTTCTCCGAACGCCGAAGGGGGGAGGCCCCACCTCCTCCCCGCGAGTTGATTGGCTGATGGGGCCTCCGCGTGTCTATGTTGCTACCCTGGGCAGTAGATTCAGTGAAGCCCTACGACTCCACAATTTGCGCATGCGCGTTGGGGGACTCCCTGCCTCTGCTCCACCCCACTCTCGCCCCACCCACATTTAAAATTCTGTGAACCAGGAGCGGAGGTGAATAGCTCTGCTCCGAGTGGGCGGGGTTGCAAGGGTGGGCGTGGTTACCGGGGTGGGCGGAGCCATCCAATTCAAGGTGCGTTAGGTTAGTTTTAGGCTGTCAGGGTTAGACTAGACTTTAGAGATTCTCTAAGCCTGAGGTTGTGAAGTATTTTGGTGTCTTGGATCTCTCTGGTAACCTAGTAATGCTAATGCTTTTAATTACATGACATAAAATATGCGTCAACAAAACAATTAAATTATTTTGAAATAATCACCAAAACATTTTTTAAGAAATGTCAGCCTCCAGGTGAAGAACCCCAGTAAGTTAACTTCATTTTTACAGAGCAAATGGGAAAACCCTTCTTGAGACTCACAAAGTAGGGAATGTCATATCTGGATTTGAACCCAAGTCTTCTGACCCTAAATCTGGTCCTCATTCAGTCACTATTAGGCATTGGATTATTTACAAGGGATACAAAGAGGCAAAAGGCAGCCTCTGCCCTCAAGGAGCTCATAATCAATTGGGAGCCAAGCAAACAAATATGTACAAACAAGTTATATGGAGGATAAATAGGAAATAACTGAAAGGGTGATGATAATATCAGGAGAAGGGAAGGTAACAATAGGCTCCCCCCACCCCCACTCCCATTCTCCAAGTAAGCGAAGAATTGTATGAGGACTCACTTGACATACCAACAATCTTTTGTGGTGACTGAGAGTGAATCCAGCTGGACTTGCAGAAAATCAGCAGCTCTGAAGCCAATTAAAACTATACCAGCTGTAAAAACTATACCTGAGCCATTTGGTGTTTTCTATCAAGAGATATCCCTAGCTTCAGAGACTTTCCTGACCGCAAGTTATGAAATTATGGACACACATTTTTGGGGAACAATCTTATCTCCAGAGATTTTACTAACTTTGGTTGTATCATTTGAACATAAGTCTTTTGATTTCAAATCCATTGCTCTTTCCATTGTACCATAATTTTTCCCCAATAATATACCACAATTCCTTCATTTTATAAGCCAAAAAGTCAATAAAAGACACTGTAGGTCTCTGTCACTACTTTTTCAATAGACCATTTGTTATTATGTATGTTCCTGGGTAATAATCTCCCACTAGAAAAAGGAAAATGACAAATATTGGAATCAATATGAGACACTAATGCACCACTGGTGAAGCTGTATACTGATTCAACTATTCTGTAGAGAAATTTGGAACTCTGTCCAAAGGGCTATAAAACCATGCATATCCTTTGACCGAGTGATACTACCATTAGGTCTATATCCCAAAGAGATTTTAAAAAATAAAAAAAAAATAAAAAAAGGACCTATACATACAAGAATATTTGTAACGACTCCATCTCCATCTCCAGAAAAAAAACTGATGGAGTCTAAATGTAGATTGAAGCATTCTTTTTTTTTTTCACAACATGATTAATATGGAAGAATGTTTTGCAATTACTGAACATGTGTAACCTTTATCAAATTGCTTGATTTCTCAATGAGAAATAAATTTAAAAACAAATGTTAAAATGTTTTTTTACATGTAATTGGGAAAAAAACTAAATTAAGAAAAAAGTATTCCCACTGAATACTAGTCTATCATGTGATGATGTTATTTCTGAAAGTCCTGCTTTCATTCACTCACATAGGCAAAAAGACATTAAAGAGTAGGGCTCCAGTAAATTCACCTTTATGTAGCTACATGGGAGGAAAGTGTGATGTTGGTGCCTTCACACAGCCCTCCCTCACTTAAATCTAATTGACTTGTGAGACGTGACATCTTCCCCATGTCATAGTCCTTTTCAAGAGTGAAGGACAAATAACAAAATCCAATTATATACTGCATTGTCAAATTAGTGTCCACTTGAATGACCTCAATATTTTAAAGGATCTGTGATTTCATCAATATGTATGCTTCCTTCTACATCTCCTTGTGGTAACTGATTTGTATTAAATTTCCTATCTCTATTGCAGTGCATAGTATACAATCATAGTATACTTTCCAGGTATATAGTTCTATTCTTCTGTATTTTCTGCCATGGTGTATGGAGTCTCTCATATTTTCTCTAACTGTAGTTGAAGCTCTGATTTCCCACTTCTTCCATATTCCCATAACTTTGAGGAAGATACAGGTGTGTATTTGCCCCCAAGTTCTATCAAAATCTAAAACACCAATGCATTGTTTCTGAACAATAAGTCCAAGAAAGTAGTCTGTAGTCACAGAATCTCAGAATTTCATGGCACTTCAGGTGCCATGTCCAACTTGAGTCTAAGAGACAATTCTCCTAAAGGATTCCCAGTAAAAGACATCATAGATATCTGACCTCAGGGTCAAGAAGAACTAGGTTTAATTCTTGCTAAACATATGAACTGGTTGTATGACTCAAGTCATTTAACACTTTAATACCTCAGGCAAGCCTAAGATTGAATAAATTTAAAACAATTACAGTGAATAGTTTTCTCACCAGGTGTTTCCTATACCAATGAAATCTCAGGTGCAGATTAAAATAAATAAATGAAGAAGGGTTGGGAAGGAAATAAATACATGTCACTTTTGGATAGATGTAATTATCTAGAGAAAGTATGGTACTTTGGAAAGAGTACAGGATTTGGAGTTAGAGGTCTGGTTTAAATATCAGCTGGGCTACTTACTACCAGGGTGAGATGGGTGAGTTCCTTGATCTTTCCAGATCTCATTTTTTTATCTGTAAAACAAGAGATATAGCCTCTAAGTTCCTTTCCATTCTAAATCCATAATCTTATGACCTTAATTCCAGACAAAATCTGCCTCTGTGTAGCTTATTCCTAATGAAAAAGAAAACAAGTATAATCCCTTTTGATATGTAGATCTTTGAATCTTAGAGAAAGTTATTTGTCATATTGCCAAGAGTCTAGAGGTGTCAGACTCTGCCAGCAAAATTCCAGAATAAGATAGGAAATATTTTTAAAATAAATGAAAATTTAATACAATACAATGTTAATTTGTGCTTTTCTAAGTCAATATGTGGTCTGCAGGGATCTGTTTTTATTTGAGTTTGATCTCACCATTCCATACCATGTCTTCTGGATATCCTTCAATTAATACTGAATAGTTCCTTCAACTAATTCTTTCTTATATCATGTTCTTGAGGTGTGAAATATATGTATATAATATATACACATATATTATATATATAACATGCATATATATAAATTGATAAAATAAGCATAGACAAGTAAAAAAACTGAAATTATTATTATATTCAGATGATATGCTGGTATACTTAGAGAATCATAGAAATTAAAGTAAAATTAATTTGAAATAATTTAAGTATCAAAATAAAGAAAAATTGTCAGTTTTTCTGAATATTAGGGAAAAGTTCAATAGAAAAATGTTTAAAAAATTTAAAAGAATGGTAAAATGCCATAAAATATCTGAGACCTAAGTGATCAAGGCAAATTTAGGACTTATATGATCACAACTATAAAATATTCTTTCCAGAAATAAAAGAAGACATATAATCAGAGAAATTGTAAGCATTGATGGTTGGACAGTACCGATATAATAAAAAATGATACCACTACTTAAAATAATTATAGATTTAGTTTCACACAAAGGATAATAGTGGGGTGTGGAAGGTCAGAATGAAGGAGATCTAACATTGTTATGCTACATACTATACTTAGTTATACAGCAGATATATTTAAAACTTTACTAATTATTTTAAGATAAATACTAAAATATAAATACTATGAAATTACTGATTTTAAAAATAGAAAAGTTGATGAATAAACAGATTGGAAGCGGAAGAGAACTAAAAACAATTGAACATAGCAGCATAGAGTATCTCTTAGAGACTCACTAGTTAACAAAAACTACCCTAAAAAAAACCCTGGAAAGCAGTCTGATAAAAATTAGTAATAGATAAACATCTCATTTCTATACTATGAATAGATGACCCAAAAAGTCAAATTATCTTTGAAAACATTGGAAGAGAGGTAAAATGATACTTTTCACAACAAAGGCTGGGGTGGGAGGAAGTTAACTAAATAAGAAGGGTAAGTAACCATAAAGAAAAAATATAAGCCATTTTTATTATGTAAAATTTTATATAATCAAATAAATTTAGTTAGAATTAGAAGAGAGTTAACGAGAAGTCTTTGTAGCAAATTTCTCTGATAGTCTAGATATATAGAGAATTGACTCAAATATATAAAATAAAATACCTAACAGGTAGTGGTCAAAGGATATATGAAGTCAATTTTTAAAAAAAGATGAACTAGTAGTATATAAAAAAAGGTGCAAGTCAATATAAGAAAAGTAAACTAAAACAACTCTGAAATTCCATTAATAACATAAAGTAAGACAATTCTGACAAACTATAGCATTCTGAAAATAATCAATGACCAATTATGTTGAAGGGGGAGGGAAACTGTTCCCTTTACTGAAGCTGTATTCCCTTTAAGATTATCACTCTGAAACTGTATTCCCTTTTGATCTGTGCTCCCTTTTGGAGTCTCAGCCCCTCCTGGGAAAGGCATATCCCCCCAGATAAGTTATCTTTCCAGGATGCCATACCCTTTGATTCAATTAGAAATCCTAGTCAAAAAGCACCCCTTTGAAGTGTTGTTAATTCCAACAGGAGATCTGCTCTGGATACTGATAAGGATCTAAGCCTGGGAACCTGAGTCATGAAGTCTCAAGATTCCTTTTAAAGGGCAGTTTCTGGACTTATTTCTTTGCAGAGGGCCAACTTGCCAAGGGACCTGCCGTTGAGAAGGTGTTCTCTTCTCAGTCTCAGACTCCATTTTCCTAATAGGACTTTGCCACTATAAAAGTCAGTCTCTTAGCAAACTGGTTTCTATCCAACAACATGAATTCTTTCATGAAGAACCCTTTTAACAGCACTCTGACTGCCATTAACCTCATCAATGTGACAAGCATGCTGAGCTTGGAGTTAAGACTACCAGATTTTCATATTATTGCAAGTTGTGTAGACCTGCAAAAGTTACTTAGCCCTTCTCAGTCTCAATTTCTTCATCTGTAAAATGATATGATTAGACTAAGTGACCTTTAAGATCCCTCTCAGTTCAGAAAAATGATGATTAAATTTATCAACTCCTTTTTGACAAAAAGATGACTAGAGGTACAGAATTAGACACAGCCAATATGTTGTATTGTTTTGTGGTTATTTGTTACGAGTGAGTTTTTATTTAACAAGAATGTTATTTTGTAGGTAATGATAGAAGAGATGCAAAAAAAAAAATGGAATAAAAGAACATCCATGAAATATTTAAAAGGTACATCAAAGGGGGAATAAAAAAGAAAAAGATGTTCTAAAATAGATACAAACAAGATAATTGAATTAATTAAATTAAGTTCCCTGCTATTTACAACTTGTGGGACATTGTGTATATTATCTCACATATCAAAATCTTGATTTTCTTATCCATAGAATGTGGGAACTAGGACTAGACATCCTTTGATATGCTTCTAGCTCTGACTTTAGTCTCATAATACTTCATCGATATATCATTAAGATTGAGTAGGATGAAACTGAAGTCTACATGTGTTTTTGTAAGGAAATTCATGAATCAGAGATGGAAAATATGACAGAGAATATATGAATGATAGTCATCGGAAAGAGAAACAGAAGTGATATACGGTGAAAAGAACACCGGATTTGGAGTCAGGAGTTCTCAATGCAAAATCAAGCTTTGCTAGTTGTATAAATTAGGCCAAGTCAGATTAATTCTCTGAACTTCAGTTCTTCAGGTATGAAATAAATTAGTTGGATTAGATGGCTTCTCTAAGGTTCCTTTTAATTCTAATCCTATGGTTCTTTGACCATGCTAGAAAGAGGAAATAAATGAGTTTAAAAATTTATTACAAGCTTGTCCCAAAAGCATGAAATGAAGAAGAATTTCTATTGTTTGAACACTGGAACTCTCTCAAAAAAACTTTCTCAAATAATTTTATGACCTGCTTTAGTTATATCATTATATATTAATTATATAATGATTCTCAAATAATTTTATGACCTGCTTTAGTTATATCATTATATAATATATAACACATAATAATAAAATGTAATCATATCATAATATTATACAGTATATTTATAATATATAATTATTATAATATTATTACTTTATCCTTCAAAAGCTACAGAAATCAAAAAAGGGAAATTCTAGTCTAAATTTGATTCTCATTTACAGAGAGAAAATGGATACTAAAGTAAAAATGATAGAAAACTTGGGTGGAAAGTAACCATTTCCTCCCAGCACTAGAGGAGAGGAAATTTGGGTATTGTTTGATATGCTTATTAGATTTTGGGAAAGCAGATTTCAAAGGGTAATTGTAAAGATAGTATAATCCCATGGAAGTCAGCACAGGAGAGATAGGAGATGTTTAAGAATGAAACTCTGATGATTTTTTTGGATTTACTTTATATCTTGCTACTATGCTAAAATTATTGTTTTAACTAACTTTTTACTTGAATCTTTGGGATTTTCCAAGTATATCAACATGATATCTACAAAAGAGATAGTTTTACTACCTCATTTCCTATTTTAATTCCTTCCATTTATTTTTCTTATTGCCAATTTTAGGATTTCCAAAACAATATTGTATAATATTGGTGAAAAAGGTGTGAAATAAATATGTTCACACCTGTTCCTCCTAGGAAGGCTTCTAACTTATCCCCGTTGGAAATAATGGTATTTTTAGATAAATGCTTTTTATCAACTTAAGGAAAAATCCATTTATATCTATACTTTTTTTTTGAATAATAGCTTTTTATTTTTCCAAATACATACAGAAATAGTTTTCAACATATACTTTTGGCAAATTTTTTGTTCCAAATCTTTCTCCCTATACACCCCAGACTGCAAGCAATCCAATCATTTATATCTATATTTTCAAATGTTTTTTTAATAGAAATGACAGTTGTACTTTATCAAAAGCTCTTTCTGCATCTATTGATATAAACATGATTTTAAAAATTTCTATTACTGATATAATCAATTACACTAATAGTTTTCTTTATGTTAAACCATTCTTACATTCTTTCTATAAATCCCACTTTGTCATAATGTAATATATTGTTGTAATATTTTAACTATTATTTTATAGGCAATCTTTGTAAAGGTACCATGAACTGTTGGGAAAAAAGTATATTCCTTTTTATTCCCATTCAGTTCATTCCAGATATCTATCATATCCATCTTAGCTAAAATTCTATTCACTTCTTTTACTTATTTCTTATTTATTTCATCGTTAGATTTATCTGGTTCTGAGAGAGGAAGATTAAAATTCCCTACTATTATAGTACTAGTATCTATCTCTACCTGTAGTTCATTTAGCTCTTCTTTAAAATATTAGATGCTATAGTATGTGGTACATATAGGTTCAGTACTAATACTGCTTTTTCATTTATGATACTTTTTATCAAAATGTAGGTATCTTGTTTATCTCTTTTAATTAAATCTATTTAAGCCTTAACTTTGTCTGAAGTCATGATTGCTACCTCTGCCTTTTTAGCATTAGCTCAAGCATAAATTCTACTTCAGTGCTCCACTTTAATTTTGTATCTCTCATTTTAAATGCATTTCTTGTAAATAACATATTGTTGGTTTCTAATTTTGAATGCCCTTTTCAATACATTTCTGGGTGAGCTCATCTCATTCACTTTCAAAATTATAATTACTATCTGTGAATTTCCCTTCATCTTATTTTTAGTTACTTCTCAACCTCTCTTTTTATGTTACCTTCATTATCTTATGCTCTTCCCTTACTTTCCTATTCTTTATTCTACATACTCCTGTAAAATCTCTCTTATCCTCTTCACTCATCCACTTAAATCTTAATCTATGCTCCATTCTTAAAGTATGTCTCTTACCCTGTCCTAGCCAGTCCTCTTATTTCTTTCTAAGTGTAGGAAGATTTTTATGCTTTTTTAGACGTGTATGTTATTCCCTTTTTAAACTAGATAAGATGAGAATAAGGATCCAACATTACCAGTTCTTTATCCCCATTGGCTTTCTCTGTAACTATGCTTCTTTTTATGCCCCATTTTTCTGAGAAAATTGCTTTTCTACCTTTTACTATCAAATTTTGTTTAGAATTACTCCGTCATATAAAACAACCCCAACCTTTTTCAAACTATCCTAGCAATGATGACAATCTTAAAAATAATGATAACATTTTTATAAATAAGAAATAAATAGTTTGACCTCAATGTGTCCCTTCATAATTAGTCTTTAACCTTTTTCTTATATTTCTCCTGAATCTTTTTATATTTTTTATTTTGGTCTTTGGGTCACAAATATCTGAAAGTCTTTTAATTCTTCAAATATACATTTTTTCCCATTCAGTATTATACTCAACTTTACTGGGCAAGTTATTGTTTGTTATAACTTCAGCACTTTTCTCTTCAAAATATAATGTTCCAAGATCACAGTCTTACTGTAGAAGCTGCTAGCTCTTGTGAAATCATGATTGCATCTCTTCAGTATTTAAATTGTTCTTTTCTTGTTATTTGCAATATTTTCTCTTTAATCTGGGAGTTTACAAACTTGGGCTATGATATTTGTGTAAGTTTTTTTTCTTTTCTTGGGATTTCTTTTAGGGGGTGAATGGTAGATTTTAAATTTCTACTTTATCCTCTTGTTCTAAAACTTCAGGGCAATTTCCCTTAATAATTTCCTGTAATATGTTAACCTTATTTTTTTGGTCACAACTAGTCCAAAAATCTTTTATTGTTTCTCCCCATCTGTTTGCCAGATCAGTTGTTTTTCTAATGAGATGTTTCCAATTATTTTTTATTTTTCTATTTTTATTATTTCTTAGTGTCTTATATAAATCATTTTTTCCCTCTTGCCCAATTCTAGTTTGCAAGGATTTATTTTCTTCTTAAAGATTTTAGACCTCTTTTTCTAATTGGTTAACTTTCTTTCCATAGTTTTCCTAGATTACTTTCATTTTTCCTTGATCTTTATTATTTAATTTTTGAATTCCTTTTTAGTTCTTTTAAGAGCTTTCTCTGGGCTTGTGATTATTTGACATTGCTATTTGGAATAGAAGTGTTTTTGTTTTTGTTTTTTAAATATACTATTTTGCTCTGAACATAAGCAAAATTTTGCCCTGAACATGGACCCATAGCTTTTTTTACACCTAGTAGCTATCTATGGTTGGATTCTTTTTCCTTTGCTTACTCATTTTGATTTTGATTTTGTTTTATTTTTAGCAGCTTATTATTATCAGGTTTTAATCTTGAGTTGTGGGTAATAGTACTTAAGATCTCAGGTCCTCCTTACTGTTATATCCTGAATTCTGTCTGGTGAGGGGAGGAGGGGACAACCTCAGGTACTCCATTCACCCCTAAAGCTACAGTTAAAACTCTCAGACATGCGGTCCCCAAAATGCTCTTGCTCCCTGCAATACTGCATTCATCGGATATGTGCTTGCTCCCACAGCTGCTCCCTGGGATCACATATGGTCAGCACCACTAAGTTTAGCATCTGAAATTGGTGGGGGGTGTCCTTCAACCTTTTCCCAGGCTGTTATTTCAACCCTACATTTTTTGTTAACTGAAAGTTTGTGAGGTGAAAATTCTTGAGTCCTAATCTGCTTTCTAAAGGCACTGCCCCAAGTCTTACTATTTGTTGTTTCAGTGCAGTCTAAATGAAAAGGAATAGCAATTTGTACCTAATAGATTTTCAAGTTTCACATAAATCCCCTCCCCCATAATTCTACTGTTATTGAAATTCTTATTTTACTTCTTAAGTTCAGAATTAAAAAAATGAAATTCTGAAAACCCAAGGGAAAACGATTGAAATAAAAATATGAGATTTGTCTGAAATGACCAATAGGCCAATTTAGATTCAAAAAGGAAATGCAAATAAGACGGATTGTACAAGGCCATACACTAAATAATTATTTTAAGGGCATTGTATAATCCTATAAAAATGGAGTCCAGTGTGCGAAAGTCCAGAATAAGCAAAGGCTGTTGAGAAGTTAAGGTCAGATGATTATTTAAAAGAGGCATATTAGGAGGTAGGGATGATGCAGGGATGAAAATCACAGTAGTACTAGAATAAGTATTTTAAATGGATAGAATGAAGATAATTAACAACAAAAAAGATATAGACATTCAATTCTTACTCTGTCTCTGTTTCTCTCTGGTCTCTGTCAATGTTTCTCCCCTCTCTTTTTCTCCCCCCTTCTCTCATTGCCTCTGCCTATCTCTCTCTGCCTCTGTCACTATCTATCTTTCTCTCAGAGAATGATGTTGTACTGAAAATAATAGGGCAAATATACTTAAGACAGAGTCCATACTCAAAGTAAGTAAAGAGATAAAAAGAGAGTCCACTCAGTGTGGCTCAGAATGGTGAGTGATCACCATTTAATAAAAAAGCTGGAGATATCTCTGGGAACAAAACGAAAGTAATTAATAATATCAATAATAATAATTGGTTCTCTGTTGTTTAATACTTTTTTATCAATGACTTGAAGAACAGTAGAGATGACATGTTCTTGAAATTTCAGATGATAACAAAGCTTGGAGGGTATAACGGAGAATGGAATATAGATTTGGGATCTAAAGGGATCTTACCAGGCTAGAACAGTGGAATAAACTTAATACAATGAATTACAGTAGGGATAAATGTAAGTCTTACAGAAGTACAAATATTCAACTTCATCATCATAAGATGCAAGATTCACATTAGACAATAATTGCTCTAAAAACTAAAATCAGGTATTTTAATGGACTATGAACCTAGCATGAATCAGCAGTGTGAAGTAGCAATCAAAAAAAAAAAGGTATCATTGAGAGTAGCTACAATAGTAGGAACAGTCATTAAGAGACACAGAAGTTCACAGTATGTAAAATCCAAGAAATGTGGAAATATTCATAGCTTTAGATGTTTATACACAAAAGTACAAAGTATGAGTGATAAAGAAGATAAACTAGAGATCCTCATGCAAGGAATCTTGTTTTGTAGGATGTGATCAAAACAAACTGAATAGTTAAAAGGTATGTGTATCTGTGTGTGGCATAGTTGCATAGTGGGAAATATTTGGGTACATAGATTTAGATAGAAGATTTAGATAGTAGATAGATTTATTGACAGATGTGATCTTATTGCCAGAATGTTACACCACATCTATTGAGAAAGAAGAAATAGAAGAGGATTTTTGGAAAGACAAGTATGGAGGCACGATTAAAAGTAGTGATAAGATATGTCAATTATCTTCACAATTGCTAGAGCTCCCTCTCTCCCAATTTCTCTCTCTCTCTCCTTCCCCCTCTCTCTTCCCCCCCCCCCCCCCCCCCAGCCTCGTTCTGACCCATCTGTTACATTTTAGGATCCTGAAAGAACTGGCAGATATAATTGCTGAGCCATTGTCAAGGATCTTTGAAAGATCATGGAGAAATACTTCAGACTTGGAGAAGGGGCAAATATTTTGATTTCATAAAAGAGAATGGTTTAGAATATGCAAACAATAGACCATTGAGCTTGACTTTAATGCCATGTTCCTATAACTTTTTTTTTTAATGACAATAATGGTTAGTAAACATTTAGAAAACAAAGTTGTTGTAGTTATCAAGAACAGATTATCCCTTATTTCCCTCATTTCCTTTATTGATGAGGTTACATGGCAGTGACAGTTCTAATATGAGCAGGGAATTATTTAGATTGTGACTGAAGAGGAAGAACTAAATTTACCAATGCACATGGTGAACCTTTATACCAAATTCACCCTTTTTAACTGTGAACTAGTGAACATCAAACTCTAAAAGTATTTACAATATAGTTTTGCTTCTAAAAAGAAAATACAGAAGTAATATTTATAATATAAACTCATTTTTTCTGAGGACTATGTCCTCATCCTCCAAAATGAAGATAACTAATAATTATTTTTTGTTTATCTTTATTTTTTTTAGTGTGAAAAAGTATCTTTCAGAACATGCTATACTATTTTCATTTAGAACTTTTATAACAAAAAATGAGATATTAGGAAATGTAGCTAAAACCCATGAGAAAAATGAACCAACCAACAGTTGTGTTTCAGAATATGAATGTCTAATTGCCAGTTAATATTATTTCACTGTCTGTTTTCAAGTCCTACCTATATTTAAATTGTATTTTTTGACTCAAAAAACCCACTTGAATGAAGAGCAGTTATAGTACTAGGAGTATAAATGGTATAAATTCCTAAAAATAAATACTTAGCATTTATTCTTTAAAATCCTGTTACCCAGAGTACAACATGTATGTGAATAGACAACCTCTAGAACTTGTCCATCAGTATGTATAGCTGTGAAAACAATAAAAATGAACCATGAGTCAGGTACATAGTTGAACAGAAAGAACTGGATGCATTGCCTTCAGGCAATCATCTTTAATGACCCAAAGTTTCATTTGAAAGCAATGTTCATATTTTTAAAATAAAATATTCTGCTTCTGTAGGGTAATGAAACATACAATACAGCAGTTTCTGAAGAATTACAAAGAATACACAGAAGGTAATAAAGAGGTATATGGTAAAGTTGAACAGGTAGCAATATTTAACTAATGAAGAACTACAAAGATGAGAAGCATAAAATGTTATCCCTGAATTATAAAATCAGTGAAGATAATGTGGTAAGGTCCAGAGAAGAGAAGTAGATAGCCAAAATGTTCCATTAGCCAGTGTCTCCCATGTCATATAATTGATTCTAAAGTTCTTAAGAGATATCTTGAGAGTGTCCTTGTATTGCTTTTTCTGACCAGACCATGAGTATTGACCTGTGTGAGTTCTCCATAAAATAATTTTTTTGATAAGCATACATTTAATATTCGAACAATGTGGCCACAGTTGTGCTCTCTGCAGTGGAGTTGGGAAGCTTGGGAGTTGAGTTCGAGAAAGGACTTCAGTGTCTGGTATCTTATTCTTTTATCACTCATACTTTGTACTTTTATGTATAAACATATAAAGCTATGAATATTGCCACATTTCTTGGATTTTACATACTGTGAACTTCTGTGTCTCTTAATGACTGTTCCTACTATTATAGCTACTTTCAATGATACCTTTTTTTTTTTTTTTTTTTTGATTGCTACTTCACACTGCTGATTCATGTTAGGTTCATAGTCCATGGGATGGCATTGCTATACTGTCCAGGTTTCATAGTATACAACAATAAGGTCAACATAAAAGTTCTCTAGCCCTTTAGTTTTCATAATAAGGTTAATGCCTCTCCTTTCCCACACTTTCCTTCAGAGCCTCCCAAACACTGAGTTAGCTCTGGCGATGCAATACTAACAAAAGCCAGGAAGAAATAACAGTTGAAGACATTTCATTAAAAAAAAAAAAAAAAAAAAAACTACAAAGTTAGATGCAATAGAATAAACTATCTGAGAGTTAACTGACCAATATACAACAAGAGATTTTATGCTTAGTACTATAAAATACTTTTTATAGATATAAATAAAGATGGATAGAGAGCTATTTGAGACTTATGGTTGGGTGGAGTCAATATAATAAAAATATTACTTAAATTAATTTACAGATATAGTACAATGCCAATCAAATTTCTAAGCAGATGCACTACAGAAATAGACAAAATGATAACAAAATTCATTTGAAGGAATAAAAGGTCCAGAAAGAAATAATAATAAAAATATGCCTGAAGGCAGCATTACCAGTCTTCAAGTAGTATTACAAAATAGTAATCACTAAAACTACTTAAGAATCAGGTTTGGAAAACAAGTTCTTTTCATTCCATTCATTCCCCATCTTTTGAGAAATGAAATTAACATTAAGATAGATAATGGAAGAATTTATTAATCACTATTCTTTTGGCAAAGATTAACCTTCAGCAGATTTCTAGATGATTGTACTCCCCTATCACTAATATCATCCATTCCATATTTATGATCTAATTATTTCTTTTCTGTCTGGGTGGTTCTTAGAATATTCCTATTAAAACATTGGTTTTGTTTCTTCTTTCATTGATATTTGTCCAAAATCAGGACAACATGCTTTCTCCTTTGGCTCTCAGATTTTTCTCACAAAGATATATTTTCTTAATATACAATGCTACTTATCCTCTTTCTGCTTTTTCCTTCTATCTATTTCCAAGAGAGTGATATTTCTGCCAAAAAATAAAAAGTATTGTAGGCTATGTTTTGAGAGGGATAGGTACAAGACTGTGTAATAAGTTCCTCTTCTCCTAGCAAAATAGACTGGATTACACTGAGAATTTTTTTTTTTCTAGTAGAGGGTTAGAGTGGGAAGACATTGGCAGAAATAACCAAAGTAACCAATGAATTCATACCTATAACCATTAAACAAATGAAATTATAACAAGTTGAGTACCTATATTTGGGTTAATCTCAATTTTCATATAGAGTAATGAGAATTTCTTCCCTTGGACTGGCACATTTGTAAAAACAACAACAACAACAATAATAATAACAACACCACCATCCTTGAATATAAAAAAAGGAGATAAAGCCAAGATGATGGAATGAAGGCAGGGACTGGCCTGAGCTCTCCCCCAAATCCTTCCAAATGTCTTTAAATAATGACTCTAAACAAATTTTAAAATATCAGAACCCACAAAAAAAAAAAAGACTAAGTGGAACAATTCTCCAGTCAACATCAGCTTGGAAAGTTGGCAGGAGAGGTTTGTCTCCTCTAGGAAACTAGGGTACGAGTGGGGCACAATCAAAGCTTAATCAAGGCACAAGGAAGCATAGCCCAGGCTCCAGGAAACCAGGAGGAGGCTGGGAAGGGATGTCTCCGAATCAGCTTCCATGGTGGAAATCTCCCACCCACAGCTACAAAAGTCAACTAGATAGGAAAGGTTGGTATATTGAGGTGTCAAGAGAGCTCCAGCAAACTAGAATCAGGCTTTGGGAGGCAATGAATAAACAGCAACAACTGTGCCTGTGGCTGCTTCCAGAGATCTGAGCCCACAGGTGGGGAGGCTAGAACAGCTGGTTAAAGGAGATTAAAGGGCTTCTTTACTAGCACTGTGACAGAAACTGGGTTGCTTTTCCCATACTCAAAAGAGGTAGCAGTGCTGGCTCACGGTATATAGATCTTTAGAAGGATCTGTGGAAACAGCTGCAGAAACGCCCTGAAGCTTGGGAGAATGCACTCTTCATCCTAAAAACACAGCCCCGATTTAATAAAGAGTTAAATGCCAGATGATAAGTTGAGAAAATGAGCAAACAGAAAAATCTTATGAGTAGAGAAAGCTACTAGATAACAAAAAAGATCAAAATATACTCTCAGAAGATGATAAAAAATTCAAAGATCCTGCATCCAAAGCCTCCAAGGAAAATAAGAATGGTTCTCAGGTCATAGAGGAGGTTAAGAGATTTTGAAAATCAAGTAAGAGAGAAAGAGAAAAAAATGGAAAGAGAAATGAAAATGATACAAAAGAAAATACAAAAAACTAATAAGGAGAAAAATGCCTTAAAAAGCAAAATTGGCCAAATGATTTAGGAAGTACAAAAGTTCCTTTAAGGGAAATAATTCCTTTAAAAAAACTTACCTCTGGAATATAAAAGAGATAATAGACAACTCAGTCTAAAGTCTTGGTAGAGCAGATAAGCTCCTAATAGGATGCATATAGAAAATTTTTTGAGGACGAGCACAAAAGAGCTTGGGTAATTTTGTTGTTGTGTTGTTGTTGTTTTTTGCCTTTTTTGTATCTTTGTTTTGACATGAATGTAACCCTTTTTGCAAAGCCCATTGGTATGGGACAGTCTCCTTATTGATGGAGATGAATGCTCTGCCTGGGCAGGATTGAACAGATTAGAAAAGAGAAGAAAGCTTTTGTTCTCAGCTGTGATATTTAGAAAGTTCAAGAGACATAGTCATTTTATTAATAATGCTAGCCTAATATCAACAAAAAGGGTCAAAATTGGCCAAAGACCAATCACATGATGTGCTCACAGTTTATAAGCCTTTGGAAGAGTGATTGTTTTTACTAATTTCTTGCTATCAATTCTAATTGGTTAGCAAACAACTCTAATTGATTAACTATCAATAACAGAGCATGAATATTGCAGTGAAAGATAGATTTATTCTAATGAGAGACTGGTGGATATAACTTTGATTATCTCATTTACTTCTAAATTGCCCAAACTTTGGCAATCTAATCAAATAATTTATCTCTACCCATACCTGTGAAGAGCAGAATTGGGCTTCCATACCTTAGATGAAATTTCTGGTAAGATTGGGTGGCATCTGAGCAAGATGGAGGAGAAAGTTAATCCAATCTCATTATCAGTAATGTTCTTCAGAGACTGAACAGACTTCTAAAAAAAAATTCTGGTCCTAATTCAATAATTGATTCTTAGTTTTAAGGAGAAATAACCCTTTATTTCACAGTCAATTCACTCTTTCTGGGTCTAGGACTCTCCATAGTCATCTTCGAACTTAGCATGCAGTTGGCTTCAGCTTCAAGGGAGAAGATGGAAGAGGCCAATAATACTTCAGGTTGCTGAAGAAAAGGATTATGGGAACATAGGAAAGGGGCTGATAGTTCAATAAATTGTAGGCAGATCAGCTTCCTGAGCATGAACTTTTATTTCTTTCCTTCTTGAATCTGGAAATGAATTATTATTATTATTATTTATTATTTTATTTTATTTTTATTTTTTAATAATTATAACTTTTTATTGACAGAACCCATGCCAGGGTAATTTTTTACAACATTATCCCTTGCACTCACTTCTGTTACGATTTTTCCCCTCCCTCCCTCCACCCCCTCCCCCAGATAGCAAGCAGTCCTATACATGTTAAATAGGTCACAGTATATCCTAGATAAAATATATGTGTGCAGAACTGAACAGTTCTCTTGTTGCACAGGAAGAATTGGATTCAGAAGGTAAAAATAAACCAGGAAGAAAAACAAAAATGCAAACAGTTTACATTCAGAAAATTAACTATTATGTCTTGTCAGATCATACTTGCAGTTTAGGGTTAATTTTTTCAAATTAATAAACTTCGTCTTTATACAGCAGACAAATCTCTCAAAATTTAGACATAAGCTATTTCAAAAATATATTTCCTGAAAAATAGTACATATAACCTTATGTTTTATTAATTTACCAATTAGCAAAAACAAAAGGAAGAATACTTTAATTTTAATGATAATTTGATAATAAAATGATATTAATTTTAATGTAGTAATGTGCAATATATTTCACCTGAAATAGGTTTGGGTTTTTGTCTTTTTCCTGTTTAATTTGGTTTTCATTATGTAGTTATAGTTATCATGTACATTGGACATTTTAGGAAATTTTTTGACCAAATCAGTATTGAAAAAGTATTCACAAACTGGAATAGGTCCAGAATAGGACCAAACTATAATGGTGATCCAACTATAGATTATGCCACTCAAGAGTTACATAAAGAAATTGGATTTGTTTAGTTCAGTGAAGACAAAGAAGGAACACAACAGCTATCCCTATGTAATGGAACTTGTTTAATTTGATTTTAGAAAGCACAACTAGGTATGATGGTGTGAAGTGACAGAGG
Organism: Sarcophilus harrisii; assembly: GCF_902635505.1. Classification (NCBI taxonomy): domain Eukaryota; kingdom Metazoa; phylum Chordata; class Mammalia; order Dasyuromorphia; family Dasyuridae; genus Sarcophilus; species Sarcophilus harrisii. The sequence goes on from NC_045427.1 coordinate 179,236,849, forward strand.
GAAGACTTAGATCCATAGAAACGATTAATTTCCTAATCATTAAAGGTGTCTAAAAGTGAGTTGGGCTGCTTCAGAAAGAGGAGATTCTTCTTCAAAAGAGATCTTCAAATAAAAGCCAGATGAATATTTGGAAGATGAATATTTATAGAACAGTGATGTCAAAAATATGACTTTAGAGTCCAGATTAAAATAAAACTGAAACACATTTAACAGTAAAAGTATAATATAGATAACATTTCATTTAAAAACTATCAGTATGGCCTTATGTTTGGATTATTGGCCCCATTTCTATGTGTTTGACATAATTATTATGGAAAAATTTTGTTTAGGAATAGGTCAAACCTGATTCTGGCTTCTGAACTTTGTGATTAACTGAAAAGGGATATTTTATCAGAGTAGATTGCAGTAATGATCCCATTAGGTCAACTGAAACTGATAAAAACAACTTGACAATTAACACAAAAAGTGAAATGCCTCACAAAAATCTCGCTAATGCTAGAAAAAGGAAATCAGTTAGCTGGTTATTATTATTATAATTTTTTAAAATCACTTTCTACCATTTCACGTGTTGTGGTATTTCTGATCAGAAATAACTTGAGTATCTGACAGAAACTGGAAAATAAAATAGAATTTACATCAAATATCTGCTGTAAGAGTATCATAAGCCAACTGTCTAAACTTTCAGATGCAAAACTAAAGGAATGCTGCTCATTCTATTAGAAGAATGATCCTTGTCCCTTTTGTGGTTAGCATTGGATCCAGAGAGACAGGAGATATAAATACAAAGAGACAGAGATATATAAATTAAATTAATTCAAGGGCAAAATAACATTGAGAGTTTAACTTATGTTATGGACACCTTTGGCAGTTTAATGAAACCTATGGACTCTTTCTTAGAATAATATTTTTAAATGAATACAATAAAATACAGAGAGTTATAAAAGAAAGAAATTATACTGTGATGTAGTTCTCAATATATATTACACACACACACACACATACACACACACACAGATTGTGTCACAATCCATGTTCATGGACTCCAGATTATGAACATTTGGTTTAGAGGAATCTGTTTTCTACAAAATTATGGCTAAACTTGTGTAAACACAATTACAATACACTTTCCAAGGATAAAGATCAAAGAGTTATTCATGACTGGGATACATTAACATAATAAAGTTCTCATACTATCTAAATAAATTTACAAAGATAGTACTACAGCAATCAGACTACCAAGGAATTACTTTATAGAACTATGCAAAATAGTAATAACATTCATTCAGCTTTTCAAAAAAAAAAAAAAAAAGGAAGTGTAATAAAGACAGACTACCATTTCTAAATCTCTAACTATATTGTATTGCTCTAATTATCAAAACTCCTTGGTCATGCTTAAAGAATAGAAAGATCAGAAGAACAGAAAGAGATTAAATAAACAAAATCATGAAGATAAATGACATAGGCAGGGGTAGATTTAATGGAACATTAAAATAGGAGGATTTAACTAGAAACTAAATTAGTTCAGCAAAATTTTAATACTTTATATTTACTTTATAACACTGGAATCCAGTTTATATTCAAAATGGTTCTTTATGGCCCAGATTAGCATTTTATATTGCATAAAGCAGTTCCTTATTCACTTTACAAGAGCTTGGTAGCATACTTGCTTTTAAAAGGAAACTGAAGAATCATATACCACTGTGCAAAAATCTCTTTTCCCTAAACAACATGGTATAAGAAAACACTCAAGAGAGTAGAGTGAGAAAACATTATGTTCAAATCCTTGGTTACTACCTTTATGAAAGAGAGAAAGTTGTTTTTCTTTTCTTGACTTTATCTATGAAATGAATGGGTCAAACCAAAGTTCCTTTCAGCTCTAAATGCTATATATGTTTCTGTTTACATCCATGAAATATTATCCTTTTTCATTTTTGTCTTTTAGAATCCTCTACTTTACTTCAAAGATCAACTCAAATACCACCTTCCGTATAAATCTTTGCTGATCCTCCTTCATGCTAGTGTCTTTTCTTCTTTTCAACAACATAATTCCCCAAGTGTTAACTGTATTGCTGTGAATTAGGAAACATTGGGATATCTCTAGAATCAAATTTTCAAGTGACTCAGATGACAATGAGAAGATATATATGGATGTAAATGTCATATATTAACATTGATGACTTATGAAAAAGAAATAGTAGAAAATATCTCAAGAAAATATATGATTCGTAAGGGAGACATGTCATATAGCAAGAATAAGAAGTAGCAGATATCTAATGGCAGCCCCATCAGCAGTTGGTATAGTTCACTGTAGGCCCTATAAAGAGAATTCAAATAGAAGTGGGTCACCCCAGGCTCCTGATTCCCAGCATTGGTATTTTGGCTCCAAATGACAAAGAATTAACTGGCAATGTGTTGTGGCAGGGATACTATTGCCTGCTGAAAGGACCTTCTTCAGGGAATGGATTTTTATACTTGGCAGAGATGAAGTTATTCTGACACTGAGGGAGTACTGGTACAATTTAGTTTTTACTCATTTTCCCCCCTCCACTGTCTAGTTCTTACAGTGTAGAGGAATAAAGGCTGTGACCAAAAGTCATAGTAGGGGCAGTATCACTATTTCAAGATGCAATGCTCCCTAGTATTCCTTGTACAAAACACAATTAAGGAGGAGTCTGGATTTTAGGCTAGGTGATTATACACTTTCCCCATCTCTGATGGAAAAGCCAGGAGCTGGAGAAAGCTGATTTCTAAGATACAAACTTAAGCAGAAAAGTCATTCTTCAGATGTGCAGTATGTGACTATCACATAAAAGCTAAATAAAATCAATCCAGAAATTGGACTTATCAAAGTGATTTGTAATATAGCTGTTGTCCACCCCAATTAAGTTCTGAGCAGGAGTGGTCTGACCCAAAGTGTGACTAATAATAAAGGTGTAAGAGAGAAAGATTGGGATTAATTATGAAATTATTATTGTAGTAATCTAGGTAGATGATAACAAGAGCCTTCCCAGAGTGGTAGCCATGGGAATGGGAGTAAAAAAGACTTGGTAAAAATATATGAAATATGGTAGATATCAGTTTTTGAAAGGCACTTTTGAAGAATATAGAAATTATGCTTAGTTTATTGGAACACCCATTGAAATGAATTATAGTGAAACAATGAAACAGATATAATGAAACAGGCTCTGGACTGGATGTCAGATGACTTGGGTCTGGGTCCTAACCCTGACGCTTAACTAGTTGTTATGACCTTGGATAAATGCCATCCTCCCCTCAGCCTCACATTTCTCATCTACAGAGGAATGGGATTGGATTCAGTTTTTTTCAGTTCATTCTATGACTTATCTATTTACTGTTTAGGCTCTGAGTGCATCACCATAGAAACCAAACCAGCAAGTGTTGCTAGGGAGACAATTATCAATACTATGCTCTGACATTGCTGTCATATCTTAAGTGACTTCAGGAGGTTGAACATATTCCAAATGGTTTGAAGGATAGTTGCTTAGTCTTAAAATTGCTATCTGGGATTAAAGAGCTGTAGAATACCTTGTACTTTCTATTATTATTGTTAGATTTCTAACAAATCACTTTGATAAGTCTAATTTCTAGATTGATTTTATTTAGCTTTTATGTGATAGTCACATACTGTACATCTGAAGAATGACTTTTCTGCTTAAGTTTGTATGGTCTGAAGGTAAAGGTTTGAGTTGGGGATTGTGGAAAAGAAGAGTTCTATTTTGGTAAACTAATAATATTTACTAAATATTTGTTTTAAGCATCAACACTATATCAGGCACTGTGCCTGAGAACAAAATGTTTAAAACCTTTTTCCTGCCACAAAATTGGACAAACATGATGCCATCATTACAATTAACATTACAGAATTTTGAGGGTTATAAAATGCTTTACATTCATTATTTCAATAACTCTGGCAGTATTTATTAGAAATATCATTAACTCTTTTTATGGATGAAAAAACTGAGTCTCAGAGAGGATCAATGCCATCACTAGTGCAACAGAGAAGATTTGAACCTATGTATCAATGCTCCAAATCTAGTGCTCTTTTCATTACATTGTTTGATACTATATAACAATACAAAATGGAAGTAACTTTTTATGTAACAATAGAAATATATCATTTTTCTTCTCTTATCCTTCAAGAAAATCCATAATCTCATCATTGTTAAATGACAGTGTAAGGGAAAGGGAAGGGTATAATAATTAATGAAGTAAAATAATTAAAAAGAAGAATGAAGTATATGTAAGTCATTATGGGGGTCAGATAGCCAGAAATGTTTACAACAGTGCTGCTTGCACCCCATCTAAACCTTCTTATCCTGCATAACATATGCTCATATACAAACTAAAACCTTTTTGATCTATTAACATTGTGTGGATAGCAATATAGCATCCAGGCTATCTCTTTGTTACCTATTCACTTCCAGTTCTGCTGTACTCTTCTACTCTGAGAGCTAAACTTGGTGAAACAATAACTAAGTTGTGTCAGTACTTTTCCATTTATCCCCTCTCTTCCCCGAGGTATAAAAATCAATCCTCTGAAGAACAATTTTGAGTCACTCAGTGGGTGGTTGTGATTCCCTGCCACAATATATACCGTTAGGTTTTTTTTTTTTTGGGGGGGTCTCTAGGGACTCTAGTTCTTTCAGTATTTAAGAGTTGGGAGTCTGTGGTGACCTACTACTGTTTGGGTTCCCAGTGTAGAGTGTGAAGTAGATTGTATTCACTGTTGATGGGACTGCCATGAGACACCTGTTTATTTCTGCAATAAATCTTGCTTTATTCTATAACTCTAAATCTCTCAGATATTCACTACATAGATTTTAAAATTTAAACCCAAATATTTATTAGCCTGTGTACCACACTAATTTAGTGTCCCACTCAAAATTCTTTGCCTTGCATTCAAAACCCTCCATAATTTGATGCCATCCTTTTTTTTTTTTTTTTTTTGCTTTCTTTCATATCTTTCCACATATTATGTAATGACTACTCTTTGCCTCTAAAAATACTCTATTTTCTCCTACTTCTGTAACTTTGCTCACCTTGGCTGCTCAATTTTTACTCCACCTTTTAAAACAGCTCAAATATCACTTTGATATGCTTCATGAAGCTTTTCATGACTTCTAGTATGACTAATAGCTCATATTCACACAACAACACTGCATCTCTCAAGCATTTATTATGTAATATTATATTACATATTATGAACAAGCTTTGCCAGCTAAAGAAAAAAATCCACGTGAAAAAATTTTAATGCAAGAAAGTATTGGGACTCTTCCCTTCAGGACACCCTGAAATCAGTTAGCATCTTCTCTATTTGGCAAGTGAGAAAAGGGGCCACCAGTCTCTGTTTCCATTTAGACTTCTCATTTGGGCAGCTTTAAAACTCGGACCAATTTTTCTCCAGCTCACTTCTTGATTATAGAGTCCATGCTGCTCTGCAGGATGACAACCTCTTTAGCAGAGGGAAAACTCAGATGAGAAGAGAGGAGGGGAGAAGAGAGAAGCCTGATGGAGCTGAAAAGCTCAAAAATTAGACCCATTGCAGAAAAGTCCTGACTCAGAAACCTTTCAGAAACCTTACATTTTTGAAGGAAAAGGGAAATAAGCATAACAGAAGATATAATCATAACTATTAAATTCTGAAGGGGATAGGAAAGCAGACATACCAAAATAAGAGAAACCAATTAAAATCAGAGTAGAATTATTTACAATGCCTTGTCCTGATAAGCTGTATGATTCACCACAGCAGGAAACTGTTTGTGTATTTTCCCAAGTTTTTCCTAGTGCTCTGAACAGAGTAGATTTTAATCCATACTCACTAAATAAGAGGAATGGATTAATTTAGCCTTGAATATCCATGAATTGCATAGCTTTCAAATTATTTTCTTTACATATCTTGAATCTTGACCAACATTTCTGACTAGGATTAAAATGGACTTTTCCATTTTCTAAATGAAAGGGTAGGAACCATTGAAAGGAAATTATGAATGGCAATAATACCACATTCCTTTGTAAAGGATATGAATTCTCCATGATAAAGTTTTTCTCTCTTTGTTCACATAATCATAGCAGCTAATAACTGGAAGTGAAACAGAGGCCAACTAATCCAACCCATATATGAAATCAAACCAGAGCTGTCAAACATACTGCATTTTGAGAACACTTATGGATGGCAGGATCAAATTAAAGTGTACTTGGGATGATTTAAACAAAATAAATAAAAATACAATAAAACAGCGATATCATTAATATGTGCTTTTCTAAGTTAGTAAACCCTGGAAGGATTTCCTATATATTGTTTAGTGGCCCTGGTTTCTATTTGAATTTGACACTACTGCTCTACATCATGTTCAAGTCTAAACTTTAAGATTTCCAGTGAGGAAGAAGGCAATGTCTGTTGAGACAGCTCATTGTACATCAGAATTCCCTTTCCTTTATTTCCTCTATGTTTCACAATTCCATGGGAACTTTCAAACACATAACATTGATGGTTATAGTGATTTTACTTTCTTTTTTCTTCCTGTGGGGCAATCAGGGTTTTGTGACTTACCTAGAGTCATGCTGCTTGTAAGTGTCAAGTATCTGAGATGGGATTTGAACTCGGGTCTCCTGACTCCAAGGTTGGTCCCACTATACCACCTAGCTGTCCAAGTAATTTTACTTTAAAAATTTTTTTCCAATTACACATAAAAACTTTTAACATTCGTTTTCTTTTAAAATTTTGAGTTCCAAAATTCCTATCCATTGCTCCCATTGAAAAGGCAAGCAATTTGATATAGGTTCCCTGTGTGCAGTCATGCAAAATCTATTTCTATATTAGTCATGTTGTGAAAGAAAATAAAGACAACAAAAGATCAATCTGTAGTCAGATTGAATTAGTTATTTCTCTGGAGATGGGTAGCATTTTTTATCATGAATCTTCCGAAATTGTCTTAAATTATTGTATTGCTGAGAATAACTAAGTCTTTCATAGTTAACCATTGTACATCACTGCAGTTAGAGTATACAGTGTTCTTTGGTTCTGCTCATTTCATTTTTCATTAGTTTGTATAAGACTTTTTTTTTTGGGGGGGGGTTTCAGAAAGTATTCTTCCCATAATTTCTTATAGCACAATAATATTTTACCATACTCATATGTCATAACTTGTTCAGACATCCCCCAATTTATGGGCATCCCCTCAATTCCAGTTCTTTGTCATCAAAAATAAAGCTAATACAGATATTTTGTACATATAGATTCTTTTTCTCTTCCCGCTCCCCATCTTTTTTGGGATCTCTTTGGAATATAGCCCTCTTAGTGCTGGTATGCACCAATTTATAGCCTTTGGGGCATAGAGAAATTTCATTTTCAAGTTCATAGCTGTTTTGCAATTGTCCTTAATCAGCAATGGATGCTGAAATTTACTCCTTTCCCCATCTCTTGCCCTTTTTAGAGGTCTTCAAAACCAGTAAGTAAGAGATTAATGAGAATACTCTTGGGGTGGTTTGGAAATGGGTTTAAACTCTGAGATCAGGAGTGGTATTAGGAAGTGTAAGATTAGAGGTAGATCCAAGGGACTAGAAAATAATTCAATTAAGATCCAGTTGTCCTCTGGTGTCATGGTTCATCACAGGAAGTAATATACAACATGCATTTATTGAGAGTATACTATGTGCTAAACACTGTATTAAGTGTTGAAAATACAAAGGTAAAATGAAAAAGCACCTTCCTTAAGAGGCTTATATAATTATGGTACATATGTTCAGAAGGTGTACCCAATTTCTTTTCTTTTTTTTTTCCCTTCGGCCAATTCTAAGATATTTTCTGTGTGCCATCATTTATCTTTATATAATGGCAAAAGCACATTATTTCTTTCAAATTGATCAAAGACTTGTTTGTTTGCATCTACTTTATATTATCCAATGGATCTATAATGACCCCGTGTAATTCCATTAATTAGGGTACAGGTAGAAACACTGATCCTTATATATACAAGAAAAATACAAGGTAGTTTGGAGACAGAGTTCACAAGTAGCAGAAAAAGATCAGGAAAAACTTCATATAGAAGGTGGAGATTAAGCTAAATTTTGAAGGAAACCAGGGATTCTAAGAGAGAGATAGGAAGAGGGAGTGCATTTTGGTCATAGGGCTTAGTCAAAGCTCTGAGCCACAGATGAGATATGGAGCCATTGTGTAAGGAACATGTAAGGAACAGTCTTTGAAGCCAGATTTTAGAGCATCTGGATAGAAGTATTATGCAAAAAAACTTGGAGGATAGGAAGGATTCCACTTGTATATTATTTAATCCCCTAATTCTAATTCCTACATAAATGATGAAATTGATAACCACAGAACTTATAAAAATGAAGGATAACTGAGTAGAGAGTACTAAACAATGTGGGTTATTCCAAACAAGTAATGCCAATAGAGGTTTATTGTTTTTTGATTGAATTACAAAATTCATTGTCAATAGGAAGGCAATAATTAGAATGTTTCTGGATTTTTAATAAATTTTTATTGTATGGAGTGCCTTTCATGATTTTAGAAAATTAATTATGGATATGTTATCAATAATAAAAAATGAAGTATTCATACCGATGCCAACATATGGAATTTCTGTTTGAGTTTTTAAGTTGCTTTCAGGTTTCTTTTTGAACATTTAGTATTTTAGAAATAGAATATCTTTGTATATGGGATGATACCCAGTGATCCTGGGTCTCTAGGAGAGATCATTTATTAAGAGGAAATATTCAGTTCAACTATAAAAAAATTCCAGCATAATATTTTCATGTATCTATTGATCCAGGAATTAATTCAATATTGATATATCTAAGGTTTATACTCCACTGTCCTTTGTGCTGGTAGTGGAGTGGGAATGGGGTACAAAGAGAGTGGAATAAAAAGCTTATGTAAGTCCTGGTCCCTCTAGGTCCTCATGGGGCCTAGGGGAATAAGACAGAAAAAACAAATAATTATAGCAACAAATAATAAATAAAGAGCTACCTAAGGTTTGATGAGGAACAGTAAAGAAGATGATTACTAAATAAAGAAATCAGAGAAAACTTCCAGGAGGAGATAAACATAACTTGAAAAAAAAATGAAAAAGGTAACATAGGAAAATGGTTCTTGGAATTACTGCTTCTTTAATTTCACAAAATAGGCTATCATAGATGTACAGTGTTTGAATGAGTCAAAGATGTAGAATTACCAAGAGATTACATCTAAACAATATTTACATTTATGAAACATTTTTACATAAATGACAATTTGATCCTTGTGGCAACCCAGTAAAGCACTTTCTCTGAGGAAGAAGTACTCTGATTTTATCACAATGAAGAGCTTCCATTTTAGAAACATTCTTTCACTGAGACAGATCAGCAAATCATCTCTAACTTATAGACTTAGATTTCTGAAGCACTAAGTCACACCATTAAGTCATTTGTCGATGGTCACCCACTTAGTATGTATCAGAGAGGGCACCTGAACATATCTTCCTGACTTCAAGAAAACATATCTATTACTAATACTACCTCTTATGAGGTATGCAGTTTATCATCACCCCCATTTTATAGATGAGGAAAACTGAGGTATAGAGAACTTAAGTCATAGAATTCCAGAATCTTAGAACTTCAGACTTATATTCAGAGGCCATTCTTATATAGTCTGTACTTGAACAAGAATATCCTTTACAACAAATCTATAAAGTGCTCATTTCCCTTTTGCTGGATTATATCCATGGAGGAAGAAATTAATATGGTCAAAACGAAAGTAAGTTACAAAGCTTTGACTTAACCCAAATGTTCTGACTCTGCTGATTCTCCTATCCTGAAGATACCAGGAATGTACTAACAGAATTGTGACATACAACAGCCAGAAAATAATATTCCTCATTGGTTAGACATTTCCTTTCAATAGTAGGTCAGAGTTTTTCCTTCTAGAATGTCATCTTGGTAGGGGAGAGAGTAAAAAATCAAGGCTGGAAACTGTACAAGTAGCTAAGTTGATAATGGTGGTGAACTTCTATAGAGAGATTGAAAGACTTGCAAATCACTGTGGAAATGAGGGTGGGATGAGGTCTTGAGCAGATTGATTTATAACAAAAAATTAGAAAAGCTAATTGAGCATTACTTAGCTTCATAGCTACTGAGAGAATATGATAATTATCATTGGATATCTGAAGGGGGTGATATCCTAATGATGGAGATCATTATTTTAGATTTGTACAGGCCAATAATTAGAGTTAATGGGCTGAAATGAAGAAAAGTCCAGTGGATCCAAAAGAAAAAAAATGAGTTTTTTTCCCAAGGTCTTCCCAGGAAAGCACTTGAAACATAGTTACATTGTAGTCAAATTCAATAGAGATTTAGGTTGTAGAGTAGGAATGATACTATTATTTGTCACTCACATATAAACTAGAAGACATCAATTGTCATTTTTCACTTACACTAAATATAAGTGAATATAAATATTGAATATTTACCATTCAGGGCATTTCATTTATTTATGGGTTACATTTAATTCAAACAGAAAATAGAAAGGTTAAACATTGACATCTTAGGTATCAGAATGGATGGGAATAAGTGAGTTTAACTCAGGTGATCACTCTATATATGCTACTGTGGGCAAGAATCCCTTAAAAGAAATGGAGTAACCCTCATAGCAAAGATAAGAAAAGCAGTATTGTGATTTAATCTCAAAAATGAATGATTTTACTCTAAGGCAAACTATTCAGAATTATAGTAATACAAATCTATGTTCCAACCACTGATGCTGAAGAAGGCAAAACTGATCAATTTTATGAATACACAGTTTTTTAGAAACAACACACACACATAACACAAAGACAGCACATTCATCACAGGGATTAGAAAGCTAAAATAGAAAATTAAAAGATAATTAGAATAACAGGCTAGTTTGGTCTTAGAGAACAAAATAAAGAAGGGAAAATATAATAGAATTTTATCGATAGCTCACTAGTCATAGCAAAAACTCTTTTTCAACCACTAAAAAGACAACTACACATAGACATCACCAGATGCTCAATACTGAAATCAGACTGATTACATATTTGCAGCCAAGAGTAGAGAAATTCTATAATATCAATTAAAACAAGATCTGGAGCTGACTGTGGCTCAGATCATGAATTTCTTATTGCAAAATTCAGACTTAAAGAAAATAGGGAAAATCATCAGAACATTTGTGTATGACCCAAATAACATCCCTTATGAATATGAAGTGGAAATGACAAATATATTTAAGCAACTAGATCTGATAGAGTGCCTGAAGAACTGTGGACAGAAGTTTGCAATATTCCATAGGAGGCAACAATACAAAACATTCCAAAGAAAAAGAAGAGTAGGAAATCAAAATGGCTGTTAGATTTGGTCTTTACAAATAGCTGAGGAAAAAAGGAAAGTAAAATAGAAAGGACAAAGGGAAAGACATACCTAATTCAAGATAGAATTCCAGAAAATAGCAGGGAGAGAGAAGAAGATTTTCTTAAGTAAACAAGGCAAATAAACAGAAAAAAACAACAGAATGGGAAAATTTAAATTTCAAGAAAATCAGAGATATAAAAAGAAAATTTTATGTGAAAATGAGCATGATAAAAGATAAAAATGGTGGGGACTTAGAAGTAAATGAGATTAAAAAGAAGTTACAAGAATACACAGAAGAACTATGAAAAGAAGAATTTTTAACATTATCAATAACCATAGTAGTGTAGTTTCTGCTCTAGAGCCAGACAACCTGGAGAATGAAGTCAAGAATGCTTTTATAAGCATTGCTAACAATAAGGCTAGGGGAAGTAGTAGAATTTCGATTGAAGTATTTTAAATTCTGACAGATGATGCTGTTAAAGTGCTACACTCAATATGTCTGCAAATTTGAAAAACTCAACAGTGACCACTAGACTGAAAAAGATAATAAGGGCAATACCAAAAATATTCAAATTATTTAACAATTGTACTCATTTCACATGCCAGTGAGATTATGCTTAAGATTCTGTAAGCTACATTTCAGCAATATATGAATTGAGAATTACCAGAAAAACAAGCTGGTTTTTGAAGAGGCAGAGGATCTAGAGACCAAATTGCTTGTATTGTAAACATGTATTTCTGCTTTGTTGACTACACTAATATTTTTTGGTGTGGAACATAACAAAATATAGCAAGTTCTCAAAGACATCGGAACTTGTATTCAGAGAAACCTGTATGAGTCAAGAAGTAACAGAACTGAACATGTAACAACTGATTGGTTTAAGATTGAAAAGGAAGTATGACAAGCCTGTATGTTGTCATCTCATTGAATTTATATGAAAGGTACATCATGTAAAATGTCAGGCTACAGGAAACAAAAGTTAGAATTACATTTGCCAGGAAAAATATCAAAAATCTGAGCTATATGGATAACAATTGTCTGATGGTGGAAAGTAAAGACTTAAGAAACCTTCTTCATGAGGGTTAAAGGGAGTGTAAAAGTTGGCTTGAAGTTTGGCTGAACCCATTGTTTCCTGGAAAAAACAGAGAAAAGAAATGGAAGCAGTGCCAAATTTTATATTCTTGGGCTCAAAGATCATTGCAGACAGTGATAACAGCCATAGAATTAAAACACACTTAGTCCTTGGAAGGAAATTTATGGCAAATCTGAATAGCATACTAAAAAGCAGAGACATCACCTTACTGATAAAAGTCCATATAGTCAAAGGTATGATTTCTACAGTTATAAGGTATGACAATGAGAACTGGGCTATAAGGAAATCTGAAAGCTACAGAATGGACACTTGAAATGTGGTGCTGGAGAAGACTTCTGAGAATCCTTTGTATAGGAAATAGATCAAATCAGTCAATACTTAAAGAAATCAGATTGTTCATTGGCAGGTCAAATAAAACACTGAGCTTAAATACTTTGGTCACATAATGAGACAAAACTCATTAGAAAAGACCATGATGTTGGGAAGTATTAAAAGAAAAAAGAAAAGGAAATGGCAGAAGAGATTGATAGTGTCATGAAAATAATGAATATGAGCTTGTAAAGATTTTGGGAGATGAAAAATTGAAGCACAACAACAATCAGGAAAGTTTTCATGCAGAAAGTGGCATCTGGATTGTGCTCTACAAAAAATAAATTATTTTAGAAGGCAAACTTGATGAAGAAGAGTGTTATGAATGTGGGGTTACTACCTATAAAAGGAACAGAGACAGGAGATAGAAAGTCATGCTGAGGAAAATATATCAGATCAATTTGATCAAGATAGAGAATGCATATCAATTTTATTGACAATGAACCCATCACTTGTCAATCTTATGTATTGATTTAAAAGAAACCTTTACCACTTGTTATCAAAAGCACTTTAAACTTATTTATTTTAAACATTCTTTTCCTTTTAAATTTTGAGTTCTAAGTTCCCTCTATCCTTTTCATTTTCTTCCTCAGCCACTGAGAATGTAAACAATGTAGTATCAATTATATATGTGAAAACATCAAAACATTTCTATATTATCCCTATTTTAAAAAACCAAGAAAAATAAAATGAGAAAGTTATACTTTAATTTGCACTGAGAATTCATCAGTTCTGTCTATGGAGGTAGATAGCAATTTTTCATCTTAAGTCCTTTGAAAGTGTTTTAGATTGTTGTATTGATCAGAATAGCCAAGTCTTTCACATTTTTATTACTGTGCACATTGATTTCCTAATTTTTTTACTTCACTTTGTATCAGTTCACATAGTTCTTGCCATGTGTTTCTGAAACAGCATCCTACATTGTAAAGAGGTATTTCCCCACACTATTATTATGAAAACAGGATTACAAGTAGATAAGAAGTATGGTGTGGTAGAGAGGGATTTGAATTTGGCAACAGAAGTATGGGGATTGAATCTCGTCTTGGAATACTTATCACCTATGTGACTTTTGATTGCTAGTTCCCTTTCTGGGCCTCAGTCTTCTGATTTGTAAAATTATTAGATTAAATGGTTCCTAAATCCTTTGCAGCTCTGAATCCTATGATACTGCAATAAATTAGTTGATGAAGGTGAACAAGAACTAAGGAAATTAATTTCTATCATCTTACAAAAGAGCAAAAATTACAGAATTTCAGCATTAGAAGGGACTTCAGACATCTTTTCTGTATTGGCAAAACCTGGAAATAAAGATGTTGTGCAATGACTGAGGCATTGCTGAGTAAGTTGTGGCAGATGAGTGTGAGAGAGAACTATTTTGCTGTAAGAAATGAAAAAGTAGAGAATTTCACAAAGATATAGAAAGACTTACATAAGCTGATGTAGAGGGAAGCAAGTAGAACTGACAGAACAGTTTATAACATCAATCTTTTAAAAATAACTAATTTTGAGGACTTTTATAAATTGCTAAATAACAGAATGAGCAGAACCAAGAGAAAAATTATATAGTAATATTACAAAATCAAACAACTTTGAAAGCTGTAAGAATTGTAATTAAATCACCTTTCATAATTCTTATTTTTTTAGTTATTATTTCTTTTTTATTTTTTTAATAACCTTTTATTTACAGGTTATATGTATGGTTAATTTTACAGCACTGACAATTGCCAAACCTCTTGTTCCAATTTTTCCCCTCCTTCCCCCCACCTCCTCCCCCAAATGGCAGGATGACCAGGATGATGTTAAATATATTAAAATATAAATTGGGTACACAATAAGTATACATAACCAAACCATTATTTTGCTGTGCAAAAAGAATCGGACTCTGAAATATTGTACAATTAGCCTGTGAAGGAAATCAAAAATGCAGGTGGGCAAAAATATAGGGATTGGGAATTCAATGTAATGGTTCTTAGTCATCTCCCAGAGTTCTTTCGCTGGGCATAGCTGGCTCAGTTCATTACTGCTCCATTGGAACTGATTTGGTTCATCTCATTGCTGTGGATGGACAGGTCCATTAGAATTGGTCATCATATAGTGTTGTTGTTGAAGTATATAATGATCTCCTGGCCCTGCTCATTTCACCTTTCATAATTCTAGAGAATTGATGATTATATATGCTATTCCTTACAGAGAGATGATGGATTTAGGATGCAGTATAACATATATACACATATACATATGTGTGTATATATATATATATATATATATATATATATATATATATATATACACAATCATTGAGGGAATTTGTTTTGCTGCACTATCCATATTTATTACAAAGTTTTTGTTTTTGTGTTTTTTAAGGGTTGAGAAAGGAGAAAAAATAATTTCTGGTAATTTTTTAAAATTAGAAGAAAAAAGTTTACAGATATTAAATTATACACTTTCAGAAGAAGTCACTTTATTATTTTTACTAAATTGCTTTATTTTTATTACAAGAGAATTCTCATGAGGCAAAAGTAATTTGTAAATCTTTGCAATGTCATAATAACACACAAACATTAAAAAAAAAAGCAAATAAAAGGGAAAGAAAGCTGACTAATCCAATTCAATACCTGAAAAAATATTTTCTCTATGACACATGCAATATATGGTTAAATTTGAAAGATTTCTAGTAGGGGAAGGAAATTATTATCTATAAGATCTCTTATTCCATTTCGTGGTTAGCTCTAATTATTAGTAAACTTTTCCTTTCTACTTTCCTTCTACAATTCCAACCCATTGCTTCTAGTTTTTCCCATTAGATCAAGAATAAGTCTTATTTCTCTTTAAATACCAGCTCTTCAAAGAAGTGACAGTCTTTCCTATTCCCCATTACAAGTCTTTTTTCAGTATTTTTCACTTCCCCCATACCAAAAACAAAAACAAAAACCCAAAATATGTGGTGTTTTGGTAACAGTGCTGTTTTGGTCCCCGGCAGAAATATACGTATCCCATCTACAACTAGTCAGATGAACCTCACCCAAACATGCTACTCTTAGTATGCTTATCTCTGTATGGCAGGCAGCCTGACCATGTGCAGACTAGTAAACTGTAAAATGCTATATCAAGATTGTTGTTACCACCATTTCCTTAGTCCTGCTTCTTAAACTTGTAAAGTTTTAAATATCTAGCTTTGTTTTCCTTTTTTTCTTTTGATAAATTATTCTATAGAAAATTCTAAAAGTCTTAGTGCAGTTAAGCTATTAAAGCTCAAAACTATTCTTAAGACTTTGTTGTTTATATAATTTTTTTTCTTATAGTTCCATATAAAGAGAGGAATAAACACTATTTATTCTGTCTAACCAGTAGCTAGTTTGTCAGGTTGGTATAGTAAAATTTTACATCTACAGATAACTGAGAAGGAAGAAGGTGAAACAATTGAAAAATTATTTAGGATCATTCAAAAACACAGGTTGAAAGAAGAGTAACAATGAAAATGTGAACTTTTCTATGATGATTTTGAAAGGCAAAAAAACTCAGAAACCAAATACAACTTGCTCTCAAACTGAATCTCCAGTTTTTAGATTATTAGAAGAAACTACTAGTGAAGTCAGAAAGCATGCTATTTTTTATGAATCAGAAAACTCCAAGAGTCCACTACTAGAAGTAAACCTTGAACATTGAGTAAATATACTTGAAAATGTTTTATAGATGGTGCTGAAATAATGAGCAACCTATAGGAAAAAGCAATCTATAGTAAATTAGTACCTTCAGAGTTTGAAAGGACAACGATAAGAAAACCAAAACAAAACAAACATTCATTTAGAAACCCAATAGTGTTTTTCTGTAATTACTAGTACCTTCTTGGGTATAGTTAACAATAAACCATTCCTCCACTGCATTTGACTGGGAAAATTACAGTTTTAAGATAACACCCACTTTTCTGTATGTGAATATATATCACCTGCTGATAAAATCAGCATAAAGGTAGTAACTTATCAACTTAAAAACAATCAACGTAATTTATGTCCCAAAAGAAACATAGTATTTATGTTTCTAAACTAGCAAACAAAAGATAATTTAACTTTTAAAGTTATTAAACTAAACATTATGGGAAGAGAATAAAAAGATAATGATGAAAATGAAGAGGAACTACAGAAAGACCTATACAAGCAAGAAATTAATGTTTATTGAATGAATGAACAAGAAGGAAGAATGTTAAAAAGAGGAAGAGAAAGAGCAATAGGAAGAGGAAAAATGAAAGAAGTAATAAGAAGTAGGAGTTAGGAAGACCACATATATCATGCATAGTAGATGAGTCATATAGAAGGGAGGGAGTAAATAAACAGAGTTAATTTTAGCTACATTATGGGTTAAAGATGTTTTTGTGGGTTAGCTAGGAACCAAACTACCATGTTCCCATGAGAAAATGCATTCCACATTCCAAACAACCAACATATTAGCAGAAAAATGGTGCACTTGTAAATGCTTGTGTTTTCACTGGCTCTTCCTGTTTTCTCTAGTCTTCGATAGATCATAGAATAATAGTTTTAGAGATGAAAGGGACTTTATATAAATCAAGTCACAGAATCACAGATTTTGAAAGTTGGAAGGGATCTTCCATCTCAATTTTAAAATAAAGAATCTGAAGCTCAGAGGTTGTCTAGGGTCATATAGCTGGTAAAGGCACAGGATCAGGGTTGAATCCCATCAAGAGCAGTGACTGACTTGGATCCATTGTCTTGATTTAATTTTTTTCTGATGTGGAGATTAGGTAGCTAAGACATCCTTACCCCCACCTAGGCAGAATCATACCATGCTCAAGTTGGATGAATCATGCATTTGAAAGGCCCAGACATGGAAAGCATTATTTAATGCAAAAACAGAGATAAAATCAAGAATCACAAAAAAGTCTGAGAGGAGAGGACTTAATGAGAAGAAAATTTGGATGTTTAAGTGGCAATAGTCCAATAATTGACAAGCAGCAATGTGTTGGACTAAACTAAAAACTCTATTAATTTGTAATACGTTGTGGTTTATTCTGTAGTCTCTTTTGAGTAGAAAATTCTTGACCTCATTATTATTTGCTACATTACTGTCCATATGGTAAGAGACAGTGGTTTTAATTTGTCCTCAGAGTTTCAGGATTATCCCATTTTTTGGTACATCAGTAGCTTGAAAACAAGTTTGTATAGCTACATAATAGTCACGCTTTTTTGCTGGCGTGTGTGTGTGTGTGTGTGTGTGTGTGTGTGTGTGTAAGTATTGTTTAGTGGATGTTTCTCCTTTTCCATTTTTGACTTCTTCCACCAATCACTGCACAGGGGATCACCAGCGGGAGGGACTCTCAAACAATAAAGCTAGAGACTCTGAGTTTAATCATACTTTGGATAGCTCTGTTTAAGAATATCCTGGAAGAATGGCATGGACTTGCAGTCAAAGGATCAAATCTAAGTGTAGAATTCTGAAACTTTGGCATTTAGTTTAAAATGAAAGCATTTTCACCATTTTTCTCAAAGGTCATTTTCCCCATGGAAATTCATGAGAGGAAATAGGACTTTTGGCTATATATTCAACCATAAATATGTTTTTTAAAATATAGTTAGTCAGTTAGCAAGCATTTACTAAGTATTTGATATATGATATGTACTGTGCTTAGTTCTTGGTATACAAAGAAAGGCAAAAATAATCTATGTTTTTATGTAGCTCATGTTCTAATGAGTATGGCAACATGCAAAACAAAGGTATATATAAGATATATACATATGCATATAAAATATTAAAGAAATGTAATTTCAGAGGGATGGTACTAGAAAGTGGGGTCATAGTCACTTCTACTGAAAATATTTCCTGGAAAGGTTCTAGACTTCTAGTCAAGATGGTTGCCTGAAAGACGGTAGATAGCCTAAATCTGACATAGATATTCTAGCAAAGACCTGAAAACTTCATTAGATCAAATGACAGAAATCCAAAGAGAAATTATAGTAACTACATATATATGTATATGTCCATATGGAGTATACTCCATAACTACATGGAATGTCACTCAGAAGATCACAGGAGAGAGTTAAACAGGCCACCAGTAAAACCAGCACCAGAACAAATAAGCAAGGTGCCATTCAATGAGACCAGAAATGAGCTCAAGAAATGTATAGCTTACAAGGCTTTATTTCCACAGTTAGCTGGAATACAGAGCTTTATCAAGAAAGATCCAAAAGAGTGAAAAAGTCAGTTATTGATCTTGGGAGCAGCAATAATCAGTTTGGTTGGGATAATGCTCAGACTAAAATGCCCTAGAGATCTGAGGTCTTGAAAACTCTGTTCTGAGATTCCACAGGTATCCATGAAGATCCATGAAGAATAAACTCCAAAGATTTTAGGATGTTTAACCTCAGGAGGTAGAAGTCAGCTCAAGAATTCAGGTATTAAGACCACCCCATTGAAGAAAACAGTAGGAACAGAGTGCGCACTCTGAGAAAAAACACCCAGGTTCAGGAACTAAAACTGGAGAAATGAGTAAATGGAAGAAGATACCAACTACCATGGAGAATTGTTATAAATAAGAGTTGCCAAAAATCTACTCCACAAGGAAAAAGTAGTTGCAAAACAATTGCAAATAGAATTTCAAAGGAAAAAAAAAAACTCCACTATTTTACACAAGAACTATATTAATACCTAGAACAAATGAAGCAAGACATAAAAATGAAATAAAAGCCCTGCAAGAAAGAATTGGAAAGAGAAAAATAGTTTAGAATCGAAAGTGACAAACTTTACCCAAGTAATATACTCTGAAAATTTAAATGGACCAAACATAAATCAATGACCATGACACAGCAAGGAATATTAGAATAAAATAAAAACATAGAATAAATAACAATTGCAAGATGATATAAAACAGACCGACTCGGAAAACATGTCAAGAAGATAAAATTAAAAAAAAAAGAAAAAAAAAAGATAAAATTTAAAAATTACTTGACTACTTGAGAAACATGATTAAAATTGAACAATAAAAGAAATTTATGATGTCAAGAAGTCATAAATTAAATTTGCCCAGATTAATCCCAACTAGTAAGTGAATTGAAAATAAAATGGACAAATCAACTCCTGAAAGAAACTCCAAAGGAAAAATCACAGGTATATTATAGACAAAATCCAGAGCTTCCACTCAAAGAAAAAAAATACTTCAATAATCTAGAAAGAAAGAGTTCAAGTATTAGAAACCAGGACATACCAGTCCTACTTTAAACAAGAGGAGATCTTGGAATACCATATTCTAAAAGTTAAAAAATATTAATTTACAACCAACAGTATTTTTCTCTTCAGAAATGAATATAATTCTGCAAAGAAGTGGGAGAGGAAAGAAGTGACCCTTTAATGGAATAGAGATTTTACAAGAATTTCTGAGGATAAGACCAGAGTTAATTACATTTTGAAATATAAAGATATTTTATATCAAAAAAATCTAGAAAGATAAATTTATTTGAAATCTTGAAAGGAATTATTGACAACATAGTCCTATCATTCTAATTGGCAAAGAAACAAACATCTTTAAGAAACTTAATGCTTTAAAAGAAAACTGAGAGTTAAAAATGAAAACAGAAAATCCTGTAGGTAAATGGATTGTGCAGATAGGATTTTAAGGTAGAAAAGAAAATAGAGGGCAAAAAGGATGCACTAGGATGTGTGAGAAGAATAAATAAATATAGAGGAAAGGGGAACACCCATAAGCCTCATTCACCTGCAATGGAAAATGTGAATTGAATATGTATATACATATACATGCATACACATAATCTTAGATAAGACCATGTTAGTTATCAAACTTCTTTCTCTAGGTTTCTTCTCCTTTTGTGATTTCAGAGAACTTAAAAGGACCATGAGCTATAATTCTGGATCCCCATGTTGAATATATGTATTGTTTGGATTGGGTAGGAATCCCCAGAATCAAATGAGCAGCTTTGGAAGGATCAGACTGAGTAGTATTAGCAGATACATTTCTTGATTGGCCAAATTGTTTAACTCTGGATTATAATGAAGACAAAATATACTAGGTACATACTAAATAAGATTAAAGTAATGAATGCAGATGGTTATGGAAAATGAATATTTGTAGAAGACAAATTTGTTTAAAAATTTTTTCAGCTCATTTTTCTGGGAAATCATGTTTACTGGACTTATAGGCAGACTCATAGACTTAAATGGAGGGGAGAAAATGTTGTTGTTGGTTCTTCATTCTTACAGAAAAACAGTGATATCAAAAAGGCTTTATAAATATGATTTTATTTAATCCTGACCATAACCCTGAGAAATTGGTGCTCTTATTTTCATTCTAGAGTTGAGGAAAGTGAGGGAAACAAAGGTTAGATAACTTGCCCAGGCTCACACAGCTATTTGGTGTCTGAGACAGAATTTGAACTAAGGTCTTCTTGATTCTAAGTCCACTACCTTATCCACTGTGCCATTTAGTTGTCTCAGTGAAGGTGCAAATAAAATACTGAAAGGAAAATCATCAAGAAGCAGGTGCTTGACTTTATAAATCTGAAAGTCAAAAATGGTTATTAAATCATTGATTCCAAGATACATGCTAATGATAATAAGGGTTGTCGCCATCTCTTACTCTACAGGCCTCAGGGCTTTTGCTGTATCAGTTCCAAAAGTTTTGAAATTATTAGTGAAATGAAGACATATTATACCTGAAATTTCTTCTGGTTTTCAGGGAGAGTAGAAATTAGGCAAATCCAACAGTGAGACAAACCCTACTCACTGATGCCAGATAAACTGTTTTAGACTTTGATGCAACAGATAATAATTCTTAATGAATTGATTTTTCTCTGAAGACTATATCAATCATGATTTTATCAATGTTTGTACATTTGGAGTACATGTAGAATTTGGCTTAGATTATCCAGTCAACTGGACAGAAGGAAATTTATAATGGAGAGACTCTAGAACAAATTGTGATTAAGTAACAACACTGGATTGACAGCACCAGCAGATTCTAGAGTGGAAGAATCCAGATAGTCTCAGCACTCAAATTAGCCCATTGTGAAAGGTTAAGATACTGTACTGAGGTGAAGTCCAAGGTAGATAGAGCTTCCATAGGTGAAAGTGAATTGTTTCCAACTATGGGATAAATGGTATAACTACTGATTTTGTTAAAATAATTTTCTACTGGAAAAATTTGGATGCCAGTTTAATAGAACAATATTCTAGGCCTGAACTGTGAACTTGTGGCAAATGATTCACCTTATCCTGTTGGCATGACTCATTATCAGCATTATATTCACTGAATAGATATTAGTTGACAGCAGTGAGCTTACCAAAATAACCACAAACAAACCGTCATAACCCCAAACCCCCAAAACACAGTGGCTAAAATCATATCATCAACTTCTGACTGGATTACTAAAACAGCTTCTTTTTTGGTCTCTCTTCCTTAAATCATTTCCCAGGCTAATCTATGTTCTCCACTGTTGCTAAAGTGATTTTCCTAAAGTGCAGATCTATGTTATCCCCTTACTCAATAAATGCTAATGGCTTCCTGTTACCTTTAGGATAAAAATCCTG
Source organism: Sarcophilus harrisii (assembly GCF_902635505.1). Classification (NCBI taxonomy): domain Eukaryota; kingdom Metazoa; phylum Chordata; class Mammalia; order Dasyuromorphia; family Dasyuridae; genus Sarcophilus; species Sarcophilus harrisii. The sequence goes on from NC_045427.1 coordinate 179,259,240, forward strand.
ACATAATTTAAAGCTGTTTGGCTTATGTGATGGATATATTAATCTTTTCTCAGCAGCAGGATGGAATGTGTGTTCTTCCAGCAAATGGGCACTGATCCCATCTCTGCTTGACTATGACAGTTGGTGATTTTGTTTGTGGACATCCAGACCACTGAATACTGACAATAGGACTAGCAGTGTTCCTACCACTTTCTTATACATTAATTTAAAAAAAAGAATGATATTAGCCATATGATGATTGATGAACACTAGAGCCCTGAAATAATCAAATCATCTTCTCTACAATCTATGAAATTTCAGTCTTTGGCTTTGATCCCCAGTCCACTTCAGACAAATAACTTCATGGGATTAACTCATGACAAAACATCTGACATATACAGGAAGATGATAACAAGAGCCTTATTGTAGCTTCTGAGCTTAGTTCCTGATCAGAACCTAATCATGTAACTTTATGATTTCAGCATCGATATTTAAAGTTGTTAAATCTATGTGACTTAAAAAGCCATTGTCAAATAATGCAACAAGGTTGGATGGGAGACCTGATAAAGTGTTATTAAGATTTTGACCAACTTTGAGCCATCATGTAAATTTATTATAAGAGGATATATATTTTCCTAATTGTCAAGAAAGATTTCAGAAAACTGAAAAGATTTCTTTGATGGAACAGAAAGAAGACATAAGACAATTTTCCTCATCACTGTGGGTTTTCACATTCAGTGAATCTATTAATCTGTAAACCACTGGGATGGTTTTTTTTTTCAGAAGCTTTAGTCCTTGATACCTATATCTTTGGTAAAATGAAAGTAATGATCTCTCAGGTTCAAGTAATACAGTTTTAGAAGATTCTAAAATCTTGTCTAATCTATGGGACTGACTGTGTTTAAAAACTGATTCTACTAGGACAGGCAGCAGGGAATGATAACAAAATATAGATATGACTAGTTGTAAATGATGGACTAAAGTTCAAGCTCAGTGACATCTCTGCTTTGAAAGAGGCTTACATTACAGAATATAGATAGTCTTTTGTTAATAGGATAATAGTGGCTTTTCACATATTTGCCTTGAGAAAAGGCGATAATAGAAGCTGGTGGTGTGTGCTTGTAATCCCTGCTAAGAAGGAATCTGAATTTGAGAGACAATTTGAGTTCAGAGTTCTAAGCTGCTGTAGGTTAACTAATCAGATATCTTGAGCTAACTCAGCACTAAAGTGAACTTCTGGATCCTCAGAGTTCATCAGGTTGCTTTAAAAAGGAAAGTGTCTGCCTAAGTTGCAAATAAAGCAGATCAAAGCTCCCATATAAATCAGTAATAGGATTGATCCCTTGAGTAGCCATTGTACTCCCACTGTGGGTGAGACAGGAAGATATGATTTCAAAAAACTAACAAAAAAACAAATGTGAAGATGGAGTCACTTAAGTGACTTTCTAAAGAGTTCTACACTTAGTTTTCTTGATGTGTTTTCTGTTTATATTACAAGTATGAACACATTACTCCCACTTTAATGGAGGTCTCATAGCCAAATAAAACAGTAAAGTAAAACAAATAATACAGTAAGCATATCTGAAAATTTTTGCAGGATTTTATATCTACATTTACCCCCATTAAAAAAAGAAATATATTTTCTCTCCATCCCATGTCTCACTCCATTGCAAAAAAAAGGAACCCCCCCATTTCATATATTTGTGTGTGTGTGTGTGTGTATGTGTGTACATGTTTCATTCTGCATCTTAAAATTTTCCCCTATTGGTAATGAATAACATATTTGTTTCATTATTGATCTTCTGGAGTAATGAAGGGTTATTGTATTTACTCTAATTCTGATACAGCCTTCAAAGTTCTTTGCACAATGTTATATAAATGTTTTCCTGATTCTTCCCACTTCATTCTTTGTGAGTTTATAAATATTTTCAAAATTATTCATTTTTATAACATGATGTTAGGATATAAATTACCCTTCTGGTTCTATTCACTTCACTCTATGTTAAGTTTATATATTATTATTATTATATTTTTCAATGTCTTTTTGAAATCATCTATTTTCCTATTTTTTATACCAAAGGAGTACTTCATCATATTCATATGCCAGAACTTATATAGACATTCCTTAGTCATTGAAAATCCTCTTAAGTTTCAGGTTTTTGCATTACAAAAAGTGCTGCTATAAATGTTTTTGTACAGACTCTTTTTCTCTTTCTTTTATTTCTTTTAGGTATAGACTTAACAGTACAATAACTGGGCACTCACTGTGTAGTAACTTTGTGTCTATAGTTCCAAATTGCTTTTCAGAATGGTTATATGTTTATTTCCTCATAGCAATTGAAGCAATTCCAACATTTATAATTTTCATTCAGAAAAGAACCCAACAAACATCTTTGAGACTAAGTCATATGAAGCTGAATCTTAGAATTGTTTTAGTTTTCATTTCTTTAATTAGTAGTGATTTGGAGAATTTTTTTTCATATGTCTCTAAATAATTTGGGTTTATTCCCATGAGGAATGCATATTCTTATCCTTAGACCATTCATGAATTAAGAAATGGCTCTTTTAAAAAAAATTAGATTATTTCCTTATATATCTTGGAAATAAGGCCTTAATCAGAAAAACTTTTTGCCAAGATTTTCCCCAGTTGTTTCCCTTTAAATCTTAGCTTTATGAGATTTGTTACATAAAATCACTGATAATTTTATGTCAAAATTATCATTCTTCTATTATCTTCTTTATATCTTGTTTGCTCAAGGACTTTTTTCTATCTTGCCCATTGTATGATGGGCAATTTTTTCCATGTTTCTAATTTGTTAATGGTGTGGATTTTCATATTTAGTTCATGTATCCATTTAGGACTTATCTTTGTATAAAGTGGGAGGTAGGCTTAAGTCTCATTTCTTCCGTGATACTATCTAATTTTCCTAGTGGCTTTTGTTAAATAGTGAATATTTATCACAATAGGTTGAGTCTTCAAATAACTGAATGGTAGGGTACTAGATAATTTGCTTCTATATATTGTATATTCAGTCTATTCTATTAGTTAATCTCTTTGTTTCTTAACCAGTCCCAAAATGTTTTTATAAAAACTTTTTTTGTGGTACAGTTTGAGATTTAGTAACCTATGAGCTAGGTCTTCTTTAATTCCATTTCTTTTCATTTAGTTGAATTTATATAGTTCTTGCATATATCTTGTAAGGTAGACTCCCAAGTATTTCATACATTCTGTAATAATTTTAATTGAATTTTTCTTTCTATTTCTTCTAACTCAGTTTTATTGGTATTGTGTAGAAATTCTGATGATTCTGTGAATTTAATTTATTCCTGAAAGTTGATTAATGTCATTAATTGGTTTAATTAACATTTTAGTTGACCTTTAAGAGTTCTTTAAGGGTTCATATCCTCTGCAAAAAGTGGTAATTTTGTTTCTTCTTTTATTCAAAGGCTTTCCCTTCAATTTTATTTTTTTCATTTCCCTTCTCTTTGTGTCTTTTCTGACTCATTGTAGTGTTCATAGGCTCTATCTGCCAGCTCAGTGTTCAGGTATACATTATCATTAATCCTTCCTTTAGTACAGGGAGCTACAGACTATGCTTGCATATTTGTTACAAACAAATACTACATTTTTATTAATAGCTTTTATTTTAATATCACATCTCTTTCTCTTTCTCACACACACACATATATACACACACATATATAAATATATTTTACTGTATTTCTTTCTCAACCTTTTCTATGGTAACCATCTCTTATAGTACAAAAGAGGAAGAGGCAAACCTACAAAATTAACCAATGTAACAAAAAATTTGATGTTATATGCATTTCACATCTATAGTTTCCTCACCCTTGTCAAGAAGAGGGGGTGAGTATCTTTTAACCAACTATACATTTATTTCTTCTTACCAATATTTAATAATCTCAATCTTATCAATAACCAATAATCTCTTCTTTAGGACCAACCTTTGTTATTATAATTTTATAACATTAAGCTTCAATATTTGTTGTTACAATTTACATCACTGTAATCCTTATATATATTGTTTTCTTGGTTCTTATTACTGTACTTTACAATACATGTCTCTCATGCCTCTCTGTATATATCACATTTAAAATTTCTTGCAGTACAATACTATTCTATTATTTTTATATACAAGAATTTATTTAATCATTAACTATTTGTGAATATGTACTTTGTTTCCATTTTTTGCTACCACAAAAAGTACTACTATATTTTGTCGTATATGGGATCGGTCATTTTGTTATTGATATCCTTGAGGTACAGTTCTAGCAGTGGTATCTCTGGATGAAAGAGTATAGGCATTTTAGTGAGTTTTACTTTTAGAAGTTGTGAGAGCTAAGTTCCCAGTGTAATAGCATTATTTGAGCAAGCCACTTCTCATTTTGAAAATGATTTGCATTCTAACCTATGAGCTAAAATTTCCCCAATAGAAATAATGTGAAAGGTCATCTTGGCATCATGAATTGTGAACCTACTTTAAGAAAAAACATCAGTTTGGGGGCAAAGCCAAGATGGTGAAGAGGACACATATTTCTTTCTTTCTTTTTTTTGCTGAGACAATTAGGGTTAAGTGACTTGCCCAAGGTCACACAGCTAAGAAGTGTTAAATATAGCCAGGACTGGGTTTTTTTTATTCTAACTTTTAATTTAAATTTTTTCTAATTAATTAATTTTTTTTTTTTTTTTTTTTTTTTTTTTTTTTTTTTTTTTTTTTTTTTTTTTTTTTTTAGGATGCACATTTCTCTCTGACCTTCTTCTACAACCCTCAGACTAATTAGCAAATCCAGCCTCTGAATTAGTTCTGGATCAGCAGAACCCACAAATATCGGGAACGCAACAAATGACCAGCAGAAGAAAAATTTAAAGATTGCCAGAAAAGATCTGTTTCAATCAGAAACGGAGGGAGGCAGCCAAGCTCAAGTAGGCTGAGCACAAATGCCAGCACAGACAGCACAGAGCAGGGGTGGTACAGACACTGTGGGGTGGAGAATCTAGCAATGTTGGCTACTCTGTACCAATATTGGCTACTCTGCCCTGGCTGCTAGCCAGTAGATCAGCAGAGAAGTTATAAAACATCCAACACAAACACAAAAGGAAGAGTATATCCCAAAGCACAGGAGTCTCATGGGACTTGGGCATACCCACTCAGCCCAGGAATGAGTCTACACTGACCTAGTACAGCTGCACCTGCTTATAGAGGAAGCCACTGCTTGTAGAGGAAGCTTGGAAAACCTTCCTTGCCCTAAAAGCAGACCTTATCATTTTTTTAAAAAATGAGTAAAAAAGTAAAGAGAATTCTGATGATAGACAACTTCCATGGTGAAAGAGAGGAACAGATTTCAAACTCTGAGGTGACTAAAGGCAGATTGTCTCCAGAGGAAGCCCCAAAAGGTGATATAACCTGGTCCCCACACAAGGCTCTCCTAGAAGAAATTAAAAAAGGATCTTGAAAGAGAGCTAGAAGAAAAATGGGGAAAAGAAATGAAAAATTTGCAAGAGGATTTGGAAAAGGCATATAACTCATTAAAACATTGATTTGATAAAATGGAAAAAGAAAACAACTCCCAGAAAAAAGAATCTGTGAAACAGAAAAAGAAAATAACTCCTTAAAAGATATAATTTGTGAAATGGAAAAAGAAATTAACTCCTTAAAAAACAAAATTTGTGAAATGGAAAAAATTCCATAGAACAGACAGAACAACTCATTTAAAAATTCAATTGGACAAATACTAAAAGAAATTTTAAAAAGTTAATGGGGAAAGACATGAGTTTGAGTTTTATCTTCGACATATATTGATTGTGTGATCCTGAGCAAAATACTTAACATCTCTATGTTCCAGGCAATTCTGTAAGACTATAACTTCAAAACAATTGCCAAAATCCCACTGGTGGGTGGTATCTCTATCCTAGGATTTCCCTAGCCCAGTAAAATCCAGGTATTTGTCAAATTGCTCAATATCTGTCTTAATCTTGTATATTAAATAAAATGACACTCTTGTTTTTACAGAAAGGCTTGTGTGAGTGTGAACTGGTGGATACAAACTGCCAAAATGACTGTTGCCAAAGCTTAAGGATTCCAAATTCATGAAACTCTTGGAATAAGTCCAAAAAACCCACATGATCATCAACGGAAGCTCACTAAGACTAGCTGCTCATTTACCATATCTGCCTTTTCCCTATAAATTCCCTGCTGTCAATTCATTAGATTCGATTCATTGATCATTTTCTAAACAAAAGGCTTTTTTATCCCAAAGATCTTTTACTTTTTATTGCTTTCGTTATTTAGTCACTTTAAGTCATGTCTGATTCTTTGTGACTCCATTTTGGAGGTTTTATTGGCAAAGATACTGTAGTAGTTGGCCATTTTCTTCTCCAAATCATTTTTCAGATGAAAAACCGAAGCAAAGAGAGCTAAGTGACTTGCTCAGGATCACATAACTCGCAAGTGTTCTGAGGTCAAATTTGAACTCATGAAAATGAGTCTTCCTGGTTTGAAGCTCATTGCTCTATCCACTATACCATCACTTTGAATTTTACACTGATTTCATATTTTTTTTTAAACATTACTTTCTAAGTTCCTTCTGATATTATAATTTACTACCATTTTAATCAATAGGACTGGGTCATGGTTTTTTTTGGCTTAATGAATGATGAAAAATTATCTGTTATGTCCTGGATAGACTGCAGACCTCTCTTTTCATAGCATGTTACCAAGTGGCCTTTGAATAGCATTGATCAGTAAGTCACTAATCATTGCTACTTGTTTTATTCCTGTGATACTATAATTGTAATAGTGGAAAGTAGTGGAAAGAATGGCAAATTTCAGAAAATTTCAGAATTGGAAAACTAGAAGGGATCTCAGAAGTTACTTAGTAGTCATTTCTGGAAACAATCTGCATTGTAACATACTTGTCGGATTGTCTTTCAGTTTATTGTGGGAAAGCCTTATCTCTTGAGGAGCCTATTTGATTTTTGTAAAGCCCTATTAGTAAATTTTTTCCTTATGAAAGTGAGGGTGGGGGAGAAGGAAGGTTACCCCTATACAATTAATCATAAAGTCTCAAATATCATGACTTAAATAATCAATCAAAAGAAAATTATGTGTGAATAAACTCTTAGGTTAAAAGGATAATAAGAACTTTGGGTCATTAGATAAAGACAGATGGTGGCAACTGGAACTATCTTTTGATTTACTAAATAAATTCAAATCAGTCTCTTGGGTTACATATTAAAATAGCAAGCTAGTTTGGAATTAGTTGATTGGGAGAAGAAAGGAAGGAGGCACACATTTAATAAGGTACCTATTATGTGTCAGACATTGTACTAAGAACTTACAAATATCTCATTTGATTCTCAAAACCACTTTGGATCTGGATACTATTTTTATTCCTATTTTATAGTTGAGGAAACTGAGGTACATAATGGTTAAATTATTTGTGCAGGCCACACACACTATGAATAACTGAGACTAAATTTGAACTCAGTAAGTCTAAGGATATCAAAAGGTGCTTGTAGGTAGGTAGCTGGGTCTAAATTCAGGAGATGAGGATTCCAGATCTGAAAGACAATTCATTTTGAGGCTTAGACATAGTACTTCTCTCTCTTTCCATATCTTATTAACTATTTTACTAGGGAGACTGAAAGAATTAGGAGTAGAAAGAGATATGCTGAGGGCCAACAAATCTGAGAAAAGTAAAAAAAAGTATTCAACAATGAAATTGACCAGGTATGGACTAATCTTATGAAGTTAAAAAAATCAGAATACTTAGATGGTCCTTTGCTCTTATAGTAGTGTCCTCTAGAGCCAATGGCACACATTGAAGAAAGGTGGCTTCATGATTCTTCAAGGATTCCCACACTTAGATTCCAATAGAGGGAATCTAAAGGGAGCAAGGGCTCCAAGAAGGTAGAAAAGCAGCAGGGGGAATTGATTTAGTCAATTATTCTACTCAGTACTGGAAAGAAGATAGATCACTTTGTATAAATTGCTAGGTAAGAAATGAGGCCAAAAAATGGCTTCTTTTACCTATTCAAAAAATCAGTCTGGAGGGAGAAGATCCTTGGGGTTTCTGGCCAAGACTGAAAGAAATTGCTGTTTACACTCTGAGTCATTAGGGCTCAAACACTGACCAAGTGAGCCTTGGACTGATATCTGCTATTGCTCAATTTATGAAAGTCGGAGTGATTTGGATTTAAGGCATGGTCCTTAAGGAAGAAATCTATCTCATAAGCCCGAAGATATCTTACAAGGTTGCAGTAATCAAAATTTACATTCCTTTGGTCAGGGTACTTGTAGGTAAGGGTATGATACCCTTAGTGGACAGAGCAAGGTGAGGGAAGGGGCGAAGGAAGGAGAGAGGGAAAAAAAGAAGGGAAGGAAGGAAAGAAATAAGCAAGCAAGCAAAGAAAGAAAGAAGTTATGAAGAAAACAAGGAAGGAACCCGTGTTCTCTAACTAGAACTTGACAATTGGGTCCTCAGTGGCGTAGCTACAACTACTGGTCCTTTGTTCATGAAGAGGACCATGACATCAAAAAGATGATGCCATAACTTGTAAGTGAATTAGACTTAAGTGAGGGAGGGTCTCATTTCTTAGCCAGCCTTAATCACTGAATGGACATTGTATCAGCCCAACTGAGACCTGGGAAAGACTTTAATTAAAAAGATCAAGGTCTCCCATTGCATTTGGGGCCATTTCCAGTCATCCTGATCTTTCTTACTGTTTGACCCACATAAGTCTGGTGATTTTGCAAACCACTCCTTCATTTAAATCCAATACACTTGCAAGTTATGGTATCATCTTCTTGATGACATAGTCCTCTTCAGGAATGAGGGACAAAACAACAATAGATTGCTAGAGGTGGATGATCTAGATATAGATGATTTGCTTGCATACATTTTGTACGTACTTTAATTGATGAAAATTGATTGTTTTTATTCATTTTTGTTGTCTTACTGATCACTTCTCAAATAGGCACTAAAATTCATGGTTGGTTCTTTCATTACATCACTTTGTTCCATAATCTTGCTTAGATCTGAATTTTTATAAGGAGTATAGGATAATCCTCAAGGATTGGCTATGGAAGTGAACAGAAAGGAGTATTTGCTAAAGATATTAATAATATTAATAGTTAACATTAATGATTTAGAAATATGTAATTTTGTCCTCATAAGAGCCTGGGAGGTAGGTGTTAGTATTATTCTTATTTTAGAGATGAGGAAACTGAGGCACACAAAGAAGTTGTGACTTGTCCAAGGTAATACAGCTAGTAAGTGTTTGGATTTGAATTCAGGATTTCCTGACTCCAAGTTCAACATTCTATCCCCATAGTGCTAACTACTTGAATCCTGAGCACCATCTCGAGATGTCATGGAGGTTGAATAAGAGTTCTTTGTTAGCTCAATCTTAATTTTTCAAATCAAGATAATCTTTTATTTCCAAATCATGATTGAAGGCTGGTACCATCAGACTATTATAGTCTAATAAACTTTATTTGTTGAGTTCTTAGAGAAACTTCTATATTATCATTTATTCTTGATTTATGCTAATGAAATTATAGGAATAATGGGAGTTATAGTCAGAAAATGTCTTAAACATTATCTAATTCAGCTTCTTTATTTTACCATGTAGGAAACTGCTGCTTAAGTCTTGATTCAAGTTACAGAGATTGAGAGTAGAAGGACCAAAATTCATATGGAAATTCTCTGCCTCCTCAGTGAATTTTTCATTATACTATGTTGATAGCTCTTTATACTCCTAAAATACAGCTCTTCCATTTCACTAATTCTCCCTTTCTTTCTTACTCTCTCTGCCTCCTCAAAATCTTTAAAAATACTTTTAGGATGAAATCTAAAATCTTCAGTTTGTCATTTAAAATCATCTATTATTTAACTCTCATCCCTATCTACTTTTCCAGAATGTCTCAATTGCCTTCATGTGTTCTCTTTTTCAGTCTTGCTGTTGAACAAGCAGTAACCTGTATCTAGAACTCATTTCCCTCTTAGCCTCTAGAATTCCTAGGTGTCATATCTTAGATGAGACCATTCTTGATTCTCCTAGTTTTTAGAAGTCTGCCCATCTTGAAATTAATTGTATTATATTACATAAATTAAAATAACTGATTAATTATTTATTCACATACTGTATTCCCTAGAACTGCAAAGGAATATAAGGTCTTTTAAGCAAGCACTATTTTACCAGTGCCTGCAACATAACAGGCTGTTAAATAGTTACTGAACTGATTGAATTGATGCCAGAAGTTTCTTGGAGACAATTATATTATGTACTAAAGGTGAATTTCAGGAAAAAAGTGATTCATTATCTGAAAGACATAACTATATGATTAAGATCTAGATAAAGTGCTACTTACATTTACTTTATATCTTATTGATTTCTGCTAATAATCATCTTTCAGAATGCTGGTTAATTTTCCTCTCCCCCCCCATATTTTCCATAAGCTTGTTGTTTTTACTTATCCAATTTAGAGGCTGTTTAGTCTAATAATCTAGCTTTGCTAGATGGTTTAGTGAATACTATGCTTGATTTAGCATCAGCAAGACTTGAATTAAAATCCTCTCTCCTCCTAGGAGTAACTTAATCTGTCATCCTCACTTTTCTCAACTGCAAAATGGAAAGTACTATTGCCTTCCCTACCCAATTGCTCTGAAAATCAAGTAAGATAATTTACATAAAATGCTTTAAAAGATTTCAAAATGCTATATAAATAGTAGCTATTATTATTTGCAGGCAAGGAAACAAATGATATATTTTTTTGTGTGGTAGAATAGAATCAGCCTTGATTCTATGATCTAGGTTCAGATTCCAGCTCTCACCCTTGCTATCTGCTGTACTGAGCAGGTTATTTAAGTTCTCTGTGCCTTAGTTTCTTTATTTGTAAAATGGGAGTGTTGAACCAGATGACCTTTGATGTCTTCTTTAGAACTAGATTTGTTATCCTACTTACTGAATTAGCCCATTGTGTCTGAACTATTTTTCTATTTCCACATGATTGAGAAATTCCTGTCAATACTAAGACAATATAGAAAGTTGGTTTTTTGTTTGTTTGTTTTGGTCACCTTCAGGTTGCTCATATTAGCTATGGATTTCAAGTGAATCCAACACTTCCCCACTCCACCCCCAACCTTTTTTTTTTTTTTTTTTTTTTTTTTTTTTTTTGTTACAGCTTTCAGTAATAACAGCTCCCTAAACTGGCTATTTAAGACTCTTAATTTAGGAAAGCTGTTTAGACTTGCTTATCCACCTAAGGAGAAAAACACTAGTGTCTTTAAAAACAACGATAACAAAAAGCTGTAGTCAAACATCGAGGTGCAGCTCTGCTTCCTGGTGCTATGTAAAGTAGGAAACTTTTTAACAGCATCGTTTGCCAAAAGAAGGCTCTATTCCACTCACCACAGGCAGTCTCTGAACATAAACCTCTCTGGAAATCCCACAGAGCTTCTTTGTAAAGAGAACTTCTTGTTTCGATCAGTTTTTCGAGCAAGCCAAGAAGTAGGCCATTGATTTCTAACACTGTGGTACGGAGACACAGACCAAGGGAGAATGCTCAGCTTTGTAACCCCCTAAGAGGTCTGTAGTTCTGTGAGAGGTTTGGCAACACCTTCTTAGCCCTCATGTGCAATCTCTTCTCCTCAAAATCATTCCTAAACACAGCTGTAACCAGGGTGGTGCTAAGCACTGACAATAATAGAACCATAGAATGTTAGAACTGGAAGGGACTTTAGAGCTCAGCGAATGCAAGCTTCTCATTTTGTGGAAGTGGAAATGAAATGTCAGAAAAACTGATGGACTGTCCAAGGTCACCCAGCTAGTTAGTGGCGGAGAAAGGAACAGCAGCCCAGGCCTCTTGACTCCCTTTCCAGGGCTATGCCCCACTGCCCCATGTTACATTCTGGCTCAAAAACCTCCAGTGGCCTCCCACTGCCTACTGGACAGTGTCAAAACTAGCCATCTTGGCAAGGAAGGCAGCTTTTCAACTGGCTTTATACTACTCACCCAACCTTATCTTTCTGATAGGAAAACTTTCAACAATTACAGAAAGCTAGAATTAGAAGGGGAGAATGAGTAGTTAGTTTACCTGTACTTGAAGGAGAATTTTTTCCCCCATCAGTTCTCTTTATTGCCAAAATCTTTTCTCTGTGATTATGTACAATTTATCAAGTCAACAAGCATTTACAAGACACTTAATGTGGTCCAGGAATTATGTTAAGATTTGGGGCTCAGTAATAATATAACCACAAGTTAAGGCATTTATCTCGGCCAATGAGGAGAGACTCCCATACCAATGGGCACAGGAACTGATGTTACATTCAGATAAGATAAGCACCATGAGAAAAAACTGATAAGGAGAATATGTAGGGGGAATTAAGGGATTCCATTTAAGTAGAAGAAAGCTGAAAAAATACGTTAAGGTGTAATGGGCTGAAGCTGGAGTTGATGCGCTGAGGTCCCAAGCATGTGAGGCTAAATAGCAATTGGATGATACTCTATTAATATATGCTTGAAGAAAGAATGGCCCCACCCACTCTTTGTGCAAGTTTTGATGTGTTGTATAGGAAATGACATAGAGACGATTTTGGTGGGTGGAGAGAGAGAGGCAGAGAGACTGCTGGCCAGGTTTGTGTCGCAGCTGCTCACACTTCCTATAGCCATCCCCCTTCATCTCCTCAAAAAATAAAGATCGAGAATTTTCCCTTAACCTGAATTCCTGACTCTGGCTGATTTTAAAATATGCGGTCATCACATGAAGGAAGAAAGTTGAGTGAATTCAATGAGCAGCTTGTTATCTATTATAGGCTAGGCACAGTACTCCAGATACAAAGAAGAGCAAAAATGTCTTAAAGAACTCACACTCTAATAAGGAATACGACACACAAATAACAAGGTGCAAAAAAAATATACATGGTTATAAGTTGAAAATAGTCTTAGAAGGAAAGCACTAGCATTAAGGACTCTGGGAAAGGCCCCCATTAAGAAACCGCATGTGAAATTATGTAAAATATATCCATAAAAGTCATATGAAAGAAAACATAGATTCCCCCACCCTAATATAAAAAAACCCTCACAAAAAATAAAATTATATAGAGTTGGTTGTTAAACAAAATTACAGAGAAAGAGAATGAGAGAGAGAGAAAGAGAATGTGAGTGTGTGTGTGTGTGTGTGTGTGTGTGTGTGTGTGTGTGTGTGAGAGAGAGAGAGAATTGATTATCATCAGGACATCCATGCTTATTACACATATGGTCATTGAGCCTTTGCTTGAAGATGCCCAATGTAGAGAAACGTCCTTGTCTAAGAACATAGTAAGTGTATAGCAGAATTTAGATTCACATTTAGAAATTTTCACTTTTATATCTATTGTTCTTAACTCTATACTCCAGCTTCTTTAACTGTGGTTCATATGTGGTTAACATATAGGGTCTGTTAACTTAATGTGGAGCATTGTGAAATCATGAATTATTATAAATAACTGTTTGATTTACATAGGTATTTTTATGTATCTATATATCCAGGATCATACAAAAATTTCTTGGGTGAAAAGGGGGTCATGAGTGGAAAACGTTAAAGAAGTAGGCATAGCCCACTGTACTTCAATGATACCAGGCTTTCCTTACAAGATAATAATCTAATGCTATATAGTATGTAATAGCCAGAAAACCTTTCCTTAAATATCTTTGATGAGCAGGAATTTGTTATGTTCAGAGGAGGAAGTCCATTTGATTTTTCAATAGTTCTAATTATTTTTTAATTAACAAATTGTGATTTTATGTAGGCCATTGGGGCTCTTTGGGCCTCTTCTTTACTCAGATCCATTTCTTCACTTTCCTTAAAATATGCTTGGAATGTCCTTACTATTCACTTCTACCTCTTAGGGTCCTTCAAGGTTCAGTTCAAGACCTAACTCTATCACAGTCTTTTCTGACTTCTCAAGTCTTGACTTAATTTCCTCTTCACTGGACCCTGATGGCATTTATTATTTTTATCCATTTCTCCTGGCCTTTTACCATATACATTAAAATATTGAGAACATTGAGAGAAATCATGAAAAAAAGTAGGAATGAAATGAGCATAGCAATATCAGAGTGCAAAATATATATTAAAGCATTAATCATCAAAACAATTGGTAATGGTTTAAAATATTCTATCAGTAGAACAGATTAGATAAGCTAGACCCAGAAGCAAACACAATAGTCCAAGGTTGGATAAAATCAAGGATAAAGATTTTGAGGTGAAGCACTCCTTAATACTAGAATATTTGTGTATGGATATATTATTTTCCCAATTAGCTCTGGAATAGTGAGGCCTATGTAATAATTTATTTTGTATTCATTTTATTGAATGGGACAGGGTTAAATGCAATAATTTATTTCTGAAAGCCTTTCCATATCTCTCTAGTTATTACTATTTTCCCAAATCTAAATTATTTTATATTTAATATATATGTATAAATACTTAAAATGTATAAATAAATAATATATATGTATAAATATGTATAAAATATGTATAAATATGTTCTTTCCCCTCAGATGAATGTAATTTCTCAGGAGCCAGGACTATATCAAATCTTTGTATCTTTGTATCTCCAGTGCTTGGTACATAGTAGGTACTCAAATGTTTGTTGAATTGGGGGCACAATATTAAAAACCATATGTTTCCATGCCCTAAAGAAGCTTATTTTCTGTTGAATATGGATATGTGTATGTATGAGTGTGTGTGTGTGTAAGAGAGAGAAAGAAAGAGAGAGAGAGAGAGAGAGAGAAAGAGAGAGAGAGAGAAAGAGAAAGAGAGAGAGAAAGAGAGAGAGAGAGAGAGAGAGAAAGAGAGAGTGTGAGTGTGTGCATGTATGTTAAGGGATCAGAGAAAATGAATATCAAGTGAATGACATTCAAACCAACTTCATAGCTTTTAAAAGAATACTTGGGCAAAATTGCAAGAAATTAACCAGTTTTACTGCTTTTCAATACAGCAAAGCATCCCCTAGAAGAAAATGCTATCAATCTACTTTGGACAAAAACATGTTTGATACAATTCACGTTAAAAAAAAACCTTGCTTGCTTGTGAATGTATGTGTGTACATATGTGTGTTTTTTTGTGTTAAGTTAGGTAAGTAGATTTATAATTGTATTTAACTACACCGTTGGATTAGTTTCTGTCTTGGTGCCATATGGGCACAGCATTAGAAGTCAACAAAAAAATTCAAAGAAGAAGCAATTTATATTGGACCTTCTGCATGATTTTCTTGGTTCTACTTAAAATCTTCTTAGGTTCTGATGACAAAATGCCTATTCATTAATGAACATTGATTAAATATCTAGATATTGCAAATCACTATGTTAAGAAGATATAAAGTTTAGATAAGATAATAGTCCTTGTCCCCCCAGAGCTTATGATTTAGTAGAGGGAAACAAAGCATGAAGAGAGATAATTATAATAGTATTACATGATGAGCATCACTTATTTTTTAATGTAATCTGATCATTTTAATAAATTACATAGCCAACAAAGTGAATTTTCAAGTCCTGTAAATGAGTTTAGGTAGATGAAATTGAGGAGGGATTGCATAGAAATGGTGACTTAGAACCTAATTCCCACCTACATTTCAAATTCAAACATATATGTATTCAAAATGACTTTCTTTTTATTCTTTATACACATCAATCTACCTTCTATATCTATTTTTCTGTCTCCAAAATAGTAAGAAATGAACTTCATGAAGTAGAATAGTAGCAATAAATGGGTACTAGAAAAAGGAAATTCTCACGAGATGATAATCAACTCTGAAAATGAAAAGCAAAAGACCCAACTATATTTTATTTCATGTGTTTTTTTTTCTTTTTTTTTTTCATGTGTTTTACATAACCCCACTCCCACCCTTGCCCAATTATGGTATTATCATGGTTAATGACTACAATAGTTATTGAATCAATGAAAGCATGAAACCAACTATAGGTACAGTATACAATTGAATTGCTAATTAATTTGTGGAATTATGAAATGGGGATGAATGTAACTGATTTTTTGAGGATTTGCCAGGAAAGACCACAAAGGCAACATGAAGGAAGGCTGCAATCATACTTTAATGTAGAAGATATAGGAGCAAATGGCACAGAAATTACAGAGACAAATGGTAAAATGGGGGGAGGAATACAGAGGCAAGTGTTTTGGAGATGGGGATAGTGTGATGAAGAAAGGCAGGCAATAGGGGGAAAGAAAAGAGGAGGCAGAAAGTCACTTACATTACCAGGGATTAGAATTGAAAGCACTTGAGCCATATGGAGATGCTTAGGATATGGAAAATGGTTTGGGAGAAGGAGTTTGGGACCTTATTTTGATGGGTTTTTAGTAGGGATACCCTCAAATTAGTTCATTAACATATTAAAAATTATCAACAAGACTTTAAAATTTAGTTCATAAAATATCCACATCATCTCAAAATTATCAGTATCATGTGGGATTCTTCTGGTTTTACTAAGGATATCTATTTGGAGTTTATTTTAGGTTTACATATTATAGGACTTAAAAGTTCTGATGGTAAAGCTTATATGATCTCCCCTGATTTAGCATATAATCTCATAATGTGATTTTAGTTAATATATGATGTAGTTTTTATATTATGGCCTTTTGATCCACTGGGGACAGTCTGTAAGTATCTTCTAAGTTCCCCTTTTAATCTTACTATTGAATGTTTTGGTCATGTATACTTATTGTGTATCTAAGTTATATTTTAATATATTTAACATCTACTGGTCATCCTGCCATCTAGGGGAGGGGGTGGGGGGGGTAAGAGGTGAAAAATTGGAACAAGAGGTTTGGCAATTGTTAATGCTGTAAAGTTACCCATGTGTATATCCTGTAAATAAAAGGCTATTAAATTAAAAAAAAAAAAAAAAAGCAAAACAAAAAAAAAAAGTTATTTTCACACAATTTAAATGAATCCATGTTACCCTCACTCCCAAATATTCAACTCTATTGGTTTTCTATTATCTCTAGGTCAAATAAAAAATCTGTTTGGCACTTAAAAAAAATAATCTTACTATTGTTACTTTACACTGGCTTCTTATAAATTACTGTATTAATTAAAAGGGAGTGGTGGTTTAGGGGAGCAGAACAAAGTATAATTTTAATGCAAAAATCATCAAGGATCCTCACTGACTATACCAGATTCCATTAAAGCTAGCAGTTCCTGGTTCCCGCTCCTCACTTAGTGGCAAATAATTGTTTTTAATATCTAGACATTTATTGAAAGTTTTATTTTCCAACAATAAAAAAATCTTATAAATTCTTGATTTGCTTCATTGGTATTTTCATCTCCAAGAAGTAGAGGAAAAATCAAAAACTTGAAAATTATGAAAGTAATCATTCTTGGAGTATATAATGGTAAAGGAAGGAAGATAACACACCCACATACAGACATACATATACACACATATATGCTCATATACATATATGTAAGACTACTATGCCCATTTCCACTTGTTATCTATTTCTCTGAAGGTAGATAGCATCTTCCCTCATAATCCCAAGTCTTTCGATATTTTTCTAAATCAACTACAGTGGCAAATAATTTAACAGAAACTTGAAACTAATTTCAGGAGGAATGGACAATCATTAAAGGCCTTTGCTTGGCAATCCTAGAAAATTTTCTTTCATAACTATGCAGAGACCTCCATTCTTCAAATAAGAATTCATTAGTAAAGTCCATGGTAGAGGGGGTCTTTGTGGGGGTCAGGAGTGGGAAAAGGTTACTGAAGAGGTGGGGTAAAATGATGAAAACACTGAAGAAATGACTAAAGAAAGGAAAATAATGTAATGAAGACACACCATAAGGTAAGAGAATCCCAGGATAAGACTCCAAAAATTAATAATTTTGCAAAACCCTCAATCAATTATTCAATCAATCAAGAAATACTGATGTGTCAGATATTGTATTAAATACAAGTAATACAAGACAAAATGGTCTGTGTCCTCAAGTAAAGCAAAACATTCTAAGGAGGGGTACTAGATGTATGTATATTAGTATATGTAAAGGGTACTAGATGTGTGTATATTAGTATATGTAAGAAGCATGTAATGAAAAAATATTACTTAATTTTTTTAAAAAAGAAAATATATAAAGGAGACACGAAGTAACTGTGAGTGGGAAGATACTAGCAGGTTGGGAGAATGAGAACTCCAAAATTTTTGGCAGGCCTTATCAAAGCATTGAAGGAAGAGATTAAAAAATGAAATGCCTTAGAGAAGAAGCTGGGAAAGATTAGCAGAGCTGTGGAAACCCTAAAAAAAAGAAAGAAAGAAAATTCAAAGATTCAATCTTTTCAAGAAATGTTAGAGCAAAAGTAAATTTGAAAAATACTTAAGATATCAGCTATAAAAATAATCAATCTGTAAAACAGAACTAAGAATCAATGGCAAAAATTATAATAAAACAACAAATAAAATAGCATATTTTAAGAAATCATAGAATTCTACTAATTAATTAACTAAATGAATTGGAACCAGGAATCAAAATAGAACCAGTCAAAATTACATGACTTAACTCCAAAAAAGGAAAAGAAAGATTAGAACACAGTATATTAAAGTTAAGGGAAATTAGTGTAAGGAAGTTAATCTTCAATAACCTTCTCCCTTAGAAAGGTCAGAATATAATCACAAGATATAAATGAAGTGTTAAACTAACTTTATACACATTGACCCATTTGTGAAGTATGAATAGCTCTATGATTGAGTCAGAAGGAACAAGTTAATTGGCCGAGCAAATTAGCTATGCCATTGGGCACTTGAAATAGATTAGCTCTGGGGAATGAGAGGGATTCAAGGCTCAGATATGCTTTGTGGAAGATACCTCTGTGGGGGAAAAGAAAGGGATTTTTCTCGGCTCCTTCTCTTTACATAAATCTTTTTGTTAGGAACATATCCAGAGGAAGATATATACAGTAGTTCAAGATTTCACTGGTTTGAGAGTATTGGGGGAAGCATTCAGAGCAGAGACACCCTCATCAGATATACACGG
Source organism: Sarcophilus harrisii (assembly GCF_902635505.1). Taxonomy (NCBI): domain Eukaryota; kingdom Metazoa; phylum Chordata; class Mammalia; order Dasyuromorphia; family Dasyuridae; genus Sarcophilus; species Sarcophilus harrisii. The sequence continues at coordinate 179,278,269 of NC_045427.1, forward strand.
ACATAGAAAGACAAAGCCTCAAGGAAGGAGGTATCTTAAAAGAATAGGACTTTTAAAAACAGAAAAAGCTGACTATGGAGAAGGGCAGACTCTGGGGGTCCATTTGAACAACCTATCAGAGATGTTGCACCTTTAGGGAGCTGCTTGAAGACTCTTACAAAGAGAAAATAGGTATCTAGCCTATACTGTATCAGCCAGAATTTAAAAGTTTCCTATGCCACAGATGTATCTTAAATGTATGTCTAGTACCATTGTGTTATATGTATGTGTATATATATATATATATATATATATATATATATACATATATATGCATATATGTATATATACATATATATACATATATATGCATATATATGTATATATATATATATATTTGTATATTTGTGAGAGAATATGACTCAGGTTTTTGTGGGGAATGACATTTAGTTAGTATGTTTTTTTAATTTCTTGATATTTTAGCAAAACCTTTGGTAAGAGCTATTGATTGATTATGAATGAGAAGCAGACCAGTGGAGTTTGGTGATCTATAGGTGTAGTAATGCAGCATCACAAACTAAATTCCCCAGAATTTTTAAGAGTATGTATACACTTTCTGGGGAATTAATTAGCATGTCATGAGAAAAACCTCAGAGGATACTTGTTAAAAAAATCATGTATCTAATCTTAAAATCTATGTACTTATATGAATACTTTCCCATCTCTACACAATTTTTATGGGAACAATGTCAAGAGCATATTTCAAGGGCATCTTTGATTAAGTAATGAAAAGAAAATACACAGGCTTTTGCAAACAATATTTTACAGCAGACCCCAAGTTTGTGAATACATATTTGACTAAAAAGTAGAGAAAATACAAGATTTTACTTTGTCACATTTGTTGACTATTAAAAAACTCATTTAATTCAGATCAGTATTGAAGATTTTCCTTCCATAGGAAGGCTTTCATGCATTTGTTAAAAATCACACAATGTTTCTTAAACAATAATAGAGATAACTATTTGATAAAAATGTAACAACAGAAATAACTGATTATTAAAATTATGGGAGACATAAAGCAAGGTACTTAATCTCAACAAAATTATTTGTCACTGTTGTGCATAAAACTCAGGCCACAGAAACTGAATGTAGGATTCCTCAAGAATAATGGAATTCTCTAGCTGCTCCTAATTTCTGATGGCCTCTTGTAGTTTGAAACAAACCTTAGAATGGTGGTGAGTTTCCAGATGGGATCTAGAAGCACACAAAATATTTTATTCTAACACCCATATGGGAAAAACTAAATGGATGAAGGCTATTTATAGATCAAACTCTGACAATTAGTTCAACAGGAAATCTATAGAGTTGGTCTATCAGAATATGTATCTTTAATAAATTCTTCAACTGGACAATAAATGGTACCTGGAATTTAATAGGAGGAGAGTGAACAGTACTCTTAGTAACTTTAGGCTTCTCCCTCAAACAAAAGGTTATCATTTTAATACAAATGTTTTTTGATGATATTCGGACTGCTAACCATATAATACAAATAAATAACATGTTATGATTATATTAGAATTATTTTTCTTTAGGAAAAAAGGATTGTGAAATTTGAATGAAATATATTTTCTTTAAAAAATTAAGTAACATTAAAAAAGTCATGGCGGATGATTGCTCGTTATAGACTACCCACTGATTCTAAATTCTCTTCTTCCCCTAATTCATATGTATGGAATTTTATTAAAAAGGAACGTAGTTGGCAACAAAACAATTGGCAATGTTGGTTGAACAACTGAACTGGATCCCCTGGTGCTAGTTTGCATCTCTGATGTTAATACTGATGATTATGTTGGAAGGGGAAAATGCTAACACAGCTGCCAGCTTTGATTCTTACTCTATTATTGCAAGGATTGTGAGAGTGAGTGACTATAGTTTGGGCAACACTGGAGAATGAGTTTGAAAGAAATTGGAGCATGAAAAGAAAATAAAACCAGATCAACTTTATATTCAAAGTATAAGTGACAAGGAATAATAAACCCTTGTCAACTTGATTAGCATTAAGCAAAGGGTGTGAACTGTACTTGGCATTCCCCCCCTGAATTTCTTATACCTTAAAAAAATTAATTTCTCATAGCTTTACAGAGCTTTATAGAGTTACAATAAAATAAAACATTTTCCCAACTGAAACCTATGTGCCATTGCAATTAAACAATTATTTTATAAATTGCCTGCTTTGTGAAGTGAACACACATACAAGTACTTATGTAAAAGACACGAAAGCTGATTTCAGATAGTTTATAATCTATTTAGTTGAATGTACACTATAAATTATCAAAGGATAATCCTTTTATTCTTTCTTCTTCTTGGGCTGGGTGACCTTGAATTTATGCTTTTCTTTGAATCTCTAACACTTAGCAGAATACTTTGACAGTAATAAGGAAGTTTGAAAGAAGAGAGGTTTTGGGGAAAAGATAAAATGTTTTGCTCTACGAAAGTTGAATTCAGGAAGCTAATGGAATATCTGGTGCAAGAGTTTGGAAAACAGTTTCTGAGGAGGACTGGAGCTAAGAGAAAGACTAGAAATGGATATTATATACAGATCTATGAATCTTTGCAAAAGAGATGATAACAACCCACGGGAGCTGATGTGTTCATCACTTGTATATGAAAAGAGGGTCCATGACACAGTTTAGGGGATATATATCTTATCATCCCAAAATGTAAAAGACTTCACAGAGGACATGGCATTTGAAGTAGGCCTTGAATATGAGTAATAATAATAATACAAATGTGCCATTTATAAAGTGCTCTATTTTATAAAATTTTTTACATTAATTTTATCATTTGATCCTTATAACAGTCTTATCATATTGTGCTATTAATACCCTCATTTTATAGATGAAAAAAGTGAGTCTTAAAGAGATTTAGTGTCTTGCTTAGAGTTACGTGGCTAGTATATATCTGAAGTGAGATTTCGAACCATACCTTCATGGTTCCAAGCCTAGAACTCTGCTAATACTATAACACCTCTCTGATATGGTGGGATAATTATAATAACAGATATTCAGATGGCATTTTAAGGTTAACAAAGCACTTTATATACATTATTGCTGTTCTGTGTCATAAATACTATATGATATTATTATCCTAAGTTTGGAGATGAGGACAACCAACAGGTAAAATAATTTACTCAAGGCCACACATTTTATAAGTGCCAGAGGCTGAATTCAAAACTAGGTCTCTCCTGACTTTTAACTTTTATACAATAGATAGAAGCAGGGGGAAGAAAGCAAATCATTTTTCATTTATGATGTGCAATGAATAGAGTAATGGATTTGGAGTCAAAAAGATGTGAGTTTGAATCCTGTCTCTCTTATACTCACTAGTTGTGTGACCTTCAACGAATTTTAACCTCTGCCAATGTGTTTCTTCACATCTTAAATGGTGATAAAAACTTGACTTAGTTCCCAGGGTTGCTGTAAGGATTCCATGAGATAGAATAGGTAAAATACTTTGCAAACTTTAAAACACTATATATACATATATTATAATATTATTATTGTTAATTATTAAATGTATCAATTTTAAAAGAGAAGCAGCACATTGTAGTGAATAAAAGGCTAGCCATGGACTCAAAAAGTCCTGGGTTCAAATTCAACTTTTAATATTTACTAGCTGTGGTATTCATGGACAATTAACTCAACCACTCAGTACTCCAGTCAACTCTAAGGATTATTACTGATTTTTATCAGTGAAAAAAGCTTTTTCAAAAGAAATTTCTCACACTAATGAAATCACATAGTTGGATTCTTCCTTTTTACTCCCTCTGAAAACAACTAGGAAAGGAAAACAAAATAGAGTTTTATATAAGAACTATTATACCAATAGTGTTCCAGAAATGGATATCTCTATCCATGTAAATTTGGATAAATAAATAACTAGGTGTGGGAGAAATTTCCAGTAGTGACCCTAAAATTTCCAAGTCAATGGTGATGCCTTCAAATGAATTGACTCTGTTATGACCCTGACATTTTTCTTTTTTTGGTAAGGCAATTAGGGTTTAGTGACTTATCCAGAGTCAAACTGCTATTAATTGTTAAAGTGTCTGTGATTGGATTTGAACTCTGATCCTCCTGATTCCAGGATCTGTGCTTTAACCACTGATGTCTATCTGCCTTCTGATATTCATTTTAGTTAGAAAAGTTCTTTGCTGGTTGGTATCTACTCTGCAACTTATTGTCTTAGAGAACTGAATAAAGTACTTAAAGGTTATATGATATGACCAGAGTTGCATGGCCAATAGACTGCAGAAGTGGTCCTTGAACCTCTTCCTATCTTCTCTCCCTCTTATGTGATATTGTCTCTCATAGCTTTAGCTAAATCTAGACATAGATCTAGATACAAGATAGGAGCTACACCTATGAATTCACTGGTATAGGAAACTACTCCATTTACTAATGAAGATCTGCATCTTTGCAATTAATAGTATCACTACTTAGAGGATTGAGAAGTTAAGCAACTTGCTGAGGATCACCCAGGATGTATATGTCAAAGGTGGAACATGAATCCACCTTTAGGTCAGATCCTAGTTCACTACTCCAAACTGCTATCTCTCTTTAGGTAAGAGTTAGTCATTAGGGAGCCAGATGAGATGTCCCTTCCTTCCCAGAGAGCTTGAGATGTGAATTCCACTGTTACTAAAATGCAAATGGCCATTTAAAGTTATTTTAATTGCTGTTGGAAATCATTTGGAAGTCTTGTTTGTTAGGAAAAGGAATGATTTTTTAGTAAACATGTTAAGAATCACCCAAAGATTGTAAAATGATTGGTTGATTGTGGTCCTTTGTTCTTGAAGAGTACCAAAATAACATCACCATGTTTATGTCAAGGTACAGTGTGTCCAATTGTGGCTGACCAGACCAATATAAGCTTGAAAGGTTTTTATCATAGGTTGGACACAAATAGTCCACATGCCCATGGAGATGTCTCCCAAAGTATGTATCTCATGTTTCTTTGGAGCTGCTGAAATTTTGCTTCATTCATGAAATACAATGCCTCTGAATCACACAATCAATTCCAGATTTCTTTAGAGAGACCTTGAGGATGTCATTGTATTGCTTTTTCTGAGCTCTGTGTGAGCACTTGCTCTGTGAGAATTTTCCTTAAAATAGTCTTTTAGGTAACAGCACATTTGACACTCCAACAATGTTGGAATTGCAGTTATCTGAAGTAGAGTTTGAATGCTTGGCAGTTTAGCTTAAGAAAGGACCTCAGTGTCTGGTACCTTTTCCTGCCAGATGATCTTTAGAATCTTATAAAGACCATTCATATGGAAGCAATTCAGTTTCATAGGCATACAATAATGAGGTCAGTGCAATGGCTCTGTAGACCTTCAGTTTGTTAGGCTGTATAATAATACTTCTCTCCCTTACTTTCCTTCATAACCTCCCAAACAATGAGCTAACTCTGGTAATGCATGTATCAATCTCATCATCTATATGTACATGTTTGGAAAGTATGCTTCCAAGATAAATGAACTTATTCACAACATTCAAAGCTTCTCCATTTGCTGTAATAAATGATTTCACATATAGATGGTGAAGTGCTGGCTAGTAGAAAATTGCTGTTTTCTTGGTGTTAATTGTTAGACCAAAATTAGCACAAATAGCAGAGAACCAATCTATACTTTGCTATATCTCAATTTCAGAGGCTTCATTGAGTCCACAATCAGGCAATAAGTCTCCTTCCAGTTTAACTTTGGCTTTTTAGTCTTTTTTGAATTAAATAAATTTACCATCAGTGAGATACCTGGCTTTGATGTCATGTTTGTCATTATTGAAGATGTCTGACAATCTTGGTAAAAGGAGCATGCTAAAAAGCTTGGGAGCAAGGACACAGCCTTGTTTTATTCAACTGGAGGCTAGGAAAGCATGAGAGCATTGTCCATTATCCAAAACCCAGGTAAGCATGTTGTCACGAAATTAAGTAAAACAATAAGAGTAATACTTTTTCACAAAGCTTATATCACATAACTCCTCTACACCGTGACTCCCTTATTTGTAAACTGAAAATGTAATAGGCCACAGTAGAGGCTGTGGGCTATAATAAGGAAAATCTGAGTTCAAATCTGGTCATACAAGTGGTTGTGTGACCCTGGACAAGTCTGCCTACCTCAGTTTCCTCTTCTATAAAATGAATTGGAGAAGTACATGATTAAACCACTTCATCTTTGTCAAGAAAATTCCAAAAAGGGGTCCTGAAGAACTGGGCATAACTGATAACAACTAAACAAGAATGGTGGAAGTAACACTCAATTTGATGTCTGAAGACCTAACTTTGAGACCTGCTTTTTCTACTTCCTGTGTGACCTTGCTTAAGGTTTCAAACAATTAATCAATAAATAAACATTTATTCAGCACCTACATATGCTTGGCACAGTGTTAATTAAGCACTAGAGGTTTTCTCATTTTTTGGAAGTAAGATTTGGATAGATTAATCTGAAAGTCCCTTCCAACTGTAACTTCTACAGCTCAATGATCCTGTGAATATGAAATGAGAATGAAATAGGTGGAAGAAGCGCACAACTTTAAAGCTCTAAAGCTCTGTGGCACATCACAGAGGTCCTTTGGTACATCACAGAGGAGCCAAAGAAGGAACTCAGAATAATTTTGCATTTCATTGGAAAAGTATGAAGATAAGTGATTCTAATTAGAAAGAAACAACAACAACAAAAGAGTATATCAAATAAGATACAAGATACTGTATGTAAAGCTAATTAGTTTTAAAAAAATTCCTTTTTTCCCTAATCAGTACCAGAAGATTTGTGATTTCTTACTCTTTAATCTCTGGCTGTAATTAGAATGTGTTTTTTTCTTAAGCAAGACTTAGAGAAGCAATTTGCAGAAAATATCAAAAGATGAACTGAATAATTGAAACCTGTATCTTTTTCTTTGTAAATTTTGGCTGTTGGTTAGATCTGAACAATAAAAAGCTATAAAGTTTGCAAGACACTTTACAAAGGATCTTATTCCATCCTTCCCACAACTCAGTTTAGTAGTTATTATTTTCTCCATTTTACAGATGAAGAAACTGATCATGAGAAAGTTAAATTAATTGCCCATAGTCACATAGCTAACAACTGCTGAGGTAATACTTGAACACACATCTTGAACAAGCACCCTTTCCACTATTTCACACTTTAAGTGGAAAGCAAATGATTTGGTTACACTGTTTTTTATTTTTCACATTTTTCCGGGTTGCTTTTTAATATAGGAAACTGAGAGTTTATTAAATCACAGAATCTGATCAGAACTCCGAAGTAGGTAAGTTTTAATACAATATGAAATCTAAAACCAAGTGTATAGAAATATTGAAAGAGAAAAAAAATAAATTTTGCCTCCACAGTATCTCTTTCATCCTTCTCTCCATTCACATGGCAATATCCCTAATTTAGGGCTCATCTAGACTATTTTCAAAGACTATGAATTGTTATCCTTGCATTCTACATGCCCACTTTCCAACCCATCTTTCATATAGTTGTGTCACTCCTTGGCACAAAAGTTTTACTTGTTCTCTGTTATTTCGAGGTTAAAATTCCAACTCCTCAGGGTAGCATTTAAAGCCCTTCTTTAAGCTTCTTCACTTAATTCACATTAATCCCAGACTGTTTTACTTGATGTTCTTTAAATTTGTAATCCATTTATACCATCTCTATGCCTTTGCACAGGTTTGCTTTGCCTAGAATGTACTCTCTCCTCACCTACACCTCTTAAGATCCTTAACTTTCTATAGGGCTCATTTCAGTTGTCACCTCAGACAAGAAAACTACCTAGGGCACATAATTGTTAGTAATCACTTGACATCTACTTCTATGTTTAAATACTGACTCCTCAGTAAGGAATATACTTCTTGCAGGCAGAGGCCATTTAAAACTTTTGCATCCCTAGGGTCCAGTAAAGTGCTTTGTACATAGGAATTTAATAAATTTCGTGATGAAGTTGAGTTGTTAGCTTTCACCTTCCTTTCTTTAGCCATGGCCTTAACATGTCCATTTATTCTCATCAATATTGAGATGGTGGCTAATGGCTATAATTAAGATAGTAAGAATCTTTAAAGAAGATAACTGATCACTCCATTTTAGAATTTCTGATAGAGAAGGAAGGAGAGCCAGGCAAACATAGTCAGACATGTACCTTAGATTATGGTAATTAAGATTTAAAAGTGTTTAAAAAAGGATAGGTAGGAAACCATAGACTAATATTCAGTAAGGAATGTTAGCTCAGGAAGTATGCAAAGCTCTTATAAAAGTGAGATTTTTCACAATTCAAAGAGAAATAGTTTTGATGAGAGAAAATAGTTATCATTTAAGGGAAGGTTGTAGATGCATATGGAGCTCTTCAACTTAGATTTTAAGAAAAAGTATAAATAATGGAAGCAATAAAAGATAATGATATGTCATTATGAAAGCCTGACATAGATCTGTAAAATAACATCAGGATAATAGTTATTCCTTCTAGATAATGGGGCTTATGAGTGTGGCACTCCCATGATCTGGAAAAATCCATGTAAATATTTTTGGTTCTCCCTTCATACTAGAGAAATGTGAATATTTTTCTTTTTCTGTGATGGTGGGTTTATTGTACCTTATTGTAAAATTGGGTTGATTTTATACAATATACATATTTTCTTTTGCATTTCTGTGTTTCTAAACTTTTTTCTGTGTCATCTTCTGACCTTTGAATGTTGGCTATGTTTTCCACCTCCCCCCAATTTCTATTAATTTCTTAAGCAACATATGACATATCTAAACTGTTATGGGGAAAGTTATGATGTGGAAAGGATAACTGTACAAAGAATGAGTCAGCAAGAAAGGCTGAAGATTAAAAAATAGTTTCAAAAATATATATGAAGGAGAAAACAGGAGAAAAGAAGGAATAGGATTCATGCTTGGGATAGATAAGATGATAATGAAAGATGGAGATGAAATAGAGGCATTACCTTTATTTTGCTTTGCTTTTTCAGTGAAGAAAAATGATTGTCAGATAAGAAAGATGGAACCATAGTGGCTAATAGTTATTTTCCATGATAATTAGGAAGATGAGTCAGGGACAATTAGTTAAAGTTTCAAGTGAATTAGATTTTATAATATTAAAGAAGTGTTTCTACAAGTTGAGCTACATGACTTCAGAGGTTCCTTTCTACTCTGAGATTCTATGATAAAGTTTTGTTTTTCATGTGATGTGTGACCCACTGGAGGATTAGGTTAACACGTTTTTTGAATATTCCCATGGCTTTTATACATTTGTGATTTTGTCAACATGGTTACTTCCTCTAATGGTACAGATTACAACCTAACTATGACTTAGGGTTATGTGTGATTTTTGACTTTTCCTCCCTCTAAATCCTCCACAGGAGATTCCTTCAACATATTGGAAAATTTTTTTTTTACATCTCTTGACATTTTGTGGATACTTAAGGAGGATCCATGCTGCTTATCATTTGAATAGACTCCTTTTTATGTCAAACTTTTCCTTGATGAAAATTATTTTGCAGTTTTTAACTACTATTCTGAAACCTACTCATGTTCATTATACATCTCTCCATTATCTTCTGCATGACTTGGTATTTGTATTCTTTGGAAACTATAGTATTCTATGACTTGCAACCATATAGCATCAACTGGAAGAATTTTTTTTCAAGAAGAGTCTATCTTTCACAGAGAAGGTTAGGTCATTGAAAACAGAGAAATTTCCCCACATACAATTCAGTTCATTGTTTTGGTCTTATTTGATTCTTGGACTAGTTCATTGTACATCCACAGTGTCTGTCTAAGATTTTAATTGTTCACTTTTTTGGATCATTCATTTGATTGCATATTGTAGTATGAAAAATAGGCATTCTTTATTTTCCTTTTGTGATCAGTGATACTGAACTTTTTTGAAAGATAGTTAATCTTATTTATGATCTATGGCCCAATAAAATTGATAAATAGCAGCAACTAGGAGTGATTGGAGATTTCATTATCTACAGAGAATCTTTTTTTCTATTTATATACTGCACTGTACATTTTCTATGACAATGGAAAACATTATTGGCAGGCTAATATTGCCTTGTATGATACTAACATAATCCTTGGCTCTGAATGTACAGTATAGACTGGAGTCAATCTTTAGTTTGTTCTCCTTCCTCCTGCCCCACCCCCAAATCATAGCTACTTGCTCGTTTTATTTCCACACAAGCTTTCCTCTGTGAATGTGAGAAGAGAGTATCAGAGTGGCACTTTGTGAAGGTCATAGGGACTTCATACCGTTAATATTACTTTAGTGGTAGATATGTATTACCTTATCCTTTCCTGATCCTTGTTATCTTGGTCTAGTCCTTGAACATACCTAGTTTTCTCACAGAGGTTTTAAGTGAAATTCCTTTGCAAATATGTGGTTTCTAATCAACCAGTGAATGTTTCTTATTTACATGATGCTTAAGCTTAAAATTCATTGCAAACAGTCCCAGACTATTTATCTATTGTGCTGTCTTATACATTATCCCACTGCAAACTTCTTGAAGTCCCTATAATCCTACATTAATTTAATTTAATACAATGCAATTCAATACAACTTTAATTGAGTAGCACAATTAGTTAGATGTCTGTCTATCATTTCCATACTCATGAGCTAGAATGTAGGGAATACAAAACAAGAGTAGGAAAACTTACTCTTTTTCAGGGTGCTCTTATTCAGTGGACCTAATAATAAACCATTAAATATAAATTAACTTCCTAACATGTGCTCATGGAAGATAAAGTGGAGGACCTAGAAGAAGTCCAAGGTAAACTTGCTGTCTAAGTATAGTGACAAGCAAAGTATTTTGTGAAATATTAGTGAACAGTTCCAAACAGAATTTGACTAATAAATTGGAGTGGAGTTTAGATGGCAGAGAAAAACGAGGAAAACACCTGACCTTTCTCCAGTTTCCTTTAAAAAGGATGTTAAGTCAAGTCTCTAAATGGATTTTGGAGCAACAGAACCCACAAAAATGGAGTGAAACAAATTTTCAGTTTAAGATAACTTAGAAGGACTTGAGGAAAGGTTTGTCTCATTTGGGTAAAAGGTGCCTGCAGCCCAGTGTATACAGTGTCCAGGAAAGCCCACAAGAGGCTCTTAGCTATAGAACAGACCAACAACTTTGATCCTGGCTCAGTATATTATTGGCACAGCAGACCAGCTGTGAAGCCTAGAGCTCCAGCCCAAAAGGCAAACTGTCAGCCCAATACAACAGAACAACTAAGGATAGGGGAAGCAACCCAGGGCAATGAGCAAACTGCCAACACCTGAGAAAGTCAATGATCAGGCCCCTGGTCTCTAGCACAAGAAGCATGGGACAGTGACCTCTGCGTGTCAGGAGCAGAGTTCAATTTTAAAAGTCATGAAATAATTTAAAAAATGAGCTACTTAAGAGTATTGACCATTGAAAGCTATCCTGGAAATAGGAAAGATCAAAACACAAACTCAAAAAAAAAAAAGAAAAACAATGTCAAAATTTTTACATTTGAAGCCTCAAAGGGAAAGATAAATTGGTCTCAAACTTCAAAAGCCATTTTGAATATCATACAAAAAAACAAGGAGTTTTTAAAAAGAGTATTGTATCAGGAAAAGAGGAAAGGGAGAGGAAGAATAGGATAAATTATATCACATTGAGAGGTGTAATAAAGCTATTATAGTAAAGAGAAAAGAAGGAGAGGGTGAGCATTGTTTGAACCTTACTTTTATTGGATTTAGGCAAAGAGGAAATAGCAAACACCCAATTGGGTATAGAAATTTGCATCACCCTCTATGGACATAGGAAAGGAAAAGGAAAAGAAAAGGGACAGGGTGCTGATAGAAGACAGATGGAAGGCAGGGCAGAAATAAGAGGGGAAACAAAAGGGATGGAGTGTGCTGACAGAAGGGAGGACAGATTGAGGGAGATACAAAACAGTGGTGAAGAGGAACAGGGTGAAAGGAGAAAGAAAAGTATAAACAGGGACAAAATAGAATGGAGGGAATTAATAATCATAATTGTGAATGTGAATGAGATGAGCTCTCCCATTAAATGGAAGTAGAATGGACTTAAAAACAGAATCCTACAATATGTTATTTATGAGCAAAACATTTGAAGCCCTGAGATGCACACAGAATAAAGGAAAAAAGTCTAGAACAGAATCTGTTATGCTTCAGATGAAGTAAAAAAAAAAAAGAGGAGGAAAGTAGCAATCCTGATTTCAGACTATGCAAAAGAAAAAATAGATCTAATTAAAAGAAATAAGGAAGAAAACTACATTTTGCTAGAAAGTACCACAGACAATGAAGTAATATCAATACTAAACATATATACACCAAATGGTATAGCAACCATATTCTTAGAGGAAAAGTTAAGTGAGAAATAGACAGCAAAACATACTCATAGAAGACCTTAATATCCCCCTCTCAGAAGTAGGCAAGTCTAACCACAAAATAAAAAGAAAGAAGTTAAGGAGATTGAGTAGGATTTTAGAAAAGATAGAACATGAAGACAAAGGAGAAATAGAAAAGATACATCAATTACTACCTGAAAGACATCTCAGGAAGAAAATTTAGAGGAATATCATAAGCAAGTTTCAAAGCTCCCATATTAAGAGGAAAATATTGGAAGCGATAAGAGGAAAACAATTTCAATATAATGGAGCTATGATTAGACTACACAAGAACAATGAAGAAATGGAACTATCACTCTTTGCAGATCATATGATACTATGCTTAGAGAATCCTAAAGAATCAACAACAAAAGCACCGATTTGAAATAATTAACAACTTTAGCAGAATATCAAATAATCCCACACAAATAATCAGCATTTTTATATATTATCTACAAAGCCCTGCAGCAAGATAGAAAGAGAAATTCCTTTTAAAATAACTGTAGACAACATAAAATTATTTGGAAGTCTACTCGCCAAGAGAAATCCAGGAACTATATGAACCCAATTACAAAACATACATCACACAAATAAGGTCAAATCTAAACAATAAGGAAAATTTCAATTGCTCATGGGTAGGATGAGGTTAACATAATAAAAAATAATAATTGTACTTAAATTAATTTACTTATTCAGTGCCATACCTATCAAATTACCAAAAATTATTTTATGGAGCTAGAAAAAATAAAATTTATCTGCAAAAACAAAGACATCAAGGGAATTAATATTTAAAAATGCAAAAGAAAGTATAACAGACCTAAAACTTTATTATAAAGTGATAATCATCAAAGATAGTTGATCCCAAGGCAGCTAGATGGTGCAGTGGATAGAGCACCAGCCCTGAAGTCAAGAGGACCTGAATTCAAATCTGGTCTCATAACACTTAACACTTCCTAGCTGTGTGACCCTGGGCAAATCACTTAACCCCAATTGCCTCAGAAAAAAAAAAAAGAAAAGAAAAAGAAAAGAAAAGAAAAGAAAAAAAAGAAAAAAAGATATTTGGTACTGACTAAGCAATAGAGTGGTGAATCATTGGAATAGGTCAGGTACACAAGACACAGTAGTAAATGAATATAGTCTTCTGAGATAATTCTTTATTTGACAAAAACTGCTGTGGAAACTGGAAAATAATATGGCAGAAAGTAGGCATAGACCAACATCTCACACTATACCAAGATAAGGTCAAAATAGGTATGTAATTTAAACATAAAGGGTCACACCATAAGCAAATTAGGAGAGCAAGGAATAGTTTACCTGTAAAATCTATGGAGAAGGGAAGAAATTATGACCAAACAAGAGCTAAAGAACATTATGAAATGCAAAAGGGATAATTTTGATTATATCAAATTAAAAAGTTTTTGCCGAAACAAAACCAATGCAATCAAGATTAGAAGGAAAGCAGAAAGCTGGGAAATAATCCTTTATCCTCAGATAAAGATTTCATTCCTCAAATAGATAGAGAACTGAGTTAAATTTGTAAGAATACAAGCCATTTGATGAATTGATAAATGGTCAGAGGGTATAAACAAACAGTTTTCAGACAAAGAAATAAAACCTTAGTCATATGAAAAAATACTCTAAGTCACTATTGAGTAGAGAAACGCGAATTAGGATAACTCTGAGCTACCACTTCACACCTCTCAAATGGGTTATTATGATAGAAAAGAAAAATGATAAATATTGGAGAAGATGAGGGAAAATTGTAATACTAATGCATTGTTGGTGGAGTTGTGAATTGATCCAACCATTCTGGAGAGCAATTTGGAACTATGATCAAAGGGCAATTAAACTGTGCATATCCTTTGATCCAGCAATACCACTATTAGGTCTATATCCCAAAAGTAATATAAAAAAGGGAAAATAATCTATCTATTAAAAATATTTGTAGCAACTATTTTTATGGTGGCAAAGAACTGGAAATTGAGGAGATTTCCATGAACTGGGGAATGGCTAAATAAGATGTAATATGTGAATGTTATGGAATACTATTGTGCTATTAGAAATGATGAGTGATTGGATTTCAGAAAAACCAGGAAAGACTTACATCATCTGAGGCTGGAATCAGGAGAACATTGCACATAGTAACAGCAACATTGTATGATGAAAAATTTATGATAGAATTCTCAGAACTTCTCAGTTCTCAGATATAACTTCTCAGAAATATAATGATCCAAGACAATTTCAAAAGACTCATGATGAAAAAGGATATCCACATTCAGAGAAAGTACTATGGAGTCTGAAAGCAGATTGGAACATATTATTTTCACTTTTTTGTTCTTTTTTTCTCATGGTCCCCCTTTCTTCTGATTCTTTTTTTTTTCCAAAATAATTAATGTGACAAAATGTTTAACATTATTGTACATGTATAATCTATATCAGATTGCTTGCTGTCTTGGGGAGTGGGAAGGAAGAAGAATTTGGAACTCAAAATCTTATAAAAATAAATGTTGAAAACTATTTTTACATGTAATTGGAAAAAATATTACTAAGTGGGAAAAATAAACTCACACAAGAAGTCAGAGAGTAGGGTATCCCATTATTTAACCCCCCATAATATCTTTTGTTTCTTCAGCTTCCCCCTCCCCGCCCCCATTATTTTCCTGGGATTTCATGACAATCTTTATTAGGCCGTTATAGCTTCCCCTATATTTGGTCTTCTTGCCTTCAGCCTCTTATCCTTTCTCCCTGTCTGTCCTTCTTCCTGCCAGATTATAGTTTCTCATTATACAACTCTGTTCACATTTTAAAAAATGACAGTGGCTTCCAGTTATCTTCCTATAACTTTCCACAGACACACATACATATACACAGACAAAGAGAGAGAGAAAGAGACAGAGAGATAGATTCAGAGACAGAGAGATACAGAGATAGAGACAGAAATGGAGGAGGAGGAGAGAGCTGGGGGAGGAGGGAGAAAGGGAGAGAGAGACAAAAACAAGGAAACAGAGACAGAGAGAGCAGAGAGAAAATGAGAGAGATGGGGAAATGTTGCATTTAAGACTTTCTGTAAAAGTTGCAGGATACAAAATAAATCTACATAAATCATCAGCATTTCTATATGTTAACAACAAAATCCAGCAACAAAAGATGCAAAGAGAAATTTCATTTAAAATAACTATAGATAATATAAAATATTTGGAAGTCATGGGTAGGCTAAGCGAATAGAATGAAAATGACAATTCTACCTAAATTAATCTATTTATTCAGAGCCATACCAATCAAATTGCCAAGAAATTACAGAGCTAGTAAAAATAGTAACAAAGTTAATCAGGAAGAACAAAAGGTCAAGAATTTCAAGGGAATTAATGAAAAAAAATGCAAAGTGGCCTACCTGTGCCAGACCTAAACCATAGTATAAAGCAACAGTCATCAAAACCATTTGGTACTGGCTAAGAAACAGGCTAGTTGATCAATGGAATAGGAATAGGTTCACAAGACACAATAGTCAATGACTATAGTAATCTAGTATTTGATAAATCCAAAGACCCTAGCTTCTGAGATAAGAACTCACTATCTGACAAAAATTGCTTGGGAATTTGTAAAGTAGTATGGTAGAAACTAGGCATTGATCAATACCTAACATCCTATATGAGGTTGAAATGGGTTCATGATTTAGACATAAAAGTGATACTATAAGCAAATTAAGAGAACAAGGGATAGTCTACTCTCAGATTTGTGAAGAAGGAAGGAATTTATGACCAAAGAAGAACTAGAGAACATTATAAAATGTGAAATGGATAATTCTTACTATATTAAATTAAAAAAATTGTACAAACAAAACCAATGCACACAAGATTAGAAGGGAAGCAGAAAAGTGGGAAAAATTTCTATTCAAGGGTACTGATAAAGTCCTCATTTCTAAAATATACAGAGAATTAACTCAAATTTATAATACAAGCCATCCTCCAATTGACCAAAGGATATGAAAATTTTCAGATGAAGAAATTGAAACTATTTCTAGTTATATGAAAAAGTGCTCTAAATCACTATTGATCAGAGAAATGCAAATTAAGATAATTCTGAGGTAACAGTACATACCTCTCAGATTGGTAAAAATGGCAGGAAAAGACAATGATAAATGTCTAAGGGAATGTGGCAAAACTGGGATACAATAACACATTGTTGGTGGAGTTATGAACTGATCCAACCATTTTAGAGAGCAATTTTGAACTGTGCTCAAAGGGCTATCAAAATGTGCATATTCTTTGATCCAGCAGTATTTCTACTGGGTCTGTATCACAGAGGTTATGAAAAAGGGAAAAAGACTCATATGTGCAAAAATATTTTTAGCAGTCCTTTTTGTAGGGGCAAAGAATGGAGTGGATGCCCATCAGTTGAGGAATGGTTGAATAATTTATGGTATATGAATGCTTTGGAATATTATTGTTCTATAAGAAATGATCAGTAAGATGATTTCAGAAAGGCCTGGAGAGACTTATGTGAACTGATGCTAAGTGAAGTCAGTGGAGCCAAGAGAACATTATATATAGCAACAACAAAATTATGTGATAATGAACTCTTATGGACATGGCTCTTTTCAACAATGAAGTGATTCAGGCCAATTCCAATAGACTTGTGATGGAGAGAGGCATCTACATCCAGAAAGAGGACTGTGTGGACTGAAGGTGGATCACAACAAAGTATTTTCACCTCTTTTTGTTGTTTGCTTGTTTTTTCCCTTCATTTTTTTCCTTTATGATCTGATTTTTTTTGTTCAGCATGATAAATGTAGAAATATACATAGAAGAATTGCACATGTTTAGCATATATTAGATTACTTGCTGTATAGGGGAGAGGATGGAGGAAGGGAGTGAGAAAAATTTGGAATACAAGGTTTTGCAAGGGAGAATGTTGAAAACAATCTGCTTGTATTTTGAAAATAAAAGCTATTAAAAAAAACGGTTTACTGTGCTTTGCTTCAACCTAAATTTGTTTCAATTGTTCCAATCTCCTCCCTGTCATGTGTCCTGTTCTTCAACTAAACTCATAATTTCCTGAACAACTTGAAAATTACATAAATGAGCAAGGGCAGGGACAAGCCAGAACATGGAGGGATCTGAAAGTCAAGGACAAGACTACAATCTAGTTAAACAACTATGTTTCTAAAACAATTTTCAGTTAACACAGAAAATTTGAGGGAGGATTGGATTAGATTACAAGAAATAATTCTGGTGAATATCTATCTTGTTTCTCCTTTTGGGATTTTGTTTGGAGCTGCAAGGTTTGCAGAATCCCAAATTTTAGAATCTCTCCTTAAAAGACCCACAAAAGCCAATGTATACCAGCTAAGAATCACCTACCAATATTGTCAACAATATCCCTTGCTTGAAGTTATCAAGTGAAAAGAGGCCTACCATCTCCCCATAAAGCCTGTTCTGTCTCTAATTCTTAGGGAATTATTTTATTCTTTCTCCATATCAAGTAGAAACCTATCTCTTGGAAGTTTCTTTTTATTGTTTTTAATATTGTCCTCTAGGACCAAGCTGAAGCCCAATACTTCCTTCATCAAAGTGGCACCTATCCCATTCCCTTTTCTCACCCCTGCCAAATATTCTATCCTTCAAATGATTTTTGAGATTTCATTATCTTTCATCATTCTGGCTTTCCTCGTCTAGACATTTTTCAGTTTCTCATTATTTTTTATAAAATGTGGGACAAAGAAAGGAATAAATTAGTCCAGATGAGGCTATCCTCTCATCCAAGATAGGTTGGGATTTTCATGATCCTGTTGTCCCCAGATTTTTCAACTTTGGCCTTTCCTTCTTGGTCTCCTTTTCTGGTTCATCTTCTATATCACCTGTCCTAACTATGATTTACCCAGCGTTCTATCTTGGTCCCTTTTTTCTTGTCTTTCAATATTTTACTTGTTGATTCTAGCAGCTCCCATAGATTTAATTATCATCTCTATGTGTTGTTGTTCAGGTATTTCAGTCATGAATGGCTCATTACAACCCTATGTAGGGTTTTCTTGGCAAAGATAATAGAAGGGTTTGCCATTTCCCTCTATAGATCATTTTATAGATGATAAAATAGATGCAAAGAGGGCTAAATGACTTGCTCAAGTTCACAGTTAGTAAATGTTTGAGGCTAGCTTTGAATTCAGGTCTTCCAGACTTTTAGTTCTCATACTTTATCCACTGTACACCTAGCTTCTTCCATCCCTATGTAGATGACTCCAAGGTATCAAAGTTTGTGTCTTCAATTCTAGTCACTTTCCTGAGCTTCAGAGCACTTTACCAATTCCATGTTAGACATTTCAAACTGTGCATTCTACAAGCATCTTAAACTTAATAGGTCCAAATAAGAACTTTTAAGCTTGATCAAACCCATTCCTTTTGAAATTCCCCATTTCTATTGAGGGCATTTCTACTTTTTTCAGCCATACAGTATCTTAATCTTGGCATTATTCTCAATTATTCCCTTTTCTACCCTTGATTCAAATTGGTTTCCAAATCTTCTTTTCTTTCCTACTACCATATCATTTTTCTCATCTGATCTCTTCCTTCTACTCATATAGTCAACATTCTAATTCAGGACCCCATAATTTCTCACCTTGACCTCTGTGATAGTCTTAATGGGTCCCTCTGCTTTAAATCCTTCCCTTATATAGTTCATTGTGCCCAAAGCACTGCCCAAAGCAGTCAAAGTAATTTTGGGTTGACCATCTCATTCTTCTGAAGCAGCCAATAATTGTAGTGGATAGAATGGTGAGCCTAGAGTCAGAAAATCTAAGTTTAAACTCAGTTTTAGACACTTACCAGCTATAAAACTGCTGTCAATCTCAGTTTCTTTTTTTTTTTTTAAGATGAAAATATTATGATTTGATCCACATTCAGGATCCATAGTTCTCTCCCTGGATACAGATGACAGTTTCTATCATGTCTATAGGAAATGCCTTGAATCACTTCATTATTGAAAAGAGTCAAGTCTATCATAATTGATTATCACATAATCTTGTTACTAAGTACAATGTTTTCTTGGTTCTGTTCACTTCACTCAGCATCAGTTCATGGAAGTCTTTCCAGGTTTTTATGAAGTCAGTGTGCTCATCATTTCTTATAGAACAATAATATTCTAACACTTTCATATATCATAACTTATTCAGTCATTCACCAACTGATAGATCCACTCAATTTCCAGTTCCTTGCCACTACAAAAGGAATTGCTAGTAACATTTTTGCGCATGTGGTGCCTTATTTTTTCTTCTTTTATGATTTCTTTGAGATATAGACCCAATATAGTCTTAGTTTCTTTTAACCATAAAACTAGGATAATAATAGCATTTACCTCACAAGATTGTTGGGAAGATAATTGTATTTACATAGTACTAAATATGGCGCTTGGTACATAGTAGTCCTTGAATAATAAAAATAATAATAACAATGTAAATACATGCTTATTTCTTTCCCTCTCTCTAATTTCCTTTTTCTGCTTAATAAACTTCTCTATTGTCTCTCTTACAAACTAAAGATTTCTTTATTTGGTATTTAAAGTCCTTCCCAATCTGTTTCCAACCCACTTTCTCCATAATTATTATACATCATTCCCATTTCATATATTTTAGTCCAGCCAAAGTGTCCTTGCTGTCCATGCTATTTTTTTTACATATGATATATATTTCCCATCATCATACTTTTTGCATTGCCTAAAATGCATTCCTTTAATTCTGCCTTAGAATTTCTTATGGTCTTAAGCTCAGCTCAAATACTACCTTTGCATTAATTAATTTCCATTCCTCCAAACTACTAGTGCCCTAATCCCCAAATTTATCTTATATTTACCTTGTATATAATTATAGAATTATGATTTCCCACAATAGAATGTAAGCCCTTCTAGGGCAGAAACTATTTTGTTTTTGTTTTTATTTTCCCAGCATCAGCACAAGGCCTGACATATAGTTGATACTTAATAAATGCTTGTTGATTAACTATCATCTCCTATATTCTAGATTTTCTGTCACCCAAATTTGTATTAGTTTGTAATGTAATATCACATAAATCATCTTTCTCTGATGTTGACTTATACCCTTCTAGACTGAATTCCTTTGGGGAAGGGACCATATCCCATAACTCAATTCATAATACTGTTCTCTACATACTCCTAATAATCATGGATGGGTGACTATATAATTATGAGATATTTGCTCTTTGAACATTTTACATAAAACTACTTGAAGAGTGCAGTATCTCTAGAAGTTATTTAAGGTCAGCACAAGGGGGAAAAAAGTTGCAGCGATCTGGCTGGTTAGCAGGGAAAGGAAGCTTATATAATATTGTTGACCACATGATATCTAGCTCTTAGGTCACATATGCAGCTCTTTAACACAAATTGCTGGAATGCAACTATCTGGCTTATTTGATGGATGAAAATCTATTCCCATTTTTGATCTTAAAGATTACAGTAGCATTGCTTCTCTGAAAATGTATCTCCCTAGGCATCAGCTATATTAACTGTAAAATGAAGATCATGCTTCATGATTTCTCAGATGCCTTCCAGCTGCTCTGACATTTTATCACACTAGATACTCTTTCTATTCTTTCATGCCCATTGCCCTTGCACCCCAGAGGGGAAAAAAAAACACCTAATTTTCTAAATATTTATTTAAAAGCCAATATTTTTCTTTCTCCAACAAACATACATATACACAAGCATAATTTGCTAAAACCCCATGGTCCTAAGCAAAATACATTATTCTCATAAATCTTAATTTGAATTGAATTCAAAATAGTGTCTCTCTGTAGAAAAGGTAAGATAACTGATTAAAAGTAATGAATATTGATTTTACCTGCACTCTTTTACCCTAAGTTCTTATATATCTCTTTTCTCACCACTTTCCTGAAGGCAAGAAAGGTATAAGCCTACAGTCTGAGGGAAAACAGAAATTTTATTTTTTTTTATTTATTTTTTTTAATAGCCTTTTATTTACAGGATATATACATGGGTAACTTTACAGCATTAACAATTGCCAAACCTCTTGTTCCAATTTTTTACCTCTTACCCCCCCCCCCCCCTAGATGGCAGGATGACCAGTAGATGTTAAATATATTAAAATATAACTTAGATACACAATAAGTATACATGACCAAAACGTTATTTTGCTGTACAAAAAGAATCAGACTCTGAAATATTGTACAATTAGCTTGTGAAGGAAATCAAAAATGCATGTGTGCATAAATATAGGGATTAGAATTCAATGTAATGGTTTTTCGTCATCTCCCAGAGTTCTTTTTCTGGGCATAGCTAGTTCAGTTCATTACTGCTCCATTAGAAATGATTTGGTTGATCTCGTTGCTGAGGATGGCCTGATCCATCAGAACTGGTCATCATCTAGTATTGTTGTTGAAGTATATAATGATCTCCTGGTCCTGCTCATTTCACTCAGCATCAGTTCATGTAAGTATCTCCAGGCCTTTCTGAAATCATCCTGCTGGTCATTTCTTACAGAACAGTAATATTCCATAATATTCATATACCACAATTTATTCAGCCATTCTCCAACTGATGGACATCCATTCAGTTTCCAGTTTTTAGCCACGACAAAAGGGCTGCCACAAACATTCGTGCACATACAGGTCCCTTTCCCTTCTTTATAATCTCTTTGGGATATAATCCCAGTAGTAACACTGCTGGATCAAAGGGTATGCACAGTTTGATAACTTTTGAGCATAGTTCAAACTACTCTCCAAAATGGTTGGATTCGTTCACAACTCCACCAACAATGCATCAATGTCCCAGTTTTCCCATCCCTCAACAATCATCATTATTTTTCCTGTCATCTTAGCCAATCTGACAGGTGTGTAGTAGTATCTTAGAGTTGTCTTAATTTGCATTTCTCTGATTAATAATGACTTGGAGCATCTTTTCATATGACTAGAAATAGTTTCAATTTCTTCATCTGAGAATTGTCTGTTCATATCCTTTGACCATTTTTCAATTGGAGAATGGCTTGATTTTTATAAATTAGAGTTAATTCTCTATATATTTTGGAAATGAGGCCTTTATCAGAACCTTTGACTGTAAAAATAATTTTCCCAGTTTATTGCTTCCCTTCTAATCTTGTCTGCATTAGTTTTGTTTGTACAAAAACTTTTCAGTTTAGTATAATCAGAAATTTTCTATTTTGTGATCAGTAATGATCTCTAGTTCTGCTTTGGTCATAAAGACCTTCCCCTTCCACAGGTCTGAGAGGTAAACTATCCTGTGTTCCTCTAATTTATTAATAATTTCATTCTTTATGCCTAGGTCATGAACCCATTTTGACCTTATCTTGGTGTCTGGCGTTAAGTATGGATCAATGCCTAGTTTCTGCCATATTAGTTTCCAATTTTCCCAGCAATTTTATCAAACAGTAAGTTCTTATCCCAAAAGCTGGGATCTTTGGGTTTGTCAAAGACTAGGTTGCTATATTTGTTGACTGTTTTGTCCCTTGAACCTAATCTATTCCACTGATCAACTAATCTATTCCTTAGCCAATACCAAAAAGTTTTGGTAACTGCTGCTCTATAATATAATTTTAGATCTGGTACAGCTAAGCCACCATCATTTGATTTTTTTTTCATTAATTCCCTTGAAATTCTTGACCTTTTGTTTTCCATATGAACTTTGTTGTTATTTTTCTAGGTCATTAAAATAGTTTTTGGGAGTCTGATTGGTATAGCGCTAAATAAATAGATTAGTTTAGGTAATATTGTCATCTTTATTATATTTGCTCGCCCTATCCAAGAGCATTTAATATTTTTCAATTGGTTAGATCAGACTTAATTTGTGTGAAAAGTGGTCTGTAATTTTGCTCATAAAGTTTCTGATTTTCCCTTGGCAGATAGATTCCTAAATATTTTATATTATCAGTAGTTACTTTAAATGGAATTTCTCTTTGTAACTCTGACTATTGGATTTTGTTAGTGATATATAAGAATGCTGATGACTTATGTGGGTTTATTTTATAACCAGCAACTTTGCTAAAGTTGTGGATTATTTCTAATAACTTTTTAGCAGAATCTCTGGGGTTCTCTAAGTATACCATCATGTCATCGGCAAAGAGTGATAATTTGGCTTCCTCATTGCCTATTCTTATTCCTTTAATCTCTTTCTCAGCTCTTATTGCTATAGCTAGCGTTTCTAATACAATATTAAATAGTAACGGTGATAGTGGGCAACCTTGTTTCACTCCAGATCTTATTGGGAATGGTTGCAGTTTGTCTCCATTACATATGATGAAAACAGAAATTTTAGATGGATGTCTTGTATTTGCATGAAAAGAATTCTGATCTCACATTTGTCAGGGTTCAGTCTGGTTTACAGCAAGGGAAATCTTTATTCATCCAAAGCTAACTGCTTTCCCCCTCACATATATTCATTTTTACTTTTAATTTGTAGAATAAAGCAAGTATTTTCACAACATAGTATGATAAAAAGATGATTGATTGCACATGAAACTGCAAATCTATTATGTACAATTTGCTATTCCCTTTAAGATATAATAAAAAATTTTAGAAAATTATCTTAGAAAAACATACAAAGACTTGCATAAAATAATGAAAAGCAAAATGAACAGAATCAAGAGGACATTGAATATAACAATATTGTTTTAAGAATGACTTTGAGTGAATATGTCATTTTGGTTATTATAAATATCCAAATTAACTATAAAAGATATATGAAAAAATGTACTATCTGCATTCAAAGAATGAAATGATAATGGATGTATAGGATAATTTTACATATATGTATATTTGTGTGTGTATATGTTTATGAATGTACATATATATATATATATATATATATCTTAAATTTGTGTCTAATGGTAACCATCTCTAGAGTAGAGGAGGGGAGGGAAGAAAAAAAAGGAAACAAAAGAAATTTTTATGATAACTGTCTTTTATAACCAGAGCAACATGCTAAATGCTGGAGAAATATGAAATTTAGAGAAAATAGGACCCTACCTTCATGGAAGTTATAGTCTATCAGGAGAGATTAGACACAAAGCTGATAATGATACTTTAATTTTGCACTGGACATATTTTCTCTTGGCACATGTGTGTATTCCCTCCTTTAGTGAACATTATAGACTATCCATGAACTACCTCAGATATTAGTTATGTGACCCCGAGGAAGTCAATAAATTTCTTTTAGTTTTAGTTTCTCATCTGTAAAATGGAGATAATGGCTTGTTGTGAGAATTAAGATTACATATGCAAAGTGATTTGCAAACCTTAAAGTGCTGTGGAAATGCTAGATATTATTATTATTATTAGAAATAGTTGATATCTGAAGTAGATTTTGAACTGAGTCTCCCTGACCAGACTCAGCTTTAGTATTTTGCATTTCTGTTGTATAAATATAACAAGAGCACTTGAAAAGCTCAACAAGAGCTAGCTTGAAGTGTTAGGATAGTATTGGACAGCAATGAAAGAAAAGACATATATTTCGAAGATTTTATATATATATATATATACACACACAATATATATATAAACAATACTATATAACATATAAATATAAGAATATAAATAATAATAATTATATGTGTACTCAATATATGGAAGATAAGTCTTGTTGGAGGGCCTCAAATGCTAGGTGCAGCAGAATAAGATACTCTCTCAGTTTTGTATCTGGGAAAAATTGTGATTTTTCTAGGAATATTAACCAGGAGCTATACAAAATAAGTGAATATAGGAGAATGTAGCTACATTTTCATATCTTCAGAATTCTTTAGAAATCTAAAACCAATCATCGTACATGGTAGAAATAATAATGTAAACTTAGATAACATTCTACCATACTATTCCTCTGATACATTATTATGGTATGGAGATGATTCTAAATTCTCAAAGTTTATGCTAACAGAATGAATTCTGATGGTTACTACCAGTTTGAAAAGACTAAACAGAGATTCAGTGATGGAATCTATGTCTACTATCTGAGGGGTCAGGTCAGTTAAGTTTCAAGTGGATTATTCCAGGTTGGTTACAAGGTGGTAAATTTTTCAGGTATAGTGGAGGCCAGACTTTAAATTGATTTTAAAAATATCCACATGGACATATCTCCCACATATTTTGTGCATTTTGAAGTTTTCTTGAATAGATTTTTTTCTTCCTACATTTTCTTCTGGTTTCTATTAGCTCAATATAAAAAAAGTTGACTTTTGTGTATTTATTTTTATTCTTCCTATATTATTAAAATTATCATTTTTTTTTTGCTGATTCTTTTGAGTTTTCTAAGTAGCCCATAATGTTCTCTGCAAACAGTGATGATTATGTTTCCTCTTTACCTCTCATTTATTCTTTTGCCTCATTGCTGTAACTACTATTTCTAGAACCTGGTTAAATAGTAGTGTGGAGAATTTATTTGCATTGTTTTATCTGCTCCTCATATAACCTTGTGAGGAGAAAGTATGAAATGGTGAATAGTCTTCTGGGATTGTAAATGAAAAGAATTAGCTTCAGATCTTCCCTCCAAAACTTACTTAATGCCACTGAGCACATCACTTTGGTAAAACAGCCTT
This sequence comes from Sarcophilus harrisii, assembly GCF_902635505.1. Classification (NCBI taxonomy): domain Eukaryota; kingdom Metazoa; phylum Chordata; class Mammalia; order Dasyuromorphia; family Dasyuridae; genus Sarcophilus; species Sarcophilus harrisii. The sequence continues at coordinate 179,304,239 of NC_045427.1, forward strand.
AGATATTACAAAGGTGGTGGGTGCACTCTTGCCGGAAGTTTTTTGGTAGATAAAATCTTATATCTTTTGCTTTATAATGATCTTTTCAGGTAAGTAACACATTTATTATTATCCCTATCTCTACTGACAGGAAACAAATGCAAAGAGATTGGCTGATTGATTCAGGATCATATCTAGTCAGTATGACTTTAAGCTGTTTTCTTTTAGCTATATCATACTGGCTACTAAAATATCTTAAAATTAATTAAATTAGACTAGTTGCTTTACAATCTGAAATAATTATACTTGAATAAAAAATGTTATATAAAATATCTACGTCAGTTTGAATGTATATTCTCATGTGTATATGTTTGCTTCTATACATAAGGAAACATATAATGTATATATACTTATATGTATTATTATAAACACAGATATATATTTATGCATGAACATATAAATTCTATTTATTATTTATTTACATATATATACTTCTACATTAATAATTTTGCATGCTTTGCAAATTATGCAAGGTAGATATTTTAAAAGAATGTGATAAAGTTGAAATAATTTTTGGTTCTAGAGTCAATAGGAATCTACTGAATTTTACTTAGTAGGACAATGCTTTAGGAAAATCATTTTGACAGTTGTATGGAGGATGGATTGGAGAGGGAGTGGGATTTGTGGCAGATAAACCAAAATAAGAGGTTTCCATAATAATTTAGAAGAAAGGTGATGAGATCCTGAGCTATGAGGTGGTTTTATGAGGAGAGAGTAGGAAACACAAATATGGAGCAAAGGGGGTAGAAAAAACAGGATTTGTCAATTGGTTGCTTATGTTGATTTTTGGAGAGTAAGGAGTTGAAGGTGACATGATTGTGCAAACATTGGAAGGATATTAAACCCTCAATAATATTAAGGAAGTTAATTAAGAAGATGAATATTTATGATTCAGATCATAATCTACTCACATTTGCTCATTTTGTGTGATTCTTTATACCTCATCCAAAATGAAAAGAGGTTTAGCTCTTACCAGTCAGATCCCTTCACCATGCTGTTAACTCAAGCCTTGCTACCTTTCTCATCCTCCTTTGACTGAAGAGCTAGAAGGTGGATTACTTAACGTTTCCCCAAACCTTCCTTTAAAGAGAATAGAAATTATACTTTTAGCTCACTCCATTTCCCTTATGTAGCTATGGCTTGGTTTAAGTCCATCAAACAAGATTCCCTGGATGAAATTCCACCTGGTGTTTCCCTAAATTATTGTTTTTAAGTCTTTCAGTCCTGTCAGATTTTTTGTATCCTGTGACCCCGTGAATCATATTGTCCATGGAATTTTCTTGGCAAAGAGAGTATGGTGGTTTGTTATTTCCTTCTCTAGTGGATTAAAGGAAGGCAGAGGCTAAACTACCTGCCCAGGCTCACACAATTAGTAAGTATCTGAGACCAAGCCATCTAGGTGCTTCTTTTCTAGCTTCCTTTTATCTGTTGTCTTCTCCAATTAGAATGCAAGCTCCTTGAGGAGAGGAACTGTCTTTTTTTCTCATTTTGCATACTTAAAGCCTACAATAGTGCCAGCCATAGAGTAGGTACTTAATAAATGTTTACTGAAGTGTAGAGTTCAATTCCTAACTAGATAAAAAGAGTGATTTAGATTAGATGTTATAGTGATATAGCAGAAGGAGTGTTGTCTTTGAGGTTCAGACCCTGACTCTACTACTTGTTAACTGTTTGACTGTGGCTTGCCCATATCATCTCTCTGGGTAAAATAAAAGAATTAGTGTCTTGAATCTCTGAGGTATTTTCTATCTGCTGTTCTATAAACCTCAAGATTTGTGTCCCCAATATATTACTAAAGAGCATTTAAATAGCTCTTTAAATTTTGCAAAGCATGTCACATATATTATCTCATTCAAACCTCACAATAACCTTATGAAGGAAATTTCACAATTATTATCTACATTTTATAGCTAAAGAAACAGAAGCTTAGAGAGAAGTACAGTAGGTGTTTAATAAATCCTTATTAAGTTAACTAACCTTCATCACATAATGAACATATTTCTATGTTAAGATGTCAACTTATGCTTTCTTAACCATAATTTCAATGCTCCATCCATGACACACTTTTAAATAGACTTGCTAGAATGCCTTTTTGAAATTTTCATCTTCTTTTCTCTTTTAAAAAATATGGTTGGTTTTTATTTCACAAAGTTATTATGCCCTTTCTCCAGATTATCACAATGAATACTATTATTATTATTTTCAAATTTAGATTATTATCTCAAAAATATTTGTTTTTCTTCTTTTCCAGTCATCTTACAAAGTAAAGCAGGCAGATGACTGACTGAAATAATATAAAGACTCTGACTGTACAGTGATGTGAGTAGCTTTCACTTCTTGAAACACTTATACACTCTCTCTACCTCTTACCTTCCCTGTTATAAGGGAGGGCAACACCATCTTCTCATCCCTCAGACTCACAACCTAGAAATCATCCTTGACCCTTCTGTCTCTCATCATTCTCCCCACTCCCACTCCACCCTATATCCAATCTGTTGCCAAGGTCTATTGATTTCACCTCTGCAATATCTCTCCAATATGCCTTCTTTCTGACACTGACACCACCCTGATTCAGGCAGACCCTCATTTCTTCACACCTTTATTACTACAATAGCCTGCTGCTGAGTCTGTTTGTCTTAAGTCTTTCCCCTCTTCAATCTATTCTCTTTTCAATTATCAAAGTGGCTGGTCTAAGCACGTGACACATATATTCTACAAATAACAATAGGTCCCTATTGTCTTTAGGATCAACTACGAAATGCCCCTCTCCCCCTTTTTTTTTGGTATTTCAAGTCTTCACAATAATCTAGCTCCTTCCTATCTTCAAACACCTTAGCCCCCAATAGGAACTCTTTGATTCTGGCTTCCTAGCTGTTCCAAGAACAAGATATTCTATTTCTTGAGTTGGTCATTTTCTCTGACTATCCTCCATGCTTGAAATGATCTCTCTTTTCAACTTTGCCTACTGGCTTCCCTGGCTTTTTGGGGAAAATCCCATCTTTTGCGATAAGCTTTGCCCCTCAGATTCCTCCCAGTATTATAGCTATAATCCTCACATTCTTTTTTTCAGTTCTTCTGTACTCAGACCTTTCCCTGTAAGTGAATATATGAAAAAAGCATTTATTAAGAATCAATGGAAAGATAACTAGAGTAGATAGATAAATGGGATATAAAGCATGATGAAATTTGGGACTGACTAGAAATATTGTGCTACATGAATTCTTATAAACTTTTATATGAATCAAGCAAGTCAGTCCTAGGATGAGAATTCCAGAGCTAAGTAGATGAATTTCCTCTGTGACTTGGGATTTTTTGAGGTTTAGTCCAGAGACATGCTACTGAGATGCACAGAAGTGAGGCAGCAGGAGAAAAATGAGCAGAACTAGAAGATCATTATATACTTCAACAACAATACTATATGATGATCAATTCTGATGGACGTGACCCTCTTCAACAATGAGATGAACCAAATCAGTTCCAATAGAGCAGTAATGAACTGAACCAGCTACGCCCAGGGAAAGAACTCTGGGAGATGACTATGAACCACTACATAGAATTTCCAATCCCTCTATTTTTGTCCACCTGCATTTTTGATTTCCTTCACAGGTTAATTGTACAATATTTCAGAGTCCGATTCTTTTTGTACAGCAAAATACTGTTTGGACATGTATACATATATTGTAATTATCTTATACTTTAACTTATTTAGTATGTATTGGTCAACCTTCCATCTGGGGGAGGGACGGAGGGGAAGGAGGGGAAAAGTTGGAACAAAAGGTTTTGCAATTGTCAATGCTGAAAAATTATCCTTGAATATATCTTGTAAAAAATATCTTTAAAAAAAAAAAGAAGTGAGGCAGCAGGAAAACTTATGGCAGGTTGGATGTAATTTTCATGGAACAGGTAGAACATGATGGAAGTAGGAAAAAATGAGAAAAATCTCCTTGTCAAAATCTCACATAGTATTTTTGCAGTTTTACCCAGAGGTTTAGTCCAAAGAGTACTTATTTGGCTAGACCAGAATCATATAGGAATTAAAGGTAATTTTCTTACCATAGCTCAGATTAGACTGAAACAGTCCAAAATTAAGGAGAGGAGAATCAGTTCCAAAAATAGATTTAAGTATGTCTTTTGACTTTCCTAGTTAAATGGTAGGTAAAAATGGCTGGAGTTTACATAACAAAAGAGCAAAAAAAAAAAGTGTGAGTACTGGGGAAAATACTGGGGAGCATAGTTCATGGACAAAGTCCAGGAGTTGGTAGCAGAAAGCAACTCAGTTGATCTCTCCTGTAGTAGTGGAGGCTTGATACAGCAACAAAGGAATCCAGCAGTTCTGGAGTCAGCCAATAGAGTATTGGGACAGAGAGAACATAATTGCAGAGGACTTCAACTCAACAGAAATAACAGCTCACTAAATGCATTCCTTGATGTCTTCTATCCAAATTACTGGTGCAGCAATTTGTGGGAAAATCTATCTTTGTGTATATTGAGGTGGTAGAATCTTTCTTGTCAAGTTATATTTTACTGTGCTAGGGACTTTTTTGTTTTGTTTTGGTTTGGTTTTTGGTTTTGGTCTTTTGCTTCTTAACTATTGTGTTGACTGTTAAAAGAATCAAATGAGCTATGTGGAGATTTGAATAGATGATGACCCTTACTCATAAAATCCCTAGAATCTGGGATACATTTCAGGGATCTCATATTTAAGGGAAGGCCAGACATGCTACAGATTAGATAAAGGATGGGATACATAGTTCTAAACTCAGTGAGTCAAATTGGTTCTGGGACTGAAAGGGTCAGGATACCCAAAGTTCAATTTAAGTGTCTAGTGAAAATGTAGAATTTAGCTGAAATGTGAAAGCTCTGAGGTTGAGGGCCGTATTCCAAGAACAAGATTAACAAGAACCAGGACCCAAGTCTGGATTTCCCAGTCTCCTGCTTCTTCCATTTTCATAAATAGATCACCTAAATTTTTAATTTTTTTTTAATCTCCATTTCCCAAAGAAAAATTAATGACAGAAAAAAGACACAAATCAGCTGTGGGATTATCCAGTTGAGCCTTCATGGCTTGAGTTATTCTGCAAAGGATTCAGTCTTTTACTTCAAATTATTTCAAAATGGCTCAAGTAATGGTGTTTAGGAGGTTATTCCATAGTCTAATGTACCAGATTGTCAGCATAGGTCTTGTGGTATTCCAGATTTTCTACCTTCTCTCCCTTCCTTTATAATTTTCCTCTTTCCTTCCTCATATTACAGTAATTTCAAACCTCTATTCTTTCAAGTTTGTAAGTTGTTTTTTCCTTCTCTGATAATTTTAATCTCTCTTTTTCAAAGGCCTAGGCATATTTATTTAGGAATTCCTATAGCATAGATCTTGTGGAATAAATTGGCTGTAAGCTATTGTAAATGGAAAGTGAAGGTCTATTTTTCTTCTTGTATTCAGAATTGAATTTCACAGGGAAAAAAATCTTAAGAGAAAATCTGTATGAAATTGAGATTTGAAACAAGTCCCCAGTTGGCATCCTAAAGTACCCATGTGATAATCTATCCAAACCAGCAATACTGATGTTGTGGATACAAAGGCAGATTTACGAATCTTTAGGTAGAAGGGTCTTAAAACAAGCTCAGCTTAATCCTGTTAAATAGTAGTATCCTGAATCATAGATTCATAAGAAGATGAGATACTTTGATATAGTTAATATATTAAGAAGAACAATAAAAACTAGAAAGAAGACTAAGCAAATTCCAGATATATCATACTTTCTGACTACCTGTAACAGAGCGGGACAGAATGAAAAAAGTTCCAAACACAGTTGGAAATTTATGTTGGTAAATGTTAACTGACTCTTCAGGATACATCTGGTAGAAGGTGAGACAGACTGTACACAGGCAGCTTTGCCACTCACTGTTTTCTTTTATAGATTCTCTGATATGATCTATCTATCATCTGCTTATGTGCATGTTTTAATGGTTTGACTGTCAATTAATGGCAACTCTTCTAAAACCCTGTATGCGGCAGATTCCACTGAAATTGTGGCTGATTCAGAACACTACAAAATTTTTGCTGCTGAACACTTTACTGTTTTTTATTGTTATCTGCCATCACATGTCTTACCATTTAATTGGGGCTCCTATAGAATTTCTAAGTTTGCTATCTGTCAATTTTTTTTGATGGTTAAAAATTATAAATAATGTGGAGTAATAGAGTAATAGACTTGAAAGGTATTTGAAAGTGCAATAAGAATTTCACTTCTAACACTTAAATGAGTGACCATAGACAAGTCATCTAAATTCTCAGTGACTTAGACAACTCTACTACTGTAAATTATAAGCATCTATCATAGACAGGCTATTGACTTTTATCAAAATTGAAGTATAATAGAGCTATTGCATACCAGAGAATTTATATAGTTTTGCACAAACTTCTGAGGCAAAATTTGAAGCCAAGTTTTTCTGACTACAAATTGAGCAATCTGTCCACTATCCAATATGCCTTTTATAAATAAAGCAATGAACCTGATTTTCTTGTATGGCCTGTGAAAGCAAAGGAAAAGTGATGACAGGGGAAATACATAAATACATTTAAATTTGTCAAGCTAGAATTTCAAAGTTCATCAATCTTGTGCCAGAAGCTAATTTGATGAATAACTCATGTGACTAATAGTTTTCTAGAACCCTCAAATCTTTTTTTTCTCCTGTGCAGATGATTTTTTTGAGCCAAAGTTGAAGACTTTTACATTTATTCTTATTAAATTGAATCCTATTAAACTTGGCCCATTGTTTTATCTTCTTTTTTAAAATACTTTTTTTTTTGTTGTTGTTGTTCTTTAAGAAAGAAACAACTAGCATAAAATTATTGGGGAGAAAGTTTGTGGCTATGAATGTCAAGAGACTTATTCACATTTTTTAATCAAACTTCATAGAAGAGGACACATTTAAAGGACATAAAGACAATATAGAGTTTTTAGTATTTTTTTTTAAATGACATTTACTTTTTTTCTCCATTGTATGTTAAGACAACTTTAGCGTTCACTTTCACAAAATTTTCAGTTCCAGATTTTTCTCCCTCCCTCCCTCCTTCCTTCTTCCTAAAACAGTAGACAATTTGATATATGTGCAATTATGTAAGACATATTTCCATATTAGTCACAGTTGTAAAAGAAGAAACAGATCAAGAAAAGTATAATGCTAAAAAAAGTAAAGTAAAAAAAATTATTCTTGTTCTGCATTCAGTGTTTATCACATTTCTGGGTATGGATAGAATTTTCCATCATAAGTCTTTTGTACTTGTTTTGGATCATTGTGTTTCTGAGAAGACATAAATCATTTATGGTTGACCATCATATATTATTGCTGATACTGTGTACAATGTTTTCTGGTTCTGCTTACTTTACTTTGTATCAGTTTATACAAGTCTTTCCAGGTTTTTCTGAACTCTGTCAACTCATCATTTCTTATTTTACAATATTATTCCATTATATTCATATACCATAACTTGTTTAGCCATTCTCTAAATGATGAGCCTGCCCTCAATTTTCAGTATTTTGTCATCATTAAAAAGATTGCTATAAATTTTTATAAATTTATAAATGTATAAAATTTTATCAGGTTATTTTCCCTTTTTAATTATGTCTTTGGGTTACGGATCTAGTATTGATGTTGCTAGACCAAAGGGTATACACAGTTTGGTTTCTCATTTGGCATAGTTACAAATTACTCTCCAGAATGATTGAGTCAGTTCACAGCTCCATCAACAGTAAATTAGTTTCCCAATTTTCCCTTATCTTCTCCAACATTTGTCATTTTCCTTTTTTTTTTTTTTTTTTGGTCATATTAACCTATCTGAGAGATATGAGATGGTCCTTCAGAATTGTTTTAATTTGCATTTCTCTAATCAAATGTGATTTAGAACATATATTCATATGGCTAGGCTTTCTTCATCAGAAAACTACCTGTTCCTATCCTTTGATTATGTACCAATTGGAGAATGGCTTGTATTCTTATAAATTTGACTCAATTCTTTGTATATTTGAGAAATGAGGCCTTCATCAGAGACACTTTGCTATAAAGGTTATTTCCCAGTTTTCTGCTTTCCTTCAAATTTTGATTGTATTGGTTTTGTTTGTGAGAAAAAGTTAGGTAGCAGGTAGGCTACCAAGTACTTTATATTAAATCTACAGTTATTTTAAATGGAATTTTTCTATTTCTTCCTCCTGAGCTTAGTTGGTCATATAAAGAAACTGATGATTTATGTGGATTTATCTTATATCCTGTAACTTTGTTGAAGTTGTTAATTATTTAAAGTAGAATTTTGTTGATTTTCTAGAGTTCTTTAAATATATCATCATATCATTTGAAAAGAGTGATAGTTTTATTTCCTCATTGTCTATTTTAATTTCTTGAACTTTTTTCTTCTCTTATTGCTATAGCTAACTTTCTAGTATTATTTAATAGTAATGAAAATGGGCATCCTTGCTTCACCCCAGTCTTATTGGAAAGCCTTTTAGTTTATCTTCCATTTCAGATAATACTTATGGATAGTTTTAGATATATATGCTTTATCATTTTATGAAATGCTTCATTTATTTCTATGTTCTCTAATGTTTTTTTAAATAAGAATGGGTGTTATATTTTGTCAGAAGCTTTTCAGAATTTATTGAGATAATCATGTGATTTTTGTTGGTTTTTATTAAGATGGTTAATTAATTTTGATAGTTTTCTTATAATGAACCAACCCTGCATTCCTGTTATAAATCCCACCTGGTCATGGTATATAATCCATATTATGTATTGCTGTAATCACCTTGCTAATATTTTATCCAAAATTTTTGCATCAATATTCATTAGTCAAATTGTTTTATAAATTTCATTCTCTATTTAGCTCTTCATGATTTAGGTATCAGTACTATATGTGTGTCTATTTTTTTTTTTGCCTATTTTCTATAAACTATGGAATTTCCATAGTTTATATAGTATTGGAATTTATTGTTATTTATATGTTTGATAGAATTCACTTGTGAATCTATCTGGCCCTGGGAATTTTTTCTTAGGGAGTTAGTTAATGGCTCATTCAATTTCTTTTTCTAAGATGGGGCTATTTGGCCACTGCATTTCCTAAATTTTCTCTGGAATTATATTGACTCCTTATTTAGATGGCATGGTACAAATTCCCATACTTATCTAAATCTTCAATGGAATGATTTCTAAATGAAAAGTATGAAAATTAAAAATTATCAGACTTCTAAGTATTTGAAACAATAGAACTCTAAATAGAGATAAAGGCTTTCTGACATCCTTAAACTAATTATATGATGAAATCTGTTGAAAATGAAATCTGGTGTTTTTACAAATTTCTATCTCAGTTCTTAGGGTTTTCCCTTGATTTTCAGATGCTTGTTGGAAGGGTTTTGGATTTCTCTGTATCTTACATAGTATTTTGTATACTGTGCATACAATCTAGACATAATCACTTGATGCAAATTCAGTTTTGGGTGAGGAAAAATGGGCTGTGGTTCAGAAGATGGTATTACCCTAAGTTCAGTTGTACTGGAAAAAGGTGTTTTGTTCCCTAAAAAGTCTTGGCCATCTAGATTATTGTTGTTGAGAAGCTGGATCTGAGAAAGAGATGCTATAGTAATGGGACTCTGGATATAGTGGCTGGGGATGACAGTATTCTGTGCCTTTGATGATCATGATTGTGCTGTGAGGATGGTAGTAGCCATGGAAAGGAGACACATCCCCTGTAGATGTCAGCATTTATAGTGATGCTTCCTAAACCTTTTATCAGTTACAGTTTTGTTCTCTGTACTACTTTAATATACACTTTATGTAACAAGTATACAGCAATTAAATAAATATTTTTCAATCAGCAAGTATATATTAGACTCCTACTCTGTGCCAGGAATTATGCTAAGTGATAAATAATATAAGGTAAAAACCAATCAGGCCATATCATTTAGAAGGGTAGCTAGGTTATAGAGTGGTTAAAATGTTAGATTTGTAGTCACACGTGTCATTTAAGCCTGTTTGCCTCAGTTTTCTCATGCAAACTACTTGGTTATCTTTGCCAAACAACCCCCAAAACAAAACTCAAATGGTTCACAAAAAGTTGAATGCTACTGAAAAACCATCGAACAACACAAAGATCATCAAGAAGCTTCTATTCTGTAGGGAAAAACACACCCACACACACCCACACACCCACACACACCCACACACACCCCAAAGTAATTTCCAGGAAGAAGAAAAGACACTAGAAGCCAGAAAGTTTGGGATAGAGTTCATAAAAGAATTTTTCCTCAAGCTGAATTTTAAGGGTGAGGATACTTTCAAAACTTTGTATATCTTACAATACCTAGTATATAGAAGGCACTTAATTAAATGCTTGTTGAATTGAATAAAATTTGAAGGAATATTTCCTAGACAGAAAATCAGAAAGAAGAGAAAATGGATTCATTAATTCAGTTGATCAATATACCTCTCTTAAAAACCCAAATATGCGCAAGGCCCTGTGATGATTCAAAGATAAATTTATTCAACTAGTCCTTCCTTTTTAGTCTTTATTCTGATCTCTTATTCTGTATCACACACTCTCTTCCCTCCCCCTTTCTCCTTCCCTTTTAATTTTGGATGTTCCACAAGACTCTGTCCTTGGTTTTCTTTTATCTCTCATCACCTTATTCTCTTGATGACCTCAGTTGCTCCTATGAATTTATCATTACTATGTCTCTTAGATTCACTCTAGGTATCTAATCCTATACTCTCTCCTAAGCTCCAATCCCATATCTCCAAAGTTGTATATCCACAAACATGTCAAACTGAAAATATCCAATACAGAACTTACCTTCTTTACTTTCAAACCATTCTCTCTTCTGATTTTCCTTTTCTTTTAAGAGTAACACTACTTTCCACTCAGCAAAGTTCTCACAATCTTGGTATTATCCTCTATTCCTTATTTACCTTCACTTTACATAAACAACAAATTTCCAAATCTTATCGATTCTATCTCCAACATACCTCTTGTGTGTCTCCTTCTTTCCATTCATATATCTACTACTTAGTGCTGTTATCACCTTTCATTTGAATTCTTGATATAGCATCTTATTTGGTTTCTCTACCTATCTCAACTTCAGTTCATTCACAATAATTCCAATATGTTTTTCCTTAAATTTAAGTCTTATGTCATTTCATTTCTCGTCAACAAACTCCAGTGGTTCCCTATTGTCTCTATAAAATATAAACTATTCTATTTGACATTTAAAAATCCTTTACAGCTTGTCTTACTTACCTTTCCACCTTCATTACGCCGTTATTATTTTATAATCCAGTCAATCTGGACTTCTCCCTGTTTCTCAAACACTATGCACCATCTTTTGTCTCTGAATCTCAATGCTGCCACTTCACTTCTATCTCTTAGAATTGCTTTCTTCAAAACAAAGCTCAATTGTCATCTCCTATGTGATTTTTCCAGGTTCTAGTTCCCTCTTTCCCCAAATTACCCTTTATTTCTTTTGTATAAATTATTTTTAATTTTAAAATTTAAATTAAATTAAATTAAATTATTTAAAAATATTTATTTTATTAAAAACAGAATAGAAAAGGAAAACAAAACAAAACAAAACAGAATATTGCCATATATCCAGCAGAACATCAGGGAGGATTCAAAATAAAAACCAATAAATTATCAGTTAAAGAAAGGATATGTAATAGAAGAAAAAATTATATTCATGAATGTCCATCTTTAGTTTTCTGCTGCACACTTTTTTTCTTTATTCTTTTTTTCTCCTTTCATCCACCCCACTTCCCCCAAGCAGGTTATAGTTAAGCAAGGATATATTTATGTGCACATATATGGATACACATACATACACACACATAGCACCTTGTATAAATTATTAATTAACTTCTAGTATTAATATGTTTTCTTCCATGATAGAACACAGGCTCCTTGAAAGCAGAAGCTATTTCATTTTTGTCCTAGAATTTCTAGCTCCTGATATAATGTCTGAGACAAATAGATTCTTGAAATAAATGCTTATTGATTGATAGTAAGTATAGTTTAGTTCAAGTATGGTTTAGTAGGAGAGATGACACAAATACACCAATACCTGTAAGGGAGACTGTAGTGTCCTAAACAAAGCATAGACTAAAAACTGAAAGAGTTCAGAAAAAGAATATATAATTTCTATATGGGGGAATCAGAAAATACATTATTGAAGGGAGTAGCATCTGAGATGGTTCTTGAAAGATGAATTGTAGAATTTTTTACAGTGTTTAGAAGAAAGAGATGACATTCTGGGTGGAAGAAATAATGTGAACTGAAGTATAGAGAAGCAAAAACATTAGAGACAACCAGAAGTACAATGTGTCTGAAGTTTGGGATGACTGAAGGGAAACGATGCTGTAAAAACACATTGAGGATAGGCCTCGAATGGTCTTGAATGTCAGACCATGGGCTTAAATTTTATATAGTAGCCAATAAAGAGCCACTGAAAAAATTTTTTTTATGATCTGGGGAATGACATTATCAGAGCTACATCCTAGGAAGATTTATTTAGTAGCAGTATGTACAATGGATTGATATGGAGGAAAATTGTAGGCATAAGGACAAACTCAGGAGATTACTGCAATAATCCAGGCTAGAGATAATGAATGATTGAGGGAAGAGAGTAAATAAGAGGTATTGTGAAGGTAGAATCTAGTTAGCAGAATCTAAGGTCATCAGAGAATATCCTCCTAAAAAGACCCCCACATTCTTTGTCAGGATCAGCTGTGGTACAGTGTGATGGCAGAACACTAGGAAACTAAGTATGGATGCCCTCAGTCTGTTAGTTACAGTGATCTCCACTATTATAGGTGGAGTGCCGGATCAGAAAGTCTGAACGTACCATACTGTGCTATTTATTTTATCACTTTATGAAAAGATCAACAGAAGCATTTTGGAAAGTTACTTAAACTGAACATATGGGCAGTGATATCTCATTTATGAATTCCATTAGTGGAAAAGACATTGCTTCACTTGCTGACATGGTTTGATTAAGTTTAATCATTTTAAGTTATTATCCCCAATTAGGCCATATGAAGTCACCAATAAATGCTTTGCTGAATTAATTAGCAGATGTGAAAAGTCAACAGGGATCAGTTAATCTTGTAATATCAGTCATACAGACAAAATAAATGACAAAAATATGGATGAAAGTTGCAATACTGTGAGAAAAATATGCTGAATCTATTGTTCCCATTTCCTCACCTGCTACCCAGTTCTATTTGATATAATAAAAAAAATTGTAAAAGAACTTTTCTTCTTTGTGCACTGCTTATGATATTATTTTTTGAATGGATGTTGGTGAGTCTAAGTCTCATCTACAAAATGAGGGGATTAGATTGAACGATTTTTGATGTTCCTTCTATCTTTAATGCATTTATTAGTTCTTCTTAGTATGGGATATAAAGCTGTCACTCCTTTCTGGGTCTCAGTTTTTTCTTTGTAAAAAGGGGGATTGTCCTAGATCAGGGATTCTTAAACTGGGTTTTATGATTTTTTTTTTTAACATTTTGATAGTTATTTTTCAATATAATTGTTTCCTTTGCAATCTATCTATAGTATTTTATGAATTTGAAAAGCTTGCCAATATCTAAAGTTCCTTCTAGCTCAGATAGTCAAATAATCTGCAAATATTCATGAAATCCTGCTCTGTGTGCAGGATTGCAGGAGTGGACCACACTCCTGAGAGAGTGGGCACTGAGCAGAAGAAATGATACATTGAGAATGAGCAGAATTATAATTGGAGAAATGGGAAAAATAAACTACTTCAGCTCCAGGTCAGAGAACTTAGTTATAAATATATGTTTTGATATTTACTACCTGAGAGGCTTTGGGCAAGTGAAACCTTCTCTGGGCTTCAGTTTCTTGTTTTGCACAATATGAGGATTAGGCTAGATGACCTGTAAATTTCCTTCCAGATTTAAATCAATCATCTATCTAATCTCCAATTTAATTAGAGATCAGAGGGATCCCTATGATCCTTCTGTGGCTAAAAATTGTCTTTTCTGGAATAGATCAAACAAGTTCTTTTTTGATGTTACCAAAATCTGTAAGATAGTACAATTGATCTGAAGAATAAGAGAATACTTGTTGCCAATATCCCTGAGGGGATAAGAGTTTTTTCCTCCCTCTGGGGCTGCTCAAAGCCGAAGTGAGTTAAATCCTTTTTTCTTCATTTCTCTTATTTTTTTTTTTCTGACTTATCATAGTTTGTATAGAATCAAAGAGTCATAGAATTTAGGGCTAGAAGGGTTTTTTTTGATCAATCTACTCCAGCTTCTCATTTTACAGATGAGAAAACTTTAAGCCCAGAGAGATGGACTGACTTGTTACATGAGTAGCAAGTAGCAGGAAGCATGGGGAGAATTCAAACTCAAACAAAGCTTTTGACATCTAAATCCATTGCTTTTTCCACTAGTTAGAATGGAGTTTATAGATTGGTCCTCATACTGGACAACTGGTTTATTCCTCAGTGGAAACTCTCTAAACTGATAAAATCATATAACCAGAGCAATCCACTACCTAAATAAGATTTAGGAATAAATAAAGGGGTTCCTTCATATCATACTAAATTCCCTTCTATCTCTAGCACTCTATTCTTAATCACTTCTCAACCTTCCCTGGTCCCTAGGTATGTCTGTGTCAGAAGCTGCTGACATTAGGGATTGAGTCACCTCTTAGAAGTGATATATTAAGCAGTCTCTTCATTGTCTGGGAGAGAATGGCTTGGAAGCTGGAAAATAGGAGACAGTGGTGGGTCATGATAGAAATATATTTTTTCAAGAGAAATGATAGGTGATCTATAAGGTCCCTTCTAACTCTAAATTCCTTGATTTTTACAGTCGCTAATGGATTGAAAAATGAGTATTATTAATTTCTTCCTCTGCCTTTTTAGTCACCTGACATTCAGTGTCTGACAGTGAATCTTTCCTTAGTTGAAGAGAAGACTTTCTTTCTGAAGACTAATAGGTGGTGGTCATCCTTTCTGTTCTACTCTTTGTGTGTCTACATAATAAAATACCTGATTCAACTTTTTTTTTTAATTGAACTCTTTCACAGATCTGTTCTACTGACCACAATAAGACTCTGACATCAATGAAGCCATGCTTTCTCATCTCCTTAATTATAGCACATTTCATTGTCTAAACACTATTTCTGCCCAAGATGTATGTGCTAATGGACTAATTCCATGGACTGATCTTTCAACTACATAGCATAGTCTGGATCAGAGACATAATAAGGATTTTTTTTCCATTACAAACAATATAGTAAAGTGTTTTGACTCAGGGAGCAAAAGATTAGATAAACCTGTTTCTGTGGGTAAAGAAACTGGAACACTACTTCCTCTTCTTCCTCTTTATCTCCTATTCAGAGAAAGGACAGGGCATCTCTAAAAGCTTATAGTTTTAAGAAATTATTAATTATTTCTTTATTTTTTTGCCATTGAAAAAACCTGATTACTGGAGTGAAGATAGAATGATAACATTTATAAAGAAAGTAATCACAGCCTGAATCCCATCAGTATGACTTCTTATCAAGTGCAAATTGATTACTCAATGCTCCTTGAATTCATTACGGGTGGAGTTGACAAAAATTTGAAAGAGGAAAGCTCTGGGTCTTCTGGCTTCCAGTTTGGAGGGAGAAAACATGTGCTTCCAAATTCTTTTCCCTACCTAACAGGGATTAGAATGTAGGTCAGCTGACTCACAAAGCTCTTTCAGAAAGATTGTAGAAATTTGATCTTTCCCAGTGCACTGGCCCTTGCAGGTAATCAGCTCTTGAGTCTCATTACTCAAATCTTTCTGTGCCTCAGTTTTCTTTGAAGTGGGGATTATAATAGCATTTTCTTCATGGGGTTATTGCAAGATAAACATAAAATAATGCATGTAATATCCTTTAAAAAATTTCAAAGATTTAAAGAAATGCCAGCTTTTACTATTTCTATTAGTTGCATGAGTAAAATTAACATTTAATTTTAACATATATAGTAAAATCACTTTTGAATGATTCATTGTGGCATATCTCTGGTTATGCTAATGGAATGTCAGATTTGGCAATTCCCACTTGGCCGGAGAGGTTTCCATTATGGATATGGTCATGGCTTCTGTTGCTGATGACTTGAGGACCTAATTCTCTGATGATTGGGTACCAAGAGATGATAATACCAAGAGATGATAAAGATGAAATGATAATGATGATATACTGATTTTTTAGCCACAATTAAATTTTCCTCTCAGGGCTATCCTCTTGATGTTTGGATTTTTCCTCCTGCTAAAGCAAATTCCTTACCTTGGAAGTTCCCTGGACTTCTCACACTGAGAGTACTCTCTACTCCTGCAGCCCCTTCCCCTGATTTATTGTTTCCTCCCAGAATCTCCATTTTGAGGAAAATGCCCAGGCTGTCCATGTCTTTATTTCTTGTTGCTCTTTCTTTTCCTCTGTGTCTTTTTAAAATCATGCCCCTTCTTCTATTTTCAGCTTTTTAAAAATGTGTAGTTTTCTTCCATTAGAATGTAAGCTCTTTGAGGGAAGGAACTATCTTTCTGCCTACATTGTATCCCAAGTACTAAGCAAAGTACCTGACATATAACAAGAACTTAATAAATGCTTGTTAACTAACTGCCTTCCTACTGGCATGAAATCATGGATCTTAGGAGCATGAAAGATTTTTTTATGGAAGAGTAAACCAGATCTAGATCTTTAGACTTTATAACCCTGATAAAATATAGTTTCCTTCTCTTCAGAAACAGAGAGAGATATTGCATCGATTATAGTAGTTCATCAGGTTTTAGAGGGTACACAACCTGAATAAGGACAATAATAGATCTTTTTTATTGTTAGTTTCAATGTAGTTTACACTCTATGTGACAATTACTAAAGTACTTAAAGTAGATTTTAGACATTCTGGTTTTTAATAACAAAAAAATTTCAATGTTTCATTAAACATTATAAGAAAGAAATACTTTCAAATGAGAGAGTTCAAGCACTCTACAAGTTATATTCCCTGGCAGAATCTGTTATAGGTTTATGGGCATTACAAAATTTTCTCTTTTTAGTGAATCCTATTAGAGGGAAATGTATGACTTTGTCATTCCCCTGTTTCTATACTTTAGATAAAGCAGGAAAGTGCCTGGGATTGCTTGACTTTTTTTCCCTATTAATAAAAGAAAGGAAGAAAGTCTTACAGTTTATTGGAAACATAACATGATTCCTGGGGCAGGCTGGGGCTAAAAGTGGGGTTCTTCTTATGGCTGGATATGCCCAAGTGAAGTGAAGCATCAAAAAGAGGAAGACACTCATAGAAAAATCTTTTGTGTAAATAAAACGAAGGAAACATGTATTTGTAAACATTTATTGTATTCCAGGCTAAGAGCTTCACAAATATTATCTCATTTGATCTTCACAACAACCTAGAGAGGCAGGTGCTGTTATTGTTCCCATTTTACATTCTGAGGCAGATAGAAATTAAATGACTTGTTGAGGGTCTAGCAGCTAGTAAGTATCTGAAGCTGGATTTGAACTCAAATCTTCCTGTCCCTAAATGCCAGGTCCAGCATTTTTTCTACTATGCAACCTAGCTGCTAGGATATTGTAAATTCATGCTGCTGGGTTAGAATTGTTGATGTTGTTACTGTTTGTCCTTCTCAAAGAGGACTTTGCCATCAGGGAGGTGATGACGTGATATGCAAGTGAATTGGATTTAAATGAGGGAGGGCTGTGCAAAGTCACCTGCCTCATTTTCCCCTCCAGAGCTATCTGGCTCCAATGCCAAGAAATAGAACAAGATGACTGGAGATGGCCCTGGAAAAGGTTTAAAAATAAAAGAAAATGAAGATGTGTGCTCATTATACTTGGGCCCTCTTTTGTCAAAGAATTCTTTCCTGGTTCCCCACAGTTGTTAGTGTTCTCCTTGAAAGGTTATCTTATATTTAGTTTATATCTTTTATGTATATATACTACACATATTTGTGTTTATATATATATATATATATATATATATATATACACATCCACATACATCTACACACTATATATATACATACACATATATACATATACATATATACACATACTATATACAATACACACACACACACACACACACACACACATATATACTTTCTTTTTAGAATATACATTCCTTGAGATTAGGGACTGTTTCACTTCTGCATTGCTGTGCTCAGTGCTTAGCATAGTTTTGGGCATATAGTCGGCATTAATTAAATGTTCATTGAATGAATAATTGATTAAAACAAAGATTACACAGCTAGGCATTCAATTAACAGACATTCATTATTAGCAAAGAAAAGTAACAACTGTCATTGTTCTGAAGGAGCTCATATTTTAATGGGGGATACCAGCTAAGAATTTACAAGATGGATATAGAGCAGGTGGAAAATATTTTCCGAGGAGAAGGTGTCAGCAGCTTGAGGATCCTGGAATTGTTTCTGGAAGAATTGAGATCTGAGCTGAGTTTTGAAGGAATTCCAGGAAACAGAGGAGCAGGTGAGGTAAGAGATTATTGCAGATATGAGAGACAGTTGATGCAAAGATAAAGGTAAGGGAGATGTAGTGTTTAATGTTTAAATGTTTAATGAATTGCAAGTCAGACAGTGTAACTGGAGTAGAGAGTGAATAGAAGGAATTAATATTTAAAAAGTCTGGAAAGATAAGAAGGCACCAGGTCATGAAGAATTTAAATGCTAAATTGAGGACTTCATATTTAATCTTGGAGTTTATTGAGGGTAAAGAGACATAGTCAGACTTAGGCTTTAAGAAAATGACTTTGATAGCTGAGTGAATGATGAACCGGAATGAGAAGAGACATGAGACAGGGAGATTAATTAAAATGCTTTTGCAATTGTCCAGGTAAGAGGTAAGGAGCTACTTCAAGAGGTAGTCACATAAGTAGAAAGAAAAGGATTGATGAAGGATGTGGAGGAGAATGGGCAGCCAGTAGGGTAAGGAAGGTGAGGGAAAATGAAGAGTTAAGAATGATTAAGTTTGAATGTAGATTATTGGAAGAATGGTGAAGTTTTGGACAGAACTAGGGAAGGTCAAAAGAGAGGCATGTATAGGGAAAGACTGTAAATTCTGTTTTAGAAATCATATCCCTCAAACCAGTTCCAATGGTTTTGTGATTAAGAGAGACACCTGAATCCAGAAAAAGGACTGTGGGCACTGAGTTTAGATCACAACATGGTATTTTCACTTTTTTATCGCTGTTTGCTTGCATTTTGTTTTCTTCCTCATTTTTTTCTTTTTGATCTGATTTTAACTGTGCAGCATGGTAATTGTAGAAATATGTATAGAAGAATTACACATGTTTGACATGTTAGATTACTTGCCATCTAGGGGAAGGGATGAGGGGATAAGAAGGAAAAAATTTTCAAGGGTAAATGTTGAAAATTATCTATGCATACGTTTAATAAAATGTTTTAATAATAATAATAAAAAAAGAAATCATCCCAACTATGGACTTCAGTCACCTTACCTACAAATATGAGGATTGTTAAATAATAGGAAGGAAGGCCTCAAATGAATGATATGTAACAATAATCATCAACAAAGACTTAATCCTTTTAAAAAGAAGTAGATCAGTGAAACAGACTAGATAAAGAATAATAAAAAACAAACTCAAATCAGTCAATGAGCATTTATTAATCAACTACTCTGTGCCAGGTACTGTGCTGAACAAATCAGTGTAATTAGGATAACAAGAAAAGTTGTCAAACAAGAAAAAAAACTTTCATTAAATATCTATCATAAGGGTCTGATGTCCAAGCTATATAGGAAACTAACACAAAGATGTTTTCAATTCTCAATGGATAATGAATACAAATAAATATTCATAAAAAGGGTTTGCAAACTATTTAAAAAAAACATGAAACACTGTTCTCTATCACTAATTATGTGAGAAATAAAAATTAAAACAACAGTGAGGTTTTTGCCCTACACATGGAAAGTTGACAAAAATGATAAAAGATCTCATAAAAAAAAAAAAAAAACATATTTAAAAGAAGAGATCCTAGCAGTCATATGTAGCCAAAAATTTTTTAGAAAGAAGATTTTGGTGACAGATAATTAAGTCAAATTCTTTGTCCTTTATGTTTTTGACTATATGTATGGCCTAAACTTATACAATAATGTTTCTTAAGGTTTGACAAGAGGTTTGACAGGTTTGACAAGGTTTGACATGTTGTGTGATTCTGTTATTTTTGTTTATAAGGTTGAGTTCTGAGTTATTAGCTATGGCTCAGGAAATAGACCCATGATTCACTACAAATTGTTCCCCGAAGGCATTAGCCCAATGTACTGCTGAATTTTTTTGAAGGCACGTTTATGCATTTCATTAGGTAGAAGAGGACAACATGCCAAATTCAGGAAAATGAGTTCAAATTCTCCCTCTAACACATAACACATGACCTTGGACAAGCCATTTAAGCAGTTAATAATTCAGTTATGGGGGCAGCTAGTTGGTACAGTGGATAGAGCACCAACCCTGAAGTTAAGAGAACCTGAGTTTAAATCTGGCCTCAGATACTTAACACTTACTTCCTAGCTGTGTGACCCTGGGCAAGTCACTTAACCCCAATTGCCTCAACAACAACAAAATAATAATAATTAAGCTACAAATAAGTTGTTTATATTTATCAATGGAGAAAATTTCCTTATAGATACTTCTCTACATATCAATGAAATGATAGATTTGCTTCTCACATAATTCATGAATGTACATATATATATATATATATATATATATATATACAGAAACATAAAATCACTGTTTACAAGAAATGAACAAAACATTCTTTTCTTCCCTTATGGACTCTTGATGAATCCACTCTTGGAATATAATCAATCAATTAAGCAACTTAGCATTTATTAAATGCTTAGTATTAGTGTAACTTACTGTGTAACTAGGAGTATTAAATTTTGATTTGATATCATCTTCTTTCCTTCGTAGCATCTCTTGTATATGCCTTCCTGGTTCTGGCACTGCTAATCACTCTGGTTCAGGTCTCCTTACCTCATACCTGTACTATTGCAATAACCTGTTGGTTGTTTGGACTGCCACAAGTGTCTCCTCATTCTTGGTCCATTCTTTTTTCAGCTGTCTGTACATAAGCCATCTTATGTACAAATCTGCCTCTGGTTCCTTACACTTAATAAACTCCAGTACCTTATCACCTCTGGGATCAAATGTGAACTTCTCTGTTTGACATTCAAAAATCTTCATAACCTATTCCCTTCTTGCCTTTTCAGTTTTCTCACATGTTACTTTTGTCCCTTTCCTTCTGTCTCCAAACACGTATTCTAATATTTAGTGACACTGGCCTTCTTGCTGTTCCTCAAACAAGACACTCCATTTTTAGATTTGGGACATTATCACTGACTGTCTCACTCTTCATTTCCATCTCTTGACCTCCCTCATATACTAGCTAAAATTCTATGTTCTTCAAAGAAACTTTCCATAGTTCTCCGTAATGCTATGATTGCTTCCTCTCTACTAATTATCTTTAATTTATTTTGCAAATAGCTTATTTATGCATAGGTATTTTCACCTTGTATTCCCTATCAGACTGAGAACTCCTTAAAAAGAAGGATTTTTTTTTTTTTTTTTTTTTGCCTTTCTTTGTATGCCTAGAACAAGACAGTGCCTAGAACAAAATAGCTATTTAATGACTGTTTATTGATTATTGACTGACTATATCCAGGAGAATGTAATATCCCTGAGGGCAGGATCTCTTTTGTTTTTGTCTTTGTATCTGTACTAACACCATGTTTGGCACTAGTAAATACTTGTTGATTAAAGAAGAAGGCTGAGAGGGGATTGGACTAAAGATATTATGTCATCAAAGAGATGTTTGGGGTACTCCAGAAATTACTCATTAAATCCTGGGTCATTAGAACAAGGAAACCTCCTTTCAACTAGAAGCCCAGTGAACAAGAAGAAAGTTTGTTCTGCTTCATGGAGAAAACCCAAACTGGGCAATTCAATGACTCAAATATGTGCAGGATGAAAACATAATTAGATTCTAAGGATGATTTATAGAAATTTATATTAAAGTTATAGATGCTAAATCCAGAATAACTAATGCAAAGAAATTAATGCAATTGGATTTTATAGGGCTGAAACTTAATATCGTAAACATCTGGTTTAACCCCTCATTTTACAGATGAGTAAATTAAGACTCATTGAAATTGATTTGCTCAAGATCATTCAGTTGTAGTGGAGTTGGAATTCAAAACCCAGTCATCTGAATCCAAATTTAGTGTTCTTCCAAATTATAAACAAATTTCTGCTTATTTTACTACTTTGGGCTAAATCTCAAAGGCATCATTGATTAATGGAAAGACTGATGGATTTGGATTTGGATTTGAAGGACTCAGGGTAGAATCCTGGTCCTCCTATTTCTTTGCTGTATGATCTTGGATAAATTATTCTTTTCCTCTACGTTGCAATTTCTTCAACTGTAAAGTAAAAAGGATTGAGTAGATGTTCTCTAAGTTTCCTTCCTGTTCAAGATCTTATGATTTTAAGAAAAAGGAAGAATTTAGTTATCATTGGTTATTAAAACAACCACCCCAAATCTTTTTTTTTTTTTTTTTTGGATTTGCTTTGGACACTAGATGGCAACAGTGTACACTGGTTAATTTTATTAGTCACTAGATAAATTATTTGAAACTTGTTTTCACAAGAAATGTTGAAATAGTTTTCTACATTAATAATATTTAGAAATTTGTCTTAGCAAGCTATATGTAATTAATCTTTTCCAATATAAAGCACAATTATTTCTTTATTTTTTGAGATGGAGAGAGAAAGAGAAAAAGAGTAAGAGACACAGACACACACAGAGAAAAAGAGAAAGAGAGAGATAGATAGACAGACAGAGACAGAGAGAAGGGGGAAATGCGGGAGAGGGGAAAGAGGAAAAGAGAGAAAGGGGAAAGGGAGAGGCTTACCAAATAAAGCGATTATGTTCAGAAACTAGAATTATCTGAAAAACATAAATTCTAAGCAGATAAATTGGAAACCATTTTCTGAATTCAATATGAATAACAAATGTTTTATTGAGAAAAGAATCATATAATCAATTTTATATTATTGTTATACAATTTCAGTCTTGAATTCAATAGCATTTTTGTACTAGTAGCTTTGGCATTTATGAATACATATTAAGCTTTGTTTTGTTTTACAAATTCAAAACAATGAAGTCTAACATTTTTGAGATCTATGTGTATAATGTAGAGCAAATGCAAGTTTTTGCATGGAACCATTATAATTGAATTCAGTTGAGGGTACAGTGTATTTTGTGTTTGTCTTTGTTTGTTTGCTTAGGATGATACTCTGCGTCTAGCAAGCCCTTAATAAATGCCTATTAATAGATATAATGATAGTATATAATGATAGTAGCTAATATTTACATCGCACTTGTTTTGTGCCAGGCACTTTATAAATATTATCTCACTTGATGTACATAACAATCCTGGGAGGTAGTAAAATCTACTATAATTATCCCCAACTGAGAGGGATTAATTGATGTGCTCAAGGTCACACAGCTAATAATTGTCTAAAACCAGATTTGAATTCAAGTCTTCCTGACTGATCCTATGTACTATCCATTGTGCCACCTTCTGCCTGCTAATTTATTAAATTGAATTGAGTTCAGTTTAGTTCAGTCAAATCCAAATCTACAAACTTTTAAAAGTGCTAAATGCATTGAACAATAGAGGTGGGCATGAGAAGTTTTCAATACATTATAAATGAGAAATTAAAAATTAAAAGGAAAAATAGTTATCAAAGGCATTCAAGATTTAAAAATAAGATGGTTCTGTCACTTAGCAAGTGTGAATTATAATAGCTGGGCAGCTCATGCTTCACTGGTCACTTTACAATCCTAAGAGCAGACAAAGATGGTCCTCAACATGTTGGATAGAGTTCCTGTGGCAAATCTACTGAAGGAAGTGAATGTGGATGTGAGTCACACTGATTAGTCAGCTAAGAAATAGTTGCATCTATTTTGCTTAATGAATAACCATAACAATGATCATAGATTCATAGATTGATAACTGGAAGGAATCTTAAGAGTAATCTAGCCCGTTACTATAATTTTATGAAATGAAGAAACTGAGGCTCAGAGAAGTTAATTGAGTTGACCAATGTCATACAGGTAGTAAATGACAGAATTAGACTCTGAACTCATATACTCCCATAACACTGTCATGGGAATGTGGTGAACACGGGTTCATCACCATATTCAAGAGGCCTGCTAGGTATGAGTCTTCCCAACTCTAACCCAATCTAACGAAACTTTGACTCTTTAAGAGCTAATATGTATATATAGAAATGAAATGTGGCACTGGTTGTCAAATCTTATATACTGATATCTTACAAAAACAACTAATCTAGTCAAAGAGGGTTTCCAAAGTCAAGAATAGAGAAAAAATGCTTAGAATGCTTTCCAGCATTCTTCCAGAATGCTTTCCAGAATATTATTTATTTATGTTAGAATATACATAGGGAAAAGAATAGCTTAAATATATTTATAGTGTGTGTGAGCATCTATGTGTGTTTTGTAAACCCCTCCCCTCTGTCTCAGGGTCAAGTTACTTCAGGTATCTAGAGGATCTGAGGAAAGTTGGGACATCTCTGAGTTTTAGCACCATTAGTGCATGTCCCCACCAGCTATGCTTTTCATCATTTTTAGGAGGTGGACAATGCCCCAGATCCATTTAACCATTTAACCAAATTGGCTTTTACACAGCATTTATTTACTTCAAAGATAAAATAAGAACAAAGATAATATTATTTATCTCCCTTTAATATCTCATGATATTCTCTCTAGTATCCTCACATCAAGGAATAGGTTAGAAATTTAACACAGGTTCTAGACAACAACACTCCCACCAAGTTTATGTTCTGTGTGTTCGAGCCTGGGTCCTAGCTATCTTTGAATTGTATACCCAAAGGTCCCCAAAAGTTGCTTCTTGCAACTCAGGGCATTGATGCTCTAATGATTTTGAAATCCTATCAAATGATAGGATACTGAGGTGCCCTCTTGATCTTTTGAACTCACAAGGTTGAATGCTCCATTCCACTGACTGCAAAATTCCCCTAAAAGTATGGGACGGAAAGAGTCAATCAGAGCTGACTCAAATTCTTTTGAAGGTGTCAACAGTATTGACTACAGAGCCAATGGGAAAAAGTCTCTTCTCAACTATGTGATAAATGAACTGGGACCTGTTACAGAATGTCCACATGTAATCTAGTCTTTCCGAGCACTTCCTTCACTTCATCACACAATGCAGCTCTCAGTTCTCCCAGAAGCAGCTCCCTTGCAACCTCCACATACTGAAACCATTTAACCAAACTAATGAGAACATGTGCTAGAATTCTATTATATGTTATAAACAACTTGATAGCACCGTGAGTAACCTAAATTCCCTTTTGAAACAAAGACAAGACTCTCATCTAGAGATGAGAAGTTGAATCCAGTACAGTAAGCCAGTCAGCAAGAATTTACTGATGCCTTATGGGAGGCATAATAACAAATGCTGACATTTTTACAACAGTTGCTACAAAGGTTATACATAGTTTATCTTGTTTTATTTGTAGAATAATTCTGCCACGCGAATGTATTGTGATTTATATTTTTCAGCTGAGGAAACTGAGGCTGTTTATATTTACATATACATATACACATATATAAATATATATGTATATATAGATATAATCTTGGATTTGAAATTGAGGTAACTGAGGAAAATAAATTTGTTCAAGGTTATACAGCAATAAATGGCTGTTCGATCTCAAACCCTGTCCTTCTGATTCCAAATTCAGTGCTCATTTCACTTTATGAGATGCCACAACAATGAAGAATGATGACTACTCTGCCCTATGCATGAAGTATTTGCATTTAACAAGACTTTTTAGAATGGCTGTATTAAATTGTAAAATCAAGAAAAATGAGACAGAAAAAAATTGAGCAAAAACATACTGCTTGTAAAATCCAGCCTAGTTTTTCTAACTAGACCTAGGTAAACCATGTAGCACACATTCCTAAACATTCTTAGACAGAATTTTGTAATAGTTCAAGTTTGTCTCGTGTCCTATCATCTCTTCTCCATCTTTTTTTCTAGCTCTTCTATCCTGAACTCTGTTCAAGACCCCATTTGTGAGTCTCAGTGTAGTAAAAGGTGAAAACATTGATCTTGGAATAATACAGCCTATGTTCAAATTTGAGTTGCAACATATAGTAACTATGTGACTATGAGAAGTCTCTTAGACTTGATGAATCAGTTTCCTCATCTATAAAAAGAAGATGCCCCACTTCCAAGGATTGTTGTGAGAAAAAAGTCTTGTAAACCCCAAGTCACTAAGGAAATGAAAGATATTAATTTTTGTTAAGTTTACTCCCTTCATAAGAAGGGAAGCATGTTTGGCACATTTATGTTTTAAAGATTTTTTTTCTGGATAGAATTGAAAGTTTTATGGTATTTCAGTAGGGAAGACATTTTAGGTCAGAGGTGGTATGATTTCAGTTCTTAGTGTGTTTCCCCATTCTTCTACTTTTGTAGAAATACTTTCATTGATGGATTTTTCAAAGAGTATCAAAGTTGACAGAAGTATTTATTTTTGGTAGAAGAATTGTTGTCAACATTGTTGTCTAATTTCCTTCATATAAAGACCTAAATGTCAAATTACTTCTTGAATTCAGCACCAGATAAATGATTGCTGCTTTATGATAATAAGATGGGAGGGACTCAGTTGGGGCTCTGCATCTTGGATAAGTATTAGTAATGAGGAGGAATTCAGCTAAGGCTATATAGTATAGTACAGTACAGTATAGTATTATGTATTATAGTATATAGAGGCTGTAGGATTTGATCAGAGAAATCAGACTCAGATCCTGTCTATTCTGTTTATAATCTTAGGCAAGCCATATCACTACCTTAGGACTCAATTTCTACAACAATAAAATGAGAGTTATCCTATTATCCAAAACGTATTAGCAAGGAGGATATTCACAGAAAATGAAAACCTGTACCTTCATTTTGATCTAGTACATGCATTTAAGTCTTCATTGCTGGTGTACCCTTGTTAAGACTAGTATGACTTTTGTGAATTTTTGTTTTTAGACATGAGAGAGTGGGGAAGAGCTCTGAGTAGTCTGAAACTTACTGGTTTGGCAGCCAAGGTTTTTTTCCTTTTGCCATCCATGTCAGTGTCTAGCTGGCATTGGGAGAATAATAGCCAGTCAGGAGTTCTTGTGACCTGTCTGTGTTTTGCTAGGAGACTTTTGTGGCCCACTGTCAAATGGGCCTGCTTCAGATTTAGGATAAAAAGTATATCCAAGAAACAATTTAAGTTGAGATGGTTTGTCATTTAGATTCAGTATCAGAGATACATGGTTGATTCTTTATGATTGAACTCAATCATCCCATCTTGGGTAAGATTTATTCGCTGTGAGCATATTTATGGTAGGTTACAATACTCTACATAAATCTAGAATTTTTATGAGGAAAACTTTGTATACCTTGAAAGTATACAAGGGCAGACTGGACAATGAGGTCCAGTTCTGACAGCATGCATAGATGTACAATTCCTGGTGAGTTAAGCAGGTTATGTATAAAATTCCTTGCCTAGTTCCAGTTATTGAGGCTATTTCTGGCTATGAATAAAAGTCTTTACTTTGTGTTGATGAAAAATTCTAATTGCCTTTAGAGCTGGAAGGACTGATGACTTAGGAAACACAGGGGCAGGACTGAATTAGCATGTAAGAGTATACACACACAAATATATGTATATATACACATTCTTGTTAACATATTCCAATATATTCTTATATGTGAATACATGTATGTGAATATATATGAATATGTGAATATGTACAAACATGTATATATACAGCACATATATATATGTATCACCTATATGTATACAAGTTTAGATTCACATATATACATATATACGTGCATGTATGTATACTTATAGTATTATCCATATCTTTCTATCTATCTGTCTGTCTCTGTCCATCTGTCTGTTTATCTATCTATTTATTTATCTACTTCTAGCCCTCATTCAACCCCTTTTGAAGTTTTCTTTCTTGGCAAGAATTGAGGTAAAAACTTCTATGATTGCCTGACTGCAGAGACAGTGGCTGCTTTATTTCCTCCACCTGGCTGCCATCTCTCTATAGCCAAGGCGTCAATCCAGGGGAGAAAGGAACTGACTTATTTATTATCCATGTCTCTGCTCAAAGAGAACACTGTGAAGGTAGATAAGGGACTCCCAGGAACAGAATTCACTAAGTACTTCTTAGCCTACATGTTTCCCACACATATGCTTCTGTCTTTGCACCAACTACTTTAAACCTGAGCCCGCTTTCCCCAGGAACTTGATGTACACAAGGGGAGTATGTACCTATGGTTTGGAAATGACTATTTTAGAACTATTCTTCTTGTGAAACCTTTCAATATCCTTCTCAGTATTTCTTTGTAAAAGCTAAACTGGCTGCTCTATATTTTGGGGAACAAAGTATATGGGTGGTGATACCCATAGTACTAAAAGCCACAACCTCTCAGGGCTATCTCTAGAACCAGAACCTTTAGGGAGAAGGTGGTGTTATGAAAAGATTATCTACTAGGCCTGAAATCAGGAATACCTGAGTTCAAATATGGCCTCAGAAATTTACTAGCTGTGTGAACTTGGACAAGTCACATAACTTTTGTTTGCCTCAGTTTCCTCATCTATAAAATGGGGATAATAATAGTATCTATTTCTCAGGATTGTGTGGATCAAATGAGATAATATTTGTAAAGGACTTAGCACTATGCCACATATGTAGTTAAATGCCATATAAATGTTAGCTAAGGTTATTATTTGTCATTGCCCTCTGGAGAACCAATTTATAAGTGGAAGTATGAGTCTGAAGAGTGAGCCCAGAAGAATATTACATTTAAATGTGTGTAGTGTACTGAATATGCAATAAGAAAACCTTAGTTCAAATTATGATACTGTGTCAAACTGAGATTTGAACTCTCTGGACCTCAATTTCCTTATCCATAAAATGAGGCTATTGGACTAGGTAACCTCTAAGGACTTTTTTTTGGATCTGAATCCAAAATATGATCATTTTGGATATTTTTTTTGTCAGATAATTAGAACTCAACATGTTTTGTTTTTTACAATAATGGCTAAAAAGCTCAAAGCTAAATTCAGAGCCCAAATGCAGTAATTTGCTTGTTGTAAGTAGCTGGTAACATGAGTTCTTTTTTTCTTCATAATGATCTTTCTTTCTTATCACCTTGAAATTAAAATTATTCCTTTTTATATGATGCTGATTTTGAAAGCTGCCTCAAAACTACTTTGTAAATAGGTTGTGTTTTGAAATCTAAATAAATAAGCTATTGCATGCAAAAATTTTCTGGGGTCTATAGGGCAAGATTTTAGATAGATTTGAAATAAAATGAAGAACTAGGGAGGAGGAAAAGGAAGATGCACCTAATTATAACATCACAAATCTAGAGCTGAAAGGAATTTAGAAATCATTTACTTCAACTTCTTCATTTCATGAATGAGGGAAGCACAGCTTAGGGAGGTTAAGGGATTTGTACAAGGTCATACAAATAGTAACAATGAAAGAAGAAATTTGAACTTGGGTCTTCTGATTCCAAGGTCAATGCTGTCTCAGTTATAGTGTCTTTTGAAGACAAAGATATATTCAAGTAGAATTTTTTTTTTTTGTCATTTCTTACTCTCTTTCCTTTAAACACTCTTTCTCCCAACTTAATAAATTCTTTAAACTAATCTGCATGCAATACAGCTCCAAGTCCCCCCAATATCCTAAATTTCCTTTATACAACTTGATCTATGAACTCTCAAGTAGAAATTTAATTCAACAAATATGTATTAAATGCCTCCTTCATGTAAAATAATTAGCTAGGCTTTGTAAGAATGTGAAACTTGAACGACATGTCGCTTCTGCAGATTATAGTTTCTTAGAGGAATTAAATACACATACCATTTTAATAAAAGGGTTTTAGAGAAATTAATATTAAAACAAAAGTCTGGGGTGGAATTTCTGAGGCAGTGTGGCATAATGGTAAGAGTCTGGAGAGACCTGAGTTCACATGCCATTTCTGTTAATTACTGTGTGACTTCTGGCAATCATTTAACCCTTTCAAGCTCTTCTTGTAAAATAGGTGTCACTGGGTGGCTAATGGATAGATTAAAAATAGGGCCTCACATCAAGGAGGCCCGAGTTCAAATTTGACCTCAGACACTTATTATCTGTGTGTCCCCAGGGCAATTAATTTAATCCTGTTTGCCTCATTTCTCATCTGTCAAATGAGCTGGAGAAAGAAATAACAAACTACTTCAGGATCTTTGCTAAGAGAACACCAAATGGGGTCATGGAGTGTTGGAGCATGATAGAAATGACTTAACAACAGCAGCAACACAGAGTTATTGACAGGGCCAGATGAGATGATTTATGTAAAGTACTTTGTACTCTCAAAATGCTATATAGATACCAATCATTATTTTCTCCATGAAGGATGAGAAGTGTTCAACAGCATATCATTAAACCATCTGTGAAGTGGGCAGCTATCTATTTCATTTATTTTCCCCTTCATGATCATTTTAGAAAGTTTCTTTAACATTAGAAAACTTCTAATGGTAATGAAACTTCTCATAGTTAAAAAAAAATAACTCCTAGTTCAGTGCCCTCTCAAGCATTTCATCATACTGGATATGGAGGAAACCATTCATGATGCTTTCTACAACTAGATTAATTCCCAACTTTCTGTCTATTTTTAGCTGTCTCTATATATCTATATACCATTCATTCAAGGTCCACTTCAGGATTTAAACTTTAGGGATGAATGGGACTTAGAGACTGCATTTTAAACAACCCTCTCCCCCTATTACTTTCATATATACCAAGTGAGGCTCAAGGAGGTAAAGTGACTTATTACACAGGTAATTAAAAAGTGGAAACAGGAGTTGAATTTCTAAATGCAAATCCAGTGATCTTTCTACTATACCACACTGACCATTCTAGCCTACATCAATAACTCTATTATTGGAAATCCTATAGCACTCATCATCAATAGACTATCGCTGAACACTTAATTGACAGTCAATAAATATCTTGTTGCATTGAACTGAACTTCATTGATTAATATAGATCTTTCTAGTAGTAAATTTCACAGGAGATTGCTAAAGTTAGAACAAACAGGTAATTTTCTTTGGGAACTTTCTTCTTCTTCATGATACCAATATATTAAAGCCAAAGGATAGCAATGTTTTACAAGCATTGTCTTAAGTCCTAATATCATTCTACAGTAATAGCTAGCAATGTTTGTGCTCGAGATAAGTATAAATTAACAGACCTTCAAACCAACTTTGGAATGAGGATGACACTCTGGGATAAAATCATGTGCCAATGGGGGAGAGACTCCTAAGATCAAGCTCATGGAGCAGATCCTGGGTCCCATGAATTTGCTATTGGGAGTGCTGCCATCAGGGGAGGAGCTTATTATCTGGTATATTGAGTTTCTGGCAAGGATCAAAAAAGGGATTACTCTATAAGGTAAAATACCTAATATTTTTACTAATTAGTTTCTACAATGAGAAAGGAGTAAAAGTACTGTTAAAATGTAATTTTAAGATATTTCAAATGAGCATATTATTTTAAAATTATCATGTAAAATTTGTGACCTCCTAAGTTTTGGTTCCCTAATCTCCATGTCCTATTCTAGTTATAATTCTTCTTCTTTTTTTTTTATTATACCTTTTTATGTATATATATGCATGGGTAATTTTTCAGCATTGACAATTGCAAAACCTTTTGTTCCAATTTTTTCCCACCTCCCCTCCCACCCCCTTCCCCAGATGGCAGGTAGACCACTACATATTAAACATGTTAAAGTATATGTTAAATACAATATGTATATACATATCCATATAGTTATTTTGCTGCACAAGAAGAATCAGATTTCGAAATAATGTACGCTTAACCCATGAAGGAAATAAAAAATGCAGGTGGACAAAAATAGAGGGATTGGAAATGCTATGTAGTGGCTCACACACATTTCCCAGAGTTCTTTCTCTGGGTGTAGCTGGTTCTATTCATTATTGAACAAATGGAACTGATTTGATTCATCTTATCGCCGAAGAGGGCCATGCCCATCAGAATTGATCATCATATAGTATTGTTGTTGAAGTATATAATGATCTCCTGGTCCTGCTCCTTTCATTCAGCATCAGTTCATGTAAGTCTCTCCAGGCCTTTCTGAAATCATCCTGCTGGTCATTTCTTACAGAACAATAATATTCCATAACATTCATATACCACAATTTGTTCAACCATTCTCCAGTTGATGGGCATCCACTCAGTTTCTATTTTCTGGCCACTACAAAGAGTGCTGCCACAAACATTCTTGCACATTAAGGTCCCTTTCCCTTCTTTAAAATCTCTTTGTGATATAAGCCCAGTAGTAACACTGATGGATCAAAGGGTAGGCACAGTTTGATAACTTTTTGAGCATAGTTCCAAATTGCTGTCCAGAATGGCTAGATGTATTCACAATTCCATAAACAATGTATCAGTGTCCCAGTTTTCCCACATCCCCTCCAACATTCAGCATTATCTTTTCCTGTCATTCTAGCCAATCTGACAGGTGTGTAGTGGTATCTCAGAGTTGTCTTAATTTGCATTTCTCTGATTAATAATGAATTGGAGCATCTTTTAATATGGCTAGAAATAGTTTCTATTTCTTCATCTGAAAATTGTTCATATTCTTCGACCATTTATCAGTTGGAGAATAGCTTGATTTCTTATAAATTAGAGTCAATTTTCTATATATTTTGGAAACAAGGCCTTTATCAGAACCTTTGACTGTAAAAATGTTTTCCTAATTTATTGTTTCCTTTCTAATCTTGTCTGCATTAGTTTTGTTTATACAAAAGCTTTCCAATTTGGTATAATCAAAAATTTCTTCTTTGTGATCAGTAATGATCTCTAGTTCTTCTTTGGTCATAAATTCCTTCCTCTTCCATAGGTCTGAGAGGTAAACTATTCTATGTTCTTCTAATTTATTCATAATCTCATTCTTTATTCCTAGATCATGAACCCATTTGACCTTATCTTGGTATACGGTGTTAAGTGTGGGTCAATGCCTATTATAGTTATAATTCTGACCATTTTTATGTCTTTTGAGAAAGGTTAGTGAGAGTTAGAATCCACATAACCCCATGAGTAAAAGGTCTCTTATATGCAAAATTTTTATATGTAAAATTTTTGGTACTGTCTATTGTTTAAAAAAGCAGCTTTCAGACTCACCTCATTGAAGTAATTTGACAAGTGGATCCATATTAATTGGTTCTGAGGACCTAATTCAAACACATTGCTTCTCAGATAATGGTTTGGGTCTTTGGATCAGCCTTCTGACTCTTGCTAGACCTTGGTTTGACAATCTTCCTTTTACCCCCTCAAATTAATTTGAATTTACTCTATATGTTCTTATACAAGTCAAGTTGAGAACCATTTATTAAGCACCTACTATGTGCCAATAACTATAGGCAAGTCAGCCTAGTTGAAACAACAAGTCATCTTGAGAAGAGATAGGAGAGAGCATATGCTAGGCATGTCAATCACTACTAAAATCTTGACTACCCAATTTCTCTTCAGACTCTGATGATGACATTCTGGGATTCTGAACTCGAGAGCTTTGGGGAATATGATACTTCCATCAAAGTGCCTATAGCCATCATCCACGCCCACCTCCAATCGCTTTGTAGAGACATATCCTGGTAACTGCTATTTCAGGTACTACAGCTGTATCTACAGAAGACCCAGAAAAAGTTCATATCACTAAAGGCCTTAGAATTGTCAAATAGTGCAGCATCAGAAACTGATGAAATTTTATCAGTAGAAATAACACTAAGGAAAAAGGAAAAGAACTTTCCATTTGACGCTAAAGAAAACCTTCCATATTTTGTCTCTCTCATTAGAAAGCGATCTCCTTGCAATCAGAGATTACCCTGTTTTCTGTTTGTATCACCAGTACAGTGTTTTGCACAAGGTAATTGTTTAATAAGTGAATTCATCAATTCTTTCTTTCAATCATGAGTACATGCATGCATTCATTCAGTGTACTAAGTGCTGATAAAGAGATAAAGAGAAAGGCAAAATAGTCCTTGACCTCAAGGAGTTCAATAATTTCCCTATTGCAAAAATAATTAGAGATTAGATAAAAAGGCACCAAAATTAAGGGGGAGTCATAAAAACCATGAAGAAGATATGTTTTTGCTGAGATATGAAGGAAGTCAAAGAAACTCGGAGGAGGTGATGAAGATTATAGAGGAATTGATTTGAATCGCACTCCTGATAGTAATGTGCTGCATAATATCAGGCAAGCTGAGAAACTTTACTAAACCTCAGTTTCCTCAATTTCAAAACTTGGATAATAGTTCAGGGGAAAACCTTTGAAAACCACAAAGCACTACATAAGTGTCAGCTTTTGTTGTGATCATTATATTCTGCCTTGTATAAGACATTTTTGATATGTTTTTATTGTTTTCTCTATTTGATTAAAGTTTCTTGAGGGCAGAAATTATATTGCTTTTTATTATCATTATTATTTCTTAATCTCTGACATCAAGTAAAATACCTTGTGGACAGTAGAAACTTAATAATGTTTGTTCCATTGTTGATTTAAATTGACTCAGTTGGCTTTCCCATTCCTCCTGGCTAAGGACTTTTCCCAGATGCCCTCTTCTCAGTACCTCCCAGTATTAAGTGATCCTTTTGGATTTTGTGCCTTTTCTTTGTTTGGGCTTAGAGGAAACTTTTGGTCCCTGCATTTCTGTATCTGAAAGCCTGACCTCTTGCAACATAATTTTTTCCTTGTCTTTTTGTGACTCTCAACCACCCCCTAGTGGTCGTTTGGAGAACTAGACTGGACTACTATTCTGCTAGTTATTTCTTAGTAGAATGTGTTAGGAATTAAGTTAATAAAATTAGAGGGTACTTTAAAGACTATCAAATCTAAACCATTTAATTTAGAGATGAGAAAGTTAAGGACCAGAGAGATGAAGTTCCACAAGGAATGTCAGAGCTAAGGATCAACTTGTTTTCTTAGTCTGAGTACTTTTTTTTTTTTGGTAGAATATAAACTCCTTGAGGATAGAGATCATTTGATTTTTATTTTCGTATTCACAACACCCAGAACTATTCATGACACATTTTACAAACTTAATTAATGTTTCTTTATTGACTGAATGATAATACACACAGAGAAGTATTGCATGTTTGTTCTTATGAGCTGGAAGGGGAGTAGCTTGTATATGTGGTAATAACTGACTTTAAGGTTCAGTGAGAAGAGGGTCCTGTGTCTCCCCTTTATGATGAAGAAGGGCACTGACATGCCACTTGGGTCATATATAACATAGGTTGACACTTTCCGTTTTAGCCCTGGCCTTTATTCTTTGGCAGTTCTGGATGCTAGTGGGGGGCTCTGAACTATTTCATTTTTAACATGAATATTTCATTTTTAATAAACATCACAAAAGTAGCCATATCAGTCTCCTTAAGCAAAGGGTTAAAAGATACACAAGGTCCAAAGTTGACCTTTAAAGATTATGAACATGTTTAAAGTTCATGTTTAGCCTCTCCCCCACTCTGGCTCTTATGACATCATTTTTTTTTTTTTTTTTTGCTGCTGACGAAAAGATTCAAAAATCAGACTTGGGTTTTTCTTTAAATATACTTTGAAAATCAGTTATATGCCAACATTTCATTGAAATTTTTTTTGCTTCTGATATTGGACCTTGGAACTTTTCTTTGGAATAAATTCCTTTTTCATTTTCAGTGCTTTTATTTGAGATCTGTTTTAATTTCAATGGTTTTACAGCTTCCAATGTTTAATGCTAATATGCTAATTTTCTTTCTTGCATCTATCTTAATTTACTTTTTTCTGTGCTATACTTCTGCATGAATGATTATATTCTAACTAATAATGCCTCAAGACTTCACTAGCTCATAATGTTTTACTATATACTGCATCAGTTATTCAGTTGGTGTGCTGCCAGTACAATGTTCTAGTTTCTTTTAAGAGTTGATATGGCTTTCCAAAGTATCCAATTCACTGGAAAGTCTTTGGCTGCTAAGTATAAGTTGCCCAGCAAATTAAAGACAAAAAAAGCAGGAAATTTTAATTCTAGGCACTCTCTGATATTTATAACTTATGTGGTCTTAGATAAATCACTTAATTTATTGGTATCATTTTTCTCTCTCTCTTTTTATGAAATGAAGGGGTTTAAAGCAGATGATGTTAAAGGTCCCTTTTAGCTGTCATGCTATCTTCTATGTTCCAAGGTTTCCTCAAGCTCTGACATTTAGTGGTCTAAGTTTTACAAGAATTTGAAAGCCATACAAATACAAATGCCTTCTAATGAACTAATGATATGTTACATGGTACAGTAGATAGAATATTGGATGTGGAATCAGGATCTGAGTTCATTTCTGGCATTTATGTATGGCCCTGACCAAATCTTTTAACCTCTCTGCCTCAGTTTCCTCCTTGAAAATTATATAATAACATCTATATTACAGAGTTAAGAGTATTATGAGATTTGGAAAGTATTTTGAAAATAAATCTTTATTCAGTAAATACCCACAGTCTTAAATATAGCTTTAATCTATTCTTAAACTGAACTAGAACTTTGAGGACATTCTGAAAAAAAGATAAATAATACAGTTTTAAGACTAGATTAAAGCTACTTTAAGACTTTAGAGATATATTGAATAAAGATTTAAAGTTTTCAAAATGCTTTAAGAATAATTTAAGATAGTTTTAAGAATAGATTAAAACTGACTTTGGGAACATCATATATAAATGCTTCTTATGCTTCTTATTGTTTATTCTATTTAACACAAAGGAAAGTTAACTTTATATTTTAAGCTAAAAAATATGTTCTGCCATTGAAAAAAGATATCATTAATGATGGAAGTGATATCATCAGTGCTATTTACACTAATGATGTTTTTTCAATTTGTTTGATTCTTCTCCTAGTGAATGATGAAAGCCGTAGCATAGAATTGGAATCATACAAAGAAGAAGAAAGATCACACCACTGATGAAAGAGTAGATGTTGGATTCATTATCATGTTGTTATAAGATGATAGAAGTGAGTGATGAATAATTGAGCCATAAAAGAGAAATTGCAAAATGGAGTCTGTGCCAACAATCAAAAGACAGTATCTATTGAGTAGTGGCGGGGTGTATGGGATGCAGGAAGATTGTCTACCATCGAAAATGATGAGATGGGTGACAGTATGAGACTCATTAACAAGATGCATGGATGAGATAAAATAACAAGTAGACAGTGATGAGCTTTTGTATAAGGAATTTTTAAAGGTATAAAAAGATGTTAAGCCCCTTTATGAGATTCCTCAAAAACAACTAGACAGAAAAAAAGGGAAAATAAAAAAATGAGATTAGTATTTTTATACTAAAGGATGAATGACTCTTTGTGTACATACACACATGTAAAGGCTGGTCTAATTTCTCTAAATAGATTGGAGAAATCATTATAATGCCAAACAGATTTTCCTTGGGTGGAAAGAAGAGTGACATAATACACCATGGCACAATGAATAGAGAAACTGGGTTCAAATTTTTACTTTGAGCTTTATTATCCATATAATTTTGAGGAAGTTATTTGACCTTCTCAAGCTTTAGTTTCCTTCTCTGTATAATAAATATGTTGGAAGAAATAAATATATGTATGTATCTATGCTTATATATGTGTCTATGTAAATGTATCTCCATATATACATACACATATTTGTATATTATACGTAAACATATACATTTATACACACATTGGTGCTAGGCACTAGGAATACAAGTAAAAGAATGAAGCAATTTCTATTCTTAATGTGCTTAACATTCTAATTGGGGAGATAAGTATACATGAAAATATTGATAGCATAAATGTAAAATTAATTCAGATTTGTAATTTGAGAAAATAGTCACTGATAGTGGATGGTGTGTGTGTGTGTGTGTGTGTGTGTGTGTGTGTGTATGTGTGTGTGTGTGTAATCAGGAAAGGCTTCATACAGAAGATGTTGTCCTATATATGTTAAAAGAAAAGAGGGATAATATGAAAACCAGAAAGAAGACCATTTTAATTGGATCACAGAATGAGAAGGGGGAATTAAATATTCAGTGAGCATGAAAAGATAGGTTGGAGCTACATTGGACTTTAGAGATTAAAGAGAAGGAAAGGAAATAAGCATTTATATGGCACCTATGGTAGGCCAGGATTTTTTTTCCCTGAGGCAATTGGAGATTAAGTGACTTGCCCAGGATCACACAGCTAGGAAGTGTTAAGTGTTTGAGGTCAGATCTGAACTCTGGTGCTCCTGAGACTCTATTCAGCCTATTCAAGACTGGTGCTCTATTCACTATACCAACTAGCTGCTACTATATGTCAGGAATTTATAAATATTATCTCGTTTGATCCTCACAACAACTCTGTGAAGTAGGTTTATCTTCATTTTATAGTTAAGGAAAAGGAGGCAAACAGGAGTTAACTGCCTTGCCCAAGATCATAAAGCAAAGCAAATGAGGACTCAGGTCTTCTTGACTTGAGTGTTTGAAGCTTAGGGCTTCATCCACTGGTTGCCTCTGGGATCTAGACAAAGGATTTTGTATTGAATACTAAAGTCAAGAGGAAATTTGAATTGGTTGAGTAAATCACATGATTAAATCTACAGTTAAGGAAAAAAGCGGCAATGTGTAGAATGAACTGGAAAGTTCAAAGATTTGAAAGAAAGAGAGTAATTAGGAGGCTGTTGCAGTAATTAAGGAAAGAAGTGATGAGGATCTGAGCTAAGATGGCAGTTGTGTGACTGGAGAGAAAGGGTCTGATATAAGAGATCTTGTAAAGGTAGAAGGGGCTATGTATATTAGGATCAAGGAGAGTAAATTCCCAAGATGGTGACTATATTATGAACCTTAAATGCTGAAAGAAGAGTGGTACCTTCAACGGAAGAGGCAATTGGAAAAGGGAAGAATTAGGGAGACAGATAATGAAATCAAGCTGTTTAAGATATCTCTGGGACATTTAGTTTGAAATGCACAATAGATAATTGATGATATGGGACTGAAGAAATAGCTATCTTCATAGAGAAGATAGTTATACTTAGAACTAATGAGATTATCAAAGGAGAGATTTTAGAGGGAGAAGAGAAAAGAGTCCAGGAAAGAACCATGGGGAATACCCAGCAAAGGAGACAATCAGGCAGATAGAAAGTGAGCTAGAAGAGAGTAGTATACAATGTAACTTGGCTGCCCAAATACACCCATAACAAATTTACAAGGTATATTTCTTATTTAGGACATTGCACCAGACTGTCTCTGAGATCACATTTTGTTCATCAGGGTTGAGGTCTTTATCTTATTCCCTACCAAGTGATTAAAGGACAGGCTTTATGTCCTGGTAAATCAAAA
Source organism: Sarcophilus harrisii (assembly GCF_902635505.1). Lineage (NCBI taxonomy): Eukaryota > Metazoa > Chordata > Mammalia > Dasyuromorphia > Dasyuridae > Sarcophilus > Sarcophilus harrisii. The sequence goes on from NC_045427.1 coordinate 179,343,849, forward strand.
GTATAATATCTAATAGAGCTACAAAGTCAGACTGGTTGATGAAGATTTTGGCAATTGCTAAGCATAATTTTCATAAGGCTTGCTCCTTAAGAACTTGTCCTTTATCAATTTGCCAACTTGCTGAATTTAAACAGTGACTCATGTTCATGTAAATTTCTTCTTGAAACATAATTACAGTGACATTGACTATACTGTGCATGGGATGTGACCTGGAATTTGAAAATAGAATTTCCTTTCAAGGTCAAAATTCCAATCAATAGTTTATTTCTCCAACAAGAAGAAAGATTAAACATTGTAGCAGAAGCTCCTGGGAATTAAAGGAAGACAATGTTCTCAACTTTGAGTACTAACCTTAAACTAATTTTTTTTTTTGGAACAGCATTAAACATATTTAGTCCTCTAATGAAAAAGTCAAATTAATTTCCTGTAAGTTTAACTAGAAGGCTCAATTTTCTAAATGGAAGAGTACTAGAGGAGCAAACTATCATGACTAGTAGCAGTTCTTAGATTCCCTTTAAACCTTAAAGCATTGGTATGATGAATTGATGACTGGCCTTGGAGTTCAAAAGACCCATAACTATGGGCAAGTCACTAAATGTCTGAGTGCCCCAGGCAATTCCCTAAAGCCATAAATTATAGATAAATTGGTTATTGAGTAGACTGATGTAATCACAAGTCTGGACCAAAAAGCATATTTATTATTTTATTTCATGAAATTTACAATATTTTAGTGGCTATTTAAAAAGGCTATGGGGAAACCTCCACAGAATTAAAGATGTCTGGGAAGCTGGTCGGTGGTCAATGTGGGGTCTAGAGCCAATGTGGTCTCAGATCTTACTAGTTGTGTGACCTGGGCAAGTCATTTAACGCTGTTTGCCTCAGTTTCCTTATCTGTAAAATGAATTAGAGAAGATAATAGCAAACCACTCCAGTATCTTTGTCAAATACCTCCAGATGGGGTCACAAAGAGTTGGACAAGACTGAAATGACTGGAAAACAAAAACAAAAACAAAAACAAGAATGCATGAGAAAAGCATTATAGTGGAAAGAACGCTGGACAGGAGTCTGAATTTTAACTCTGTTCCATGTGGTCACTCATTTGAACTTGGGACAGTTAATAAATTCCTGGACTTCAATATCCTCATGCTCAGAATGGAATGGGTATAATTCAAATATATGATATCTAAGCTGTCTTTTACCTGTAAATACTATGAATGGTGAATTACAATATTTTAAAGTATTGTGGCAATGGTAACTATTAAAATATAGAAGCTAATTAAATAAATCTTCAAACAACATAATATACCCATCTTGAAAATAACAAGAGCAGGAAATTATTGACACATAAATATAATATTAATTAATTAATCTAAGTGACTTACAAACACAATATTGATTAATTTAAATAACCTAAAAAGAACAGGAAATTATTGATACATAAATATAATATTAACTAGTCTAATAAATACATCAAGATTCAGATTTCTCATTCAGTTAATCTGGATTTTTATATTTTTACATTTTAAAAGTCACTTTATCTTATTTAAATTATCAGCTTTGTCAATATATAATTGGATGAATTAGTTTCTAATAATTTCCTTTATTTCTTTTTTATCTTTTGATATTGGTGATTTAAGTTTCCTCTCCTTTTTTATTATTAAACTAACCAATGGCATATATGTTTAATTTGCATAAAACTAGTTTCTTGTTTTTAATTAATTCTAATAGTTTTTTTGTTTGTTTTTAATTTTTCTTGGTTTTTAGAATTTCAGTTGGATTTTTTTCCCTTCAAATTATTTATTTGCATCCAATTCATTGATCAATTTTTTTTCTATTTTGTTGATAAAGTATTTACAGCTATACATTTTCCCTTAAGGACTGCTTAGAATACATCTCATAAATTTTAGTCTGTTATCCCACTGATGTAGTTTTATTTCATGATTTGTTCCTTTATTTCCTATGTTCTTTAGAATTATATATTTTACTCTCCAATTACATTTGAATCTTTTCCTGAAATACACATTATTGATTATGGTTTTTCTCAATTCTGATTAAAAAAAAAGATGCTGGATACTTTTCTTTGTCTTATTGATGATGATTTTTTTATGCCTTACCATATGATCAATTTTTGTAAAGGCATAACACACATCTCTGAAATGTATGTATTCCTTTCTGTTATTATTTAGTAACCATTAGGGATCTAATCCAAGACAGATAGGTGATATAGTAAATAGATATCTGGGCCTGGAGTCAGGAATACTTGAGTTGAAATCTGATCTCGGAAGCTTACTGATTGTGTGACTGTCACTTCACTATGCCTCTGTTGCTTCATCTGTAAAATGAATTGGAGAAGGAAATGATAAAATTACTTTAATATCTTTGTCAAGAAACAAAAAACAAAAACAAAAAAACAAAACAATAACCAAATGGAGTTATGGAGAGTGAGAAACAATTGAAACAACCAAATAACAACAGAGGATCTAATGTATTGAATTTTTCTAAAATTCTGTTGAGGCTATTTACTACTCTGTGCTTATTTTTTTCTTAGATTTTTAAAAAAGTTTTAAATGAATACATGGAGATCCCCCAATTATTATAATTTTCTATTTCTTCACATAATTTAATTACTTTAGTGCTATATGATTTTGTACCTATATTAAGTATTTTTTTTCTTGTATCTATACAAAGTATTTCTATTATGTAATTAATTATTGATGTTTGTTTTTCTTTTTTGAAGAGGACAGTGACATCAGGGAGGAGATGCCATGGCATGCAAATGAATTGGATTTAAGCGAGGGAGGGTTGTGCAAGGTCATCTGCCTCACTTTCCCCTCTCAGAGCAATCTGAGTCCAGTGGTCAGATATAAATCAGAATGACTAGAGATGATCCTGGATGCTATGGTTAACCTTGATCTTTTTAAGTTAAGGTTTTCAACAGGTCTCAGTTTTATTGATGTTCACCCATTTGGTCATTAAAGCTAGGTAGCAATTGAGGCAAAGAATATCCTCTTTCATCTAGTAAAAAAAAAAAAAAACTTAAAAAATAAATAAATTACTCTGTTGTTGAATATAAGGTAATTTTCTACATATTTTTAATTACCTCTATTTTTACTGATCTGAGATCACTGTTGCTACAGACTTTTTTCAGTTTACTTAAGATATAATAAATTCTGTTCCAACCCCTTGTTTTAACTCTTCTTTCCCTCCTTTTTTAAAGTGTGCTTTTTGGAAAAACCATATTGTTAGATTCATGTCTCTCCTGCTTTTCCCCATATCTAACTATTCTTTCACATTTTCCTGCTATATATTTTTATCATGTTCTTCAGAGTAATTTAGGTATTCTTTAAAGCTGTATGTTTGACTCTATCTAGCAGAGATTAACCTTTTTTTTTGAAATATGGACCTGTTTTTAGCACTTTATTGAAGTCTATGAATTCCTTTTCAGAATAAATTTTTTTAAAAAATTCATAATAGGAGATGCTAAATTTTAATCATGTTGGTGGCATAAATATGCAATTTTTCCCTATCTAAATTCACAGACTCCCTGAAAACTATCCTTAAAAATCTAGATTAAGAATGCCATACTCTATACTATCCTACTTAGTGATTTCATAGCTCCCATTATCATTATAAATATAGATGGATCTTGAATCTATATATCTACTTCTAATTTCTCTTTTGAACTCAGTCCTACATCATCAACTACCTATTAGATATTTTAAAATGGGCATTCCATAGGCATTTCAAATTCAATATGTCCAAAACAGAATTCTTTAATTTTTCATCAAAACACTCTTGTCTTCTCAAATTCCCTGTTACTGTAGAAAACTAGAACATCTTCACAATTACCTAAGTTTACAATTTTTGTGTCTTCTCTGAGACCTTATTCTCATTCAACCAATAACCAATTTGTGGTCAAATCTTCTCATTTCTACTTTCAAAACATCTCTCCATAAATATGATCATCATTCTAATTTAGAAACTTATCACATTTCACTTGGATTCTTGCAATGGCCTTACAAATTGTGTCCTTGTATTTATGTTTCTCCTCAGACCAATCAGACTTCTCCCATTACTTGCCAAAATGATTTTCAGTTCATGTAAATTTTTCCAGTTTTTCTGAAACCTTTCTCCTCATCCTTTCTTATAACATAAGAATATTCTATTACATTTATATACCACCACTTGTTCAGCCATTTCCCAATTAAAAAGCATTCCTTCAATTTCCAATTCTTTGCCACCACAAAAAGAACTGCTGTAAATATTTTTATACACGATCTCTTTGCATAATCTCTTTGGGATATAAACCTAGTAGAGGTATTGCTGAATCAAATATTATGCAGTTTTATATCCCTTTGGGTATAGTTCCAAATTGCTTTCCAGATTGGTTGGATCAGTTCACAACTCCACCAACAATGCATTAGTGTACCAGTTTCCCCACATTTTGTCCAAAATCCAATATATACTTTTTATTTCATATTAGCCACTCTGATAGGTATAAGGTGGTATCTCAGAGTTTTTAAATGTGCATTTCTCTGATCAATAGTGATTTAGAACATTTTTTCATATGATCATAGATAGCTTTGATTTCTTTGTCTGAAAATTGCCTATTCATATCCTGTGACTGATTATCAATATGGGAAAAGATTTTCCTAAATTGTTACGTCTGACTATCTAACATACTCATACTCAATAAGTTCCAGTGGCTATTCCTATTCCTATTCCTTCCAGGATCAAATACAAAGTCCTTTCACAATTAAAGCTCTATTGTACCTTTGACCTTCTCCCTCATTACTTTAACCCTTCGTTTTCTTGGCTTCCTTCAAGATTCTGCTCAAATCTCACTATTGGTTGCTAATATTTTCTTCCTTGAGCTGACATTCCATATACCCTATATATATATCTTGTCTTCCCTAGTTATATCAAGAAGAGCCTAGTTGGCCAAGAAGACTTGTTTTCATTTCCCAACTTGATTTTGTGACCCTGAGCGATTAATTTAGCTTCTCAATGCTATAGGTAATTAAGGTTATTAGTTTCAAAAAAGGCATTGACCTGTATTTGTAAAATAATTTTTCTCATCTGTGGGTTCTTTTTTTTTTTTTTTAGATTAATAAAAGAGGTTTATTACTGAGTTTAGAAGTAGGAGATAGGTGAAGGTAGAGATAAGGAGGGCACTGGACAGAGGGTCCAGTGGACAGAGGGTCCTCACATGGCGACCATGTTTGGAATCTCTGCCTGTGGGTTCTTTATACTAATGAAATCGCAGTTGGTATCCCCTGTCCTATAGATCTAGTTATTTATACATCTCCCCCATAAAATGTGAGCTCCTTCAGAGCAGTGACTGTTTTTGTCTTGTATCTTAATCTTTAGTACAGTATCTAGAGTATAGTAGGCACTTAATCAATGCTTTTGACTGACTCATCACTTATCTTCTCCTCCCCCAAATAATCCCTAACCAGAAGTTGCCTCTGTCTTCTGCTGTAGTCAAAGTAATAGAATCTCAGGAAAACAACCTCAGACTCCTTTCTGGAACACAGTTTTCTTTCCAGCTGTAGCATCTGGCTTTTGACAGAATTGCCAAGATCCCATATGTAGCATCACCTACTTTGAGTTTTTTTTTTTTCCTAAGCAAAGGAGGCATATGAAAGCTGCCATAAGGAAGAAAAAGAATCAGCAGCTTTGCAATAGGTATTTTTCTCTCTTTTTGTTCCCTCTCCTGGAATCTTACTTAAAAACCAGGCCTTTAAGGTTCTAATTCTATAGAATAAGGACTCCTTTCCTCTTCTTTTTGTTTGCTGTGAATCACCATCACTTGAAATTCTTAATTATAATTAGGACAGTCAATATGTTAGGGTCCCTGGGATGTTTATGGCTATGTAAGCAAATGTTATGAATTCTCTAGTACATCCTATCAGGTATGTTAGACTGAATAAGACAACCTTCTGGGCTATTTCAGGATCTCACAAGTTACCTACCTCCTCTCCTCCCCTCCCCTCCCCTCCTCTCCCCTCCCCTCCCCACTCCTCTCCTCTCCTCTCCTCTCTTTTCCTTTTCTTTCTTCTTTCCTTTTTTTTTGTTGAGGCAATTGGGATTAAGTGACTTGCCCAGGGTCACACAGATAGGAAGTGTTAAATGTCTGATGCCACATTTGAAGTCCTCCTGACTTCAGGGCTGGCGCTCTATCCCCTGCGCCACCTAGCTGCCCCTAGTCCCTTTATTTAAACGCAGATACACACACACACACACACACACACACACCCTCAGTGTCCACCTTTGATCCTTTAGCTAGACAACATGGCTAGAATGTTGAACTTACAGTCAAAATGTTCTTCAAGTGTATCTGGCTCGTCATTATCTCATTTGGAGTTTTCTTGGCAAAGATACTGGAATGATTGTTATTTTCTTCTCCAGCTCATTTTACAAATGAGGAAACTGAGGTAAAAAGGGTAAAATGACTGGCTCAGGTCACATAGTAAGTATCTTAGGCCCAATTTGCAGTCAGAAACATGAGTTTTCCTGACTTCAGGTCTAGAGTTCTATCTACTTCATCACTTGAAGACCTAGCCTCAAATCATATGGTTTGGTTATAGATAACCTTTCTACCTCCCTGATTTCCTAATTTGTAAGATAGAAATTATGATGTACTAATTTCACAGGATTATTGAGTCTCAGATGAGGTGCTATATATAAAGTACTTTGGAAATTTCCAAGTGTTATATGAATGCCTGCTACTTTTCTTACAAAAACTTAAAGATCAAAGAGAATGTATAAAAAGGAAGATGAATATTTTCACTTACTGTTTCCTTCCTTCAAAATTTTCCAATTTGACTGGAATCTGTTTTTCAACCAGATAGATAAAATTCTAGCAGGCAGTCAGCTGGTTAAGCTATACAAGAGTTAGAAATGACCTCACTTATTTTGAATGATACCTATTTACAATATTACATTGATAGATGGTCAAAGGACAATTTTGTTGAAAGCTTTTCTTTCTTTCTTTCTTTTTTTTTTTTTTTTTGAGCTAGAACTTATCTTTATTAACCTCTTCAAATAAAATTTTATCCAATAAGCAGAATAATTTCCACTTTGGGGTTGAATCTACCAGTAATTCTATGGGTGATAGCAGAAAATAAGCACACAATAAAATCAATAAAATACTAAGTTATTCTTGAATTCATGAGATTTCCTTCACCCCTAATAATGTTGAAAATTGATGCAAGTGATAATAAATATTCATGATAATAAAGATTCACATTGCTACCATGCCTTATGGTTTATAAAACTGTTTCTTCAAGACAACCTCGAGAATGGGTAGCTAGTGCAAATTTTATGCTCTCCATTTTATACATAAGGAAACTAATTCTCTCCAAAGGAAGAGACTTTCCCAGTTCATGTAACTGTCAGAGGCAACATTTGAACCTAGGTTTAGTACTTTTTCTATCATACCAAAAGGTCTCTAATAAGATTTAAAGGCATATTAATTCCAGTGAGACATTCAAGGAAAAGTAGAGATGTTAGAATAGTTATGGAAAGCTAATCTCTTAAAGAATGTTTAGCTTTTATTGTAGGATTTAGGTAGATAGTGTGATTACTTTGGGTGTTGGGTAACAAAGATTGTTTACAAAGTAGAATGATTTTTCATTTTTCATGGGTGTTCTGAACCACTATGGCATGTCTGACTATGTAATTCTTAGTGTTGATATCTTCACTTGTTTGTTGTGCTTGAGATTTGAAGTTATTCCTAGCTAAGCTTTCATCAATCCAGTGACATAATAGTTTTACTTCAGGTCTCTGATTTTTCTGATCACCAGGTGTGAATAAGTATCAATTATTTGGTGGTGATGATCAAACTATCTGGTCACTTCAGCAATATATAAGCGATCCAGTGATAACATGAATCAGAGCTCATGATACTTAGAATTTGTAAGGGCCAATTAAAAAAAAAAGTAACAAAACTAATTGAAAGTATAAGAAAAACTCCATAGGACTTCATTACTTGGATGGGTTTGTGACATAATTTTTTTCCCAACAGTGCCGATTGCAACTCATGCATTCTTACCTTGTAGGACTAATTTCACATTCTTGCCTAAATGTTATACAGGCATCCCCTCAAAAAAAGAGGTCTTCCTGTAGTTCTTTGGACATAGCATGATTCACAAGGTTATAGGTTTAGAAGAGATTAGTGACCATCTGGTTCAACTCACTAATTTCACAGATGAGGAAATTGAGGCTCAGAGAGGTTGTGTTATTTGCTTGAAGTCACATATGAACTCAGTGATAGATCTGGGATTTGAACTCAGGCCTTCAGAATTCAAATTTGGTGCACAGATACTAATAGCATACTTGATGTTTTACCTTGCCTTTGCTTTTGGTCCGATCCTCTTCTTATCAGGCCTTTTTTTAGGTGGGGAGGCAAGGGAAGAGAGTTTGAACCTAAGATTTTCATTATTGTTGAGACTTTTCACTGAAGAATGTCATTTACTAGCTCAGATAGGCAGCTTCTGTGCAATTTATACTTTTAGTGGATTGCCTAGGGGAACTGAGAGGCTAAGCAATTTGCCATGAAGAACATATTGATGTGTCAGAAGCTCGACTTTATTCCTAGTTATTCAGATTTGCTTTCCTCTCATAATAAATGAATAAATGAATGAAAAAAGCATTTATTAAATGCTTACTATGTGCCTTGTACCGGGGATTCAAAAACCAAAATGAAACAGTCTTTAATCTCAAGGAGATGGATAGCTGTTAAATAGAGATAACACAAGATATAAGAATGGTGGCCAGGGAAGGGTGTTTTCATCTGTGAAATACCAGGATAGGGAGTAGACAATAAGATAGTCCACTGATGCACCCTTTCTAAATCTATCAGCTCTACCAAGTTGATTTGATTACCATCCTTGAGGCAAGAGGAAGAAAAATGCAGAGGCAGTAAGTAGTGAAGGAAACAGGGCACATGAAGTGACAGTGTAGAAAATGCCCAGAGTAAAAATGACTATATATGGTTCTAAAGAGTTCAGTGCCTCAGCTCCTCTCTTGTTCTCTGGAAATCAGATTTATAAATTAATCTATAGATGATTAGCTTTTTTAGAAAACTGATCTAGAAAAAAATCCACTCAAACCCTAGCAGTCACATCTTATTAGAGGATCAAAGAAAGGATCAAAGAAATAGACCAATCCTTTCATTTTACACACTAGAAAACTGAGGCCCAGAGAGATTATGTAATATGAGCAAAGTCATATAAGTAGTAAACCTTAGAGGTAGGATTTGAATCCAGATCCTCTGACCCCAGAACACTTGTTTTTTTCCCCCTGTTGCATGTAGGCACTGTTGTCCAGGGATAGTTGTTACTTCATATACTAAATCTTTACCTTATGCATCAGATGTACTATTTGTAAATTAAAATAGCTTGTTTGTTCAATTACAGTCCTTAGAGAGGATATGTACTTGTAAAAAAAGCTTAGCACAGTGACTGGTACATAGTAGGTGCTATATAAAGGCTTATTCCCTTTCCTTCTTTCCTCTTCTTCCTTTTTCATATTAACATTTTTTTTTAAAATTATGATAGCATGTTCATGCCCCATCCTAGCTCCTCTTTGTAGGCACTATAATGAGCTATATGACCTTCCACAAAAAATTGTTATTTCTACTTAGTGTCCCTGTTAGACTTTTATTTTTATTTTTATTATAGCCTTTGTCAAATTAATCTCTATTTTTCACTAAATAGTAGCCTCACATTCTAAATGAGTTCTTAAAGGTCCATGCACATGTTTTCTTTTCTCATTTATAATGTATAAACCATAGAATAACTTTTGATTTTCTAAAAAATGTAATAAAATTGAAAAAAACTGGTTTTATGGCAGCAATACGATGTGGTGATATAAAGTTGGCAATGCTCCTGCTGACAGTTTTCCAAATGGCTACCCACTTACGGATTGCACTGTTCATATTATGGAATAGCAAAGTCACTCAATTTTGAATGTCAGAAAGTGTGAAACCAAGCAAAATTTGCCATAGACTGTGCTTCAGATATGATATGAGGTGAAATAGTTTTTTAGGCTATGTAAAGGAGAAAAATAAACAAGGATGGGCCAAATATTCAAAGTGGTACTCCTCAGAACACCTTTGTATCTTCTAATGAAATTAGTTCAGGAATAAATATTTTGAGTTAGGAGGTGATCACTTCAATATTTTGATTGATACCATATTTCATCAATATAGACATTTCTTTCAGATCACAACTCATAAATTTATTCCCATGTTGGTTGATTCTTATCCATATTGTTTCATAAATTTATAGAGAATTATTTTTGTATAAATTCTGTGGTCTTGGGAAGTCTTGTTTATAGAAAAGCAGCATGACATAGTGGATAGATTCCTAGGCTCATGGTCAGGTGTATTTGCGTTCAAATTCTTTGTATGATAATTTTTAGATGTGTGACAATGGGTAAATCATTTGAATTCTCTGAGTTTTAATTTCTTCATTTAGGAAATGGGGATAATAATATCTGCAGAATTTACTATAAAAGTTGTTGTGAGAATCCAATTTTAAAAGTGCCAAATATCAATCATTTTTTCTCACCATCAAAAAATGGTATTTATTAAATGCCTATTATGTGTCAGACTCAGGAGATACAAAAGAAAAAAGGAATGGGTTCCTGCCCTCTAAAAGCTTGCATTAAAAGAATCCCTGAAGGTGACTGAGTCCATATTTTTCTTGGCAGATCTCATGGAGGGTGGCAACATTGCTAAGACCTGTCAATTTTACCTTTTCATTGTCTCTCAACTATGCTCCCTTCTCTCTTCTGACATTGACCCCACTGTGCTGCAGGCTCTCATTAACTCATGATTGGACTATTTCCATGGCCTGGCACACCTGCCTCAAGTCTCTCCCTACTCTAATCCAGCATTAAAGTGATTTTCCTAAAGACAGGTCCAACCAAGTCACTCTTATACTCAATCAACTTCAGCAGCTCCCTATTGCCTCTAGGATCAAATACAAAATCCTCTGATATTCAAGGCCCTACACAATCTAGCTCCTCCTACCTCTCTTATAGCTCACTCTCCTACACATGCATTTAAGTCAGTGATATCGATCTCTTTGTGCTTCAACAAAAAAGACCCTCTATCTCTCTGTCTTCTATCCTGTAGTGCTCTCCCTTTATTCCTGCCCATGGAATTCACTGACTGCCTCTAAATCCAAACTAAAATCCCATCTTCTAAAAGAAGTCTTTCTCAACTCAATTCTTTGCTTTCCCTCTATTAATTATTTCTTATTTATTCTATATATAGCTTGTTAATTTTTTGTATATTAATTTTTTTTTTTGTTCTGTCTCTCCCTCTTCTCCAAATTAAATTGTGAGGTCATTGAGAACAATTTTTTAAAAAAAAAATCTCTTTTTGTATTTCCACTCTTTAGTATATATGGTATTTGGCATATTGAAAGAATAGATGGTTAGGTGCAATAGATGTTTATTTATTGACTTATATTATACATTGGATCAATGGGAGCAGTTAGCTCACAACTTGGCACTGTTATCATTACTGGAATATACTAATGAGAAAAAACAGTCAACAACTGGGACAGCTACTTGTTTAGGAGTCAGTCTTCTGGGATATTCTGAACTATGTGTTTTATATATAGGAGACTATAATCCATACTCTAACAAGATCCCTGGTTCTTAAGAAAAATGGGGAATTAATAAACTAAAAAAAAGATGTCTTTGTCAAGTTACTAAGGTTTACCAAATGAGCAGAGAAAGAAATATATATTATAATAATATATATTTATATATAATATAATAATAAGAAATATATAATAATAATATAATATATATAATTAAATATAATTAATACATAAAATAAAAGGGAAATGATAAAAAATAAAAAAATAAATGAAAAAGGTTAAAAATTTCTTTATTTTTATTCTTTTTCATTTATTTCTTATTTTTTTATCATTTCCCTTTCATTTTGTTTTTATTTATTTAGTATTTTATATTCACTCATATTCATTCATAACTTCATATATGTAAAATCAATTTTTAACATTTGTTTTTAAAACATTGAATTCCAGATTCTCTTGTTTCCTTCCTCCCCCTCCATTCCTCCATTAAGAAGGCAAGCAATTTTATATCGGTTATAAATGTGTAATCATGCAAAATGTTTTCATAATAGTCATGTTAGGAAATATAACAAACAAAAAAAAATCTCTAAAGAAAAAAAATTTTTAAAGTTAAAAAAAAAAAGACTTCCTTAATTTGTATTCAGACACCATCAGTTCTTTCTCTGGGTAGGAATAGAATTTTTCATGATTAAGTCCAGAGTTGTCTTGGAGCATTGTATAGTTGAGTATATAACTAAGTCATTCTCTGATGACTATGTCACAATATTGCTTTATAACTTTATAACACTTTATACTTATATAACACTTATATAACACTTTATAACACATGATAATTTAAATACAATTGCTAATTGTATCCATCTCCCATTTATTTTCTTTTTCTTTAATTTTTTACCCTGTCCCTTCTCAAAAGTATTTTTAAAATAAAATTTTATTTTTACAATTACATGAAAAGACAAATTTTAGCATAATTTTAAAAGAAATATTGAATTCCAAATTTTCTCCATCCCAACCATTTCCCTTGCTTATTGTTTAAGACAATAAACAACCTAATGTGGTGCAGTTATGTAAAACGTATTCCCATATTAGTCATGCTAGGGAAAAAGAAACAGAACAAAAGAAGAAAAGCATGAAAAAATAAAGAAAATGAAAATAGTATCCTTAAGCCTGTATTCAGAATCTAGCAGTTCCTTTTCTGTATGGGAACAGCATTTTTTCCTCATAATTCCTTGGGAATTATCTGAGATCATTGTGTTGCTAGGAGGAACTAAATCATTCACAGTTATTTATCTTACAATGTTTCTATTATTGTGTGTCATATTCTCATGGCTCTTACTTTACTTTGTATCAGTTCAGATAAATCTTTCCAGGTTTTCCTGGAAATAATTTTGCTTGTCATTTTAAAAAATATCATTTTCCACCCAGTTACATGTCAGGAAAATTTTAGCATTCATTTTTATAAGATTTTGAGTTTCAGAGTTTTCTTCCTCCCTCCTGTCTCTGTTTTATTTCTGTCTACCACTTCTCCCAATCTGACCTTTCCTTCTATCATTCTTCCTTCCTATTGGTTTTTCTTTCTATTTTCCTGTAGGGTAAAATCGATTTCTATACTCAGTTGAGTGTGTATATTATTCCTTCTTCGAACCAATTCTGATTAAAATAAGGTTAATCATTCCCCAATGTCTCCCCGTTCTTCCTCTCTACTGTATAAGCTTTTTCTTGCCTTTTTTATGTCAGATAATTTACAACATTCTACCTCATTCTTTTCCTTTCTTCCAATACATTCCTCTCTCACCCTTTAATTTTATATTTGTTTTTTTTTTAATTTTTATTTAATAGCCTTTTATTTACAGGTTATATGCATGGATAACTTTACAGCATTAACAATTGCCAAACCTCTTGTTCCAATTTTTCACCTCTTACCCCCCCTCCCCCAGATGGCAGGATAACCAGTAGACGTTAAATATATTAAAATATAAATTAGATACACAATAAGTTTACATGACCAGACCATTATTTTGCTGTACAAAAAGAATCAGACTCTGAAATATTGTACAATTAGCTTGTGAAAGAAATCAAAAATGCAGGTGGGCATAAATATAGGGATTGGGAATTCAATGTAATGGTTTTTAGTCATCTCCCAGAGTTCTTTCTCTGGGCGTAGCTTATCCAGCCCATTCCTAAGCTGCTGTGCCCTGTACCCTGTACAACCTCCAAACCCTGAAGTTTGAGAACTTCAAATGTTGCTGCTTCCTTGACTCCCAAGGCCTGTTTCTTGTTTGTTGGGGACTGGGCTGTGCTAGACTGTGTTCCACTCTCATGCCAGCACTACAGACTTTTCTTGCCAAACTTCTAAGTTGTCTTTGGTGTCTGTGAGCTGAGAGGTCCCAGATTCAGTGGCTTCAAGAATTGCTTTTGATTTGCTGGGGCTCAGTCTGTGCTAGCATGGCCAGCATTTCACTCTTACCCTGGTGCTACAGATCTTTCCTGTGATCTTCTAAATTGTTCTGGGCTGGAAAATTGATCCAATCCATCTTTTTGTGGGTTTTGCCACTCTAGAATTTGTTTAAAGTAACTATTAGAGGAATTTGGAGGATTTGGGGGAGAGCTCAGATGAGTTCCTGCTCTTTCTCTGCCATCTTAGCTGCACTATTATTTCTTTTTAAAAATGTCTTGGCTATAAGAAAAATCATGAAGTCAAATAGTCATAGAACACATGGTATATAGTTATATAAACAGTATTTATTTCAAATGTGCATGGTCCTGGGAAGTTAATTCTGGGTATTTCTACTGTAGCACCATCTCTGGGGCTATTTAACCAACTACTATTCATACCCAATGATTAGGTATCATGGAGATTCCTACTCTCACGTGTTGCTGTAAAGCTGTATTTCTCATTCTTCCTTCCTTTCCTTCCTTCCTTCCTTCCTTCCTTCCTTCCTTCCTTCCTTCCTTCCTTCCTTCCTTTCCTGAGGCAATTGGGGTTAAGTGACTTGCCCAGGGTCACACAGTTAGGAAGTGTTAAGTGTCTGAGGTCATATTTGAACTCAGATCATCCTGACTTCAGGGCTGGTGCTCTATCCACTACTCCAACTAGCTGCCCCTTTTGATATAATTCCTAATTTCTTAGAAGTGTGCTTCTTAATAATAATTAGCCTCAACTGGCTTTTAGAAAAATTTTAATTCAGATTTTATGCTAAGAACATTTGAGACAAAACATTGTTCTCCTTATCCTTCTCACCTTTCAAACACAAAGACTACTTTCTCTGCAAATACACTTACAATATTTATTGGAAGAGTAGGTCCAGTGTTAATACAATGGTAGACTAATATTACAGGGCAGCTAGGTGGTACATTATATAGAGTTCCAGGCAAGAATTCAGGAAGACTCATCTTCCTGAGTTCAAATCTGATTTTAGACACTTGCTAATTGTGTGACCTGGGAAAGTCACAACCCTGTCTGTCTATCTTCATTTGCAAAATGATCTAGAGGAGGAAATGGCAAAAACACTCTAGCAAAAACACCAATAAAATCCCAAATGAGATCGCAAACTTTCTGATATGACTAAAAATAACTAAACAACAAAAACGATTTTTATAAAATGAGCTGGATTGGGAGAGAGGAATCACATTCTCCTTTCTTTACCCTACACATACAAAACAAAACTAACCATGATGAGGAGAAAAAACCACAAAACTCAAACAAACTCAGGTGGCATAAATATACTCCTGCCTTTACCTTTCCATAAGTTTATTTGTCTGACTTCTTCACTTTTTGTTGACAAAAGTTCATTCCCATCTAAAGTATCTTTTGGTGAAAAATACATTATGCAAACTCTAGAGAAATTTCCTTCCATGTTTTAAGGACAATGAAACACAAATATTCATGTTTAATTTATCTCATTTTTCATCTTTGCATATCCTTAGTGCTAAACTCAAGACTTTGCATATATAATAGGTGCTTTACATTTTTTTTGAAATTGAATTGAACAGAATCAGCATATAATCTCCAGTCCACAATGCCTGCAGATGAGTCAAAACTTTAGGATGGAAGAGCGGGGCTCAGATTTCTCCTACATTGTGCCTTACCCCCAAATCTGGGAAAAACACTTGACCTTTGAAGTTGATTGGCAGCAACTCCCTAATCTAGAAATACAATGGCCATGCATTTCAGATGGAAATCTTATTCAAATAGCCTAAGAATCATATAGTCTTCAATATTCTACAACTTGCAAATTAGAATAAACTACAATTCCTCACCTCCCCCATACTATTTACTGGTGATCTAAAATAAGTATTACTTCAATTTATGTTTAGTCTCAGGATAAAGAGACTTTTCATATAAATTCTTAGAGTCATAAAACTTTAACTTTAGAAGTCATCTAATCCAGCCCCCTTATTTTCCAAATGAGGAAATTAAAAGCCAAATAGGTTAAATCACTGTCTTGTGATCTAGCATTAGAATTAGTATTTTGATAATTTCAATAATTATATACAACACATTGAGAATATAATCCTGAAAGAAGAAACAAAACATTGAAGAAAGAAACTTACAAACAGGGGCAGCTAGGTGGCACAGTGGATAGAGCATCAGTCTTGAAGTCAGGAGGACCTGAATTCAAATGTGACCTCAGACACTTAATACTTCCCTAGCTATATGATCCTACACAAGTCACTTAACCCCAATTGCCTCAGCAAAAACAACCAAAAAAACAAAAATAAAAAAACCTCACAATCTGATGAAGTTGAGAATATAATTAATTTAGAATTAGCATTAGAAAGAGTGTACCAGGATAGTACCAGGTAAGTACCAGGATACACTAAATAATGTATCTATGCCAAATAGTAAAGGACTACAAATTGACTCTAGTCCTCTTATTTCTAGTCTATTGCCTTTTCCATTGTAGTACAGTTAGAAAGGCTGAGGTGATAGAGTATGATACACTCTCAAATAAAGATGATGCCAGGCAGAGTACAATGTAGGCAAATAAGAGACCTAGGCAAAGTGTTTAAATTTTTTTTTGTTGAAGACCAGATTATTTTCAGCTAGGGATGGGCTTTGAGGTGGGAATCAAGGCAGGTTCATGGAGTAGATAGCATATGAGTTGAGTTTTGGATAAAAGAGATAGATCAAATATTAGAGATGATGAGGGAGTGTATAGGTGATAGAATTTGTGGATGCAGGGAAGTGGGCAAAGATAAGAGAAGATGAGAGAATAAGTAATATTCTTTTTGGACAATAGAACACATGGTATACAAGACTAGGAAGATGTATTACAGGTAGATTGTGGAGGATCTTTTAAGCTGGTTATGAAGCTTATATTTTATCCTATATACAATAGGGAGTCACTAAAAGTATATATGTGTAAATAAATGAACAAATAGATAATGTGTGTTCATATATACACACATGTATTTACTTATTGATTCATTAACATTTATTTTTGTTTGTTCATTCAATTTTAAAATTTATATATTCAGCCATCCCTTTTTATTTATTTGTGGCAGAGTGGTAACATGGTCATTTCTATCCCTTAGAAAGATGATTATTTTAGCAGCAGTGTGAAAGATAGGAGAGAGGAGACAAGAGTTACCAAATTTGAGAACTGGAAAGGATCTCATCTAGTCTGATTCTTCCATGAAAGGAATCCCTACTTTAACATTCTTGATAAATGATCATCCATTTTTTGCTTGAAGACCTCCAAGAAAGGGTAACATAGCATCTCTGGAGGCAGCACATTCCACTATTGGGCAATTCCAAATTGTCTGGAAGTCACTGAGTACTCTAGATATTTTTAATGGGGTGAGGGGAGGAGACTTCCTCATTATGATCTGGCCTTTGATCATAGCCAAGTCTAAATAGCAGTGCAGTCCCAGAACTGTCATTCCATCCTTTTGGCCTTAAATCTTCCTATTTACTGTATTAGCAAATGAGTCACAGAATGACATATTTTATTCTCCTTATTAGGTTGAGAGATGAAAGGAATCTTAGAGGCCTTGAAATCCAACCCCCTCATTGTTTAGTTAAAGAAACTAAGGTTCGGAGAGATCAAATGAGTTCCCTAGGTCACCCAGCTAGGTGTCAGATGCAGAATTTGAATCCAGGCCTTCCTAAATTCAATTCCTGCATTGTTTCCACTACTTTATTCTGCCTCTCAGCTCCTTTATGCTTACCTTTTACTCTGACCTCCATGAAGACTGGGATGCATTAGAATCTGGAAACAGGAAAACCCAAATTCAAATATTCCCTTCAATTCTTAGTATGTATATGGATATGACACAAACTCTATGAGTATCTGTTTAGTTGTCATCAGAAAAATAGGAATAATAATGTCTTTTCTATTACATTGAATAGGGATAGGAATAGGATAGACCACTTAAACTGTAGTCAGCAAGATCTGAGTCCAAATCTAGCTTCGAATCTTTTTAGCTATGTGATCTTGGGTGGTCATTCTGTAATCTAGCTGGGGCTAGCTGAGTCTGGAGCTGGAGATACCAATCCTATTGAATTGGAGAAACACCCATTCAATTGAAGATTTTCTATTCAATTCCAGCTCAAATTCCACCCACCAGCCTCAGTGCAATGGGGAGCAGGCCTAGGCTTGTAATCAAAGGCTTCTATTATAAAAATGGCAATTTTAAACTCAATTCTTGCAGAGGAGCTAAAATGCCAAGGAAACTCTTCCTGGCATAGCAAGTCTCTGCCTGCTGGAATAATAATCTCTTTCAGCGTTACCTTCTCTTTATCGCCTTCACCTATTTTCCTAGAGTCTTTATATTTCTCTGTCAGGATTTCTCCACTAGAAACTTTATTTCCCTGCTGGGACTTTGCCAGTAAGAAATTCAGCCTTTCTATTCATGCATAGCAAAGGCTGACTTCCCAATGCCAATGATAAACCTCGGTTACCAATCTAGATTTTCAGGTTCATAAATTCCTTTATAAAGAATCTTTATGCTGCCAGAAGGGGGGTTCCCAAAACTTCCTACCTTGCCCCGAATCCCAAGGGGATGAACCCTGAACCTGCCACTAGATCTCATCATTTAACTCCCTGACCACCAGGAACCCTAATCTCATCATTTGGTTCCCTGACAATCCTAAATCTAGACTTCATCACTATTTGTTTATTTTTCTTTTTGGTAATAAAACATCAGAGAATTACTTCTGCCAGAGATATGTGTGAGCTCCTAAACATTCTTCTCTCCTTTAAAACAAAACAAAACAAAATGTAGACAAAACAATAAAATACACAAGTCAAATCAACAAGCATTTAGAAATTACTTATTATGGGTCAAGCTATGCTAAGTTTGCAGGATACAAAGAAAGGGAAAAAACCAGTGCCTAGCCTTAAGGAGCTTTATCCTAAGGAGCAGATGTGTTTAAAAAAAAAAACCAACCAGGTAAATATAGGCTAGACACAGAGAAAATGAATATAGTATGAGAGAAGAAGATGTCATTAACATTAGAGAAACAGGAGGAGAAGGATCTTTTGGAGCAGAGAAATTTTAGTTGAGTCTTAAAGGAAATCATAGAAATTAGATATGGAGGTGAGGAGTAAAGCATTCTAATTGTGGGAAGAAAAGCCTGTACAAATGCAGAAGGGAGATAGCATATAATGTTTGAAGAGCTGCAAGTAGTCCACTGTAGTTGGACTACAGAGTACATGAAAGATAGTAAAATGGAAAGATAAAAGGCTTTCTAGTTATCATCACTTATAGGCTTCCAGAACTATAGACTAGCTTTCACCATGGGATGTGAAAAGCTAAAGGCAACTGATGCTAAAGAAGGATGTGTTTCTATTTTCCTTGCTTTTAGTTCTGAGTGTCATTTCACCTGCCCATGAATTTTTATTAACTCAATTGAACAGCAAATAAAAAACAATTGTAAGTTGTCCATTGCTGAAGCTCACAAAGACCAGACTCAATTTTAGAAGCTTCTTAATAATTATCTCTTTGGCAAACATCCTCTGCCAAGAATTTGATGAATTTGACTGGTATTTGATGAATACAAGTTCAGAGGATAGTTTATTTTTTTAAACTTTGCAAAGTAGATAAGATTGTATACAACATTTTTTGAACTCTTATTGTGTGCCAGGCACTGTGCTAAGCGCTGGGAATAAAAATATCAACAAAAGGAAAGATACCCCCTTATCTCAGAGAAGCTTCCTTTGTAATGAAACAACATAACACACAAAAGGAAACTGGTTTTGAGAGAAATCCAATCCCAAAGGGCTGACAACTAAGTATTAAATTAAGTTTAAAGGATAGGGTCACACCAAGTCATCTCTTTATGAGATGTTAATTAGTCAGTTGAAAGAATCAGGAAATAGTGGTAATAGTGTAGTTTTTAAAAGTCAGTTCACCAACTCCATGAAATAGAATGGAAGAGTGAAATGTGGAACTAAAGAAATGAAAATGTCACAAGCAAAATAAAGATGAGCGAGAAAAAGTATAGGCGGGGGCAATTTTCAAATAGAAAGGGGCAAAGACATTGGAGTGCAGATGCTGAGGCAGATGAAGTATTAGGTATATTCAGCTAGACACTATATTTTTGAATTTGTACCCCACCAATCCCTCTTACCTCCATTCCAAAATCTCCAAGACTTAAAGACTCCAAGGAAGTAGTTCTGTATATCTTTTTCCTCCCTTCCCCCTTGAGCTCTTTTATAGAGCATTTGAAGCCCATTAGGCAATGAAGATAGGTGGAGGGAGGCAGAGTTTGCTTTCTTTTCTTGATTTTAAATATTTACTTTATTTTTATAAAAAAGTGGTAACCACTGGAATTTGCTAATTGAGTATACTTATTGATAATACATTTGGGGAGAAAGTAACTATAGGTGTCAACTGACCAAGATCAGCTAGTATTGACCAATAAAGAGCACCAGAGAAGAAATAAAAATTTATCAAATACTGATGTTTTGCCACTATTGCTGTCTCTTATTGGGGGTTCATCACTGACAAGGTTTTTTTTAGAATTTTTTTCCTAGTGAAAAGAATGGGCATTTATAACAGAACAATGAGTCCAGAACAAGATAAAGGAAATAAAGAAGAATTTGAACAACTTTGATCACCATATCATCCCTTTAACATTGGTATACTTATAATTCTAAATTGTTTTTCAGGGTGTTTGGACAATTTATAGCTCTACCTGTAGTTTATTTGTGTTCCTCCCTGTCTACAATCTCTCTGACATTGACTATTTTGTATTTTTGTCATCTTTGTCAATTTGCTTGTAGTAAGGTACGACTTCAAAATGATTTTTTTTGTCTATTTCATTTGTTAGTAATGATTTTATAATTAATAGTTTGAAATTCTTTTGAGACTGATTTGTTCACATTCTTTGGCCACTTATCTGTTGAGTTTTTGGTTATATATTTCAGTCAATATACATTTATTAAGTACCTACTATATGTCAGGCACTGTGCTAAGTGCTGAGGATACAAAGAAAAGAAAAAGATAGTCTCTCCTCTATCGAAGAGTTCACAATTTATTAAGGAAAACAACATGCAAATAACTACATACAAATAAGCTACATAGAGGGTAAATATTAGCTTTAGTTTCTTCTCTATACTTGATATTAAAGATTTTTTGATAAATAATATTTGGAAGACAAAACAGAGAACATGAATAGTTAATAGAATTCAACCCAACAAATAAAGAGAAAACCATCTGTTTTTTTCTAATGCACTGAATCAAGATGATTTGATTTGCAAAGTTCAGACTTAAAAATATGTGGGCCCCTCAGGTATTTGCCAGGAGATAGAGAGCAATGGAAAATAAATTAATCTTTTAAGGTGACTCACATGCACACAAAAAGGTTAATAGTTTCATGTGGTATCTATCCACACCACAAAAAAAAAAAAAAAAAAAAAAAAAAAAAGACTTGTAGACAGGGTTTTTAGACAAGCAGCTGTTTTGATTAATCAGTTTTTAGCAAATCAAGAGCAAAATTGAATTTACTTAGCCTTAAATTTCTGTGGACTGTATCACTGTATAGACAGTCCATACTGCTCTGTTTGGATACTGTGGTCAGAATGTTTTTCAGTGCTGTCATAGATTCATAAAAATCACAATATTTCAGAACTAGAAGAAACCTCACAGTCCATGTAGTCTAACCTATAAATATGATTCCTTCTCTAACATTTTTAATAAGCGGTCATTCAGTTTCCAATTGAAGACCATTAATAATTAACAAACTATTACCTGTCAGGGCAATCTATTCTACTTTTGGTTAAGTTTAATTGATAAGAAAAATACCATGTATTAAGCAGGCTCTTTGTAACTTTGCCCCATTGCAAGTAATTTTCCCTTTTGGATCTAAAAACAAGAAGTTGAATTCATGTGACTCATTTTCAAATATTTTAACTATTGGAAGACTCCTAGGGAGACTGCTTGTAAGTTGACATTGACCAATTAATGAGCATTCTTGAGTCCAGTCATTCAACCAGTTTTTAATCCACTTCTCTGTGATGTAATCTAAAAATTATTTTTCTACTTTGCAGAAATAGCATGGAAGACATTAAATGTTTTAATGAAATCTAGGTAAACTATATATATATATATATCTATATATATAGATATATATATATATATATAGCATTCCTCAGACCTGATCATCTTTCAAAAATGAGTCTGGAATGACTATCTTGAAAAATTATACATGTTAGGCTTTTATTAGTCATCCATTTTGTTTCTAGATCTTTAAACAAATATTCCCCTAATGATATGCTCTGAAGCTCTGCCAGGGAAAGAATTCACATTTAAAGATCTATAATTTACAAATTTCCAGTTCTGGAAAGTCAGGATGACACTTATTCTTTTGACCTGTGATACCTGTCCTATTAACGAGTCTTTCAAACACTACTGATAGGGTCTCGGTAATGGCATCAACCAATTCCATCTGTACCTGGTATATAGTTTGTCTGAGACTGGTGACTTGAATTCATTAAAAGCTGCTGAATATATTTCTCTCCCCATTTTATTTTTAATTTATGGAATAAAAAAGGCATATTTATAACAGTACAATAAAAAGATGACTGCACATAAAATTGTAAATTTACTATCACAACTTGTTATTCCTTTCAAATATATAATAAAATAATCATGTAAATTTCTTTTTTTTTCTTTCCTCCCAACCCCTTTCCTCCTTCCTCCTAGACCTTCCCAACTTAGAAATGGCTACTATTAGACACAAACAGGTTTATATGTTAGATTATTCTATATATATTTCTGTTTAACAATTCTTTCTCTGGATGCAAATATTGTCTTTTTTCATATGTCCTTTATAGTTAATTTGGTATTGAATACCATTCACTCAAAGTCATTCTTAAAACAGTGCTGTAATTGTGTATAATATTCTCCTAATTCTTCTCACTTTGCTCCTCATTATTTAATGAAAGTCTTTCCATGTTTTTTGTAAAGTCATTGAGCTAATCACAGTAGTATTTCATCACAATCATATACCGTAACTTGTATATGTTAACTTGTTCAGCCATTCTTCACTTATTAGACATTCTGTCATTTCTAGTTATTTTCCACCACAAAGAAAATGTTATAAACATTTTAGAATACATAGGTTTTTTTTTCCTTTTTCTCCTAGTCATCCTTGGAAATGACACATTGCTGTATCAAAGGGTATAGGTAGTTTAATAACTCTTTGGGTATAATTCCAGATT
The DNA here is from genome assembly GCF_902635505.1 of Sarcophilus harrisii. Lineage (NCBI taxonomy): Eukaryota > Metazoa > Chordata > Mammalia > Dasyuromorphia > Dasyuridae > Sarcophilus > Sarcophilus harrisii. The sequence goes on from NC_045427.1 coordinate 179,367,139, forward strand.
TTCTTAAAAATTGTTGGATCAATTCACAATTTAACAATGAATTAACGTCCCAATTTTTCAACATACCCTTCAATATTTGACACCTTATTATTTATCATTTTAATCAATTTGGAAGGCATAAAATGGTAGCTCAAGATTGTTTTAATTTGTATTTCTTTAATCAATAGTGATTTAGAACAATTTTTCATATTACTGTAAATTGTTTTGCTTTTTTTTTAAATTGAAAAACTAGCTATTTATGTCCTTTGACTATTGGGAAATGACTCATATTCTTATAGAATTGATAGAGTTCATCATGTATTTGAGATATGAGACCTTTATTTGATAAACTATTTATGAAACCCGCCCTCTCCCAATTTTTACTTCTGATCTTGGCTACATTTATTTTATTTGTACATAATGTTTTAATTTAATGTGATCAAAATTATTGATTTTACTCCTAACTTTGCTCTTTTTTAATTCATAAATTGCTCTCCTATCCATAAGTCTAAGTAATGTTCATATTTTTAAAATTTTCTTGTAAAATCTCTCGTTATATCTAAAACATGTATTCATTTTGACCTTATTTTGGTAAATTGTGTAAGACATTAGTGTATGCCTAGTTTTTGCCATACTACTCAGTTTTCCCCAAAATTTTCATCAAATAATGATTTCTTATCACAAAAATCTTTACACTTGTCAAATATAAGGTTATTATGTTTATCTACTGCTGTAAATTATTTATCTACTCTATTCCTTTGAGCTACCTTTATGTTTTTTATCCAGTGCCAGAAAGTTTTGATAATTATTGCCTTAAAATATAGTTTCATGTGGTACGCTAAACTTCTTTCCTTTACATTTTTTATTATTTCCTTTAATATTCTTGACTTTTTGTTCTTTCAAATGAATTTTGTTATTTTATTTTCTATTTCTGTAATGTTCTAGTGCCAAAATGTAGTGTTCTCAGTGGGTTTTTCTGGAGGTCTTTAGGAGCAGCCGCCTTCTTTTCAGCAGATTAATCACCACAAGAATAGCCAGGTGTTGTTAAAGTCCAAATTCTTTATTATCTCCTTCAAAGTCCTATCTCCTTCACTTAGGGCTCAGCTAGTTTTCTGGAAGGCCATCAGATGGGACTTGGTCTCAGTGGAGGATATGCAGGAGGACAGGCCGGCCACCATGAAGCTGATGAAGATGGAATGAATCTGAGTCCAAGGGCTTGTGCTTAGCTTCCAGTCTGCTTGTCTTCCCTGGCTCTCTGAATCTGGCTGAGACTCCCAGTTTATATGCTCTATACTGAGTATAAACCAATCATTATATCACTTGGAAACCATTATTTGTTGTAAGATTAAATCAATCATACTGAAATTAGAGAACTATTAAGCACCATGCTAAACTAGATAACCATTGTCTCATTAATTCTGTTGACTTAACATCTTGTAAGAATCCTTGTTTCAGAGTTCGGGCTATAATATATTTCAATAAATTTTTGGGGGGAATTTAATTGGGATGGCATTGAATATATAAATTAGTTTGGAAAAAATAGTAATTTTTATTATAATGACCCTGCCTACTAATGGACAATTGATATTTCTCTAATTACTTAAATCTGATTTTGTTTATATAAAAAGTTTTTTTAAATACTTTTGTTTTAAGTGAAATACACTGTATACAAAGTAATAGAAATATTTTGGGGTAACCAGTTATAAATAACTGTGTTATTCTCAGTAGTACAATCATCCACAACTATTCTGAAGGACTTATAATGAAAAATCCTAGGATTTTTCCTATCCATATAGGATATCTAGGAGTGTGTCTGATTGTGTCTGAGTGCATAATGAAACATTGTCTAAAAAATTCTATAGTTTCTGGATTAGTTTTGAGTGGTGCACTCCCAGTATTTTATACTGTTTAAAGTTATTTTAAATGGGATATTTTTTAAACTATCCTTGCAGTTTTGTTTGTAAAGTATAGCAATGCTGATGATTTATGTGATGCTTTATTTACCATATGTCCTACTACTTTGCTAAAATTATTGTTTCAGCTAACTTTTAATCTTTAAGATTTTCTAAGAGAAAGTTTTATTGCCTCATTCCATTTTCTGATTCCTTCTCTTTCCTTTTCTTCTCTTATTGTTATTTCCAGGATTTCAAATACAATATTGAATAATATTGGTAACAGTAGGCATCCTTATTTCATACCTGATTTTATTAGGAAGGCATCTAGTTTGTTCCTATTACAAATAATGTTTGCTGGTTATTTTAGATAAATGCTTTTATAAATTTAAGGAAAAATCTATTTATATCAATACTTTTAAGTGTTGAGCACCAAGCCTGAAGTCAGGAGGACCTGAGTTCAAATCTGGCCTCAGACACTTAACACTTCCTAGCTGTATGACCCTGAGCAAGTCACTTACCAATTGCCCCAACCCCCCCAAAAAACACTTTCAAAAAAGTGTTTTTGATAAAAGTGAGTATTAAAATTTATCAAAAGTTTTTCTGCATTTATTGATACAATCATGTTTTTAATAACTTTTATTATTGATATAATCAATTATGTCAATGTTTTCTTATGTTAAGCCATCCTGCATTCTTGATACAAATTCAACTTGATCATAATGTAAAATATTTGCAATATATTGTAATTTTTAGCTATGTCAATGTTTTCTTATGTTAAGCCATCCTGCATTCTTGATACAAATTCAACTTGATCATAATGTAAAATATTTGCAATATATTGTAATTTTTAGCTAACCTTTTTTTTAAAGAATTTTTGCCTTCATATTCATGATTGAAATTAGTTCATAATTTTCTTTTTCTGTTTTTATACTTCCTGGTTTAGATGACAGTATTATCTGTGTCTCATAAAAAGAGTTTGGTGGAATCTCTTTATTCATTATTTCAAAGAATTCACTCAAATATTGGAACAGATTTATCATTATATGTTTGATAGAATTCACTTGTAAATCCATCTGATCCTGGTGCTTTTCTCGTAGTAAGCTCATTAATGGCCTGTTCAATTTTTTTTTTTTAAATAGGCTTATTTAGATATTCTATTTTTTCTGATAATCTAGGCAATTTATATATTTTGTAAATATTTTTTGTTTCACTTAAATCATTAAATTTATTGATATCTAATTGGATGCCATAATTGCTTCAAGTTTGTCTTTTTAGTGTACAGTTATCATTTTCATTTTTTACCAGTGATTTGTTTTTTTCTTTTTAAAAATCAAGTTAACTTAATTGTTTATCTAGTCTATTTGCTTTTTTCTAATTTAGACTTATACTCTTATAATATGCTTACTTACCTTGAGTTTTAATTCCTTATTAATTATTTTTAACCTATCCTTTCCAATTAAATTCTTCTTCTTGATAGAAAATATGAGAAGGGCAGCTAAGTGGTACAAGTGCTGGGCTTGAAATCAGAAAGACTCATCTTGAGTTCAAATCTGACTTCAGATCTTTACTAGCTATGTGACCCTGGACAAACCACTTAATCCTGTTTGCATCAGTTTCCTATCTGTAAAATGAGTTGAAGTAGGAAATGGCAGTATCTTTGCCAAGAATACCCCAAATGGAATCATGAAAAGTGGAATTTGATTGAAAAAAAATGAACAGCAAAAGAGAATATAGGAGCAAAATAAGAGTTCAGTAGTTATACCTTCTCTGACTTCTGTTATTGTCTTATCAATTCCTAACTTTCTGAGTTTTCCTTGATTTAGTAAAAAACAAAACAAAACCTTACTATCATTCTTAGCATTTATGACTAACCCTCTGCTCCTTTTGAATTTTATCATACCTACCACTGATCTTACAAGAGTGTGGAAATCTTTTGTATTTATCCTCGGGTACCAGACTTTTCTCTCCCCACGGGAAGACAGCTGACCTTTCATATCATCTAACTCTCATTAACAAGATACTGCTTAGATAACTCCCAGCAGGGGTTTACTAATCATGATTGCTCTTCTGTACTCCTGAATCTTATTCTACATTTTCATTTGAGATCCTAGCTGAGGATTCCTAAGCTTCATTATTTCTAAGAATAATATGGAAAGTCTAATAATAGTAATTTAGCTTGGATTAGAGAGTTGTCCTTCATTTACTGTTCTGGATCAAATTCTTCTATATTCCAGCAGCTTTACATGTTAGGATTCCCTTTGATGTTGTTGGATCTGTTGCTCTTTATTTTTGCTATCAAGTTTTTTTTTGTCTGTATTTTAAGAAGATTTCATTCTTTTAGCTTCAAATCCCTTCATTTTCTCTTGTAGACAAACTTGAACTTTATAAGTGTATAAATTACTTGGCAATAATAGAGAGATAAATCTTTTGTAAATTCATTAGGGAATGAAAAGTTCATTTGGCTTTCCATACTTGCTAGTAGCACATTCTTATTCCTATCATATAGCTTTCTATTTGACATTTCATTGTGATGTAGACTATGAATGTCCACCTGGGTTTGTCTATTTGTGATTCCTAGGGAGATGTGCCTTTTGTGTTAAATGATCTTTAAGGTCTCCTTTAGTCCATCACATTTCGGTGTGATGGACTTAAGCCGTCTTTATTGCTCCATTTGCTAGTGAGTAATAGATAACATAATTATTCATATATATATATATATTTATAACACACACAACATATACTGTATGTATATACACTATTTTTTTTAGATTATACATGTACATGCATTTTTTACATATTTCCACAAGTCATATGGGGAGAGAAAAATCAGAACAAAAGGGAAAAATCAAGAGGAAAAAAATACAAAGAAAAAAAAAGAAACTAATAAGTACTGATCCACATTCAGTCTCCATAGTTCTCTCTCTGGATGAGGATGGCATTTTCCCTCCAAAGTTTATTCAAATTGTCTTAGATCACTGACTTGCTGAGAAGAATCAAGTCTTTCACAGTTGATCACAAAATCTTGTTGCTATGTACAGTGTTTTCCTGGTTCTTGCTTCATTCAGCATAAGTTCATGTAAATCTTTCTAGGCTTTTCTAAAATCACTCTTTAAAAATTATTTTTATTTTTTTATTGAAGCTTTTTATTTTCAAAACATATGCAAGGATAATTTTTCAACATTGACCCTTGCAAAACTTCGTGTTCTAATTTTTCCGCCCCTCCCTCCCAACCCTTCCCCTAGATGGTAAGTAATTCAATATATGTTAAATGTGATAAAATAAATGTAAATCCAATATAGGCATACATATTTATATATTTATCTTGCTGCACAAGAAAAATCATATCAAAAAGGAAAAAAATGAAATTCAAGCAAACAACAACAAAGAAGTGAAAAAGCTATGTTGTGATCCACACTCAGCTCCCACAGTCCTCTCTCCAGGGTGTAGATGGCTCTCATCATCACAAGATCATTGGAAGTGGTCTGAATCATTTCATTGTTGAAAAGAGCCATGTCCATTAGAATTAATCATTATATAATCTTCTTGTTGCCATGTATAATGATCTCCTGGTTCTGTTCATTTCATTTAGCATCAGTTCATGTAAGTCTCTCCAGGCCTCTCTGAAACCACCCAGTTGATTGTTTCTTATACAACAATAATATTCCATGACATTCATATATCATAACTTATTCAGCCATTCTCCAACTGATGGGCATCCATCCACTCAGTTCCCAGTTTTTTGTAACTAACAAAAGGGCTGCCACAAACATTTTTGCAAATGTGGGTCACTTTCCCTCCTTTAATATCTCTTTGAGATATAAGCCTAGTAGAAACACTGCTGGATCAAAAGGTATGAACAGTTTCTAACCCTTTGAGCATAATTCCAAATTGCTCTCCAGAAAGGCTGGATCAGTTCACAGTTCCACCAACAATGTATCAGTGACCCAGTTGTCCCATATCCCCTCCAACATTTGTCACTATCTTTTCCTATAATCTTAGCCAATCTGAGAGGTATCTAGTGGTATCTCAGAGTTGTCTTAATTTGCATTTCTCTGATCAATAATGATTTGGAGCACTTTTTCATGTGACTAGAAATAGTTTCAATTTCTTCATTTGAAAATTGTCTGTTCATATTCTTTGACCATTTATCAATTGGAGAATGGTTTGTATCTTATAAATCTGAGTCAATTCTCTATCTATTTTAGAAATGAGGCCTTTATCAAAATCCTTGAATGTAAAACATTTTCCCAATTTATTGCTTCCCTTCTAATCTTGTCTGCATTAGTTGTATTTGTATGAAAAAATTTTTAACTTAATATAATCAAAATTATCTATTTAGTGTTCAATAATGACCTCCAGTTCTTCTTTGGTGACAAATTTCTTCCTTCCCCACAGATCTGAGAAGTAAACTATTTTATGTTCTTCTAATCTGCTTATAATATCACTCTTTACGTTTAAATTGTGAACCCATTTCGACCTGGGTTAATGTCTAGTTTCTGCCATACTAGTTCCCAATTTTGCCAGCAGTTTTTGTCAAATCGTGAGTTCTTATCCCAAAAGCTGGGGTCCTTGGGTTCATCAAAAACTAGATTATCAAAGTCATTGACTATTTTGTCCTGTGAAACTAATCTGTTCTACTGATCAACTACTCTATTTCTTAGCCAGTAACAAATGGTTTTAATGGCCACTGCTCTATAATAGAGCTTTAGGTCTGACTCAGCTAGGCCACTTTCATTGGCATTTTTCTTATCAATTTCCTTGAAATTCTTGATCTTTTATTCTTCCAGATGAACTTCATTATTATTTTTCCTAGATTTGTAAAATAATTTATTGGGAGTTTGGTATGGCACTAAATAAATAGATTAATTTAGGTAATATTGTCATTTTTATTATATTCGTTCAGCCTACCCTGAGCACTTGATATTTTTCCAATTGATTAGATTTAACTTTATTTGTTTGAAAAGTGTTTTGTAGTTATGTTCATACCATTCCTGACTTTGCCTTGGAAAATAGACTTCCAAATATTTTATATTATCAACAGTTATTTTCAATGGAATTTTTTTTTGTATCTCTTGCTGCTGGACTTTGTTGGTAATATATAAAAATGCTAATGATTTATGTGGATTTATTTTGTATCCTTCAACTGGTAAAGTTGTGAGTTGTTTCTAGTAGTTTTTCAGTTGGTTCTCTAGGATTCTCTAAGTATACCATCTTGTCATTTGCAATGAGTGATACTTTGGTTTCCTCAGTACCTACTCTAATTCCTTTGATCTCTTTTTCTTCTCTTATTGCCAAATCTAACATTTCTAATACCATGCTAAATAGTAATGGTGATAATGGGTAACCTTGTTTCACCCCTGATGTTACTGGGAATGGTTCTAGCTTGTCTCCATTACATATGAAGTGTGATGATGGTTTTAAATAAGTGATATTGATCACTTTGAGGAAAACTCCATTTATTCCTATACTCTCTAGTGTTTTTTAATAGGAATGGATATTGGATTTTATCAAATGCCTTTTCTCCATCTATTAAGATAATCATATTTTTTTGTTAGTTTGGTTATTGATAAAGTCAATTATGCTGATAATTTTTTTTTAAATATTGAACTGGCCTGCATTCCTGGTATAAATTTTACTTGGTCATAGTGTATTATCCAAGAAATGACTTTCTGTAATCTCAATATTCATTAGGGAAGCTAGTCTAAAATTTTCTTTCTCTGTTTTCACCCTATCTGGTTCAGGACCATATCAGTGTCAATTTTGTAGGACTCCTTTCCCTATTTTTTCCAATAGTTTGCATAATATTGGAATGAATTATTCTTGAAATGTTGGTAGAATTCACACGTAAATCCATCTAATCCTAGAGATTTTTTTCTTAAGGAGTTGATTAGTAGCATGTTCTATTTCTTTTTCTAAAGTGATACTATTTAAATAATTTATTTCCTCCTCTGTTAATCTGGAAAATTTATATTTTTGTAGTAATTCCTCCATTTCACTTAGATTATCAAATTTATTTGACATATAGTTGTGCAAAGTAGCTCCTAATTATTGTTCTAATTTCTTCTTCATTGGTGGAAAGTTCTCCCTTTTCATTTTTGAGACTAACAATTTGATTTTCTTCTTTCCTTTTTCTAATCAAATTAGCTAAAGGTTTATCTATTTTTTTCATAAAACCAACTCTTAGTTTTATTTATTAAATCAATAGTTTTCTTACTTTCAATTGTATTAATCTTCCCTTTTATTTTCAGAATTTCAAACTTGATATTTAATTAGGGGTTTTTAATTTGGTTTTTATTCTAGCTATTTTAGTTGCAAGCCCAATTCACTGATCTTCTCTTTCTCTATTTTATGCAAGTAAGCATGTAGAGATATAAAATTTCCTCTAATAACCGCTCTGGCTGCCTCCATTCAATTTTCTCCAAAGATCTATCATATCTAACTTTTAAAAAATTCTATTCTTTCTTATTTATTTTGTGGTTCAATTTATTTAGTTCTGAAAGAGCAAGGTTATAGTTTTGTTGTTTATTTCTTCTTGTAGCTCTCTTAACTTCTCCTCTAGAAATTTGGATGCTATACCATTTGGCGCATATATGTTTAGTATTGATATTACTTCATTATCTATGGTACCCTTTAGCAAGATATAGTTTCTTTCCTTATCTCTTTTAATTAGTTCTATTTTTGCTTTTGCTTGATCTGAGATCAGGATCACTATCCCTGCTTTTTTTTTTTTTTTTTTAACTTTACCTGAATCATAATAGATTCTGCTCCAGCCTTTTATCTTTACTCTCAATGTCTCAATCTGCTTTGAATGTGTTTCTTGTAAACAACATATTATAGAATTCTGGTTTTTAATCTAGCCTGCTATCTGCTTCTGTTTTAGGGGAGAGTTCATTCCATTCACATTCACAGTTAAAAAGACTACTATGTATTTCTCAACATCTTCTTTACTCCAAGTTCTGCTTTTCTCTTTCCTTTCATCCTTTCCCTCCTCTTCAATATTTTGCTTCTGATCATCACCTCCCTCAAACAACCTTCCTCTTTTATAGCCTCTCCCCCTTTCTTATAGCTTTCCCCTACTACATCTGTTTTTCCTCCTATTAGCCTCCCCCTTTCCTTTCCTCTTTTCCCACCCACATCCTTACATGGTGAGACAAGTTTCTCTGTGGAACCAAATTTGTCTAATATTCTTTCTTTGAACCATATGTGATGAGAATAAGATTCATACCAATGTTCATCCCCCTACCTTCTTTCCCTCAAATATAATGGGTCTTCTTTGTCTCTTCACAAGATGTTTCCCTTATTTTACCTCTTTTTCCAATGCAATCCCCTTTCTACCTCTAGTTTCTTTTTTATATTGTCACAGTAAAATAAAAAACCTGCACTTTCTAAGTATTCCCATAAGAGAGATATAATTCTGAAAAATTATTTGAATTCGTATTTTGGAGATCAAATTTTTTTTGTTCAGCTCTAGTCTTTTCATCAGAAATAAATGAAATTCACCTGTATCATTGAATATCCACCTTCTTCTCTGAAGGATAATGCTCACTTTAGCTGGATAGTTGATTCTTGGCTATAATCCAAGTTAAAAAGATTTTTTAATTTGTCATTTTTTATAGAACAATAATATTCCATTATTCTCTTATACCATAACTTATTCAGGAATTTTCCAGTTGATGGGCATTCAGTTTTTTTTTTCAATTCTTTGCTATTACTAAAATTTGCTGCAGACATTTTTGCACATGTCCCTCTTTTATGATGTCTTTGGGATACAGACCCAGTACTGTCCCTGATGAATCAAAGGGTATTCATAGTTTTATATCCCTTTGAGTAAAGGTCCAAATTGTTCTCCAGAATGATTGGATCAGTTCAGAACTCTACCAACAATGCAGTAGTGTTCCAGTTTTCCCACACCCCCTGCAACGTTTGTCATTATTTTTTCTTGTTATCTTAGCCAATCTGAGAGGTATGAGAGTTGACTTAATTTGAATGTCTCTAATCAATAGTGATTTGGAACGTTTTTTCCATATGAATATAGGTGACTTCAATTTCTTCATCTGAAAATTGTTCATACTCTTTGACCATTTATCAATTGTGGAATGACTTGCATTCTTATAAATTTAACTCAGATATCTATATATTTTAGAAATGAGGCCTTTATCAGCAACACTGGTTGTAATGTTTTTTTCCCATCCTTCTACTTTTCTTCTGATCTTGGCTGCACTGGTTTTGTTTGTGTAAATTTTTAAAAAATTAAATGTAATAAAAATTATCCATTTTGCATTTCACAATGTTCTCTATCTTTTGTTTGGTCACGAATACCTCCCTTTTTCAAACATGGGATAGGCAACCTATTCCTTGCTCTCCTTATTTGCTTATCATATCACCCTTTATACTTAAATCATGAACCCATTTTGACCTTATTTTGGTATGGCTATGTGAGATGTAGGTCCATGCTGAGTTTTTAACTACTATTTCCAAGTGTTCTCAGCAATTTTTGTTAAAGAATGAGTTTTATTCCAGAAGTTGGAGTGTTTGGGTTTATAAAACAGTAGGTTAATATAGTCATTGATTATTGTGTCTTATATATATAACCTATTCCACTGATCCACCACTCTATTTCTTAGCCAGTACATGATGATTTTAATGACAACAACTTTATAATAGAGTTTATGGTCTGGCACTGCAAGATCATTCTTTCTTAGTCTATAACATAATGAGCTTCCCTTACAATTGCTCTAGGTTAATACCAATAAACAGTTAATACCAATAAACAAATTAAATTTATTTTTAGGGAATGCATTTCATTTTTATTTGGAAGGATCTCGTGGGACCTTTAAGAAATAAATAGTAACTTATGGAGACAATTTGTATATTTTTTTGAACAAGAATATGCTGGAAGGAACTGGAACAAGCTTTATAATTTCTAGCTGTTCTCAAGTGAAGTCAAATCAATATGCATTTATTAAGGACCTATTATACTTTTAGCATTGAACTAAGCACTAAAGATGCAAACAAATACAAAAATAATCCAAAACTAACCAAAACAAAAAAGCCCTTCTTTTCAGTGAACTCACAGTTTACATGCAAACAATTTAAACAATTATGTACCAACAAGATACAGACAAGCTAAATTGGAGATAATTTTAGAGGGAAGGCTCTAACATTTAAGGTATTAAGAAAAACTTCTTGAAGGTGATATTTATCTGGAATCTAAAAGAAGCAGGGAAAGCTAAAAGGTAGAGATCACAAAGCTTGGGAGACAGTCAGTGACAATGTATTGGAAGATGGAGTGCCATGTTCAAGGAGCATAGAATAGGAATAGAAAGGAAATGCAGGAAGACTGAAAAGGTAGGAGAATTAGCTTTTGACACTGAAAGCCAAATAGTAGGTATTTGACTGAGTAGGATGGTGACCCGACAGACTTTTACTGTTTGCTTGAACATCAACTTAACAGCTGTATTGGAGAGGGGAGAATGAAGATGAACTAGAAAGTTTACTGCGTTTGTCCAGGCATGGGGTGATGCAGGTCTGTATAAGGGTGCGGCAAGCAGAAAAGAGAATGGGGCACATGCAAAAAGTTTTGTGAAGGTAGGATTGACAATACTTTGCAACTGATTGGAGGGGATAGCAGTGAGTGAGAATGAGGAGTCTGGATAATATCTAGTTTGGAATTTAAGTAACTGGAAGGATAGTGGTAGCCTTAATAAAGATAGGAAAGTTAAGAAGAGGAGAGGATTTTGGAGTAAAGAAAGTGAATTAAGTTTTAGACATATTGAGTTTAAGATATTCATGGGACGTATAGTTTCACATGTCCGATAGGTAATGTGATAAGTAAAAAATGGAAGTCAGAAAAGATTGGATAAATTTGAAAAACATCTGTATAGAGATAGAAATCTATTACCAGTTTGAATCAGAATTGGGTTGCATAATACATCCCCAAACACATGATTTTAAGTTGAAAACTCTGTAGTTGGAAGATTAAAATTAAAAAAAAAATTAAATTTAAATTACTCCCACATATTTTTTAGCTAATGTTCAGAAATATTGTACAAATGCTTAGATGTTAATTACTGTCTATACACCAGAGTAGGAATGTTCTCTTTAGAACAAAGAGAATAATTATCTACAAGTCTATTAAGAATAACTTGAGTATAACTGTAAGAACAGAATAAAATTACAAATGTTGTTTTTGTAAAAAATTAAGTGGCAATTATTTCCAATCACATACATGAATTTTGGTATGGTGATACTTTAACAAATTGATATAATGAGAAATGTTTTTTTAAATTCTGAAGTAATTAGCATTATTTATACATAATACAGGAGTGGGTTGGCGATAATTCATCCAGTTCATTGGAGTCACTAGTTAAATTTTCAGTGTATTTACACCTTGAAAATTGGCAACAGTTAATTAGGCTTGAGTTTTTACTTTGTTGATTGTTTGGAGTCTAACTGAAGAAAGCCATGAAAATATGTTAATCGTGCAGTTTAAACTTGAAGGTGTATCATATATACATTTGTTTTTGAAGAGTCAATTAGAAACATTACCAATGCATCACTGGTAAAATGAGGGTGTTAAATTAGAGTGGCAAATGATAGAGCTGGAAAGGACATTAGAAATCATCTAGTTTAACATCACATTTCCATCTCTACTTCCCCAAATTGTCATATAGGGAGACAGAATGCCAGACAGATGAATTTTGCTTTGAAGTTTGCTCAGAGCTACACAGCTATTGAAAGGAAAAGCTGGGTACTGAACTTGTCTTACTTCAAATTCAAAGCTGTTTCTGCTATACCATATTGCCTCTTTTCAAATCCCTTATAGTTCTAAACACTGATAGATTTAAAAATCTATTTTATAAAACTAGAGATGAATCTATTACTTTTGTGTCATAATTGTTCCCACATTCAGGTCATAACAACGTACAGGACACTCCTATCCCTTGATAAAGACACAACTTCATAGGGGTAGGAGGGAGTGATATCTGGGAGGTGCAACACATTTCAGCTTCAAATAAACTTGAGGATGCAGTCCTTATTGGGGAAAATAATATATGCAAAATGTGTGTGATTAAATATAAAATGTATCCAAATAATGGAATCTCATGATCTCAGGAGAATTAAAATTGCTGGAAACCCAAAGGACAATGATAAATATTAAGTGACTGTTTTCTACCCAAAGGTGATGTGTTTGACCAGTAACATTCAATATAATTCAAGCTTTTAAAATCCTGTGTAAGGTGCTGGGGAGATATAGTAGAGAGAGACATATACAGGAGAGGAAGATATCATAATCATGTAGCAAAAGCAAAGAATGGGAACAAGCATTTATTAAGTAACTACTATATTTCAGGCACTATGCTAAGCATGTTACAAATTTCTTATTAGTTCTTCACAACAAACCTGTGGTGTAGGTTCTATTATTATTCCCATTTTACAGTTGAGGAGACTGAGGCAGACAAGGTTAAGTGACTTGCCTAGGGTCACCTAGCCAGTAAGTGCAACTAAGTGTCTAGTAAGGGCACATTTGAACTCAGGATTTCCTGACTCTAAGCCTAAAGCTCTATCTACTGTACCATCTAGCTGCCTTACAGATAACGTTTTCTGAAGTCCATAAAATATAAAAAGAACTAGAGGAAGGTGTCTAACACAGTGAGGATTTCTGGAGAAATATGAACAAGAATTATACAGGATAAGAAAACATAGGGGTTTTGCCCTGAACTAGATGAGGAAGAAGCCATATTAATGAAATCATTGCTTTGGGAAATATTGAAACACTTGCTCAAAGGTCCAGCAAGGTATTCTGTATGGAAGTTTGCTTTATTCCGGTAGGATTGGGGATGCAGGAAGGAGGTAGGGCATGAACTGACATCTTGATAAATCTTCCCTATTGAGTTTATACCCTTAGTCATAGGTGTGACCATTTGATAGGCTCATAAATGAGAAAAACGTCCCTTTAATTGAATTGCCCTTTGTTCTGATTCTTGGGCAGCCTCTGCGATAAATCCAGAAAATGTTCTCTCACTTGGAATAACCCAAGAGTTAAAGCCCTTATTGTTCCATGCTGCATTATGCAAACAGGGTTACTCAGTTTCATTAAATGCTTCACATTTCTAAACATATCTCTGAGTGCAAAGTGCTGACTGAATGGTTTTAGACCTGGATATCTTTAATCCATTTTTCCTCTACTTCTTGCCACATGATGAGGTTTTGTAGGCCATTTTACTCTTTGTTCTTGTTCATATTGATTTTGAAGTAGATATGCCAATTATTGCTGAGGCTAGAAACCTTTTGTTTAATAATTCTGGCAGCTGTCAGAATACTGTTTGATCAGATGCTGATGGACAATAAATCGAGTTCTAATCTCTATCAAATGTGATTTTTGCTTCAGAAATGTGTCATGAAGCATATTCTTGATTTTTGTTTTCTTCTTAATCATTAACCTCCCCAATTCCCTAAACAATCTACTATTTAATAGGGAAAATCTGATTACGGGATCACCTTTGGTACTCTGAACAAAGATGAAGAGGAAAAAACCTGTATAGAATGGCAAGAACTTACAGCCAGAGTGTTTGGGTTTAGGACTCATTCAACCATAGGACTATATATTTAGAGTTGGAAGGAATTTTAGAGGCCACTTTAGTCAAACATCTCCATTTTTATGGTTTAGGAAACTGAAGCTTATGTAGGAAACAAGCATCAAAGGTTGAAATTTGACACTGTTTTTTCTGACTCCAGAGTTTGTGCTCTCCCACTATACTGTACTGCTCCCAATTACTAGCTATATAACATTAAATTAAGTCAAATTAGCTATTATTCCCTGAACTTGAAACCCCATCTCCTGGTTCTGTGCAGGCTATCCACCTTTGCTTGGGGTATAAAAGCTTTCAGAAGCCTTGTCATTCTTCAAGGTACAATCTAGGTGCTACTTTATGAAACCTTCTCTTGTTTTTCCCAGTTGTTAGTAATCTCTTCTTCCTCATTTATCTTATATCATCCTTATTGTGTATATACTATATCCACTGTGCCTCCTCTTCATTCTCTCCACTCCCTACCTTAGCCCCATTTCAGAGAATAAGCTCCATTAATGAAGGAAGTGTATCATTTTTGTCTGTATCTTAGTATGCAGCACTGGGACTTAGACATAGAAAGTGTGTAAATTGAATCCTATTGTGTTGTAAGGTTTCTTTCAGATCAATGATTCTCTAAGATTTTTGTGTGATTCTATGTTCAGGAAATAGTAAATAGACCAATTTGGCTGGAAGGAAAATCCCTCTAAAGGATATAAAAACAGTGGGAAAATTATCACTTTACAAACTTGTTCAAAGTGAAGACAGGTGATAGTTTTTCTATTCACTCACTCACACACTTACATGCACACACACAGGGGCTCATGCATTCACAATCACCCATACCCTACAAATTGTGAAGTGGCAACTCTCTCTGAAGGTCCATTTAGTTTTAAGAAGAGTTCAGGCCAGACCTGCCTGGAAGCAAGAAGGTAAAAATCTTCAGTGTTTTTCTTTTGTGAAAGTCAAGATGTCATCATTTTATTTGTGCCAGTAGAGACCAGCCAGAGAGAACAGGTCATCCAGTCTATTCCTCATCCTCCCAGATGACTCACTATTGGATATATCCTGTCACTGCATGCCATCATTGAGGTGCATTTAATATTTTGAAGTCCCTAGGGAGGAAGAAAATACTGACACTTATCAGCATTTCCCCTACTTTTTTCCCTGAGCCTGAGCCACTACAGCCAATGTCAATATCAATGACAGTGGAGACACTGACATTGGCACTGGCACGCCCCATTACACTGGGATGCACTGGCTCTTCATTCAGGCTCTGGCTCTCTGTGTGTGCTCTGGAGCAAATAAATCCCAAAGACTCAATTTCTTTCCTGAGACAGTGGAGATAATATTGTTCATGCTTCATGGGAAAGAAAATGAATAGTTGATGTGAATTACTTTAAAAAAAGATGAAAGATTTTATATAAATAGAAATCAATGGTTATGTATATGTTTCTTCTTTCTCTCTTTCTGTGTCTCTCTCTTTATCTCTCCCTTCCTCTTTCACTTTCTGTCTCTGAATCTGTCTCTCTCTCTTCCCTCTGTCTTTTAACCCTTTTCCCTTTTCTTCTCTCTGTCATCTTTCTCTCCTTCCCTATATGAAGGGGAAGCAATATGGCACAGGGGATAAAAGGCTGGCCCAGAATCAGGAAAACTGGGGGGAGTCTTGCCACTGATATTATTTGACTTTGCAATCCAGATCAAGTCTCTTCATCTTAATTTTCCATCCCCAACTTTCTAAGACTATTAAATTGCAGAAAAGATGATGGCTACTATTGGTAGTTTTTCCTAAAACAATTACATCACAGATCCAGTTTGAAAAAAAATGAGCAAATCTTATTTTTAATATAATATTGGTTCTAAAAAAGAAATATCTCTATCTCCTTCCCTTCCTCGTCTCTATCTATCTATCTATCTATCTATCTATCTATCTATCTATCTATCCATCCTGTCTGTCTATCTATCCTGTCTGTCTGTTTGTCTATTGTTATATTTGGGCTCATAGGCTCTGGTTAAGACAAATATTTCAGGATTTCCAAAAAATCAGTACTCAGGAAAATGATATTAACATTTTCACTGTTATGTAATCCAGCAAACAGGAAAACCAAACATATATAAAAGTCTGTGATTAATTATGAATAGACAGAGGTTTGTCCCCACATGCAAGAAACTTACCTAAGCCTGAGTGTAAGAGAAACATATTAGGGAGGCAACACACTCAAAGTTGGTGTTCAGGTGGTAAGATTATTTACTCTGAAAATAGATTAAGATGAGAACGAATTAGTGCCAGTTGTAAAGGGGAATATTCTTAATTGGACCTAGCTGTTATGGAAAAATTCTCATATTCCCAATTCAATAGCAAGCTTCAGTGAAACTTAAGTAGGGTTAGTTTCTTTATCAGGACCACAAACTGGTAGGAGAGTTGCATCTTAGCTAAGGCAACAGAAGTAGAATGATTCTAGACCTTTGCAATAAGTCAAGAGTTCATCTTATCAAAAAAGTTTCAAGTCTTGCTTATTTGACACAGAACTAATAGTGGGGGAAAATACAACTTTTTGTTTTATTTATATATATATATATTTTTTTTTGAGAAAGTACACATAATTTATACATTTTACAAAGCATTAGATTTTCTTGTAAATTTGAAATTTATAATAGTGACTGAAAAAAATATTTATACAAACAGAAAAGGGTACATTTCAGAAGCTAGAAAGTAATGAAAATCTATACCAAATAGAATGTCGATTAAAAATCCCAACTAAAACTTCCATTAATGAATTGTTTCAATTGCAAAACTCTGTTGATAACTACTACCTGAGAAATTGTCGAAATCCACGTTCTGGTATAACTGTTAATGTTAATTGCAATAGAGGTTCCAGTTGTGCAAGAAGCTTGCTTGAAGTCCTCTTATTTTCATTAGGTACTATCACCAGCACCTTGTAAATAAAATCTTTAGTCTTTATGCTGCAACTTCCAGTTTTAAAAGTTTCATTTTTAATCTTTTAGTTTTTAAAATTCCATTAAAAATCAATTAAATTTTTAAGTAAGTCCATAAAATTTGTTTATCTTTTCTTAAACATTTTTATGGGAGTTGAGATATTTTAAAGTTTTAAATTCTTCTATTAAAATTTTATTTTGATTTTCCAAGACTGCAACTCAATTTTCCAGACACTTAACATATTCTTTTTTCTTTCTACGGCATTCTCAAGCAGCTTCTCTATTTTTCATCAATCTTATTTCTTTTTTCATCTGTGGATCATATGTTTTGGTTGTCTGAGATGTTAGAGTGACTGGAGATGTCATCACTACTGTCTGTGGAAGATTAGTATTTGCTGGTGTGGCACAAATCTGATAAGTCTGCATATCTCCTGATGCAGTCTGTACAACCACTTGGTTGCTAGGTATCTGCTGTCCATCATATATTTGTGCATATTGAAGAATTGTTCCTTGTTGAGTATTGCTTGCATTTGTCATTGTTAATGCCTGTAACCCCTGTACTGCCTCTGTGCTTGGACTGTCCAGCTATAATGTTCCATTTGGGGCAATAACATTGTATTGTCCAGTATGTGACTGTTGAAACGCTAGGGTTTTCTCTGTCCCCTTTCCTATCTCTGGTGTCTTCTGAAAAAAGATCGTTCACGATTTTTTTATGCCTGAATCCCCTGACTTTCTGTGAAGAGCCTATGCTATCAGATGAATCCTGAGAATCCTCACTATCTTACCAGGATGATATCTGCACTGTCTGTATTTGCCGGGGGTAGATTACTGAAGATGAATGAGCAGTCTGGATGATCCCTCTGACTCTGCACGTGTTCTCCAGAAAGATGTACAACTGTCCCTGATGCAGCTCCTCTTAGTGACATCTGTTGAGCAATATGAGAAATATGAGCACCCTGCACTGTTGTACTTGGTTGTGCTGCTGTCTCTGAACTGTTACTTTTGGGGAATCCTCCTTAATCAACTTAATAACCACTGGCAAGTCAGTTAACTTCTCCAAGCTTCAGTTTCTACCTCTCCATGACAACTGCTATGAGATTCTCAGCAAGTATAGGTACAAGGTGAATGGAACATATTTCCTCAGCAGTCCCACAAAGGGTCTTTAATGGCTATTTGGGTTTTCTCTATATGTTCCTTTGTGTAGTCTGCATTATCTGAGGCCATTCCCAATATCCTATATATATATTTTTATGGGCATTAGGATCACAGCCTAAGGACTTCGTGTTAAAGTCCTATCTTTATAACAGGACATCAAATTATAACCAAACATATTATCAAACAGTGTAAAGGTCATTATATATATATAAGTAATATGTACTTTTTTCTAATAGATATTGCAAATCATTATTTCCAGAAGAATTTAGAACAGAGGAGAAATTTTTCTTCTTTTCCTGTGCTGTCTTTCCCCATCCCCAGTCCTAACCTTCTAAGCCATTCAACAGTCTCTTTAAATAATCAGGTACCAGCAGTAGCACAGCTGTCAAAGAGCCTACAGACAATTGTGACAGTCTATAGAAGGATGAAGATAGATTGATATAGTTACAGTAATGGGAATAGAACTGGATTTGGAGTCAGGATACATGGATTCAGTTCCTTTTGTTGTTATTCAGTCATTACCTGGGTCATATACACTGAGCTACCTAATTGCCACCTTTTTTTATTTTTATTTTTTTTATTTTTTTTTATTTTAGAAGACAATTGTGGTTAACTGTCTGCAGACTCTTTGAGTCAATGTCCTACAATTCAATTTCTACCTTTGCTCATTACTACCTGAGTGACTTATGCAAATCACTTCTTTCTGAGACTATTTTCTCATGTATAATATGTGGAGGCTGGACTAATGTGGAGTAGTAGAATGAATCCTAGATCTGGTAAGAGGAGCTAGAGGTCAAATTCTAGCTCTGCTATTTGCTACCTATTTGTGTGATCTTGGTCAAGTCACTTCCCACTTTTAGGCCTTGGTTTCCATCATTTATAAAAAGTAGAGGTTGCACTTCAGTTTTCTTCCAGCTCTAAATTCTATTCTGATTATAATTTTCCCACTGTTTCTTAAAAACTTCCCATATGTGAACTCTCTTCTCCTGCCAAATTGCTCTACTTATCATCCTTTTAAATTAAACACTTAATTTTTTGTCTGTAAACAAACTTTAGAGCAAAAAAAAAATCCCAATTCAAGACTATAAGACTATAAGATTGAAGAAATCAGTTGATTTTTCATTCCTGTTTTCTGTCAATTGGTGTATTTTTTTTTCTGCTTTGAAGACTGAGCACTTATCTCATGCTTATTTTGACTAGTGAGGCTATGGTGATATGAGAGGTAGGTTGGTGCAGCAGGAAGAGCATTCTTCTGGAGATCAGGAGGGTATAGGCTACAGTTCTGGCTCTATCACTTTTGATGTAACTTTGTGAATGTTTTTTTTTTCCTTTTTGTGACTCAGTTTTTTAATTTGTAAAAGATGGCTAATAATACTTGACTATGTTTTATAGTTTTACAGAAAACACTTTGCAAACCTGAAAACCTAGAGAAATTGGAGATGAGATTGTCATTATTGTGCCCACAAGAATTCTACTTGGATACTTCTCTGTGAGGCAGAAGTGAGTCTAGGATCTCAGAGACTATGCCAGTGAAATGCAAGGTCTGCTAGGTATTACCAAGTTGAAAAGGGAAGAGTTTGAATGTGATTGGATGCTGGCTGTTGTCTGTAACCTAGCTAAATTAAGAAGTTCATGCAAATGTTTCAACTCCAGTGACTCTTAAAGCCTTTCCACCACATGACAGAGGGATTAGTTACCTACAATGGCAAAACAATTGTTCATACTGATGAAATCATGTGACCTTGAAGAGGTGCTTTAGAAATGGATCTTCCCATGATTGCTCTGGCCTAATGTGAAGTAAAATTTGGTTTTGTATGGTGCTTTTCATACTCAATAATTGCAAAGTACTTATGAATACAAAAGTCAGATGAGCATTGAAGCAGACACCATCAGCTACCTCAGCCATTTTTTCTCAACACAGAACTATTGTTCCCATGAGATCTTAAAGTCAGATTTGTTACTTGGGACATTTGCTGGTTTATTGGGAAAAATGCATAATAATCCCTTCCTTTAATATTTTCATTCTGTCTAAATAATCTAGATTCTCTTCCCCCTTTTTCTTTCCTTTTCTTTGTTGATTTCCTGAATTTTCCACCTATAACAATGTGGACTCACTTTAAGGACCTTAAGGTTTACCAATAGCATTCTGTTTGTTAAATTGGATTCAATTTAACGAGTATTTATGAAACATCAATTTAATGTTAGGCATAGTACTAGAAAATGTAATGCCAGAGAAATTGAGGCAGGATAGAGATTAGAGAGTTATAATAATTTAATATATTGGAGAGTTTAATTAATTGACTGGATCCGACTCTTATCTCAAAGTATCCAGTATCAAATGTGTGATTCCCAAGATTCTTTATACTGTTTAGTGATTAAGAACAATGACAAGATGGGGAAGGCAGAGTGAGTACCAGGCATTCTGATAACTTGGGAAGGTCTGGGGTCATGATATCTAAGATAGAAGGTCTTTCTCCTTATCTAGATTAAACATTTACAGTTTATAACCTTAGAGTAGCTAGTTCTAAGTTATATAAGTCTTAATGGTTAGGAGGGAGGATGTTGTAAGTAGGCATAACAACTCAGGGAAATTGAGGTAGAATAATCAAAGGAAACTGTAGCATAACAGTATTATTGATAAAAAAAAGAAAAAAAAGCTGAAACCATCCCTATATTCATGAAGCTTACATACTACTGGATTTATAACAATTTGCAAAAGTAGGAAGTTCTAGTGTTAATTTATTGGGATTGGAACTATGATTTCAGTAGTACAGCAAACTTTCAGCATCCTAGGAACTCCTCAAATGAACACAGATTGACATATCCATTATGGTTTTAATCCTAGGGAGTTGCTTGTATTCCTGAGAGATTCAGTGCTTCATCTGATGCACCATTTAGCTCTAGAATCTTTAACAATAAAATTATATTGAGCTGGAGAAGGAATGCAAATCACTTCAGTATCTTTGCCATGAAAACTTCAAACAGGGTCACAAAGAATTGGACATGACCAAAATGTCTAAACAACAACAAAAATTGTGCCCAGAATCACATAGCTGGACTATTTGTTTGGGGAGGATTTGAATCTAGATCTTACTGACTAGAGATCATATTTCCATCCATATAGCTTTCTCTAGTATAAGTAGACTTATTTTACAGAGGGGGAAACTGAGGCTCAAAGATGTTAAGTGACTTGTATAGATCACAGAGTCAAGTCAAGAAGCTAATTAACTTTTATTAAACACTCATTATATTCCAGACATTGTATTAAGCACAAGGAATACAAATATGAGTTTATATTCTAATGGTAGAAAACAATGAATAAAAGAAGGCTGAAAATAAAGTGCAAAGGTAGTACCTATTCAGGGGGATCTGGATGTCCCAGATGGGACATCATGGGAAAGTCTGGACAATCAGGAGTAGAGCTCAGAGAGTAATGGAGAGTTAGCAAAAATCAAGGTCACAATTCAGTTATCTAACTTTAAGATCAGCACTCCTATGTGATTATGTCTTTTTATTTTCTTATGGTCTATTCATTTATTTTTCTCTTCTATTTCTCCGTTTTAATTGCTTGTCTTCTTGACATGATCATTACTGATGTTTCAGTGCCTTAAAAATCTGTGGTGTAGACAAATCCTGTAGACTTAAGATACTATTAGTATGTTCACTTTATGAATTGCTCTGGCAAAGCAACCCCCCTGTCCAGCAACAATAAAATTTATCTTGAGATGTGGTGATGGATTCTTCCAAACTTTGCTAAGATGATAGATATATAATACATTGGTAGGATAGTATTTGAAGGCTTATCTCATGGGCAGAATTGTAATTAGAAAAATTTTCATGTGGCACAAGAGGGAGAGGTACACCTTGTGTTTATCCTGAGGTGGGAATTGGAGTACACTCTGGGACCACTATGCCCCATCTTGGAGTGAAAGGGAAAGAAAATCCTTGTCCTTACTCCCCTTATCCAAGGTAACAGTATGTGTAGAGAAGTAGTTCAGGCAGGGGTGGAAGGAAAGAGTGAGCAATCTATCAGGAAGGAAATATTCCAGACTCTTGATTGGATTTCCAAGAATGGGGAAGAGGGAGAGAGGGAGAGGAAGAGAGGGAGAGGGAGAGAGAGAGAGAGGGAGAGAGAGAGAGAGAGAGAGGGAGACGGAGAAAGGGAGAGAAGGAGAGAGCGAAAGAGGGGGAGAGGGAGAGAGGGAAAGAAGGAGAGAAGGAGAGAGGGAAAGAGGAAGAGAGGGAGAGAGAAGGAGGGAGGGAGAGAGAGAGGGAGAGGGAGGGTCATTGAGGTAGTTTTGGCTTTCCCTGCCAGCTGTCTCTGCCTATTTAAACCCCTGAAAAGGGGGTAGTGGTGAGTGGAAAGAGACTGAGGTCACTGAACAGTTATCATCTTGAGAAGTCTGTGAAAGATGGTATAGTATTTTGATTCTCTCTCATTCTCTCTCTCTGTCTCTGTCTGTCTGTCTGTCTCTCTCTCTGTGTGTGTCTGTTTCTCTGAAGATGGAAGAGATTTACTTCAAATTTTAATCTCTAATTTATTCAAAATTCTTGATTCACAGAGTATTTAAAAATACAAAATTATAGACAGTATTAACTTCTTTGAGACTAGCAAGAGAAAGGTTTGGTGAATGGTTTATAGTATTCAAAGTTAAATCAGCAGTTTGAACCATGGTCCAAAATTATAGTTGATTTGTTTTTTAATCTTATCTGGAGCTGAACTAAATGAGACAGAATCTTATAGTTTTGATAACAGAGTAGAATAATCCATGTGGAACTAAGTCCTCCAAATTTTGCTTTCTTTTGGACTAAAACTGTGAGTTTGGTATTAGACATAAGAGATCTAATGGGAAATCTATTGGTGCATAAATGTGTGGTAGAGGAAGGGCTATGACTATGGGATAGGTCTGTCTGGTGGGAGGATAATGACATGAGTTGGGAAAAGTGACTATATCTGCACACTAAAGGTGCCAGTCTGAGGAAGGACCGAGTACATTTTCTTTTTATCTATGCCTTCTCACTTAAACCTTAAAATTCTGACATCTAGTATCTAGCGTCTAGAATCACTAAACAGCAAGAAAGTAGGGGGAATGATGGAAAAAAGGCAGAGAAAAAGGAGGCATAACTACTGCTAGAGGTAACACAGGGAGAAGGACTAGACAAATGTAGCCAGCTGCAAGGGCAGAATTGCTCTCAAGAAAATATTCTTGGCACCCTCTAAATTATTGTTTCCATTTTCATTAGGGCATTTTGCATAGGATCTAACAGAATTCACCATTGGTATACATATTTATTTAAAAATTATTTAAAAATTAAGACAGTGACATCAGTTCTGATTCCGTCTTTCATTGACTTTGCTCCTGGAAGTTTTCTTTGATCCTATAGCTGGGCTGTACCATCTGTTGGCCAAGGCCAGTGTATATCAGTTCTGCCAAACCAGTGAGTGGTATGATATACCATTGTTTCCAAAGAATATTCAGGTTTGAATTATAATTAGCTTTCATTTTAGGAAAAGTTTCTTTTGTTAAATCTACAGGGCTTTAAGGTTTATATAGTTTTTTCCTCATACACCCAAATAAGAAAAGTAATATAAATGTTATTATTTTCATATTGTTGGGGAGGGAACTGAGGCTCAGAAAAGACCACATGGCTTTTAAAGGAAGAGCTAGGATGTGATTCTATATCTCATACTTACAGTTCAATCTAGTGTCTCTTAAACTATACCTTGCTGCATCAGCTGTTAGGTAATTGTTGAATTTTTAATATATTTTTCCCATAGAAACAAAGATATAAATAGTGCTTTTTTCAGGCTAATCCACAAAAGATCTTATTAATCCATGATGAAGTTAAAGTGTCTATCCTAAAGTTGCTCCCTTATGTCTCAGTGAAAGAGTGGAATTAACCAGGGCTTCCTAATTCAAATCAAAAATATTTGTTAAAATACCTACTATATGCAACACAACTGTGCATGGTTCCCTGTGAATCAAACAAAAAGAATGATTAAATCCATGCTGTGTGGCAGGCATTATATCTGCCTATGTACTTGGAATAAAAAAAAATAATATTGTATTTCTTAGAGAATTTACATTCTGCTGCATTTATATATGCAAATTTTGTACAAGATAGTGTGGTTAGCGAAAGGCAGTTATACCTGGAGGGTTCATATAGAAGGTAGCACTTAAAGTACGTTCAAAAGTAAGAAAAACTTCTATGTTAGAAAAGAGCAGAGATGAGGAGACAGTGAACTTCAGGGACGTAAGCACAAAGTCATGGAGAAAGGAAATGAGGTGTCACGTGTGAAGGATAGGAAGATGGCTAAATTGTTAGATCATTGTTGCTATTCATCCTTCATTTTTAAAGAGGCCAAATGACATCATGGGGCAATGTCTTAACTTGGTGTGAATTAAATCTATGACTTGGATTTAAGGGAGGCAGAGTTGGACAAAGCCACGTGCCTCAGTCTCTCTTTCAGAGTCATCAAAGTCTGAAAGCAAGGCAAAAGTCAAGACAACTGTCAATGACCTGGGATGCCTGAATGACTTTTCTGTGTATGATCAGGGTCTAAGCAACCCCAGGGGTTGCTTCACTTGCCTTCATTACCACTGGACAAATTGTTCCCATCCACCCATTACAGGAGTCTATATTCTTGGGGTGGATGTTCACTAACTCACCCACAGGTTTGTTAGATTATAGAATGCAGAAAGAGGAGTTAAAATATAAAACAGGAAAAGTAGGTGGGAGCCAGGTTGTTAAGGACTTCAAATGCCAAGTAGAATAATTTTTATTTTATTCTAGAGGAAATACATTGCTGGAATTTATTGAATAAAGAACTGGCATGGTCCAAAACAAAATATATGTAAAAGTTATGCAAGTAGGTTATTGGGGTTTAAAAATATAAGTGAATAAATAAATACACAAAAATTTAGAGAAAAAAAGAACATAAATAACTGGGGAAATCTGGAAATTTTTCTAGTAAGAGGTGACAGGAGTTGACTCTTGAAGGAAATTATGGATTCTAAGAAGCAAAGATGAAGTCCTTAGTGAGGAATATCCTATTCTAGGCATGAATCAGAGTCTTTGAAAGAGATAATAAAGGATTTGGACTTTAACCCCTGGCTACTCATGTGGTGATTACTGAACTGAAATGAAGGCTGCTCCCAGAGACCCCAGGAAAACTGAACAGAGAACATTACAATTTATAAAGAGTGATAGTTTTATTTTCTCATTGCTTATTCTAATTCTTTTATTTTTTTTTCTCATTGCTAAAACCAATTTCTAGTATAATGTTGAATAATAGTGGGGAAAATGGGCCTTCTTGTTTCACCCCTGATCTTATTGGGAATGTGTCCAGCTTCTCTCCATTACAGATAATGATTGCTGTAGGTTTTAGATAGATAACTGCTTATTATTTTAAGGAAAGCTCCCTTTATCCCTATGTTTTCTAATGTTTTTAATACGAATGGATACTGTATTTTATCAAAAGCTTTTTCTGCATCTATTGAGTTTAAAATATAATTTCTGTTGTTTTTTTAATTGATATGGTTGATTTGGTAATAGTTTTCCTGCATACCTGGAATAAATCCCATTTGGTCATAGTATATCATCCTGTTGATAAGTTGTTGTAATCTTTTTTGCTAATATTTTATTTAAAATTTTTGCATCAATATTCATTAGGAAGATTCATCTATAATTTTCTTTCTCTGTTTTGGCTCTTCCTAGTTTAGTTATCTGTGCCATACTTGCGTGTAAGAAGAAATTTGACAGTACTCCTTTATCTATTTTTCTAAATAGTTTACATAGTATTAGAATTATTGTTCTTTAAATGTTTGGGTAGAATTCATTTGTGAATATATCTGGTCCTGGAGATTTTTTCTTAAGGAGATCACTAATGACTTGTTCAATTTCTTTTTCTAAAATGGGACTACTTAAGTAATTTATTTCCTCTTTTGTTAATTAACTACAGCAATTTATATTTTTGTAAATATTCATCCATTTCAGTTAGATTGTCAGACTTGTTGCCAGTTGGGCAAAATAGCTCCTAATTATTGTTTTAAATTTTTTCATTGATGGTAAGTTCAACCTTTTCATTTTTTATGTTGGTGATTTTTTTTTTTCTTTCCTTTTTCTGATCAAATTAGCCAAAGGTTTATCTATTTTGAGGTTTTTTTCATAAAACCAACTCTTAGTTGTGTTTATTAGTTCAATAGTTTTATTAGTTTCTATTTTATTAATCTCTCCTTTCAATTTCAGAATTTCTTATTTGGTATTTAGTTTGGGGGTTAATTTATTCTTTTTCTAGCTTTTTTAGTTGCATGTCTAATTCATTGATTTCCTCTTTCTCTATTTTATCCTTGTAGCTTTTTAGAGATATAAAATTTCTCCTAAAAATTGCTTTGCCTGCATCCCATAGGTTTTGTTACGTTGTCTCATTATTGTCATTTTTTGGATGAAATTATGGATTATTTTTGTGATTTGTTGTTTGATCCACTCATTCTTTAGAATTAGATTATTTAATTTCCAATAGATTTTTATTCTCTCTTTCCCTGGCCTTTTAATGAATATAATTTTTATTTAATTGTGGTCTGAAAAGGTAGCATTTACTATTTGTGCATTTCTGCATTTGATTGTGAAGTTTTTATGCTCTAATACATGGTCAGTTTTTGTGTAGGTGCCATGTACTGCTGAGAAAAATTATATTCCTTTCTGTCCCTATTCAATTTTCTTGAGAGATCTATCACATCTAGGTTTTCAAGGATCCTATTAACTTCTCTAGTTTTATTCTTGTTTAATTTGTGGTTAGATTTGTCTGATTCTGAGAGAGGAAGGTTGAGGTTCCCTTTTAGAATAGTTTTGCTGTCTATTTTTTCCTGTAACTGGCTTAAAATCTTCTCTAGGAATTTGTCTGCTCTACCACTTGGTACATACACATTTAGTATCATTACTACTTCGTTATTTAAGGTACTCATTATCAAGATGTACTTTCCTTCCTTATCTCTTTTAATGAGATCTATTTTTACTTTTGCTTTATCCGAGATCAGAATTGCTATCCCTGCTTCTTTTACTTCAGCTAAAGCATGATAAATTCTGCTCCAGCCTTTCGCCTTTACTCTGTATGTGTCTCTCTGTGTCAAGTATATTTCTTGTAAACAACATATGTAGGATTGTGTTTTTTAATCCACTCTGCCATTTGCTTCCTTTTTATGGGAGAGTTCATCTCATTCACATTTAAATTATGAATATCAGCTCTGCATTTCCCTCCATTCTATTTTCTCCCTCATATACTTTTGTTCTTTCTACCTTGTCTTTAGTCTTGTTTTTTTGCCCATTCCACCCACTACTTTCTCTCCTGTCACCCCTCCCTCTCCTCTGAATAGTGCTGTTTTTAATCCATTCCACTCACTAATTTATTTTCCATTATCCCTTCCCCCCTTCTCTTACCTTTTTCCCTAGTAATTTTGCCCTCCCTTTGATCAATCTTGATCCTAAGATTGATTTAATCTTACAACAAATAATGGTTCCCTAGTGATATAATGATTGGTTTAATATTTACATAATATTTATAAAAATAAGTACAAAGTTCTCAAATTAAAAACCTCTGGAGAATCTTGAGGAAGGTTTCTTTAGGCACTCAGAGTCTATGGTTTTGTATAAATAATTCTTTCCTTTCTCCAAAAAGAAAAAATTTGTGGGGAATTCAACTTTTTCCAGTAAAAATTTCAGTTCATAGCAAATTTATCTCAATAAATATTTGAAACTCATCCATTTATAATGGTAATTTCCTATCTGCATTTGATTTGTCTTGGCATATTCTTTAGCAACGTAAGTGTGTTTCTTAAATAATAATGAAATCAATGAGAATTTGGAAATAAAACCCTGCATTCTGAGAGAATATTAAAAACAATAAACAATAGAATAATATAGATCTTGGCAGCACCATGGGATGGGAAAAAAATGATATTAATTGACTTCTAAATGAATAAGTCCCAGGAGAAAACATGTTGACAGAAACTAAGAAGAAGAATGGTTTACAAAATATTTGTAAAACATTTCATTTTATTTAGTTTAAAACTACAATTGTTTTAAGATGTACAATACTGATTATGTTATGTTTTGTCTTAACCTCTGAAACATTATGGCTTAAAGACATTTGCTGACCTGACATCCTAGTGAAGTACCAAATTAGTTAATTATCCTATTTTCTATTATATTCCGAAGGGTGCTTGTTATTTAAACTAAACCTTTACCTAATTAAAGTAAATCATCAATTTAACTTCACAGACCTTGCTGTCTATAACTTTTCTCTGGGATTTCTCTTGTGGATGGCTCAAATATGCTGGAAATTATAAAGGAGCCAGATTAGAGGTACAATTTAGTTAGGCAAGGCAAAGAAATGACAGAGACTAGAGGGAGAAAAAAGAGGAATACCAAGTGAAAAAGTATGGATTTAGATAAGTCAACTACCTCTCTCTCTAGGATACAGGATCAGGAACGTGTGTGGATGTGAGGGTATGGGGTGTGTGGATTCATGCAGCATGATGCCTGACAAATGGGAAGCACTTAATAAAATCTTATTGGTTGACTGAATGATTGATGATGTCCATTTCTAGGACTATGTCTTACCAAATAAATCTCTCAGTTCTAGCCTTTCTCTCTTTTGTCACTTCCAGGTGTGTTTCATAAAATCACCAAGGTCATTCCTTGAGAAAGCTCTTAATCAAAATGATAATAGAAAACATAGCCATAATAGGGTCAAAGTCCCACCACACACATACCAAACTACTGAATTCATAGAGTCTTCACTCTAATCTTCCCCTCTCTACCCTTCACTCCCAAATTAATAAAGAGGCCTCAAACCTGGATGTTCTCAGCAGCTATCAGTCAGGATAGCAATCCACTCATGGACAGATACGCTTCCTTCTTAGACTGTAATGATGAATACAAGATTCATTAGATACTCTGGGAGCCAGATTTAGCTGCAGTTTCCCTTGTCTCCATGTTGTCCATGTTATTTGCTTGAGGTCATAAATCATATATATATATATATATATATATATATATATATATATGTGTGTGTATATATATATGACTTATATATATATGACATATATATAAGTCTATATATAGACTTAATCTATACTTTTGTCCTTTTTACATTGGAACAAAATCTGTTTTTTTTCAGCAAAGGGAAAAGTGGTACCTGCCTATTGACATTCCTTTGAAGGCAAATGGAAAGAGAGGAGATAAGCTTGTGCTCAACAATTTCTTTTTTTTTCAAATGTTCAATCATTATTTCTTTCATCATTGTTCAGGTATACTCATAAATATTCTTTTCACTGCTGGCTGCCAACATGTCTGATTGAGGTGAAATTATAAAATTTTATTGTTTATAGTTTGTTTATTAACTTTAACAAGGTGGTATCAAAATGGATTTATTTCTGCATTCTTTTTTGAACTTAGCCTTTATGTATATGTTAAATTTTGTCACTATTCCTATTATCCTTTATATAGTTGTAGTCAGTGTGAACATTGTTTTTGTCTGCTTCTTTTATTGTGATTCATATCATATATCTTCTCATATCATAGTATAATTAATTATGTTTATAGTTTCCAAAGAATTAAAAATGATTATCACACAGTGGGCAAATGAAAAATACAGTGTATATGGAAACTAGTTGCAACACGAAAAAAATAAGGATCTTCAAATAAGAGGAAAAGATGTTATTACAGAATTTTTGAAAGGAAAAGAAGACAGACTGGTGGCAAAAAGAGAGTGAGAGAAGATAGATAGTCAGAATGTTCTGCTTATACCTTTACAATGTCAGGAGAAAGTGAGGAACGTCTTTTTGTATTGGGGTAGACACCTTATACTCCAATTTTGTTATCATTTTGTCTTATTTTTTCTCATTTTAATTTCTTCCTGTACTTTGTTATCTACATCGATGAACCTTGTCTCAGGTTCATTACTGCAGTAATTGTTGAGGTAAATTATTTATTTTTTCTTCTGGTGACCTTACCTCAGTTTCATTAAATACATAATCACTCATTTTGGCAATTTTGTTTGTATGCTCATTATTTTGAATGTTTTACCTTTCTTTTTTCATGAAATGTTTTCATTTTTTGGTAAGCTTCCTTCTTTTCCTTCCTTTTAACCATTAGCATTTTGTTGCTGTTGTTGAGAAAGAAGAAAGTAAGGCTCTGGGGTTCCTTAAGGACAGTCAATGTCATCTTGCTAGAAGTACCCCCACAGTGAATAAGTTTTAGAAGAATGTATGTGGCATTTGTGGACATTTTTATTGAAAAGCTAAGACTTGACCAAGTCTTTGGTCAAGAATACAAACTATTAACAGTATTTTTATGGGAAAATCATACTCAAAAATTGTGAAGACCGAGTTAGCATCCTGGATACCTTAGAATCAGCAGGATAAGCAAGTCCTTGGTCTTTATTCTTAATCTTTAGGGGTAGAAGTGAAGGGAATTGACACAGGATCTCCATGACCTTCCTTCTCTTCTACCACCAAAGTGCTTCTGGCTTGTCTTACTTCATTTCCTAATCCTTCCCACAATTCTCTATATACACCAAAAGATCAAACCAGCACAGAATAGTGGGAAGGGCCATTTTCCAAGCATATGCTAATAGAGTATTGTCCAATTGGTAATTAGCTTTAAGTGCTCGGTTTTCCGAGCATGTCCCAGTGCATCAACTCAGAGTTTCAGCCCTTTACAAAAAGTGCAAAAGAGAATCTGATTTGAAGTCTATGTTCTGGCCATATTGGAATACAATAGTAGCTGTTCCTTGAATCAGACATTCCACCTTTCATCTTCATTTATTCTACTGATGTTGATAATTCATTCACTCTTCATCTCTGCCTTTCCAAAATGATTATATTCCTACAACTCTCTTCTCTGTGAAATCATCCTTTATCCAGTTTATAGTGTTCTTTTCTTTTAACACAAACTTATGCTTTTTGGTGTATTTATGACATTCTCTTAGGAGCATATATAAGCTCCCTGAGGGCAAGGACTGACTTATTCTTGCATCCCCAAGATCTAGCATACATTCTTGCATATATGAGATGCTTAATACATTGTTTTCTGTTAAATTGAATTGTCAAGGAACCTGACTCCCAATACTGTTACTTACTAACTATATGATCTTGAGAATCCATCTCTGGGTTCAATTTCTTTATTTGTAAAATCATAAAATCATAGAATCTCAGAATAGAAAGAGAACATATAGGCTCTTTAGACCAATCTATCTGTAATCAGGTATTTCCTCCAAAACATCCCAATAAGTATTCTTTCAATTTGAAAGTCTAAAACCCAAATTAGACAATTCTACTTTTTCATGGACTTAAGGAAGTTCATTATCTCAAGTCTAAATTTGTCTTTCTATAACATTTATTCCCTGATCCTAGTTATGCTTTCTGAGGCAAATAGGGAAATGAATCAAATTCTTTTTCATTGTGCTAAATATTCAAATATTTAAGAGTCATAATGTCCCCAACTTTGTCCATTTTTATTTAGGGTGTGTATACCTAGTTCCTTCAATTGATCTTCATATGGCATGGCTTCCACTCCTCTCACCAACAATTTCTTTTTCTTTTGAATATGCTCCAGTTTTTCTATGTTAGTTAGCTTCTTTGAAAACCACATTGAATAATATAGAGCATATAGTCTCCTCAAGCTGTACCATGTTGTTCTGATCTTCCTCTCACCACCAATATAGGTGATGGAAAGTGTTGGATGTGGATTTATATCACTTGAGTTTTAATTTCATCCCTACCATTTATGAGTGGGGAAAATCACTTAACATCTAGGACTTCAATTTTCTCATTTGTAAAATCAGTTAGATATAATAAATGATCTCTAGTTGATAAATTCCCTTCCAATTTAAAGATTATGATCATATGCTCTGTTTTTCTCCTTTTTTTCTTTTATTTTCTGCATTCATTGTTAGCCTTAGCTACTTTGGGATTTTTAGCAATATACAAAAACCTTGTGTTCCAACTTTTCCTCTCCTTCCCCCTCACCCCCTAGATGGCAGGTAGTCCAATACATGTTAAATATGTTAAATCCAATATATGTATACAAATTTATACAGTTATATTGCTGCACAAGAAAAATTGGATCTAGAAAGAAAGAAAAAACCTGAGAAGGAAAACAAAAATGCAAACAAACAGTAACAGAAAGAGTGGAAATTCTAAGTTGTGGTTCACATTCATTTCCCATAGTTCTCTCTTTGGGTGTAGCTGATTCTCTTTATTACTGAACAAGTGGAACTGGTTTGAATCACCTCATTGTTGAAGAGACCCCCATCCATCAGAGTTGATCATTGTATAATCTTGTTGTTGCTGTGTATAATCTCCTGGTTTTCCTCATTTTACTTAGCATCAATTCATGTAAGTTTCTCCAAGCCTCTCTGAAATCATCCTGCTGGTCATTTCTTACAGAACAATAATGTTCCATAACATTCATAAACCACAGTTTATTCAGCCATTCTCCAATTGATGAGCATTCACTCAGTTTCCAGTTTCTTGTCACTACAAAAAGGGCTAATACAAACATTTTTGCACATGTGGGTCCCTTTTTCTTCTTTATGATCTCTTTTGTTTTTGGGATATAAGTCCAATAGTAACATTGCTTGATCAAAGGGTATGCACAGTTTGATAACTTTTTGAGCATAGTTCCAAATCGTTCTCTAGAATGGCTGTATGTATTCACAATTCCACCAACAATGTATCAGTGTCCCAATTTTCCCACATCCCCTCCAACATTCATCATTATCTTTTCCTTTCATCTTAGCCAATTTGCAAGTGTGTAGTGGTATCTGAGTTGTCTTAATTTGCATTTCTCTGATCAATAATGATTTGGAGCACCTTTTCATATGATTAGAAATAGTTTCAATTTCTTCATCTGATAATTGTCTGTTCATATCCTTTGACCATTTATCATTTGGGAAATGGCTTGAATTCTTATAAATGTGAGTTAATTCTTTTTATATTTTTGGAAATGGATAAGGTCTTTATCACAACCTTTGACTATTAAAATGTTTTCCCAGTTTATTGCTTCCTTTCTAATCTTGTCTGCATTAGTTTTGTTTGTATAAAAACTTTTTAACTTAATACAATCAAAATGATCTATTTTATGATCAATAATGATCTCTAGTTCTTTTTTGGTCACAAATTCCTCCCTCCTCCACAGATCTGAAAGATAAACTATCCTATGTTCTCCAAATTTATTTATAATATCATTCGTTATGTCTAGATTATGAACCCATTTCGACCTTATCTTGGTATATGGTGTTAGGTGTGGGTTTATGCCTACTTTCTGCCATACTAGTTTCCAATTTTCCCAGCCGTTTTTGTCAAATAGTGAATTCTTATCCCAAAAGGTGGGGCCCTTTGGTTTGTCAAAACCTAGATTTTGTTATAGTCATTGTCTATTTTGACTAGATTGTTATAGTCATTGTCTATTTTGTTCTGTGAACCTAACCTATTCCATTGATCAGTTAGTCTATTTCTTAGCCAGTACCAAATGGTTTTGATGACTGCTGATTTATAATATAGTTTTAAATCTGGTACAGCTAGGCCACCTTCATTTGATTTTTTTTTTCATTAGTTTCCTTGAAATTCTTGACTTTTTGTTCTTGATTTTGTTCTTCCAGATGAATTTTGTTATTTTTTCTAGGTCAGTAAAATAGTTTCTTGGGAGTTTGATTGGTATAGTACTAAATAAATAGATTAGTTTAGGTAGCATTGTCATCTTTATTATATTTACGGTCTATCCAAGAGCACTTAATATTTTTTCAATTATTTAAATCTGACTTTATTTGTGTGGAAAGTGTTTTGTAATTTTGCTCATATAATTCTTGACTTTCCTTTGGTAGGTAGATTCCCAAATATTTTATGTTATCGACAATTATTTTAAATGGAATTTCTCTTTGTATCTCTTGCTATTAGATTTTATTAGTGATGTAAAATAAAACTGATGATTTATGTGGATTTATTTTGTATCATACAATTTTGCTAAAGTTGTGGATTATTTTAAATAGCTTTTTAGTAGATTCTCTGGGGGTTTCCTAGTTTACCCTCATATCATCTGCAAAGACTGATAATTTAGGTTCCTCATTACCCACTCTAATTCCTTTAATCTCTTTTTCATCTCTTATTGCTGAAGCTAGCATTTCTAATACAATATTGAATATTAATGGTGATAGTGTCTAACCTTGTTTCACTTCTGATCTTATTGGAAATGGTTCCAGTTTATCCCCATTACATATGATGCTTACTGATCATTTTAAATAGATACTACTGACTATTTTAAGGAAAAGCCCATTTATTCCTATACTCTGTAGTGTTTCTAATCGGAATAGGTGTTGGATTTTATCAAATGCTTTTTCTGCATCTATTGAGATGATCATATAGTTTTTGTTAATTTGGTTATTGATGTAGTCAATTATGCTAGTAGTTTTCCTAACTTTGAACCAGCCCTGCATTCCTGGTATAAATCCTATTTGGTCATGGTGTATTATCCTGGGGGATGATTTTCTGTAATCTTTTTGCTAATCTTTTATTTAAGATTTTTGCATCAATATTCATTAGGGAGATTGGTCTATAATTTTCTTTCTGTTTTTGTCCTACCTGGTTTAGATATTAGTACCATGTCTGTGTCATAAAAGGAATTTGATAGGACTCCTTTATTCCCTATTTTTTCAAATAGTTTATGTAGTATTGAGGTTCATTGTTCTTTAAATGCTTGGTAGAATTCACATGTAAATCTAATTGGTCCTGGGGATTTTTTCTTAGAGAGTTGATTAATAGCTTGTTCTATTAAGACAATTTTTTAAGATCTAGAAATAGCATTTTTAAAAAAAAGCATATAAGAGACTCTGGAAAGTTGTCCATAAATCACTTGACCTAAACATAAATTCAACCTTAAATTATCTTGTGGTTGATGGCAAAATGAAGGGTGCTATGTAAGTGTGTGTAACACTGAGGTAAAGTGGAAAAGTAGGTCTTGGAAACTGAATAGGTTGACAAATGGGACATTAGGGTTCATTTAACATGTATGTTAAGGTAGAGTAAGAAATTGAACCAAATACTGAATTCCTTGAGAAATGAAGAAGAGTGACCTGGAGCTAATTGATAATAGCAAACAAGGTCTTTATGGGGTGATCAATTTGAAATAAGTAAATTTCAGAGAAGGAGAGATTGTTGAGTGATGGTAGCCTAGGGAGAATATAGAAATATTAGTGAGAAACAAGGGGACTTGTATGTTGGGGCTTATGAGAGAAGATATAATCAACATCGAAAAAAATGGCCAGAGATGCAATGTCATTTGGGGAAAGCCAGGTCTGCATGAATGCCAGAAAATGGAAAGGATAAGGAGAATAAGAGGTCTAATATTAAGGGAAATTTGGGCTAATTATTGTATGAAAATTGCAGAAAGCACATTGAAAAGAGTGGGCAGATATGGAGTGAAAAAAACTGGAGGGCTGGAGATGAGTAGATTAGAGGGGATGTTTTATTTTTAGACATTCAGAGATTTATTATGAGTAGTATTAGAAGAGAAATAAAGGGTAGAGGTTTCTTAATGGCAGGTAAAGATTCTGGATAGATAGGAAAAGCTCTGTTGTTGATAGTTCATAAGAAGAAAATTATCTTGAAATTCCTTTGTTCTTTTAGTGCCATTATATAGGGGTCATGTGGACACTTTTGCTTGGGGTCGCACAGGTGCCTTTTGCTGATGATTACCATGTTGCCTACAGAATGGCAATATGGTTTTTAACATGGTAGCTAGAGTGCTGGGCCTGGGGTCTGGAAGACCCATCACTTACTAGGTATGTAATCTTGAACAAGTCACTTAATCTTGTTTGCCTTAGTTTCCTCATCTGTTAAGTGAGTTGGAGAAACAGCAAACCACTCCAGTGTCCTTGCCAAAAAAAACCCCAAACCCCTCACAAATGGGTTCACAAAGAGTCAGAAAAGATTAAACAATAACAACAAATGACATAGTAGAAAGAGTATAGATGGATATGACTCAGAAGATCTGGATTTCTATCTCTGGTTCTTATTGCTCTACAATGTTGGGCAAATCACGTTATTTTGTTGAGTTTTAATTCCTCATTTGTTAAAGAAAGGGTTGAAACTAGATGATCTCTATGAGTCATTTCAGCTCCAAACCTATGGTGCTTCATAGTAATACTAAAAATGATTTCCTAGAAAGACTGAGGCTTAGAAGGAAAGGATTTCTAAAGGGTCAATTTCTCTTTTTTGGTTCAACCATGAAGTAAGCAAAGTTCAGTCCCACAGAATTTAGAATGAGCCAAATACATTCAGAACTAAGAGATGGTTAGAGATGGGAAGTTTTTCTTCTATAACTTTAATTATCAGTGTAGACTTTGCTCAGAATTAATCTCAAAAAATAAATTATTATCTTCTATTCTGGCTCTGGTCCAGATACTTTCTAAACCAAGGGCATAATAGTGGTGGTTAAGTTGCATGTTCCCATGAGTATGTCAGCAGAGCATCTGAGCCAAAAGTCTAGTTACTGACCTTCATGATTAATGAGAACTGTAAAATCTGTCAGTAATATTGTAGGAAGAAGACACAGGCTTAATTAAGCATGACATCAACATGGATGATTTAGAGAGGGGAGTAATCAGTTCAAACCATCAGTTTAAGTATCAGTGTACTTGGGTTTGATCCATATACATTATAATTTTGGATTTTAGTTCATTAGAAATGATAGAACCTAGACCATTAGCTTTAAGAAATGAATTGGGTTGTTATTTTTTGTGGTTATGTTATGGGATAGACTCTTTTGGGATATAGTTGTGATGAAATATTACAACACTACAAAATATGTCATCTAGCAAGATAATATCATATTGCTAACATTTAATATGCATTCTTAGAAAAAGAAGAAAATAAGTAATCTATTAATTTTGGATAATTAAAAAACTGGGATCACTGCTACAGGAATGTATTTGCTTTCATCACTAAGCTGGATGCTCAAATAATAATGATAATAACTAACATTTATATGGTACTTTAATTTTTACAAAGTTCTGTGTATATATTACCTAATTTTAACCTCATAACTATCCTATGAGTTAGAACACTAGATATTATAATTCTAATTTTAGAGACAAGATTTAGGAAGGTTAGGAGATTTATTCTTTGTTACATGGGTAGTAAACAGCATAGCTAACTTTTTAGAAGAGAACTTTTGACTCTAAATTAAATGTTCTTTCTACTTTGTTATGATGCCTCTGATTGATTCACAGAAAACAGAAGGCTGACTGAGTCAGGAAATGCTTACAATTCTGGAGTGGGAATAGGAAGAGGAATCATCAAAGAAAAAAAAAAGGAAATTAAGTAGGATTAGAATGAGGTTGGTTGTGTTACAAAGGAAACAGGATGAAATAACATCATGTACCAAAAACTTTAGCACAGTTTAAACTACTGAAGCTTAAACTATGTTAGGTCTTTTGGGACATTTTAATGTAAAGATGGAAGGAGATTTTAATAGTATCAAACGTTGGAGAGAAAAACAAGGAAAATGAAGACCAAGACAAAGCCACTTTTTATTTCAAAGTATTTCCAAAGGAAGAGTTTCATTACATTTTTGTAATTTGTTCTTGTACTTAACTAGACTTCTTTGATCTCATCTAAGTCATTTTTACAGAATTATGTCATTCCTTCTTGCTATATGTTCTCATTGAAGATGAGAAATAATTGCTCACAACCTCCACATACTATTTTTATGTCCATGCAAATAAGTTATTACTTCTGTAAGCTAAATAATTCATTCAACATATATACTCCAATTTAAAATTTTTATTTATTTTATTCTGAGTTTAAGAACTAAAACAATAATTTCCATAGCATAGTAGAATAGAAGAAAAACAATTACTTGGAAATTGCAGATCTATTATATACAATTAGCTACTCCTTTAAAATATATAATAAAGTTACCATGTAACTTTTCCTACTTTTTTTTCTTTTTCTCTCCCCTCTGCCCTAGAAATGGCTACACAAATATGTACATAAATGTAAAACACATATATATATACATACTTGCACTTATTAATTCTCTGGATGAAGATAACATCATTCTTTTTTTAAGCTTTTTATTTTCAAAATATACACAGAGATAGTTTTTAACACTCACTCTTACAAGGCCTTATGTTCCAAATCTTTTTCTCCCTCCCTTCTCCTCATCCCTCCCCAACACAGCAAATAATCGAATGTAAAATATGTACAATTCTGCTATACATATTTCCACATTTATCATGTTGCACAAGAAAAATCAGATGAAAAAGAAAAAATGAGAAAGAAAGCAAAAAGCAAGCAAATAACAACAAAAAGTGAACATATTATGTTGTGATCTATACTCAGTCCCTACAATCCTCTCTTTGGGTGCAGATGACTCTCTTCATTCAATCCTTTGAAACTGGCCTGAATTACCTAATTTTTGAAAAGAGCCACATCCATCAGAATTGATCATCAGATAATCTTATTGTTGCCATGTACAATGTTTTCTTGTTCTACTCATTTCACTTAGCATCAATCTATTTATTTATATTCATTCATTCGTTCATTTTTAAATTTTTTTTTCTGAGGATATTGGGGTTAAGTGACTTTACCAGGGTCACACAGGAAGGATTCTATTAAGCGTCTGAGGCCAGATTTGAACTCAGGTCATCCTGGCTTCTATCCACTACACCAAACAGTTACCCCTTACTTAGCATCGATTTATGTAAGTCTCTCCACACTTCTCTGAAATTATCCTCTTGATCGTTTTGTTATAGAATAATAATATTCCATAATATTCATCTAACCATAACTTATTCAGCCATTTTCCAACTGATGGGCATCCACTCGGTTTCCAGTTTCTTGCCACTACCAAAAGGGCTGCCACAAACATTTTTGCACATCTGGGTTCCTTTCCCTTCTTTAAGATCTCTTTGGGATACAGGTCCAATAGAAACACTGCTGGATCAAAAGGTATGCACAGTTTGACAGCTGTTTGGGCATCATTCCATATTGCT
This sequence comes from Sarcophilus harrisii, assembly GCF_902635505.1. Classification (NCBI taxonomy): domain Eukaryota; kingdom Metazoa; phylum Chordata; class Mammalia; order Dasyuromorphia; family Dasyuridae; genus Sarcophilus; species Sarcophilus harrisii. The sequence goes on from NC_045427.1 coordinate 179,406,729, forward strand.
CTATAGAATGGTTGGATTAGTTCACCATTCCATCAACAATATATTAATATCCCAGTTTTCCCACATCCCTTCCAACATTCAACATTATCTTTTCCTGTCATCTAATCCAATCTGAGAAGTGTAGTAGTAGTACCTCAGAGTTGTCTTAATTTGCTTTTTTTTTTTTTAATCAATAGTGATTTAGAGAATTTTTTCATATGACTAGAAATGGTTTAAATTTTTTCATCTGAATATTGTCTGTTCATATCCTTTTACCATTTATCAATTGGAAAATGGTTTATATTTGTATAAATTTGAGTCAATTCTCTATGTATTTTAGAAATGAGGTTTTTATTAGAACCATTGAATATCAAAATTTCCCCCTAATTTATTGCTTCCCTTCCAATCTTGTCTGCAATGGTTTTATTTATACAAATATTATCTATATTTATATCTATATTTATTATATTTTAGCTTAACATAATCAAAATTATGCATTTTGCATTTCATAATGTACTTCAGTTCTACTTTGGCCACAAATTCCTTCCTTTTCCATAGATTTGAGAGGCAGATTGTCCTTTGTTCTTTTAATTTCTTATAGTATCTCTCTTTTTGTCTAAATCATGAACCCATTTTGACTTATTTTGGTAGAGGGTGTTAGGTATGAGTCAATGCCTAGTTTCTGCCATGATACTTTCCAATTTCCCCAACAATTTTTGGGTTTATCAAACACTAGATTATGAGAGTCATTGACTATTGTGTCTTATGAACCTAACCTATTCCCCAATCAAGTATTCTATTTCTTAGCCAGCACCAAATGGTTTTGTTTAACACTGCTTTATAATATAGGTTTAGGTCTGGTATAGCTAGGCCACCTTCATTTGCTCTTTTCTGTATTAATTCCCTTGAAATTCTTGATCTTTTGTTCTCCCAGATGAACTTTATTATTTTTTCTAGCTCTGTAAAATAATTTCTTGGAAGTTTGATTTGTATGGCACTGAATAAGTAGATGAATTTAGGTAGAATTGTAATTTTTTATCATATTAGTTTGGCTTATCCATGAGCATTTGATATTCTTCCAATTGATTAGATCTGACTTTATTTGTGTGGAAAGTGTTTTGTAACTGTGTTCATATAGTTCCTGACTTTGTCTTGCCAGGTAGACTCCCCAATATTTTATATTATCTACAGTTATTTTAAGTGAAATTTCTCTTTGTATCTCTTGCTGCTGGGCTTTATTGGTAACATGTAGAAATACTAATGATTTATGTCGATTTATTTTGTATCCTGCAACTTTGCTAAAGTTGTGAATTATTTCTAGAAGGTTTTTAGTTGATTCTCTAGAGTTCTCTAAGTATACCATCATATCATCTGCAAAAAGTGATAATTTAGTTTCTTCATTAGCTGCTCTAATTTCTTTAATTTTTTTTTCTTCTCATTGCTAAAGCTAACATCGTTAGTATAACATTGAATGGTAGTGGCGAGAACGGGCAATTTTGTTTCACCCCTTATCTTATTGGAAATGGTTCTAATTTATTCCCATTACATATAATACTTGCTGATGGTTTTAAATAGATGCTACTAATCATTTCAATGAAAACTCCATTTATTTCTATGCCCTCTAGGGTTTTTAATAGAAATGGATATTGGATTTTGTCAAATGCTTTTTCTGCATTTATTGAAATAAGTCTATGATTTCTGTTAGTTTGGTTATTGATATAGTCAATTATGTTAATAATTTTCCTATCTTGAACCATATCTGTATTCCAACCATTACATGGTCATGGTGTATTATCTTGGTGATAACTTGCTATGATCTCTTCGCTAATATTGTATTTAAGATTTTTGTATTAATATTCATTCAGGAAATTCATCTATTATTTTCTTTCTTTGACTCCACTTGATTTATGTATCAAAATCATATTTGTGTCATAAAAGGAATCTGGTAGGATGCCTTTTTTTTTTTTTTTTTTTTGCTATTTTTCCAAATTGTTTTTATATTATTGGAATGAATTGTTCTTTAAATGTTTGGTACAATTCACTTGTAAATCCATCAGGTCCTTGAGATTTTTTTATCTTAGGGAGGTGATTAATAGCTTGTTCAATTTCTTTTTCTAAAATGGATTATTTAATTTATTTCTTCCTCTGTTAATTTGGGAAATCTATATTTTTGTAAGTATTCATCCATTTTACTTAGATTATTAGATTTGTTGGTATACAATTGGGCAAAATAGTTGGATTAAATTATTGATTGTGTCTATGATTTATTATTTCACCCACTCATTCTTTAGGACTAGATTATTTAGTTTCCAATTAATTTTTAGTCTATTTTCCCCCTTTATTACATGTAATTTTTATTGCATCATGATCTTAAAAAGATGCATTTACTATTTATGCTTTTTTGCATTTGATTGAGATTTTTTATGTCCTAATACATAATTTTTGTATTCCATGTAGCACTGAGAAAAAAGTATATTCCTTTCTGTTTCCATTCAATTTTCTCTAAAGGTCTATGATACCTAGATTTTCTAAAATTCCATTTACCTCAACTTTTTTCTTATTTATTTTGTGGTTCAATTTATCTAGTTCTGATAGAGTAAGTTTGAGATCTCCCATTAATATAGCTGTCTAATTCTTCTTGTAACTCTCTTAACTTCTCCTCTAGGTATCCAGATGCTATACCATTTGGTGCATATATGTTTAGTATTGACATTACTTCATTATCTATGGTACCCTTTATCAAAATGTAGTTTTCTTCCTTATCTCTCTTAGTTAGATTTATTTTTGCTTTTCCTTGATCTGAGGTCAGGATCACCACCCTTGCTTTTTTTTTTTTTTTTTACATCAGCTGAACCATAGTAGAACTATATATATCAGATACAGTCCAGTAAGGATTCTTAATGACCTAACAGAGTAGTTGGGTTGATACAAATCATTGGATTTAAAATTGGAAACTGTTAGAAATGAACTACAGTGATATCCTCATTTTATAGAGTAGAAATCTGAGTTGTAGACGGGCTACATAATTTGCTCAAAGTCAAATATACCTGATGAGAATTATAATACATGGTAGTGTATGCCAAGTACTACAAACAAGGTGTTACAGCTATTCAAAATAAAGCAATCAAGGAGGATTAAGGTTGTCAAGGAACAAAGGAGGGAATTAGTCTGGTTAAATCATAAGCAAGATTTGGAAAAAACAAAACAAAGGGTAAAGGAAAGTACATTCTAGTCAAAGGAGCAAAATGAGCAAAGATAGGTAAAAATGAAAACATGGTCATAACATATTAAAAAATCTGATGAGATTCCAAAATGTGTTTTGGGGAATAATGAGAAATATGACTAAATGGTTAAAAATCCAGATCAAGTGTTATCTCTTCCATGAAAATTCTTCTCCTTACCCTATCTGAAAATATCCTTTCTCTCCTCAAATGTTTCTAGCACTACAGTGTCTAGGTCTCTCCTTTGTCCTGATCTCACTTTACCTGTGACCTATGGGGAAGCCATTTATCTTTCTGGGCTTCAGTTTCCTTCCTAGATTATTCTTATAGTTCTTAAAGCACTAATTTCTATGATACATTTACTCTCACCGCTTAATTTATTATTTACATGAAGATGAATCCTAATGAAATATTTCAATCTCTACTATGCTTCATGGAAGGCATAGATTGTTAGGATTTCTAGATATTACTCTTCCTCTCAATCCCTGTAGTATTGCCTAGTACTCTGAGTAGACTAGAAATAGTTCCAAACCATTCTGGTCATTTAGCATTACAATACTAATGATAAGTATTTGCAAAGGAAAAAAACAAACAAACAAACCAAAAAAAACCATTATGTGTACAAGTTTGCACCTGATGTTCCACTATCAATTGCAAAGAAATAAGAAGTAAAAAATTCTAAGAAGAACTTCATCAAATTCAATCAGTACTTTGTACTTGGTGATTTCAGTGCAAATGTGGTCATATGTAAAGATATTCAATAATGTATTATAAAACTTGGATCAATACTAAGAAATGTGAAAATACAAAGGCTTGTAGACTCTGATCAAATCTTACATTCTTATATCATGAAATTTTCTTAGTGACAAACCCCCAAGATTCTACAAATGGTTAACATTGAGATCAGTACCTGGTACATAGTAGATGCTTGATAAATGCTTATCAACTGATTGAATGGATAAGACTTGCTTCTGATTTTCTAGTTGAATCAGATGTTTGCAATCAGACATGGAAAGATTTGTTTTCTTATTTACTTAAATGACTTATTGATATGAAAATGGGAGATAGATCTGGGAAGAGTCATTACCATCAATTATAAATATTTCATTGAAATTTAAGAAATTGACAAAATAGGATATGGACAAACCTAAAACCCATCTAAGTGAGTAAATATTTAACAAAACTGCCAATAAAAGAGATGTGGCAGTTAAAGGCAATATTAATTTCAAAACTGCTACAAATTTTGTAAAAAAAAAATTGGAGAAAGATTATGGAGACTTTTGAGTAGTGTTGTCTCATAAAAGCTAATAGTAGTGGAAGGAAAAACCAGTTTTAAGAAAGGTTTGGATGAAGGCCAACTAAACAACACTATTCTGAAAGTACTTGTACATGAGATTAGAAAGACACCACCTAGCCATAACAGAGGAAAGGTTTGAAGAGGTTTTTATTACAAACTCTTTCCACTATTGAGGGCAGTAGAGTTTCTCTATTTGGATTCAATATCAATATCTTGATATGTTTCTCAAAGAAGTGAAAATTACATTGAAGAGAGTAACATAGGGAAGAAAAAACATGTGAATTAGATAAAGTGCATACAGGAGGTCTATGAAAGAAGTGCCATAATTTTGAGGGCATTGAGGTCTCTTCTCAAGAAATCTTAGTGTGGAGATCTAAAAAGTTAGAAAAAGATTGTGGATCTTTTTATTAAAAATGGTGACTGAGAGAACATCAATAACTATTCACATAGTAACCTTTCAATTTATATAAAAATGAAAATAATCTACACATGCATCAAAAACATCCTTAATGAGGGTATTAGAAAGTTATGAGCAATTGTTTTTGAATTATTTCAGTCATGTCTGATTCTTCATGACGCTATTTGGGGCTTTCTTTTTTTTTCTTTTTTCTTTTTGGAGTTTCTTTTTTTTAATTATACTTTTTATATACAAAACATATGCATGGGTAATTTTTCAACATTGACCCTTGCAAAACCTTCTGTTTCAACTTTTCCCCTCCTTCCCTCTATCCCCTCCCCTAGATGGCAGGTAATCCCATACATATTAAATATGTCAAAGCATATGTTAAATACAATATTTGTATACATGTTGATGCAGTTATCCTGTTGCACAAGAAAGACAGGATTTAGAAAGAAGAATATAATAATCTGAGAAGAAAAAACAAAAATGCAAGCAAACAATAATAAAAAAGTTGAATTGTTATGTTGTGGTCCATATTTATTTCCCAGTGTTCTTTCTCTAGGTGTAGCTGGTTCTGTTCATTACAGATCAATTGGAACTGATTTGAATCCTCTCATTGTTGAAGAGAGCCACGTCCATCAGAATTGATCATCATGTGGTATTGCTGTTGAAGTGTATAATGATTTCCAGGTTCTGATCATTTCACTTAGCATCAGTTCTTGTAAGTCTCTCCAAGCCTCTCTGTATTCATTCTGCTGGTCATTTCTTACAGAACAATAATATTCTATAACATTCATATACCACAATTTATTCAGCTATTCTCCAATTGATGGGCATCCCTTCAACTTTATTTGGGGATTTCTTAAAGGCAAAGATACTGACATGGTTTGCTATTTCCTTCTCTAGCTCATTTCCATATGAGGAAACTGAGGTAAATTGTGTTAAGTAATTTACCCAGGATCACACAGCTAGTTAGTCAGTGTCTGATGCCAGATTTGAACTCAGGAAAATGAGCTTTCCTGACTCCAGGCTCAGCACTCTAATCATTGTGCCACCTGCTTGTCTACTTTCTATAAAAAACCTCCAGAGATACAAATTAAAAACAAAATAGTTGCTGTCTTCAAAGAGCTCACATTTTACACTACTTAGATACTCAGATCTGTAAGCTCATCAGTGTAAGCATTCCTTCCAATGTTGCAGGTCACAATAAATCCATGTCTGCCCATCCTGTGCAACTTTCATGTATGTTTTCCCACAAATTTACCACAGTGTGCAACATACCGAGTACCCTTCTTGAGTTATTCTCACATCCTAAGGATATTAGTGGAACATTCACCCAGGCACAGGATATACTTGCCATATGTTCAAAGCATAGCTCTTTTTTCAATTCTATTTTCCTTTGGTGTACTCTGTATACAATTCTTATTTTACCCTTTTCTGGGAAAGGAAATGGCAAACCACTCCAGCATCTTTGCCAAGAAAATCACAAAAAATGTCACAAAAGAGTAAGACACGATGGAAATGACATAACAACAACAGAGAAAGTACTTAATGATTTGCTGATTGAATTAATGTGAACTTGTACACAGGGGAAATTTCCTCTCTGATTTTGCTCTTACTCTTGTTTCTAAGGATTTTTGATTATAAAGGGGTGTGTGTGTGTGTGTGTGTGTGTGTGTGTATGTGTGTTTGTAGACTTTTTCCTGACTTGCTGACATTTTGAAGACATTTAGTATCACACTTTAAACAGATATTACAAAATTTAGAACTATTTTCATGTGAAAGAAGAGATGTCCTAAAAAGACTGAATTTCAGGATTCATGGAAAATCCTATCTTGTCTATAGGTCAGTTAACTGATGCAGAAATGATTCTTTTGGATTAGAAATAAACTCATCAAAAACAATAGACCTGATCTGGAGGAAAATAGATCCACAATTCTTTGTTTTGTAAGCACAAGTACATTGAAGATATTAACTTCAGAGCTAACCAGTCTTTTTCATAGAGAGTAAACCTTGACTGGGGATCAAGCCCTCCAGCTGTGTGGTGGGAAATTGAATAAAAGCTTTGGGTTCTTACCCATAGAGGCTATTTTCTGCTTCATGAGCCCTAACAAAAGCACTACTGCCTCTCTTAAATGTAATCCTAGAAACATGGTATTGGATCACATAATTGGTCTAAGTGGTCCATTTTATTTTCTCTGGCATTGGTAAAAGTAGATTTTTGAAGTTGTGTTGGACATGTCCAGAAATCCAATGACAGAACTAAAGAACTGGTATTAAGGAGGAATGAAAATGAGCAGTTGGGAAATTCATGATCGTTTTTATAGAGATTCAATTTGTAAAAAACAAAGCCTATAAATGCTGTGTTTTGGGGAGATGTAAATGTGAACCTTAGAAGATATAATAACTGGGGCCATTTCATTACTGGGTTGTAAAGCAATCTTGCACAGTGTATTAAATGCAATATCTGAATTTACAAGACCTGGGTTCAAAATCTACCTCAGAAACTTATTGCCTGTATGCCTGGACAAAGTCACTTAATTGATTATAAAGCAGTTATTAAATGTCTACAATGTGTCAAGCATTGTGTTAAACAATGGGAACAAAGAAGACAAAAAAAAGAAACTACTTGCTTTCAACAAAATGTCATTTTATTGCAAGGGAGGAAATAAGTTTTTATTAAGCACCTATTATATGCCAGAAATATTGCTAAAATGCTTTACAAATATAATATCATGAGATCCTCATAATAATCCTGGGAAGTAATTGTCATTATTATCTCTGTTTTACAATTGAGGAAACTGAAGCAGAGAAAGGTGATTTGCCCAGGTTTATATAGCTAATAAGTATATGAGACCAGGTTTGAACTTAAGTATATACATAGTAAATACAGGTGCACTTTTTTATCTGGGTTGAAGAACAGGAAAAGTTTCACAGAGAAATATCATTTGAGCTGAATTTGAAAGAAAATAAAGAAATGGATATTGAGACAAGATAAGAATAAATTTCAAGTCTGGAAATAGTGGAGATGAGAGACAGTTTCAGGAAGGCTGGTCTGGCTGGACTATAGTGTGAAGGAAGGGGTAATATACAATAAAATTGGAAAGGTAGGTTAGGGCTAGGTTATAATGGACATTCAAAGCTAAACCAAGTAGCTTATATTTGACTGTAGAGATAAATTTAAAATATTGGAGTTTATTGAGTAGGGGAGTAAAAGGGTCAGAACCGCACTTTAGGAAAATCATTTTGGCATCTGTATGAGGGATAAATTGGAAAGAAGAGAGGATTGAGTCAGGTAGACCAATCTAGGGATTATTGAAATAATATAGGCAGAAGTGAGGACCTGAATTGGATTGGTGGCCACATGAGCAAATATAAGGTAAAGGGTGCAAAAGGCGTCACGGAAGTACAAATGACAATATTTGTTAACTTAATAAGTTAACAAGATAAGTGTGATAAGAAAGATTGAGAAGTCAAGCAAAATTCTGAGATTATGAATGTAAAGTCTGTGGAAGGATGATTAGGTCCTTGAAAGAAACATGAAAATTTGGATGAGAAAAGGGTTTAAGAAGTTGGGAAGGAGTCAAAAATGAGTTCACTTTTGGACCTGTTGAATTCAATATGCCTATTAACATCCACACTGAAATATTTTTTAGGCTATTAGTGAAACTAGAAGTCAGAAGAAAAATAAGCTAGATCCATAGATTTGTGAGTTATCTGAATAGCGATAATAATTAAACCCATGGGAACATATGAGGTCACTATATGAAAAAAAAAACATACAGAGAGAAAAGATGAGTGTCTAGGATAGAAATTTAGAGAAAAAATGAGATTGACTACTTAATATCATCTAACTCTGTTTCTTGATCTTCCTTACTACCATAGTAGATTTTAAAGATTCTTTTTATTGTTGTTTGATCAATTTTCCAATCTATTTCTGTCTTTGAACTTTGTTGTTAAAGTTGGACTTTGTTCATCTCTCCCCAGATCACACACCTTGAAAGTACCAAAAACTTAGAGACACTTCTCCCCTCAAGAATTAGCTCTAAAAACAGCAGAATGAAGAAAGTGAAAAAATCTGAAGCTTGTGACAGACTTAGAAGAAGGCAACAATGAGAAAAAAGGTACAGCAAAGATCTAGAGAAAAAAATTGCAAATTGGGCATAAGCCCAGCAAGAATCCTTGTAAAAGCTAAAGAAAAATATATGTGGTAGAAAAAAATTTGAAAAGAAATGAAAGTGATATGAAAAGAAAATTAATAGCTTGGTAAAAGAGGCACAAAAAAATACTGAAGAAAATAACACTAAAAATGGAATTGACCAAATGGAAAAAGAGGTACAAAAGCTTACTAAAGAAAATAATTCCTTAAAAATTAAAATTGAGCAAAAGAAAGCTAATGACTCTATGAGATATTAAGAAACAAAAAAACAAAGTTGAAATATTTTTTAAAAACCAAAATATAAAATATCTTATTAAAAAGGTAACTGACCTTTCTAGCAGAGAGATAACCTCATCTAAGAAGAAGAAATTGAACAAATCATAAATGAACTTCCTAAGGAAAAAAGCCCTACAACAATATGGAATTCTGCCAAACATTTAAAAAACAATTAATTCCAATGTTATGTAAACTATTTGGAAAAATTGATAAAGAATCCTACCAAATTCCTTTTATGACACAAATGTCATTTTGATACTCAGAGAATGAAAAGTATAGGTCAAGTCCTGAATGAGTACTGATGCAAATTTTTTAAAAATACAACACTAGTAAAGATATTACAACAAGATATCACTTTATTTTTCTTGCTTTTTTCCCCAACATGGTTAACATGGAATTATGTTTTGTATTATTTTACATGTATAACTTATATATGCTTGCCTTTTCGGAATGAGTGGGCAGAAGCTGGAGAAAAGGAGGGAATTTGGAATTTAAAATAAAAAATTAATTATAACTTTTAAAAAAGTAATAAAAATAAAAACGGAGTAAGTCCAAAGCACAGGTTTCACATCGAAAGGATTGTGCTTTATGAGGGGACATGAATGAATTTTAGAGTACTAAAATCATTGAATATTGAAAGAAGAATTAAAGTACTTGTACATATACAATAATCGCTTCAGTCTAGCTTTCAGTGACTTGGTGTCCCAAAGAATTTAGGCTTCTGTGCTCTTAGTTAAACAAATCCATAGTGTTTTGGTGAAACTGTCTTAGACTGGAAGTTGAGACCTCAGACCTCACTTCTGCTGTGTGACCTTAGGAAAGCATTTCCTCTCCTAGAAACATCAGATTTCTTAGAAATTTATAAAAAAAAAATTTGTCCAGATATTCTCTAAAATCTCTTCCAATTTTGAAATCCCATGTTTTTAATTTTAGAGGTTAAAAGTATACTGAAAATTCCTTTAAATACTTCACAATGTTGAGGTTATATGATTATATTGCTGTGAGTTCTTCTTTTCCCCCTTCCCAAAATAAAATAAAATGAAAATTTAAAAAACCCTACTACTCCCACCATGAACAATAACAAGAACAGTAATAAGATAATTCCCTTTTGACTTTATTGAAAATCTTTGACAGGTTCTATAGCCACAATTTTCATGACCCTTATGTCACTCCAGTAATGGGTCTTCCATCCCTTTCTGAATCTATCAGTGGGACTGAAATTCCACACCACTCTGAGACTTAGGATTGTAATAGAAGATGTAAGTCAAATTGAAGTTCTAACAGCTTCTTTCCTCTTTTGAAAATTTCCCCTTTGACCATTTATCTTTTAATTATCTATTAAGGGAGTTAAGGACATGGACAGGACCTATACCTGTAACTTCATTGATATATGGAATTCTCAGATAAGGAAACTCACTTTACCAATGCAGGTAAACAACTTCTCTGGAATTTGTAATGTTAAAGAGTTGTCCAGAGTATTGAAAGGTTAAGTGATATCACACAGCAACATATGTCAAAAGCAGATGTTCCTGATTCTAAGGCCTGTGCCAATTATTAACTCCACCAATTATTAATATTTCTTTAAAATGATAATTTTTAAGAACTGATTCAAAATTTTAAGTTCATCTATGTAATAGGCATAGACAGGGATAGAGAGTAAGTCTTTGTTATGGACAAATTTCAAAGAAAATAAATTGTAGTGGTATTAATCTGTATGAATAGAAGGAGTCACCAACATCTATGGAATCACAAATTTAGTCTTTATCTCTTTCTATATCTACCATGTAGCTGAAACTCACTGAGATATATGTAATGATATGAAATATGGGCCTTCCCTAAGATATTTTTCCCATATTTATTTTTCAACCTACCAACAAGCATTTATTAAATGCCAAATATATGCCAATCACCATGTTAGATGGCAGAAATACAAAGATAAAAACAAACTCATTCTTGCCTTCAAATAACACATATTTTTTCAGGGAAAATGATATATTTTATTTTGTTAAATTTTTTAAAAATATATTTAAAACTTAAATACAAAAATACAATAAAAAGAAAACAGAAAAAGAAAAATGTCATGTACATAGCAGAACATAAGAGAATTCGAAATATGTAACAATAAATTTCCATTTCTAAAAAGTACATATAATAATAGGACATATTGCATTCAGAACTGTCCATCTTTATTTTCTTGTAGGTTTTCTTTTGTTCTCTGCTGTGCATTTTTTACTTTATTCTTTTTCTTCTCTCTTCCCCTCCACCCCCAACATCCCCCTAGCAGGTTACAATTAAGTAAGAATAACAAAAATATATATACACATACATATTTTATATATATATATATATATACATATACATATATATAACACACAGATATATGTGCATACACACATACATATACATATATCTAAAACAATATTAATATGGCTGATGTATAATGTAGATTTCTCTCTTTTGATTGAATCTTTTTTTAACTTTGACTTTGTCTAAGATCAGTAGTTACTACCTGTATTTTTTTCTGATAAATTCTACTGCAGATCATTGTTATTATGTTTGCATATATCTCTTTTATTCCTATCCCTGCTACTTCTATCTGCTAATTTTCCTTGCTTATTATATAACCTCCCCTTACCCTAAGGATTCTTCCCTTATCCTCTCCCCTAAACTTTTCCCTCCTTATTTATTACATTCCCATTAATCTACATACCTTAGTTCACTCCTGTTAATCTACACACCCTTCTTTATCCCACCTTAATCTATTTCCTTCCCCTTTAATTTTTTTTTATATGTTTTGGAGAGTTTTATGTTCTTCTAAATATATATGTATTGTTCCCCCTTTAACCCATTCCTGATGTAAGTAGGATTTCAAAAGTACCAGTTTTCTTCCTCTAATTTCTTTGTGTCAATTCTTACTCTTTTATCTCATTTGTATAATATAATTGCTATTTTTACCTTTTCCTACACAGTTTTGCTTTTTAGAATCCTCTCTAACGAAATATTTCTTTTGAATTACCTGATTACTAATCTTGCTCTTAGAAATACATTTTACATTTCTATGTATAAAATGTAAATAATTTGTTTTTATTGAATACCTTAAAATTAGTCTTTGATGTTGATTCTTGTATGTCAAATTTTCTATTAAGTTCAGGTTTGTTTGCAACAAAATCCTGAAAATCTGGCAATTCATTGAATGTTCATTTTTTTCCATTTAGTATTGTACTTATTTGTGCTAGATATATTATTTTTGGATAAATCCTAGTTCTTTTTATCTTTGATATATAGTATCCTAAGATCTGTGGTCCTTTATTATAGCTGCTGAAAAGTCTAGTGTGATTCTAATGGTGGCTCCAATGTATTTGAACTGTTTTGTTGCTTGTAAAATCTCTTTGATCTGGGGTTTCAAAATTTAGCAAGATGTTCCTGTAGGTTTTCCTTGTAGGATTTCTTTCAGATAATGATCAGTGGATATTTTTATTTGTACTTTCTCTTTTTTAGGACAATTTTCTTTAATTATTTTTTGTATTATTGTATCCAGATTCTTTTTTTTTTTTTTTTTTTTGGTTCTAGCTTTCAGGTAGTCCAATTATTCATATGTTTTTTCTTCTTGATTTGCTCTTTAGATCAGTTATTTTTCTTATGAGATATATCACATTCTCTTCCATTTTTTCATTCTTTATATTTTATTTTATTATATCTTGGGCTCTTATAATTTAACTAGCTTCCCCACTTCTAATTTTTAAAAGTCATTTTCTCATGATCCTGGATTTCTTTTTTTTCTGGTTTGTTGACTTTCTTTTCATAATCTTTTTTTCTTGCATTCTTTTTTTTCCCAACTTTTCCCTCAATCTATCTCCTTTGATTTTTAATAGTCTTTTTTGAGTTCTATGAAGTCTTTTTGGGCAGGTAACCATTTAAAATTACTTATAGAGGTAAGAGAGACTTCTTTTACTTCAGTATACTCCTCTGAAGATGAGTATTGACTTTCTATAATTGGTACTTCCTTCTTTGCTTGCTCATTTTAAAAAAATAAGAGCTTGTTAATGTAATGACCTGTGGTTTTGAGGTAGTGGTGAGTAGAGGGAAGTGAGGGATGATGGTGTCTCTGGCTTCAGGCAGGTTCTTTCTCATTTCTTCCCTCTGGCCTACAACTAAAAAATAAGATCACCCTTTGAAAGTCCCCACAGCCAGCAGCTTCCCAGTCCCACTTCTTTGGTATTTATCCAGTGATTCCTTCTAACCCAGGCCTGGCATTCCGTATCAGCAGAGATTCCCTTAATTTTCCCTGACTCAGACCCTGAACTCTGCACACTGTCTGGGAAGTAAAAGCCTCTGGACCTGGGCTAAGGCTACCTCCCAACCCAACCGCTCCTAGGGCTTGATGCTTATTGTTTCAGAGTTTCTGAGTATCAAATCTGAGGATTTGAACTCTCCAGGCCCAGTGTGGACAGCACACACTTTGCTGTCCACTGTGCCACCTAATGATTTCCCTAATGAGAATGTAAATTCCTTAAGTGCAGGGGCTCCTTTTGTCTTTGTCTATCTAAAACTTAGCCAGATGCCCTTTAAGTAATAATGACTGTTAAGGACTTGATTGGTCTATTCTGCTCAACATTTTTTTATCTTTATCTCTTCTATCTTTTGCTCAAAGTGAGCATGAGAACTGAAATAAGAGCATGATATATTTTCCACATTTTACACTGAGAATGATGTAGCATTTTAATACCCATAGTTGCCAAGAGTTAATCCAAGTCAATAAAAAGAAAATATGCAATAAATAATGAACTAATCATTTTCCAGAATAATAAAGCAAAGTTTCTTCAGGCTGAAAAATTAAATATTAATACAAGTATAGAAAAAAATAATTGGTAAGATAATTCCTATAATGCAGATGTTCTAAGTTGAAGCAATAAAATTGGTATCTGCATTCAAAATGCTGCATGGCCTTTACTGTGTGCCAGATTAAACTTAATTGAATGGAGAGAAGAAACTGGGCTGGAGGGGGGATGGGGGGTAATGATTATTGCTCAATGCTGTAGCCCTGTAAGTAAAAAATGATGAAGTATGAAACATGACAACAAACTGATAGGAAATTTATTTCTCAGACTCTTTAGGCTTTCCCTTTTATAGTATGCAGTGTTTGGCCAATTTCTCATGCTCAGTATCTCTGTAGGAAAATTCCCATGGAAGTACAGAGAAGAATGAAAGGGGTGCTTTATCGAGTCGCTACCTGATGTACTTAGTAGATCTGCCATGATTTCCAAGATGCTTGTCAGCATTATTCATTTAAAAAAATGAAGCTCTAGAGAAAGAGGGAATTGTTATTCAGTTTTTGGTTCAACTGCATGACCTTTGATGACCCCTCCAACTCTGAGAAGGTTGATGGAATTACTATGTATAGCATAAAAAGTCTTAAGGACCTCACAATACCTGCTTTCAGGTATCTGAAGGTTTGTCACTTGAGTCATAGGATCATAGATCTGGAGCTGGAAAGGACATTAGTAACCATCAAATCTAATTTCTTATTTTGCAGAAGAAAAAATGGAGGTCCAGGAACTTAGAGTTATCTTAAGAATTAGACTTATTTTGCTTTTTCCTTGTAGTATAGGAAACTTCAGATGACGAATAGCAGATCTCTACAGGGATTGCAGTAAAATTTTGTTACTACTTATAAGGTAAGGAAATATCCTCATTGTATAGCCTCTGTCACCATGTCTCCTAGCTAAGGGCAGGATACAGTGGGGTAGCTTCCATATGTACAATTGTAAATCAGCTTTCACACTCTGGTTGAAGGGCCACTCAGAGCTCAAGCTTATATAGAAGCTAAGACAGAGAATTGGCTAATGGGGAAATGCCCCATGAATCATAAGGGAAGATAGTACTAGCACCACTAGAAAATAAGGTTGTTTTCTAAATTGTCTAATAAGGAGTGAGGAATAATGGACAAGGTTGTAGGAATTTAACTCTTTGCCAGTCCAGCAAGAGTCTGGGGTGAGAGGTAATACCCAGTACTTGAGCTTATTTATTTAGTCTTGACCTATATGCCTGTTAGGGAGACATGAGAGCACATGGAAAAAACTGATTTTTACCAGTCCAGTTCCTTTAGAAGCAAAGGGTGGAAGTTGTAGAGAACAAGGTTGTGGTTCAACATAAGGGAAATTTCTTAATGATCAGAGCTGTCCGTAGGGACCTCAGGAAGTAATGAGTTTCCCACTCCCTGGAAGTGTTGAAATCCAAGTTAGACCACCACTTGTAGGGGGAATTCCTGTTCCTGAATAATTTTAACTTACTCTACCCCATTCTTGGTCATTAATTCCAGCTCATCCTGTTCTTTGCCTTCATTATGACCCATAACCCCCTGATGTCGTAGTCTGTCTCCACCATTCTGGTTATTCTTATTACTTTAGCTCATTATGAATTCACAGTTAGCTTTTCTAATGAACAATCTACTTCCATGGAATCCCCTATCTCCTTGAGCTTCTCCCATTCCCACCCCGCTAATCTTCAGCTGTACATGAACTTGCACTGCCCACCGAAATTCTGCCTGTTCCTCAAGACAAAGCTCAAAAGACATCCTAAATTATAAGATTGAAGCAACTAGGATTATTTAACCTTTGGAAAATCTGTGCTGAGGAGATGGAGGATAAAGATGAACCAGGAAAAAAGTTTTAAGAACAATGATCTTGCTAATGTATCCCCACTCAAGACCAATCTCTCTCTCCCTATTTAGATGCCACAGTGGTTTTCCTTAAATACAAAGAATAGTGTTTTCCTAATCAGTGACTCATTAGCTTTGGGTTACAAAATTTGAGAATTGGAATGGATCTTAACAGTCCTGTAGTCCAACCATACAAAAGGGAGCATTCACTCCCAAGGCCTAATGTAGGCTAAGATTACATTAACCTTTTGACTATAATATTCAAATGGTGGTTTATTAAGCTTGTAGCCCACTAAGATGCCCACATTTATTTCAGAACTAACAATAAGTCTACTATCTTATATTTTAAAAGTTGTTTTCTATAGTCAAATGCAAGGTGTTATATTTATCCTTTTTGAATTTCATCTTATTAGATTCAGTCTAATGCTCTAGCCTGTTAAGTTCTTTGGATGCCGACTTTGTCATCTTCTCTGTTAGCTATCCTTCCCAGCTTTGTATCATCTGCAAATCTAATGAGCATGCCATCTGTGCTTTTATCCAACTTATTGATGAAAATGTTGAATAGCTCACTAAACCTTTCCCAATTTTCTCAACTGCTGATGCCCTCTGTCTTTACTTAGCCTACAAATACTTATTTATATACACATTGTCTTCCTCCATTCTCTACCTACAGAATGCAAATTTTGTGATATTTGAAATTATTTCCTGTGGTTTCTTATTATTTATTATTTGTAGGATCAAATACAAAATCATACATTTAGATTTTAAAGTTTCTCACAAGGAAAAAATAGAGGAGCAACTAGACACTCTTAGTGTCTAGCTAGGATAGAGCACTGATCCTGGAGTCAAATTTAGCCTCAGAGATCTATTAGCTCTATGACTCTGGGCATGCCACTTAACTCTGTTTGCCTTAGCATTTTCATCTATAAAATGAGCTGAAGAGGGAAATGACAAACCATTCTACTACTTTTGCCAAAAAAAACCCCCACAAAACACCAAATGGGGTCATGAAGAGTTGGACACAGCTAAAAAAGCCTGAAAAACCACAAGAGAAACTTTGCAAATAGCTGAGATATTTAGCAATTATTTTCTTCAAGAGAATATCAGAATTCTACTTTAATGCAAGTTGTTGGAATCCCTGGTGTGGTTACTTTTATTTACTCTGCTCACTCTAGCCAGTGCTAAGCAGAAAGAATCCTGTAATGTTGAAGTTGAACAAAATCACAGATGGAGTTATCTAGGTCAAACCATGAAGATCTGGGTATCTCTCTAGCCTCAGACAGTATGACCTCAGGTAAATCATTTATTAGCTAGGTATGTGATCTTTTTATGTTACATAAGCCTTTTGGGTATTAGTTTCCTTATATGTAAATTGTGGAGGTTGGACATAGTGGTTTCTAAAGTGTTTTCCAGTTATGGTCCTATAACTTCTGGAAGTATCCTGTTCCATTTTTAGATCTAACTAGAAAAACAGTTTTTTTCTTGACATCAATACTAAATTCCCCAATTTGTCATATCTACCATTGCTCTTGGTTCTTCCTTCTGGGACAGAATAGAATGGCTCTAATCCATATTCTACCTGATATCTCTTTAAATATTTGAAGGTAGTTATCCTGTCCCTTCTAAGTCCTCTCTTCTCCAGATTAAACTCACCTAATTCTGTTATCTAAGTTTTATGTGGCACATATTGCATACTTGATCAGTATTTGTTGGTATACTAGAATAATTGATTTCTTTAATTCAGGGTATTCAAAATGGGCTTATCAGCTAGCCTACAGTTTTATGGCCTTCCCTATTCCCACTTCTGTTCATACACTCCAGTCCATCCTACTCTTTCCCTTCATTTCCTCTGATCTTTTAGTTTATTTCTACTACTCTGTACAAAAACTTATGCCATCATAGTAAATACTACTTCAAATATCTAATGAAATATTCACTGCATTAGGGATTAGTAATGGATTAGGATTTTATTGATTTTGATCTGCTTTGAGTAGTCCTAGCATAAGAGTGAAAATTTTACTTTCTGTTATAAAAAGATATTACTGAGGACTCCTAATTTCCAAAATTCCTTTCCTTTACAATGAGAGGGAAAAGTCAAGGAGATAATGCATGGGGAAGTAGAGCAAGCAGTGGCCAGTGTGGTTAAATTTTGATAAGATTCATGAAAAATAGGTTAATATATTTTGACAGGACTCGTTCTTTCCTTCATAGTTATAGTGAGGGAGATGAATGTTCAAATAGAGAGCTGGAAAGATTTGTCATTATCATTAAATAAACTGTCAGAAATTATTTGACAAACTTCAAAAATGATAGTTTAGAGAAATTGATGAGGGTTTCTTGGTAAAGAGAGTCTAAGCTAAGATTTATTATTTTTCTTTTCAAAATTCTGGGATATTAGAGTTGGAAATAATCCAAACCCTTAATTTTACAGGAAAGAGAGGTCCAGAAAGTTTGAATGATTTTTTTGAGGTCACACAGTTAATATGTGGCAATTAGGGTTTGACTTTAGATCTCATGACATTAAGTCCAAAGCTATCTATTACATAACAGTTTTAACCATGAATCCCTTTGTACCATAGATGGTCAGATGCCATCATGTAGAGGGCTGAAACTATTGGGTTGAAGCACTGAGGTCTGGACTGCTGAGCGCTTGAGGCTAACTATGGGCATATGCTTGGAAAATGCTCCTTTTCACTATCTGTGCTGGCTCAATGATTGGTGTATAGAGGATTGTAGGAGGCACTAGGGAGTGGAGTAAGACTAGCCAGGGGCACACTCTTGGTGGTAGATGAGAGAAAAGGCACCTTGCAGAGATTCTCTTCCATCCCCTTCGCTTCTACCTTTAAAGACCAAGAATAAAGATGGACTTTTGCTTATCCTGACTCCGGCTGATTCTGGGGTGTTCTGGGTGCTAGTGTGGTCATTACACCATCATGGTCATTATGCAGGCAAATAGGATACTTTTGATCTCTGTGAGGATTATTTACAAAAGGGTATTTTTCTAAGCAACTTTTTTTTAAAGATTGGAAATAAAGGCACTTTAAAAATTCTGAATATGTTTTAAATGGGCTGGCCCACAAAATATGGGTTTTCTATGTTGAAAATACCTTTATTTGAGACAAAATGTTTTCAGGAGAAGACAAACAAACAAACATGACAAATCCTATTTTTTCAAGATCAAGAAAGCAAAATAATTCCTACTAAAATATAAATTCATTGATGGTAGCTTTATTTCTTTAGTTGTTGTTTAACCATTTTTTTTTTAGTTGCAACTGACTTTTTGGGGTTTTCTTGGCAAGAATAACTTGAGTGGTTTGCCATTTCTTTGTCCAGTTTGTGTTATAGAGGAGGAAACTAAGGTAAGCAAGGTTATCTGACTAGTCCAGGTTTACACAGCTAGTAAGTGTCTGAAGCCCCATTTGAACTGAGGAAGATGAGTTTTTCTGACTTCAGGACCAGCACCCTATCCATTACACTACTTAGCTGCACTATTTATTTTTCTACTAAGTTTCTTTAAAACTTTCTGGATTGACATGATTGGCTGATCAGTTGAATCAACAAACAACACTTATTGAACACCTGTTATGTAGTTCATAGATCATAATATATACAGTTAGACTCAGAAGTCATATAGTATAGTACTTTCATTTTATGATGAAGAGCCTGGGGCTAGGAGGCTGTAACTGACTTACTTGTGGGTCATAGAGCTGGATAAATGTCACAAGTGGGAATTGAACCTAGGACTTCTGATTTCAGATCCATAGATCTTTAAATTGTATCATTCACTCATTCATGAACATTTATTAAGTATCTATTATGTGCTAAATACTATAGAGAAACAAAAACAAAACATTCTATTCCATCCCCTAATGGAATTATACAGAAATAAATAGAGGTAGGTCAATGGAATACAGTGCCAAGCTTGGAATTAGGAAGATCTGAATTTGAATCAAACCTTAGATACTTATCAGTTGTGTAAACAAGGACAAGTCACATAACTCTGCCACAGTTTCTTCATTTTATCTGGAGAATGAAATGGCAAACCAATTTAGGATCTTTGCCAAGGAAGGCACAAAAAAGAAAGGTTATGAAGAGTCAAACATAATTGAAAATGACTAACCAACAACAAAAAGGGGAAATAGGTTATAGAATTCCCTTTAGCAGCCATCATCAGTGGCATTTTTTGATACTCAGGTATAATGTATCAATTCAACTCAATAGCAGGTGTCTTAAGAGTGAATCATAACCTCCACCAAAACCTCCAAAGAATTAAAATTTCAGGTAACTCAAGGCAATAGGGATCAGAATGGTAATCATAGTCTTTTATGACTTGCCTGGAGAAAACTGTATAAAAGATATTTTATATCTTTATCCTGTATAATTACAAATGTCAGTAGGCTGGTAATGTAATGAAAAAAGGGCTAATAGATGAATATCTTGAGTGCTGCATTGTACTCTCCAAATAATAAAAAATTAAAAGAATCTGCATATTGGGCAGATCATTGATGGAAATTTTATGGAAGCTCATAGCCTAGAATTCCAGAGGGTAAGAAAGCAAAAGGAATATATGGGTTTTGATATGACTATTTCCCAATGATGACACAAGATTATTAAGTACAGATAAGGCATAGTGCCTCATGTTGAATGAATAAATATAAATATATTTATTAGGTGCAGAGTATATGTTATGCGCTATGTTACATTCTAGAGATACATATACAAAAGTAAAGGTAGTCTCTATTTTCAAGGAACTTATATTCTACTGGAAGAAAAAATGACCAAAGAGGATTTGTGGCCAGTAAGTTATACGGATGTCAAATGAGACCTTAGAGAAGTAGACTGAGCATTCCATTTCTGGTATATAGGATTGGTAAGAAGGAGATAGCTGGCGCTGGGGAGTAAAAGGAAACATGCTCACTGGAACTTTCTTGAAATAGTAGTCTAGGAGACATAGTCACCAAGATGTATATCAGTATCAAGGATAGAAATTTCTCCAGAGGGGAAAAGCTGTTCATCAGGAGGAAATTGACAAATCTAGAAAGTAAAAAGGGGATATAGAAGTTATTATAAAGCAAGGAGTTTATAGTCTGACAAGGAAAAGAACACATATACAAGAAAACTGTGATGGAAAGAAGAGTAAAAAAAGAAGAAAGTTTAAGAAAAATGCTATAAAATGTGATGTGAATGAGATCATTTTTAGTTAGAGGAAAAAAATGTTAGGGGAATGATTCACCAGAGCTATGACACCTGTATTATCTCTTGAAGAATGAGAGAGAATGAGAGAACTTCAAAAGATGGAGATCAAGGATGGGAGAGTCTATCTTAGAAATGGGAATTAGTAAGGGCAAAGTAATACAATAATAAGGGATGAATCCATTGGATTGGAATACAAGGTATATGAAGGGTGGTAAGAATGAGATGACTAGTAAGGTAAGTTTGAGGTCTTAGAGAATCTCAAATGCCAGGATTAGGAGTTTTATGAATTCTATAGGGAATGGGGAGCTATAGGTCCTGGATGGTCTGTGTTAGAATCATGTGCATATCAGTACACTAAGAAACAAAATGTTAGCAAAAAGAAACTTTATTGAAAGGTAATTAGATCATATTTCCAGTAGAATGTAAATAGCATTACAGTAAATAGCTGTAAAATAGCAGTGAAAAGGGCAATTTTAGGAACCACAGGCAATTTTGGTAATCTCTTTTTATTTAGATTATTTTAAAGATTCATATAAGGAGACTCCATTGGCCTGGAAGGTACAAGTTGCATTCATTATTTTACTTAGAGGTATTTATGATTCTATTGGCTGAGTTCAGACAGCAGTTACCATTTTAATTCAAACTAAGGAAGTGTCTCTTTGTTTACTCTTTCTAAATAAAGTTTCTTTTTTAAAAAATTATTTTTCCCTTTTTTTCCTATATAAAGTTTTTTGAAAATTCCCTGTCTCCTAAAGGAGCTACTGAAGACTTTTTCAGTGGAGTAGTAATGTGATCAGAGTGATATCTTTGAAGATTACTCAGACAAAAGTGTGAAGAATAAATTGAAAAGTTAGGAAGATTAGTTAGGAGCCTATTACAACAGACATGGTGAGAAGGTGAGGGAAAGTTATAGTGGTAATAGTAATAAAGAGCAAATGATAAATGAGAAAGGTTGTAGAAGTAGAATAAACAGAATTCAACAATAATTTTGTATGGGGGGGTGATGTAAAAAAGGATACGCAAAATGGCATTAAGACTTGGAGTTTACATGAATGTTAAGGATGAATGGTATTTCCCAGCAGAAAGAGGGAAATCAGAAGAGGAAGATTTAAAAAGGCAATGAGCTCAGTTGGGGATGTTTTAAGATTGAAGTACTGGTGGACTATTTAAAAAATATTAGCAACTTAGTAGAAATACAAGACTGGAGTTTTGGGAAGATGTATAGAGAATAGAGCTAGACATTTGGGAATCATCTACAGATAGGACATACATGAAGTCATGAATAGATGAGATCACCAAAGAAGAGGAGTCTTGGGGATATTCACAGGAAGGTCAGGAGGAGAAGGATATAGAACCAGAGAAGAAGCAATCAGAAAACCTAGTTTTCAGTACAGTGCAGTACTAGTATCTAGGAAATCAGGGAGGTGAGATTATCAAGGAGAATCTTGATGAAGTGTTTACTGCTGCAAAAATGTTACAGAAAGATTGTTGTTGAGTCATTTCAGTTATCTGACTTTGTGACCCTATTTGAGATTTTCTTTGCAGACGCTGAAGTTGTTTGTCATTTCCTTCTCTAGTTCATTTTATAAATGAGGAAGTGAGCTGGTAAATGTCTAAGGTTGAATTTGCATTCAGGTCCTCCTGATTCCAAATCCTTCATTGTATCTACTGGACCACTTAATTTGCCCAAGCAGCAAATAGCCTATTGGTTTCTCATTTTTTCTTTTTTCTTTCACAGTGTTTCTTTTTCTTTTTTTCTTTTTTCTTTTTTCTTTCACAGTATAGTAGTGCAGTTCCTGGAATGTCTTTTTCTGAGATTCAGGCTGGCTTTTAATTCTATATTCACCATTGTAGGGTATGTCATTTTCCCCAACAAGCCTTAATTTCATCCTCTGTAAAAGGAGGGAATTGAACAATCTCTGTTCCCTAATTCTAATATTTTACAATCTGCTTTCTTCTTCACTGCATGTCTTAGGTCCAGTTGTAGCATCTAGGATGCCCACATGATACTACTAATCCACAAAACTAAGTATCTTCAACTCCTAAATGAATATAGTTCCACCTATATGCAAAGTCTTATCAAAGTTGTCCAATAAATTGCCTCAAAAGGCAGTGCAGTGTAATCAGAACTGCACTGGTTTTGAGTCCTAGCTGGAATGTGGACTAGAGATAATACTGGGAAATGACTTCACCTGTATGTACTTCCATTTGCTTATGTGGATATTGGGCGATTTGAACTAGATCATTTCAAAAATCTCTTCTAGGCCTAAATGCTTTGGTCCCAATGATTGTAAGATCTTAGGCAAATCACTTGATTTGAGTGGATCTCAGTTTCCTGAGGAATTTTATAAAATGAGGAAATTAGAGGAGATATTTGCTAAGCATTTTTCTAGCTTCAAATCTTATTCTATGGGTATTGAGTCTAACACTTATTTTATATGTATGTGTGTATATATGTACATGTATGTATATATTATGTGTGTCTATAACATTTATGTATCTATTATACATATATATTTGTTATACACATATACTTTGCTGTGTATGTGAGTATTTATATATATATGTGTGTGTGTGTGTATATATGTCTATATTCTGGGGACCAATTCACTTACTCAAAGCCTCATTTTACTTACTGCAAAACAGGAATAATAATACTTTCTTCCCTATCTTCTATCTTGCAGAGTTGTTTTAAGAAAAACTATTTCATAAATGTTTAAGTGACTTAAAAATGGGAGTTATATATTATCATTATTATGATTATGATTGCTTAAAAGAACTATTTAGGTCATGGTTGATTTAAAAGCTAAATGTTTTCTTAGTGATGCTAGTGATGATTGCATCTCTCACATGAGAGGAAGTGGTAGGTCAGAAGGGAAGAACTTCAGAAGGGAAGCTCTGACTACTTCAATTGCTTTATCAAAAAGATAAAAAAAGGAAGAAAGTGCTGGAATTTTTTTAAGTAAGCAGTTGTATTATTTATTCATGGTTATTTCTTCCAGCTTAGTCCCTGGTTCATACACTCAGTCCTTGATCTTTGAGCAGGAAAATCCTGTTGACTTTACAAAACACTTTCCCAGAGTCCCAGCTGTTTCCTCCTTGACTTTCACCAGAAGGTTTACCTGCTTTGGGAGATTTCCAGGCTATGACCCTATAGCTTTCCCCAGCTTCACCTGTGCACATTCCAGTCCAATTAATCACTTTGTTGTACCATATTGTGCTCAGCATGTTGATCAGAAAAAAATATTCAAGGAAAATCTGTTGCGAGCAAGATTTAAGCTATGCTAAATGTACTGATTGAATTAGTTATTTACTGTCTTTTCCTAAATCAGTATGGATAAATACAATTTAGGGACATCTTTAGGACAACTCTAGAATCAGAGAGGATGATAGAGAATGTAGACTCATCCTGTTCCCATGTGGTTTTGATTTTGCTAGGTCTCTACTATATCCACAAAGCCAGAAACTTATGAATAAGGCAACAACTATTTGAAATACTGTTCTTAACTAAGTATTTGAAGGTAACTAAAGTATTGTCAACTGTAGGTTGCACATGTTACCTGGCTTTTATCATTTTATTGCATAATAAACACTGATCAGTAAATCTGAGATCTGTAAAGATAACCTTTAATTTCTGATGGTAAGGAATTGATCATAGATTGTTATCATGTACTCTTCCATTTCAGTAAATATATTCACATTAGTTATTTGTTAAAAGCTTTTTTGTTATTGTTATTGTACCTAGATTTGGAAACACTGATTCCTCTGAAGACAGAGGAGATCCTCAGAGATTATTTGTATGGGCTCCTGAGAAATGTCCTAGGGACAGAAAACATTGTTTTCTTCCTCACTTAGGAAAGACAGATAGATTCTCAGAAGACATATGGATGGGTGACAAGTCTGGTAGAAGATAAAAGGGTAAGTGGATGGAGGTTGAAAGGGAGGGAGAAACAGAGAGAGACAGAAAGACAGAGACAGGAGGTATCAGAGACTGGAATAATCAGAGAGGGACTGAAAGACAGAGACAGAGAAAGGAGTGGAGTAGCTAAGTGTTTTCTGCCAACAGATTCCATTGGGATGATTGACGAATGAAACAACTGGAACTAGAGCAAAGGATGTGTCCAATTAGTGAACTTTACATTGGCTGAGAATTGATATGGATGGTGAAATGTTTCTTTCTTCCTAAAATTATTGTGTTGTTGCTTCTTCTGTTCAGTAAAGATGGAAGTCTAATCCAAAGATGTTTTTTTCCCTCTGCTCTTTAATGTTATAGTTGTAGTTGCCTTTTGTTTAATTAATAGCAAAAAAAATCAGCTTACTCTAAATAAAATTAGGTTTATCCTAACTGCTCCTGGTTGCATTATTCATTATTGATAAAGGGAGAGAGGAAGGAGTCAATGAATGGCTTATGACATACAGAATTACCAAAAAAAAAAAAAGATCAAGGCTTGAACCCTTAGTCCTGGTTGAGGGCTCCGAAGTAGTAGAGAGAGAAACGAGGATATGGATTTTTTCAATTTTTATAAATCTCTCAAGGAGGGCAATAAACCTTGTGGTAACAAATCATGTGAATTCTAGGCAATGCTAGAACCATGAGTAAGCAGATTTAAGTGGTGAGTAAAGAGTTGGATACTTTTATTTAGAAGCAAATGTCTCAGGCAAATTTGTTCCTCTCTTAGCTCTCTCAAAAAGGGATTTGCTTCTGAGTGAAAGATGGAATAGAGGTAACTGAGATTAACTAAGGGAAAGTTATGTCCCTGAAGCCCACTGAGGGAGAAGTTGGGGAAAAGTAGCTTGGTCTACATTTTAAAGGGTCAGCCTGCCTATTGTCCTATGACGTCCAAATGCCCTCACTATTACATTATTATTCTAATAACCTACTCTTTCCAGTTTCAGGTCTATGCCCTGATCTAAAAAGAAGTGGAATAGAGAATCATATCACTTTTGGCAGTTCTGAAAATGAAAAGTTTCTGTCCAATCTGCAAAATTAGCTGAAGTCCTTTGGCTGGGTAGCAGCAGATCAAAGAGTGAGAACAATCCTGAGACAGAGCTGTCATGAAATAGATTGTTTAGAGTCCCTTCCAGAGAATGCTCAGATAGCCTTTTAAAGTTCAGATAAGGGAAGGCTACTTTTAAAGCTATAGGCATAAAATAAAAAAGGAAGAAATAGAGAAAAAAACACGTTAGATTCCTACTTTTTCATTTACAGTTTAAAAGCAACAGAAAAATGGGTGCTTGTGCTAATGATTGCCACTATTGTCTTTCAAATGGTTGCTGTCAGTTTCCAGGTATTGGAAAAAATAATACTTTATGCTCTTTGTATAAGCTTATATGTGTAGGAAATTAATAGAAGGAACCTATATATGAGCTAAAACATTCTAAATATTTTATATAAATAGCCAAAAATGTTAGCACTGAAACTTTAGAGAAACCTGGTCTGTGATTTCTCTTATAGATAAGAAAACTGAAGGTGAAAGAGGGAAGTTATAATTAAAGTCATCTAATTCAGAGGTATCAAAATCATTGTCCTTGTCTACCTGAACTCCCAAGTATGTCCTGAACCAGATTAAGATATAAATGATAAACATTTAACAAAATGAAAAAAAAGCACAATGAAATATAGATAAAACTAATTTCTAATTTTTTAAGTCAATATTCATTTCTCTTTGATTTTGATATTGCTGATTTAGTCAGAGTTGGGAATACAAGCCAGATCTCCAGACCCCTAGTCTGGTGCCCATTCTACCTATATAATACTGACTCCTGAGGATATAATGGACAAGCATTAATGCCCACAATGATATGAGAAATGGGCTGGGAATCATGAAACTAAGTAACTGGACCTGGTTCTACCATTGATGCTGGGTGATCTTGAACAAATGACTCCAACTTTCTTGGCCTCGGTTTCCTTATTTACAACATGAAGGATGGTTGAATTGTATGGTCACTAAAGCCCAAGACAACTTCAATATTCTGTGATTTTTGGTTCTTTATGCTGCAATAAGGTACAATTTCTAAAATTCCATAGTAAGACAGCATGTCAGGAAATCTTTTCATTATTAATGGTAGGCACTGGACCAGGATTTACCCCCCCTCCCCAACTTCTGTTTTTATTTTAAAGCAACTGAATATTTATGTCTCTCTTGGCAAGATCAAGTCAGTTTGCACATGAATATATGCAGTTGCATTTTGTCCTGCTATGGTGACCTGCATAGTCCATTGTTGAAACAGTCTGATATAATGAGATAGTTATTTTTGTTTGTCTCAGCAGATAAAAGAGTTTTCATTTTCTTAGCTTGTTTTTCTGGAAGTGATCAAAATGTTTATTATCAAAGAACATTATTTTTTCAACTTATTTTATATGTTATGGCCAGATGCAGCTCTGGGAGGGGATGAGGTTCAGGGATCTTCTTTTTCTCCAAAGTAACATAGAATAATGGATCTGATGATTAACTAGGACATCTGGAATGCCTTGTGCTAATATTATCTCTTGTACTCACTGTGTTATGTTTAATTTGGTGAATATCTGCCTCAGTCTTCCCATCTATAAAGGAGATATGGAAACTCCTCTTTATTAGTCTATTAATTCTAAAAAGGATTAATAAATGTTTGCTGAATTGAAATGACTTCTTACCTCCCCACAGGGCTGCTGAGGATTAATGAGACTGAAATGTACTTGAAAGGACATAGGGACTATGTAGCACAGCATGGAAACAAAAAATTTGGATGGATGTTTTCCAGCCACAGTTGATAAATTAAGGTATTGTGGATGGATCCTAGAAGACTTTTAAAAGCCAAGGTCTAAGCTTTAATAATATTAATCAAACACTTCTACATAGTTCAAAACTTGTACATAATTCAACATTTCTGCATAGTTTAAAAAGAACTTTTAGTAGAAAACCTATTTTGTGAAAACTTGAGCATTTTGTATGAAATATCTCGACTGAGATTGGTGCAACTGTGTTAGAGAATTTAGGTAGAGAACTGAACAGGATGATACTTGATATAACATCCTGTGCTATATTATAAAAATGATCAAGAGTAGTAGTTGTTGTTCAGTCCTGTCTGACTGGGATCCCGTGGTACTATATATGTGCTATAGCACAACAGGCCCTTCTATCCACTATAGCCTCAAAAAGTCTATCTCAGTTCATGTCATCATTTCTCTTTGTGATTGCAATTTGGGGGGATTTTCTTGGCAAAGGTACTTGAGTGCTTTGCAATTCCTTTCCCCAGCTCATTTTATAGATAATAAATCAAAGCAAACAACTAGTAAGAAATCGAGGCCAGATTTGAACTCATTAAAACGAGCCTTCCTATTTCAAGCCCCATGCGCTTTCTACTGTGCTATGTAGCTACTCAGAGCAATAGTGTCAAACTCAAAAAAATGGAGGCTACTATACTGCACATAAAATTTTTTGTGAGCAACATAATGATTTCGAATACTACATATCAATATTATCTTTGTCTTATTATAGTTTTGTTTCTTCTGTTAATTATTTACTAATTTAATTTTAATCTGGTTTCTGCAGCAGTTAGGAATGTGGTAAGCCACATGTAACCTGATGACTATGTTTGAAATCTTTGAATTTACAATACTATTTTCTGTCCTGAAGTATTAGTACAGTATATTAAAGGCAAAACAATGGCTTGCCATTTTTCCCCATAGTGGTTTTCAATTTTCATGTAGGTCTGACAGCATCCAAATGTTGATCAAATTTCGCCCTTTTATTAAGGCAGATCTCTAAGGATTCTTCTAGAGGACTTGAAATCAGAGGCTTCCTGGCTAATCATTCCTTCTACTGGCATATACTCCTTTCCATATGAGCCCATTTGGTTTTTTAGAGTTCCTACTTTTGTATCTTTAGTTCACTCTACTTCTATACCCTTAGTAAATCATATAATTTTCTTGTATATCATTAAGCTTACTTTTAAAAATTGTATTTTAATTATAAACTTAAGCACTAGTAAAAGAAAATTATCAGGTAAATAAGTAAAAGAATTAAATCACACATAAAATCTTAAATCCCCAGCTCGTTTACATTTTTAAAAAAGCCTTATACATTTACAAATAAAAAAAAATCTTATTTTTCCTGGTCTCAATTTTGAGCTTTTTCTTCCATAAATTGGATTTTATTGACATACTTGCATGCATGGGTGTATCTATGTATGTGTTTACACACATACATGTATAAACACACACACACACACACATATATATATGTCTTTAAGTATATACATGTACATATATTCTAGCCTGGAAGTATCAAATCAGCTTGCTGCATATATGTGGCCCACAACACTCCAGATAGAATGCCAAACTCAATCAAAATGCAATTCCTTTCTGATTTAACGTGTTGATATATTAATACATAAATATGTGTAGTTCTTTATGTAGCCCATAGGGATCCTTATGTCTGGTTTAATGGTTCCATTTATATTTGAATTTGACATCATTGCTGTAGTTTATTTATGCCATTATCTCTACCCTTTTATTTCTCTTTTGGTCACCTTCAATAATGATAACTGTGAGAATCATGGAATATAGTACACGGACTAAACAAATCAACAATCAGCAAGCATTTATTAAGAACTCCTATGAGCCAAATCTGAGCCAGTGCTAGAGATACAAGTCAAAAGGGAAATAGTTCCTGCTCTCAAGGAACTAACATTCTCTTGGATGATGACCTTTTCTCTTAGGAGTCAAAAGGTGCCTTAAAAGTCACCATCAAGAACATGAATGGCTGGGAAAAGAGACAAGATAGTGATGAATAAAGAATAAAGAATAACAAATGAATTGTTTCAGCACTCTGCTGGAATACATGGAATATTAAGAACCAGAAGACAGCCCCTATTTATATTTGCTTAAGGCTTTAAGAGAGTTTTCCAAATTAGTTGTGATATCTCCTGGGTAAAAGGCATAAAACCTTGCAACTGGGGAATATAGGGGGGCAGTAGGAGAAATGGAGAAAAATGGAAAAATGGAAAAAAATTATGGAGAACAGATATTTTTGAGTATAGCTCTTATGTAAATAACTACTTGTTTTAAAATTGAAAGCCAAGTTCAAATCAAAATCAATAAAAGTGACACTAATATAGCTAATTTGCTTCAACTGTCAGTGAATTCAACATAGCAATTACTCACTATGAAATATGCAAATAGGGTCAAATTTGAGGTGATTCGAATCAAATCTCTTGATAGAGGTGCAATCTTCTGTCACCTCACAGTCAGTCAGTGTAAACTCATGACACAAATGGATTGTGTAGTCATGATTCTTGCTGCATTCCAATAAGAAATATGCATATGCAAAGTTAAATATTTTTTCAAGGAAGTTATGAGTATTAAAATATCTGTATTTTTCTATGTCATTCTTGTTGTCAAATTTAAAATAATGAACTGGTTTTCCCCAAACTTTACAATATTAAAACAATAGAAACATATCTACAATATTCATAGGTAATTATTTACAATTTTAAACAATTAAATTTATTTACTTATTTTATTTTGATGTGAAAGAATTTTTGATAGACAAAGATTTTATTAAAGAGAAAAGCCACTTCAGCAGTTGAAACTACTATAAAAAAAAAGACAATTGAAATAATTAGTGAAAATGAAAATACAAAAATCCAGAATGTAAAAAGCTCAAATCTGGAAAATAGAAGCCACTTTCTTTTCCAAATAGCATTTGCAGGTAATGTTTATTATGTTATAGATGGAGAAGAAAGTCCGTTTTGTCTATTTTTATGCATGCTTTAGCTATAGATTGCATGAAACCTATATAATAAAAAAAATCTTCACAGTATACATTCAGAATATGTGGACAAGACTAGAAAATAATTTCAGGAAAAAAATGGACAGGATATTATTTCCTTAATATAGGGAGCTCTGGGCGAGCTAATTCACATTGACCTCTTCTCTGGAATAGAGAGAGGTGATTAAGGGTACTGAGAGGATTTATGACTTGCCCAGAATCATATATATGTCCAATATGTATAAAAGGTGGGTTGAACTGAATTTAGATTTTCCTGACTCCAAGGCCAGCTTTTTCTATGTACTATATGACTGTTGCTCTCAAAGAAAGAAGTAGATGCTTTTAAAAAGAAAAAAAAAGCCCAAAACTTTTCTGAAAATCCTGTTTTCAGAATTAAGATATTAAGAGGATTGTTTGCATTTTAGAAAGTTAGAAAGTTGTTTATAGAAATTCTAAGTATAAACATTTTAAGGAAAAATATTGATGGTACTTACAATATTTATAAAATCAAAGTGATTCTTGGTTAATCATATATAAAAGATGTAACATGCAGCTTTAAATAGTTTTATTTGCATAAAATATGGCAAGATGATCAATTATTTTTAAGTTGAAAGTTCTGTGTGAACAATTCATTGAGAAACTAGTCATTTTATATTGTACTATATATGAATAAAGCAACAGATGTAATTAAAAGCTATGTGTGCATGTGATATAGTATTGAAATTAAAGTCAGAGAAGTTTTGTTTTTACTTCACTATAGTACATAACTGGCAAAAAATACAGGCAATAAAATATTAAGGTATTAAAAAAGTCTTTTAAAAGTGTTTATATTTAGGTGGAGCCATGATGGCAGGAACTTGCCCAACCTCTTCCCCCAACTGCTTCAAATTCCTTTAAATAATGACTAAAATTTTAGAATATCAGAACACCATAAAGAGAGAGCAGAATATTTTCCAGCCAAAGACAACTACAAAGTCATCAGAAAAGGTCTAGCATACAGTCTTACTGTAGGCCCCAGCACAGCCGGGGTCCCAGCCTCAGTCCAGCCTCTGGACCCACACCAAAATAGCCGGTACGGTCAAAGGACCTCTGAAACAGTGGCAGTCCTGGTGGCTTCTAGACCTCTCAGCCCAGAGCCACCTAAAAGGACTTAGAAGGTCCAGAGAAAAGGTCTGTGGCAACAGAGTGGGAGTCTCTCGCATAATCCTAGAACAGGCCATGTCAGCACGTCCCCAACCCCAGCACCAGCAAAGCAGGACTCTGTTGATGTTAATAACACTACTAGGCAATAATATCAAAAGGGATTTAAAAAAAAAACATAAAATATATTTAGTAGCTCTCTTCTCAGGGCAAAAAAACTGGAAATTGAGGTGATGAATATCAATTGGCCAATAACTGAATAAATTATGGTATTGATTGTCATGGAATATTATTATTCTGTGGGAAATGATGAGCAGGATGCTATCAGAAAAAAACCTGGAAAGTCATCCATGACTTCAAACAAAGTGAAATGTAATATATACAATGTAATAGTAATGTTCTGCGATGACCAACTGTAGATGACTGCTATTCTCAGTAGTACAATGATCCATGACTTCTCTGAAGGACTTATGAAGAAAATCCTATTTTTACCCAGAGAAGAAACTGCTTGTGTCTGAATACAAATTAAAATATTCTCTGTGGCTCTCTTCAACAATGAGATGATTCAGACTAGTTCCAATGGTCTTGTGATGAAGAAAGCCATCTACACCCAGAGAGAGAACTGTGGGAATTGAGTGTGGACCACAACACAACATTTTCACTCTTTTTGTTCTTGTTTCCTTGCATTTTATTTTCTTTCTCATTTTTTCCTGTTTGATTTGATTTTTCTTGTGCAGCAAGATAATTGTATAAATATGTATATATTAGATTTAACATATATTTCTACCATGTTTAACATATATTGGATTACTTGCCATCTAGGAGAGGATGTGGGAGAAGGGGGGAGAAATTGGAACACAAGGTTTTGCAAGGATTAATATTGAAAAATAATCCATGCACGTGTTTTGAAAGTAAAAAGCTTTAATGAAAAAATACTTTCTCTACTGTTTGTAGGTGGTTTGTTTAGTGGTCATGAATCTGTTCTGTGTTTAAACAAATAAAGGTCTAAAGAATAATTAACAAAGTTGATGGAATTATAGAATGATTAAATATTTGGTGACCATTTGATCACCTGTGAATATACTTTCTATGAAGTCAGTCAAGGCAGGAATCAGAAAGAGATCAGTGATTTGTGTTAGTCCTGTCAAGAATCCAGGAACCAACGTATCAGAAAAGGTCACCTCACTTTTTGTTAACTATGAATTCTTTGCCATGCCAATGGTAGTGTAAAGACTCTTGGGATGAAGAGATAAGGAGGCAGTGGGCACTTCTTCCTTATTCTTTTACTTGCTCTATATTGTCTTTTGTGTTTCTCCTGTGTAGAATAGAATTAAGTGGGTAGGTTCATCAGATCATAGATCTAGTACAGGGAAGATCTCAGGGGTCATCTAGCAGGACTCCCTATTTTAGAGCTGAGGAAACTGAGGCTTAAGAATGTTAAATGATTTGCTCAACATCACCTATGTAGCAAGCATCAGAAATGAAAGATGAGAAACTTCTATCATCAAGGAAGTAAGTCTTGATCCTTTGGAGTTTCCAGAGTAAAGACCATGACTCTTTATGGAGGATGGAGAAGTTATGGAATTATGACAAGAGGCTATACCTGGACTCCAAAGGTCCAAGATCTTTTGTTAAGTAATCAAAGAATGGGCAACTGTTTGCATTACAATATTTTTACCATAACCACTGACAGATTGGTCTCCAACATAACTCCAGCATTTTCTTCAACACCATCTCTCTATTTCTTCCTATAGTCAACTTTCAGTGGAAGTTGGGAATATGAGCCCCTTATAATGGAAAGGGGAAGCTAACTTGACTGGCAAATTTTCCCTTCCACTCTTCCCAACACACTCTTTTCCCAATACTATAGTATTGGATTCTATGCTTTGAGGGAGTTATCCCTCACTCTAACAGAGTTTTCATTTTTTGACAGGAGAGCCTGAGTAGTACAGAATTCAGTCATGGATGGGTTGTGATTACACTGATTTTCAAAACCTATCCCTCCTTCTTCTGAAGGATGGCACATCTTTTAACCATGGAAGGCACATCTTTATAATCTCCCAGGTTTTCAAAACCTGCTTTAATTCTTGCCTTTTAATTCAATTTGAATTGCCGTCTTCAGAATTAAGACTGATCTCCTAATTGCCAAATCTGATGATTTTTTTCTATCTTCACTCTTCTTGACTATTCTGGAGCATTTGACACTTCTTATCATCCTTACTCCTAGACAATTTAATTTTACTATTTGCTTTGTTCTTCCCTTACCCAATATCTCCTCAGTTTGCTTTAGTCAATTGGTAGCCATATTGTACCTCCTAAATGCTGGTGTCCTTACAGAAGCACACACAAACATAAATAGGAATTATGTTTAATAAACTCAAAGAATCTAGTTATAGAAGGTAGACTTATTATTTGACAAAACTGCTGGGAAAACTTGAATTCCTATCTACCAGAAATTAGTTTTAAACCAACACCTCACACTATACACCAAGATAAGCTCCAAATAGATTCACAATCTAGATATAAAAGATGATAACATAAATAAATCTGAGGAACAAGGGAAAAATTACCTTTTAACACTATACATAGTGAAAGAGTTCATGACTATAAAAGTGATAGCATCACACAAGATAAAATGAATGTTTTTATTACATAAATTTCTCCCCCCCCCCCCCAGACACACACCCAAACTAATGTGGTTAAGTGAAAAATAAAACAGGTTACTTTGGAAAAAAAACACTTTGTGACAAATTTCTCTGATGAAGGTCTCACGTCCAAAATATGTGATAAATTAATTTGAATTTATAAACCTAAATGATTAAAAGATATGAGCAGACAGTTTTCAAAGGAAGAAATCCAAATTAATAGCAACCATATTAAAAAGCTCTGAATAATGACTAATTAGGAAAATAAAAAGAAAAGCATTTTTGAGGTTCTACTTTACACTAAGACTAGCAAAGAGGGAAATGACGAATATTTGAGGGATTATGGAAAAATAGGTACATTAGTGCATTGTTGGTGGGGCTGAGAATTGATCCACTTATTCTGAAAAATAATTTGGCAATATTCTCAGAAAATTATCACTATGTATATCTTTTGATTCAATTATATCATTACTAGACCTCTACTTCAGATAAAGAGGAAAAGGACCTATACATACAAAAATATTTTTATTAGCTGTTTTATGGTAGGCAGCAATTAAAACTGGTGAGCATTTCAGTTAAAGCACTGGGCTTAGAATCAAGAAGACTCATCTTCATGAATTCAAATCTAGTTTTAGACACTACATGACTCAGGACAAGTAACTTAACCCTATTTGCCTCAGTTCCTCATCTTTAAAAAGAGCTGGAGAAGGACATAGCATACCACTACAATATTTTTGCCAAGTAAACCTCAAATGAAGTCACAAAGAATTGGGCACAACTGTCATGACTTAACAACAAGAAATTACAAACTTATATGAAGAGTAGCTATACAAATTGTGACATAGTAATGCAATACAATTATTACACCATAAAAAATGACAAAATGAACAATTTTATTTATTTTTTTTTCTTTTTCCTTTTTATTTATTTATTTATTTTTAATAGCCTTTTATTTACAGGATATATGCATGGGTAACTTTACAGCATTAACAATTGCCAAACCTCTTGTTCCAATTTTTCACCTCTTACCCCCCCACCCCCTCCCCTAGATGGCAGGATGACCAGTAGATGTTAAATATATTAAAATATAAATTAGATACACAATAAGTATACCTGACCAAAACGTTATTTTGCTGTATAAAAAGAATCAGACTCTGAAATATTGTACAATTATCTTGTGAAGGAAATCAAAAATGCAGGTGTGCATAAATATAGGGATTGGGAATTCAATGTAATGGTTTTTAGTCATCTCCCAGAGTTCTTTTTCTGGGCATAGCTGGTTCAGTTCATTACTGCTCCTTTGGAAATGATTTGGTTGATCTCGTTGCTGAGGATGGCCTTCCATCAGGAATTGGTCATCATATAGTATTGTTGTTGAAGTATATAATGATCTCCTGGTCCTGCTCATTTCACTCAGCATCAGTTCGTGTAAGTCTCTCCAGGCCTTTCTGAAATCATCCTGTTGGTCAAAATGAACAATTTTAGAGGAAACTAGAACTTTAGGAACTCATTCAGAGCAAAGTGAACAGAAAAAGAAGAATCATTTATATGATAATAAAATTATAGAGAAAAACAATTTTGAAAGAATTTGTAATTCTATCAACGTAATGATAAGCTACAAGTCCAGAGGTTGAAGATGAAGCAGACCTTTTAATTGTTAGAGAAATAATGAACTTAAGATGCAGAAAGAAATATACATATTTAGACAGCCATTATGGGAATGTGTATATTGCACTTTTATACTGAAGGTTTTTTTCTCTCTTTTCTTCTTTTTCTTTCCTTTCTTTTCTTTTGATTCATTTGATCTATGGAGTAATCATAGTGTCAGATAAATTAATCTTGCTTTAATCTTTACATTGCTTTTTTGCATTTGAGCTCTTCTCTCTTCTCACAGTTACCACTCTAGTTTAGATTCTATTCTCCTCTAGTCTGAACTATTGCCAAAATCTTTTATTTGGTTTTCCTGCCTTAAACTTATCCTTACTCCAAACTATCATTTACACAGTTGCCACAAGTTTTCCTAAAGTTCAGGTAAAACTGTGTCACTTTCCTACTCAATAAAGTACTATGGGTTCCTATTGATTCTAAGATTGGTTATTTCATCTTTGTCACATTCTTACAAAATTTCCATATTATGCCTGATTAGTTGTACTGACACACACATACATGCTTTATAAATAAAAGGAAATATACATAAGATATGTGCTTAAAATTTTTTTTAATTAGTGAGTGATCAAGAAAAAAAAACCCAACATGAAAGATAACTAATTTAGAGTGCTTGGTTGAAATTTAGTATATTATTATAGTATTGATTTGCCATGCCTCTATATATATTTGTTATGGAATAGGTAGAACTTATGGAATAGGTAGTTAGGGCTATTGCTTTCTTATATTTTCATAGGACTATGGGGGAGGGCTGCATAACTTCAGGGGGCTACCAAGCCTTAACTAGGATGCCTAGTTTTTCTGTCCCTTCTTCACCCTCCTTCCATGGGGGACAAGTTCAATGTTCTTTCCACTGAACTACAATGCTTATTTTTTGCCATCACAAGTCATTAGGTACAAAATGCTTAATTTGGAGTGTATTTAAATATTTGGAAGAAAATTTCTAATCCTTATAAAGATCATGAACAAATTTAACCAAAATCCTATCTAACTAAGAAGAGAAGGTTACTGAATGCAAATTCAGAATGCAATCTAGGATGGAGAGTCATATATCCTGGAGCCTGTGCCAGATCCTAAACTTGCAATTCAATTCAAGTCATCACTCCTTGTCAAGTCCTTCCAGGTCCTGCTTTCACATAGACCAAATAAGCTATAAAGCATCATGATGTGGAACTATACTCTTGAACCATAACATTTACTTATCTCCTATCTTTGGGCCATACCTCAAAAAATAGACACACATCCAATAGTATCATAGATTTAGAGTTAGAAGGGAACCTTGACAATCATCTAGTCTGATGAGAGATTCATTGACTTAAGGACACACTAATAATAAGCCATAGAGCCTGGAGTGGAACTTAAAATATTTAATCCCAAATCTTGTATCTTTTTAAAAGATCAATATACTTCTTGGACCTATATTTCTGTCTATATAGATTATAGACTACTCTGAGGTTTCCAGAATTTAAGTACAACATTATTTGCCATTTGTTATATTTATCCATACCTTGTTAGCTTTGTAAAGATGAGCCATAGAAAAATAACTGATAATGTTTTCTCTTTCATGTATAGTTAGTTATACTGAAACAACTGTAATCCCAAAGGGGAGGGAGTAAGCTCCATTTGTGGCAGAGCAATAATACCACATAGAAATGATGGTTAATAAAGTTTAATTGCTAATCACAGGATCAGATGGAAAACAGACATCCATGGGAAATAGTACAGGTATGTGGTTCCTGTTGCCCCACCTTCCACAGGCAACATATAATTTTGCTGTGTGGCAGGCTG
Organism: Sarcophilus harrisii; assembly: GCF_902635505.1. NCBI lineage: Eukaryota > Metazoa > Chordata > Mammalia > Dasyuromorphia > Dasyuridae > Sarcophilus > Sarcophilus harrisii. The sequence continues at coordinate 179,444,905 of NC_045427.1, forward strand.
ATTGAAAGCCTAGAGCCACTCAGGACTTCACTCTATATAGACAGATTTTAGACAAAAAGCTGATTCAGCATTATAAGAGACTGCCCCATTACCCGTGAAATGAGGCAGTGAGGTTGTGTGGGCCACTGGGATGAGTGCAATCCCCGAAGTACTCAATAAGAAATGAGGAGCAGGGAACCAGGAAACCTAAATCTAACTGCCACAGCTAGCAAGCAACTGAGGGATGAGGAGGCAGGGTGAGAAGGAAACAAAACCTGGTCTTCAGTTAGTTGTCACAATGCATCCTGGGGTCAGGGCTGAACCAATCAAACTGGATTTTGCTAGTTCACAACAATCTAATAGAAACTGTCTTTCTTAGAAGCCTTGCATATAAATCTCTTGAGAATTATAGGATTTAGAGTTAGAAGGGTACTTAGAATCATATAGAACAATTTCTTTATTTTGCAGATGAAGAAACTGTGGCCCTGAGAGGGGAGGCAAATTACTCAAGTTCATATAGATAGTAACACTGGGAATTTGTAGTTATATCTAAAATGTGACTGACAGTGCAGTGCATTCCACCACACTGCCTCTTGAAAATAGTAAAAAGTGAGATGCCCTTTGGCTGAATGAAACAGATGAGAAAGGTTTAGTGGACTTCAACAGAATAAAAAATTGCTGATGGCCAGCAGTACTGAATGATATATCATAAGCAAATGATAACTTTAAAAAGAATACAAAAATAAATAATCTGAATTAAAGATGATAATTTTTGGTATTTAGTAGATTGGTTATCTTATTGTGTCAGATAATAATAGATGGATTAGACTGGGATAGAAAAAACTAAGCGTAGTGGAAATAGCTTTAGGTTAGATGTATATTAAGTACCAACTATATATCTAGTATTTTGTTTGGAATTATAGCAATACAGAATTATGAGATGGAATCCCTGCCCTTAAGGAGCTTAAAGTAATTGGAAGCGCAACATTAAAAAACTATGTGGCACTGAATGTTCAATTTGTGAAATAAATTTGAAGGGTGGGAATTCAGATGGAGAGAAAATTAATGAAGACTAGAGTCCTCAGAGAATACATCATGGAGGAAGCATAATTTGAATTGAGTCTTGATGGGAAAGTTGACAGAAATCAGGACACTCAACAGCATTCATTTAGTCATTCAGCATCAACTAATATGCAGAAGATTATACTAGGTGCTTCTGAAGGAACAAAGAATAGATAAGACATAGTCCCTGCATTCACAATGCTTACAGTCTACTGAGGGGATAAAGCACCAATAAAATTAAGTATAATAGGCTGCCTGGTACTATGTGATTGAGTGTAGCAAAAAAAACGAAATTACAAAAAAACCTGAAGAAAACAATATGAGAAAGGCATGGAATGGAGAATTAGTGTGATTTATCCTTAAAATAATGAGATTGATTTGACTGAAACAGAGAGTTGACTCTGAGAAATATGATAAATAAGTTTGGGTCAAATTATGGAGTTCAGAAAGAGACATGAAACTAAGAATAGACAGATCTGGATTCTCATCTAACTTAAGAGACTCACAGAATGGTAAATATGGAAGAAGTTTTAGAAAATATCTAGTCTCACTCCTTCTAATTTTATAGAGGAACAAAACGAGGCCCAGAGAGAGGAAATTATTTGCTTAAGTTTTTAACAGAGATGGAATTCAGACTCAGGTCTTTGATTTCTTAGTGTAGAGATCTTTTGGCAAGCCCATGCTTCCTTTTGGATTCTAGATAAATATTCGTTTTCCTTCCCTCCATTTCATAACCCTGATCAAGGAGGATACTTAGGAGGGAGAGCACCAGACCAGCATCAAGAATATTTGAGTTCAGATCTCATTTCAGACACTTTTTTACTGACCTAGGGCAAGAAGTCACTAAGCCTTTCTCAGACTGACTGTTCTGAGTGAGTGACTGAGACATATTCTAGGGTTGACTTGAGGTTCAAATGAAATTATGAATATACATATGTGTGTGTGTGTATGTACATATGTATGTATGCATATATCATGCTGCAAACCTTAAAGCATTTTAAAATACATAAATTATTAATATTTCGTTTTAGTGTTTTTACCACTTGTCAATTATTTACCTAAGCCATTGTGTATTAAGAACTATTTGTATTGATGGTCTCAAAGGTCCTTTCCAGGACCAAAATTCTGTTATTATTATGAAACCTGCTCCAACCTATTTATTTATCCCAGGGACATTTGATATTTGGGGTATAGAGAAAAGCACACTGCATGTCATTTGTAACTTTCCTCTGCTTTCTATTTCCTTATTTTCAAAAGCTCTTTATTGTATCTTCCAAATAGGAAAAAAAAATCCTCTGCTTTAAAAGGGCTGCTCTTTGAAAAAGGTAATTCTGAAAAGCACACTGTAACTTTCCATTCAGTTCAGAAGGATTCATATGCATGTAGCATCTAAAGAGAGGGGGCATTACAAAAGGGCCATTAGAGAGAAGTTTTAATGTACCAAGTGCTTTCTACAACATGGATTTTTACCCGATACTGCCAGAACTATTTAGTTGCTGATAAGATAGTGCTTTTTATAACCTTACAAATAGTGAATATCTATGTATACCATTTTGGATTTAGCTTCTCTTAGCTCAGCACTGGATACCTGCCATGAACATCTATTGTCTTGAGCTTAAAAACCTGAATTTACAGCCTATTAGATTGGGAGGAGTTCAGATATGTATCTTCACTTGAAGTGGTCATATGAACCAAACTCTAAAGCAGCTTTTACCATTGTCAATGCTTTCTCTGAGCCAATGTATATCAAGTGTTATTTTCAACCAGAGGTCAATGGACACTTCCATGAAAAAGAGGTCTATCTGGTGGATATTGGCATTTAAGGCATCCTGAGCCTAAGAGCAATTTCCCTTTTCACTTAATAGGTCTCTGGAAGTATTGTCAGCAGATTTTGTTCTCCTTTGTGTTCACCTCGGGCTGTGCAGGGAATACTAAACAGAGGTGGATCTAAACATAGAAGCCTGGCTTCCTCTCCATGGAGATATGGATCACACAGATGAGGAGTCAAATGTGTACTTTTTGGGTTGCTTTTGCTGTCTGTTTCTTAGAGGGTAGCTACTGCACCCTGCTGGCCTATTTGGTCTCTGTTTGCTGTGAGTGTGTGCTTGTAGGAATAGGTAACAAAAGGACTTAAATTTGAAGAAAAATAAAGAATTTGGGAAACATCAATAATCATCTTGGGGAAATTAATGTTTTTGTCTTTTTGACTCTACTAGTGATTTCTTGAATATTCTAAGATTCCCCCAAGTGAAAGGTGGAATATTTGAGTAGTGTTTCTATATTGCAACTATATAACTTATGACTTTTTTTTTTTTTTTTTTTTGGTAATATCCAGGGCTTTTTCTGATAGGCTGTGATGTGGTTAGAAAACCTAAGTTTGAACTCCAGCCTCACAGCTGGACACCTGTGGAATTCTGGCACCCTTTTGGGCATCTATTATTTTCTTTTTATTTATTATAAGGTCACCTGACACAATAATCTGCAAAGTTACTTCTGATTCCAAGGTTCTAGTATTAGAAGTCCTTAGATAGTAGGGATACGTTTCAGCATGCAGCCTCAAACCTGTAAATTAGCCAGAACATGAAGAAAGATGCCACTATAGACTGACCCTTATATTAAGTTCCCTTCCTTAGTTCTAGTTTGGATATCAAAGGGTCATAGATAGGATCAGAAATCTAGAATTGAAAAGGACCTTATAGATCAAGTCTAATTTCCTCATTTTAAAGCTCAATAAAATGAAGTTCAGAGATAAATATATAGTTAATGGAAGAGAAAGGGTTTAAATTAAAATAATTTAACTTTAAATCCAGCTGTTTTTCATGGCACACTGATGCTTGTGGAGGAAAAAACACAGATACATAATGGTGATCCCTAAACTTCCCCACACTCTTATCAGCTCAACATTCAATACATAATGAATGAAAAAATCCCCTACATCCCTCTAACAATTCCAGCTATGCTTTTCTTAGATTAAAGTGTTCTCTGAATTCATCTGTCTCTACAAATCTACACATGCTTCAAATAATAGTTTGGGTGCCCTGTCTATACACTGCAGCAATGGTGATCACCCCTTTTCTTCATTGTATATGACTCATGCCCCCTCTGTATGTTGGACATGATACAGCGATAGATACAACTTCATCCATGTCTTTCTTCACAGCTCTTTTCACTTCTGACATCATTAGTAAAGCATCATACTAGCTTAAACTGTGGGTCATTCTGGGGTAATACTCCTCAAGTTCTTGGGAAGTCCTGAGATAGCTCTAGAATTGTAGAATCATAAGAGATAACTTCAGTGATACTCTAGTCTAGTCCAATTCCTCTCTGAAAAAGTAACGTCCTCTAAATATATTCATCAAGTGTTCATCTTTGCTTGAAGATGAAGAATCCATTACCTCCTGAGAAAGTCCATTGTACCGTAAGGTATTCTGAACTAGTCTCAGATATCCTAAATCCTGAGTATTAACAAATAGTATTAACAAACATCCTCCTCTGTGTAATGTAATCAAGATTTTCAAAAAAGATTATAAAATCCTTGGCAATACATAAGCCAATGAGTAGGGAAAATTACAGAATGATACAAAAATGAAAGAGACCTTGGAGTCTAGTTGTTCAAACCCTCCATTTACAAGTAAAGAAAATGAGATCTAGGGAGATTAAGCAATTCAGATAGGAAGTGTCAAAGGTGAGCTTTGAATATATGTCCTTGTATTACAAAACCAGTGCTCTCAGATTCTCCAAAAAACATAAACAAAATTGTCTGTAGGTTTAGCGTTGGAATGGATCTTAGAAAGCCTATGGCACAAATCCTTACTTGAATGGCTAGTTGGCACAGAGGATAGAGTGCCATACCTCGAGACAAGTTCAAATGTGACTTTGGATACAGCTTCAGTGTCTGTAAGATTGGAATCATAATGCTCTCTCTTGAGGTTATTGTGAATAGCAATTGAGATAACACGTGTATATAACTGGAAAATCTTAAAGTGTTATATAAGAATTATTATTATTATTACAGAAGAGGAGGTTGGGATTCACATAGGTAAAGTAATTAGAACCTGCATTTAAATCCAGGTTCTCTATTTCTAATGCCAAAGCATGTTTTCAATTCAGTAACATTTTTGCAAAGCACAAATTCTCAGCACAAAGTATTGTGCTAGATGCTAAGTATACAAAGATAAAAGCAAAATACTTCCATCCTTTGAAAGGTTTATGTTCTATTGAGGAATATATCTGGTACACAGAGAAAGAAATGAAAGGTAGTTTGAGGAGAGTGAGAGCATAAAAAATAGGAATATCAGGGAAACAGCATGGAAGAGGTGCACCTCAGTTGGGTCTTGAAGGAAGACAAAAATTCCAAGTAGGTGAGAAGGAAATGCTTTCCAGGCATATGGGGCAGCTTATGTGAATGCATCAAATTGGGAGAGAGAATGTCAAGGGTAGAAAGCAACTGGTAATGCAGTCTGGCTGGAACACAGAGTGTGTAAAAGGGAAGTTATATGAGATAAGGCTGGATAGTTATGTTGAAGCCAAACTGCAGAGATCCTTAAATATGAATCTAAGGAGATTATATTCTGTCCTGAAGGCCATAGGTAGAGTAAAATTTTTTTTTGTGGAGAAAAATGACATGTTCAGATTGGTGGCTTGCAAAGATTAATGTTTAGCTCTTGTGTGGAGGATGATGGACATGGAGAGAAACTAGAATCTGGCAGATTATATTTGGGAAGCTATTGCCAAAAAGGGATGGATGCAAAAGGCATTATAGATATTCACAGAACTCCTTGGTTATGCAAGGAAGTTAAGGGAGAGGGAGGAACTTAGAGTGACTCTACAATTTGCAGCAGAATTATAGCTAGGGTGGAGATATTGGGGCTTTGCCCCAAGGTTCTGAAATTTAGAGGGTACTATCAGCACTGGTAATCCCTCAGCAGGTAGAAACAACTTAAATATCAGGAATAATTAGGGAAAATGAGAAATTACCATAAGGTGCTTCATCTTGTTTTCTTTTTCCTAAGAGTACAAGCCTAATTAATTCTTGCATGGCCTGGCCTTGCCCTGTTTCTCCCCTCAACAGTGGATTTTTTTTTTTTTTTTTTTTTTTTTTTAAGCAGCAGCCTCACAATATATGAAGAGATCTTTTGTTAGGAATCTCACTTTCCCCATTAATGGAACAAATTTGGTTATTTCTTCCATGGAACCTTGTGTTTTGAGACCTGAAGTTTCTTTCCAAGGTCTTTCTTCCTTCACCCCATTGAATTTCTCTCAAAATGTTCATTTAAATGTACTTTTTATGTTCCTTACGCTTGAAGTACTTGGTGATATTTGCCCTTAGCATCAGTCTGATAGTTATAACTCTGTTTATAACCTTGGTAAACTGAGAGGATGATAAGCCCTTAACAAAAATATGGAAATTGGAAGAAAGAGCTGATTTAGTGGGAAAGATGATGAGCTCATCTTTAGACATATAGATTCTGTCATGACAAACAAATAGTTATCCAGTTAGAAATGCATGTAAGATTAGAATTCAGGACAGAATCAGGCTATACACACACACACACACACACACACACACACACAGAGAGAGAGAGAGAGAGAGAGACAGAGAGAGAGAGACAGACAAAAGAGAGTCAGAGAGAGAGAGAGAGAAACAGAGACAGAGACAGAGAAGGATTCATGACAGAGTCTATCCAATCACAGATGGTGACAAGCTGCTTTGAATTGAAGAGATTTGTCTAAATATCTTTCTTTCCTTCAGAGAAGCACATGGGGAAAAATTTCTTCAATTTGAATCAAAAGATCTACATTTATGATTTTATTCTTCTACTTACTATGTATATGACTTTGAGCAAGATAGATAACCTCTTTATGCTTTGGTCTTCTCATTGTTAAAATAAAGATAATACTCTACTTAACCTCATAGTAAATCAATCAACAAGCATTTATTAAGTGCTTACTATAAACCAGGCATTGTGCAAAATAATGAAGACACAAAGAAAGACAACAGATCACAGTCTCCATTTTCAAGGAGTTCACATTCTAATTGGAGCAGCAAAATTAATATACATACAGAAAACATACTCCTATCTCCTTATTACCTCTGATAATTCTGAATCATCTCTCCCTTTGAGACAGTAGTTATATTTCTGGGCTTGCAGTCATGAACAATATATATGTGCAGTGGAGAAAAGGAGAGAAGAGAGGAGAAGAGGGACTAAAAATGACCTTCTGTTGAAGATAGAATCTGAAATGAATCCATAGAACCAGAAGATTAAGTCATGAGATAGAATGACTTTAAGTAATAATTATAGGAAGACTGAAAAATAAGAAAGGATTAGGTTGTAAAGGGTTTTAAACATCAGAGGAGTTTCTATTTGATACTGGAAGTATTAGAGATCTCACAGAGATGTGCTAGGGATGACATGCTTAGAACTACCTCTTAGAAAATTACTTTGGCAGTTGAGTGGAGGTCTGGAGTAGGAAAAGACTTGAGGCAGGGAGATCAACAGGAAAGTATTATTACCTTATTAAAAGTATAATGATGAGAGACGGAGGGGGTTCATGGGAAGGGAAAAATTATAAGATTTGAAACCAGTATTAATACAGAGTGAGTTAAAATGAGGAGTTGAAGATAAAGATGAGTTGTGAGCCTAGGGAGACTTATTAGGAGGAATTTAGGGGAAAAATAAATTCTGTTTTGGAAATATTGCGTTTGAGATGTTTACAGGACAACTCTTTTAAGATATCATAGTCATTGGTGATTCTAGACTGCAGTTTAGAAGAGATACTAGGTCTAATATAGATCTGAGAATTATCTGCGAAGTGATAAGATTACTAATTAAAGATAATATACAAGGAGAAGAGTAGGACCATGTTGGAGCCTTGAGTAAATATCCAAAATTAGGGGTCATGACATAGATAAAGATTTAGCATAACTAATGTGTGTATGTGTGTGTGTGTGTGTGTGTGTGTGTGTGTAATTGAGGCACAAGTTGTGGATGGCAAATGAAAATTACCCCAGTACTAGAAAGAGAGATATGGGAAGTATCATTAGGAGGAATCTGGGAATTAGTGAGAGCCAGAAAATGGAAAGGAGAAAAAAAGGTCTAGGATGAAAGTCTGTTAACTATGAAGCAGGTTTTTTCCAAGAAATCATGGTGGAAGAGCTGTACACATATGGAGCAGTAGGGATGAGAAAGATGGGAGTAAGAGAGCAGCTGGCAGCTGGGGATGGGGGATAGGGTTTGTACATTAGAAGTCAGAAGTCAAGGGAGGAAGGAAGGAAGCAAGGAGGGGAAAGCATTTATATAGGGCTTACAATATTCCGAGTCCTTTACAAATATTATGTCATTTGATCCCCACAATAACCCTGGGAGGTAGTGCTATAATTATCCCCTTTTGCAGATGATGAAACTGAGGTATCCAGATACTAGGTGGGTTGCCCAATGTCACACAGCTAATAAATGTCTGAGGCTGAATCTGGAGGCAGATTTTTTTTCTGACTCCACATGCAGCATTCTCTCCATAGAGCCACCTGGGTGCCTAAGGGGTTAAGTACCTATTGAGTAAGAAAGAGAGCTCAGAGGTGAAAAGAGATAGTCTGGAAAAAGCTTCAAGGAAAGATAGAACTTGGGCAAGACTTTGAAGCATCTAGATAGAAGGAGAGTGCATTCCAAGTATGTTGTGAGCCAAGTAGTGAGGCAATAATTCACTCGATTTGTGAGGTGAAACCATGACTAGTTCATCTTTGTTGGACAGGAGTGTTGTAGCAGTAGAAGATAAGGTTAGAAAGGTTGTTTGCGGTCAGATTGATAAGTCTAATAAGAGTACATAGCCTATCCAAGAAATACTACTTATTAGTAATGATTCACTTCCACATCATCCTTTTATTTTTTAAGAGGAGAAAAAAAAAATTATGTCTTGGCTGGTGTCTTATCCATAGATCTCAAAACATTACACAAATTGTAAGTCTCCCCTTTCAACTTCTTTCCACCTGGTGTCAGGTAAGAAGTACAGAATGGAAAAAGCAAGCCAGATCTGAAGTCAACAGGATCAGGCAGGTAAAAGTTTACAGCCCAAAGTAAAAAAGTTGGGAGACATAAAAGGATGATTGATTGAGTCAGTCATATTTAGCAATAGGGACAGAGGGAGTTTACATATTTTAGATTAGGGAGCAAATGCCTAAGAATCCAATTATCTGGAGTGCTTCATTCTATTTGGAGCATCTCATTAAAAGAAAGATGGAGCTAACTCCCCACAAACTGTAAGAAAAAGGGAAATAATCTACAGGAATTATTTATGGGCTGACAAGATGAACTAAGAGAGAATAATTATAAGGATAAAATCCATATAGCAGAGATTAATAGCAGACAAGTTAAGCATGTACACGACCAGAAAGGTATGAATATTAAAGAAAAGAGAGAAATTATTTAGAATGCTGTACTATAGTGGACAGTATTAATGAGATGAAATTAGGAAAAAGATGATGGAGGCAAAGACTATTAGATGGCTGAGTGGTTTTCCAGTGGAAGTACTATAAGCTGCATTTCCTCCTCCTGCTCTCCCTCAACATCATCAAACAATATTCATTAAGGACTTCTGAGTACAAGTACTGTATTAGGCAATGTGAAGACAACAATTTAATGCATACAAAATTCCTCCATTACAGCCCTCTGAAATAGTGTCTCATTCTGATGTGGAGGTGACCTTGAGTTCTCAAAAATTATACACAAGTTGGGAAAGTTTAGAGTATGGGCTTGTTAAAGAACTGGGTATCTTTTTTTTTTTTTTTTTTTTTTTTAGGACTAATCTAGTTATGCCACAGTATACTGTATTTTCATTTACAGAAACTTATGAAGACTGTTTCCCTGGTTCTAGAAGTTTTCACTCTATATTTGTATGAATAGCATCTATCCAAATGAAATCATGGAATCATTAAGTATGCAAGTGTGTGTGTGTGTTTTAAAATCATTTTCAAATTTTAATTTCCTCCAAACTAAATATAGATGTTAAAATTCACTCATTCAATAAGTTTTTAAGTATAAACATTTAATAAAATGCACTAGATGTGGGGAAGGTCACAAGCCCATAATCACATATCTAGCTGAGTGACTGAGCTAGGATTTGACTTAAGGTTTTTCTGACTCCAGATCCAACATTCTCCACTAGGCCACGAAGCTGCTTGAAAGTTATCTCAATAACTGATAGAGATAAATGCTATAGTGGGAACTCAGGAAAAGGAAAGAGCATTGTGAGATAAGAATCCTCATAAAAGTCACTGGACTAGTCACTGGAGTATATGCAAAGACATAAATGAAACAGTCCTTCTCAAAGAGTTTAAATTTTATTGGGAAGATGGGGATTGATAAAATCAGCACAGGTAAATTTTTAAATGATTCATATTAAATGCAAAGTAATTTGAAGGAAAGTGTGATATAGAAGAAAGAACAGTGGTTTCAGAATTAAGAATTTTTTTGCTTAGTTGAGTCTAAATATTTGTGACCCCAAGACCATATTATACCAATCATAGGGTTTTCTTGTCAAAGATTCTGGAGCAGTTTGTCTCCAGTCGATTAAGTTAAGCAGAAGTTAAGTGATTTCCTCCCCTCATTTTTTAGTTCTGTTTCTTTCTCCAGTTCTATTTGTCTTTTATATCCTTAAGTATTCAATCACTCAATAAGCATTTAATAATCACCTGTTATGTGCCAAGTACTAAGATAGGTACTAAACATACAAACTAAAAAATGAAATAACTGCTGTCCAGAAGAACCCTCCTGTCTATCAGGAGAGACATCATGAATATGTATAAACATATTTTAAAAACACAGGACATTAAGGAATCTTTTTTTTTAAGTGAAGAGTGAGTTTATTTAAAATATGGGGGAAAACAATCTGCACAAAGGCACTCAGATGAAGAAATGAATGAAGATGAAGAAGACTGTGTGTGAAGAATAGCAAGATGATCAATTTGATTGGACTTGAGATTGTGTAAAAGAGAATAATTTGTAGCCTTTATAAACTTTGAGAATCCTTATTTCAACTCCCATTGACATTAATGAATTGGGTTTTCAGAGCAAGGCTCATCACTGGCTATGATCTGCCTTAGATTACAGGGAAATGCCTCCAGGATAATGGGATTTCTTTCTTTAATATTATTGGTTCAACCTCCCATTCTCATTTATTTTCCTCAATATCAATTACCAATGATTAGTGCTACAGTATCATTTAGCCACTTAAATTAGTTAGCTTTTATAAAGGAATATTTTGCTTTGAAGAAACAGCAAGAATGGAAACACAATACAAACATTTCATTATAACACCCAGAGGCAAATTCTCCTTTCTTACATTAGTTTCTGGACAAAGTGAGCTCAAACTTAAAGCTATTAGCAGTAATATTTCATTGCCCAATAAGATCACTTCTCACTGTGGCATCAAAGCAAGTGGAATATAGCAAGTGGTAGCATAGCAAGTTCCTCTTCTGGGAACTTCATGCTGATTGAAGGATAGATCCACTACTGGAACAGGGTCCCTGTTGATATTTTTTGTTTGTGATAATAGGTTTGTGATAATAGACTGCAAACTCTGGCATGGACTCCTTTTCCTGATCTATCTTTTGCATTTCAAACTCATCAGGTCATAGTTATCTCCAATATGGATGTCTTTTTACAATTTACATTTACAATTCTATGTAAATTCTATGTACTTCAATAAAAAGTGCTGGAGGCCTTTCTTCCCCTTTCCCTCCAGACCTCCCAAGAGGAGGAAATCTTGTGTATGTTTGTTCTGTTTTAGCTTAGTAGCCAATGGAGGGATCCATTCTTCACCATGTGGCAAATAAACAGAAAATTATAGGATACCTACATATATTCCAAAATCCATATGGGGTAGGGGGAGTTGCATCAGACTAAATCCTTCCACATTTTTCTAAGGTGTTGGCTCTCATAGAACAGTCCTTGTTATACTATTGTCCATATTTTTAAAAAAATGCTTTCCTTAACAAAATTGCCAGGATGAGTTTTAAACACATTGCACATATCTCTAATCTAGAACAGTTCTCTGTGTTACTGGTGAGTCATAAGCATTGTCTTTTCACTTGTTTCTCTAGCGTCACAGAGGAAAGTCTCAAAATAGTCAGCACTGCATAGATCTTATACAGTTCCCAAATAGAGTTATGCAAATTCAGCAAAGAAAGAAAGTTTCACAAAATTTATCAAAGCTTACTGCTTGCTTCCTACTTAACAAGGGCTTTCCTTGGTGTTTAAATAGACTTCTCTAATCAAAGGTAATAAAGGAAGGCAAAGAAAAATTATATCAGAAAGAAATCAAGTCCCTTTAGATCTTCCTAGAACATATGGATCTCTTTCTGAAAAGATTTAGGATCTGTAGCATTATTGCCATTAATATTAATAAAACATTTATTAAGGGCCTACTACCTCCTCACCTTCTATCAAAAAAACAAATTGTCCCAGGGAAAACTTTTTCATGAGTCCCTCAGTTCAGAGGGCTATACCACCTGGGATCAGGACACAATTTTTAATTATCTTGTTCTATGCAAGCCACACCAAATTTTCTCCAGGAGTTCCTATATTATACAACTCATTATAGATACAGGAAAATTTCCTCTGAGTTCCTCTACCAAAAGATATTTCACATTCCCCACCTACCGATGGATTCTTGCCTCTACAAAGACAAACTTATTGGAATTTCAAACACAAAATAACAAGACAAGTAGATCAAATCGAAACAAAAACGGGGTAAGTTAAATCCTGAACAAATATGAGAGTCCTCCTCATGTTAAATATATTAAACCCTTGAAGTTGATTAGTTAGGGTTTTTAGGCAAACTTCATCACATTGACCTGGATCTCATTAAAAAAAAAGCCATCTAAGTCTGTTTCTAAAAATCCCAGCAAAAATTGGGACACAAGCAAGTTTTACATTTAAAATGAATAGAATTGAATCATAATATTAAAAATCCCAGAGGGACCTTAGAGATTATTTAGTCCAATGAGTCTTCTTATGTAAATGAGGCCTAAATAGGGGAAACAACTTGCCTAGCATTACAGAGATAGGATTTGAACCAAAATCACTTAATTCCAAATTCAAGGCTTTTACTGTCATACTACTGCTTCTGCATTTTTTAGTCATCAAAGTTAAAGGGCTGGTGGTGGCAGAAAATTATCAGAGAAAAATCAGGGATGTAGTTCAGAATGTCATGTGGAACTGGCATGCTCTAAGTTTCAAAATGCAGCAAGGTCAGTGTAGTAGAACTGGTTAAGGAGCATTAAGTGAGTTGTCTGGAGCCAAAGAAGTAATATATATCAAAAGTCAGGATTTGAACCAAGGTGAGCGTAGCTCAGAGAATGGCTCTTAATCCATGCTGTTTCTCTTTATAGATAGGGACTGAGAAACAATATTAATGGAAATGCCAAGAAAATATTATGTAGGCAGTAACTATCTTCCCACTAAATGAACATGTAATAATGCTTAAGTTTCAAGGATATGCTACCTAATTTGGATTTCTTAAGCAACACTTTCTCTGCCTCACTCTAGAGGAATTTCCTAATGTTTCTACAGCATGCAATGTAATTATTTCTATCCAAGATATCAGCTCTGGCTACTTCGATTTTAAAGTAATCTCTCATTTTGCCAAGGGGAATTCATTAGAGTAAATGGTTATTTTCTCCCTGTCATGTTTCATTAAAACATGGGAAGGATCAGATCCACAGAAAGCAAAGAGACTGGGACTATAGGTCTGTCAAGGAGTGGGGAAGCTCCCAAATAACTTGAATCACTTTAGCTGGCAAAGAAATATTGAAAATATAAAATCAACTTTTATTTATTTATAGTATTTTTTAAAGTTTGGCCATAACATCTCCACTTATAGGAGTAGCTGGTTTCAACGTCCAGAAGACTGAAACTGATTGAATTTCACCTCAGCTATTAGCAATATTATGAGTCCTGGTGAAGAAAGATAAAGGAGCAGGTAAAGAAAAAATTGTTATCCTGGAAATAATACCATTTCTGTAAATACATACTATAATTGACTTTCTGAAATACCTAACTAGGAAATAGACACAGAATATTTGGAAATTGGAGCCAGATTCCAGGTAGGAAATCCACTTGAATGCTGATGCATATTCATTTTTGCAATTTATCCCATTGTAATTTCTAAAATAACTGAAAGGTACAGATTAGAGAAAGGGGTAAAGGCATAGAGCTAGAAGGGACTTCAGAGGTCCTCTAATCTAACCCCCCCCCCTTTTTTTTTAACATATGGAAAACTGAGGCCCTTAAGGATGACTCAAACCTGTAATGATTGCTGAGTGCTTTTCTGGAGCCACCATATCATCAAAAGTCTCAACAAAACTATATATTTTCCTCTTGGTTCAGCCTCACTTTCTGGGTAGCTCCATCTCTATGCCAGCTACCTTGCTCCTGTGCAAGAACCTTCCCCTATGTCCTCTTTCCATCTCCCCTTTATGTGCTGTCGTCTCTGATTAGAATGTAAGCTCCTTAAGAATACAGAATTTTTTTTTTCACATCCCCAGGACTTGCCACACTATTTATCAATACTAAACACTTAATAAATGCTCTATTTATCTCTATCATCTAATTCTCATTGTCCAAATGATCTTGAAGGTAACTTCCAGTTCTAAAGCTAAGGTCCTATAAGAGAAAACAAACATTTGCTTTCTCCAGGTATACCTCATGTAATTTCTCATGAAAATTAAATAAAAGGAGATTTTCTAGAAGGGAGATAAGAATACTTTTTTAGGCTGCTGGGTAACTTTCAGTAGGCTGATTGCTGGATTCCTTTTAGCCTTTTGCTTCTAGGTCAGACCTCATTTTTCATGACAATATCAGCATCCAAGAGTAATTTGAATTAGACCTGGCCAAGTCTTTTAGGGAAAATAGGGTGAAGCCAGTTTCTTCAATCACTTTTTATTAATATTCAAGGAATATTAAAACTCTTTTTTTTGGCAGGGAGAGGGAGATAGTAGATTAGGAGAAAACGATTTTAGATTTTGAAGTAAGGAACATACAAAATCAAATTCATGGCATCATAGAGCTAGGAGCATTCAGACATTTTTCAGTCTAACTCTCTTATTTTACAAGGAGAGAGGTTGAGGAACTGAAGTCTAGAGAGGTTTAGAATTCCTTAAAATGATCATTCTACAAAGACTGTACCTCCAAGCCCATTTGTATGTTTGCTCTCCTCATTTGTTGTTCAGTCATTTTTAGGTCAAGTCCAACTCTTTAGGACCCCATCTTGGGTTTTCTTGGCAAAATAAAAATGTAAAGTAGTTTGCCATTTTTCTTCTCTAGCTCATTTTTACCTATGGAAAAAACTGAGTTAAACATGGTTTAGATGAGTCTTCCTGACTCCAGGCCTATCTAATATATCACCTAATTAGTGGATTGGAGATCACCTCATTAGTGGAGAATCTACTGTATTACCTAACTCTCCCACATTAGTGGAGATTTATTATTCAATGCTCTGTATCTGTGCAGAGGACAGAGTTATTAAGAACTTAGAATAAGAAAAATCTTGTCTTCTAATTTCCATTTTCAAAAGAGAAGAAATAGCATTCATATTCCCTTTAAGTCCCTGAAGGAAGAACAAGACTCTGAGAAGAGATCAACTTGTAGAGGAGCAGTCATCTTGACAATGTTCCTATTCCCAGCTTACTATACTGGAGACTATGGGAATTTCCCTTTAAATGAGAACTGGGACCTCCTTTCTTGGTTAAGCCAAGATTTTGTGTTCCCAACAGAAGAATTCATTCATTCTGTGCATTATCTCATGTCTTTGCTATTGGCTTGGATAAATTGGTTTATTTGTTATTGTTACATATGTTCATAGTGGAAATGACATTTGGTGAGGTAGGAATCAAGCCTTAGATATATATATAGCTTGTGACATGCTTTCCCCATTAAGGCAAGTGATCAGGAGTTCAACTTGAATCTAACAATTATTTCTCTTTATTCCAATGGTCATAAAGATGGCTTAAACAGGTGCTGTAGAGTTCTTAGAACTTGGTCAGACATTGAGGATGCCAAGGTCATCCTATTATTTTCCCACCAGATTTCCATGACTCAGAAAGAGAGAATGAGGTTGACATTTGTGCAACCTTGCCCCATTTGAAACCAATTAATCTGCAAGTTAAGACATAACCCTGTGTTGTCATTGGTCCTCTTTGAAAATAAAGGACAAGCAGCAACAAAAAATACTAAGGGATTAGAGAGATATAATTCTAGTCCAATAGCCTTTCTTTCAGAGGAGAACAAGGTAAACAGCCTCTGATCAACCTTCTCCTCCCCTCATGGCAAGATTGTATTCTAGTTCTAATAATTATTAATAGAATTACAAGGAGTGGCTAAAAGGAAGCTTAGAGACCATCTACATATTACAGATGAGGAAAGATCCAGAGAGATATAATAATTTGTCTAAGGTTCCTAGTTATTGGTGGAGCCCAGGTCCATGGATATAATCACACAGGCCAAATAAATCTTCTTGGATAGAAGTAGAACAGGGAAAGGAGAGGTCATTTTTACTAAGGGATGCTTTCTTAGAAGAAGTAAAGTGTGAGCTGGGACAAATAGGGTGGGACAAGTTTAACTTTTCGGAAAATACTATCTTCATTTAACTGACATTTATGTACTAGTTTACAAAAAGTTTTAAATACACAATTACATTTGATATTCACAGTAACGCTATAGATGACAAAACTGAGACTTCAAGAAGTTCAGTGACTCCTTCTAGAATCTGGGACTTCTTTATTCCAAATTCAGTATTCTTTCCATTATCCCTAAATGGTGCTATATACACTACAAAATGATACTTTTCTCTTATTGCAGACAAGCATTAGTTATCAGGTGTTAAAAGAAAAATTAGCCCATAGAAATTCTCTTCCTCCAGCAATCAGGACATTTTTCTGATGTGAATATTCCATCAGTTGTTAGCGGGGAGATTGAGGACTACTAGGTTTTTTTCTCTCTGAAATAATCAGTGGTGTTTGAATATGACTGTAATCAGAGGGACAGAAAGGGAAATGGCTCTCATTCAAAATGAGAGATGGGGGTGGAATTTGGGGGTTGTGCCTTCAAGAAAGAGGGAGGATATGAAGGGGACGTCACCAAAAGGAGGACTAGCATCCTTAAGACTATTCTGTATTGCCCTCTAGACTCCTTACTTATTATGACTCAAAATATCAACAAATAGCCTTCTGAACTAAAAATGTCTTCCCAAGTCAGCTTCCCATCTGGAAGGATGTATTTCTCACCAAAAACTATTAAAATGGTTTTCTGTAACAAATTAATCCTCAGTGAATTTCAAAACTATGAGGGAGCTTTCCCTGGGATCTGATCACTCCAATATATCCTGACTTTTTTTTTTAATTATACTGGAAAGAGCCTTGGTTCTGGACTGAGTAGGCTTGGATTCAAAACTCACTTCTGATGCCTATTACCTATATATCTTTGGGCAAATCACTGAGATTCTCTGGGTCTCAATTCCTTCTTCTGAAAATGAGATGGCCTCTGGGGTCTCTTTTTTGCTTTATAATACTGTAATTGTCTGGGCATTTTAGATCTGCAAAAATTGGAAATCAATCTATGGAGTAAAGAGAATGACTGATATTTTCCTTGATGTGAATTAGTCTAACACCTCCCACAAGAAAGTAAAACACACAATTCTAGCATGATAATCTATAAGCAACTTCTCTAATTTTGCCTATTTGAGCCAATTTTGGAAATGAGGATAAGAGAATGTTTTTCCAGAGGTTTGAGTATAATTGTAGCTCCCTTTTGGGTATGTGTGATGGGTAGTGAAGGGACATCTTCATTGTTTCTTCCCCACTTTAGAGTGCACTTATATATTAATTATTTCATATCTACACTTTTAAATGGCTGATGTGCCAGAATTCCATGAATATAGTAAAGAGAGATAATCTTTAACGATCAGCCTCTTCTTTCCGTTGGCTTCAGAGCATAAGGACTATTCTATGATCTTTAGAAGCTCACTCTTTTTTTTTTTTTTAATAACTTTTTATTGACAGAACCCATGCCAGGGTAATTTTTTACAACATTATCCCTTACACTCAATTCTGTTCCGATTTTTCCCCTCCCTCCCTTCACTCCCTCCCCCTGATGGCAAGCAGTCCTATACATGTTAAATAGGTTACAGTAGATCTTAGATACAAACAGAACAGTTCTCTTGTTGTTAAGGGAGAATTGGATTTAGAAGATATAAATAACCCGGGAAGAAAAACAAAAATGCAAACAGTTTACATTCATTTCCTAGTGTTCTTTCTTTGGGTGTAGCTGCTTCTGTCCATCCTTGATCAATTGAAACTGAGTTAGATCTTCTCTTTGTCAAAGAAATCCACTTCCATCAGAATACATCCTCATACAGTATCATTGTTGAGGTATATAATGATCTCCTGGTTCTGCTCATTTCACTTAGTATCAGTTCATGTAAGTCTCTCCAAGCCTCTCTGTATTCATCCTGCTGGTCGTTTCTTACAGAACAATAATATTCCATAACATTCATATACCACAATTTACTCAACCATTCTCCAATGGGCATCCATTCATTTTCCAGAGAAGCTCACTCTTTGAAGGCAATGGAGTTGTGACTCAGCAGACAACGTATTCTCTCTGCATCTGCATCTGAACTGAAATATTGGTTGTATAGTGATGGAGGGTGGATGATTGCAGTGGGACCCTTAGGGATAATTCATCAAACATATTTAAAGGGGTATGAACCAGTGACTGGTTGACCTCAAATTTTCACCATTCTTTAACACATTTTAATTAGTCAGGTTCTTTCATAAGACCTAAAAATATAAATTTAAATCATAAATTTAAAAGAAACTTACTCCCTCCTTTCTTGAAATTTGCTTCTCCCATCTTGATTTTTTTCTCCTCAGATCCAGATTTCCCCATCTGAATTTCCAAGAGTTGTTGAATTGACAATGCAGAAGGGAGATAATGGATATTTTTCACTCTTCTGCAATACAATTCAATAAACATTTGATAAATATTATACTAATGAATACCAAGTGCCATAGGAGAGAAAGGAGAACTATGATGTAAAAAATGAACAAGGCTCTATTCTCAAGGGGCTTACTTTCTACTGGAGGAAACAAGATAACTATAGATAATTGAATATGAACAAAGTAATTAGGAGCTTGGGGAGGGGGAGGAGTCTTAACTCAAGGGACTCAAGAAATACCTCATATAGAAAAATTACCTAAGCTGAATCTTGATTCAGAATTCTAGGGTTCGAAGAAACAGAGATTAAGAAAGAGCACAATCTATCATAGGGCAACTACTAGAGCATAAAAAATGAAATGTTTTGTAAGGTATTGTATTGTATAAGAAAGAGCAAGTTGTTTTCTGTGGATAAGTTAGCATGACTTCTAATTCCCTTTCTATCTGTTCCATTCTCCAGTCTTGCCTGGCATACTGTCACTTTCTCTCTCTCCCCACTTCTCTCTACCCTTCTCTCCCCCCCCCCCCCCCCCCCACCCCCCCCCCCCCCCCCCCCCCCTTTCTTTCTCACCTTCCCTGGCTTCCTTCAAATCCAGCTAAAATTCCACCATTTACAGCAAGCCTGCCTGATCTTTTTAAGTTCTAGGACCTTCCCTGCCCTAGTCATTTCCTATTTAGTTTGTTTATTATGTTTTTGAACATATTTGCTCATTATCTTCCTCCATTAGATTGTAAATTACTGGAGGGCAGTGACTGTTTTTTGCCTTTCTTTGTAACCTCAGTAGTTGGCACAGTGCCTAACCCATAGTAGGTGCTTAATAAATGCTTAGTGACTGATTTCTTAGCATAACCCCTTTGTTTTGAACTCCAGACCTGTTACCGTAGTGATTTCTTTCCTTGGATTCTCTGCAATCTTTAAATCTTTCCAAATTGTGGCACTTAACACTACACAGTTTTATACATGTGGTCTAATCAGTGGATAATACAGAAATACTGTCACTTCCTAATTCTTCTTTGAAGTAGCCTAAGGTAGGCCTCTATCTTTTAGACTAGTTGAACTAATAAAAGTCCCTTTTAATTATTTTCTATAATGACTGATGTTCCTTCCAGGTCTAAAAACATACAAACAAATGACAAAAATACTCCCTATGAATTTCTAAAATAAAGAATAGGGGGATTAAGTTATAGGTACTTAATAAAGTATTTAATTGATACTTCAAAGATCCATGACTTTCTTGTCTAACAAGAGTATGTGAGAGGACTATTTAGGAAACCACTGGTCACTTGATCTCCCCAGTCTACTTGATGAAATTACAGGGTCTTTGCTTCAGAGTAACCCTGATGAATAACTTTGTTACACAGGTTATAGAATTTTTAATTTTGAAGAGTAAAATCAGATTAATACTGTGGAAAGGTACTAGAGCAAGAGAAGATTTATGTTCACATCCCACTTTTCACAGTTAATACCTATTTGACCTTTTTCATATCACTTGACTTCTCTGGGCCTCAATTTCCTTATATATAAAACAAGTGTATTGGACTACATGACCAATAGGGTCCCTTCTACCTCTAAATTGATGATTTTATAAAGTAAACTTTCCCCTTCTACCCTAGCTTCTACCCTAGTCACCCAGTCCAGTTGCTGAAAACAGATATGCAACCCACATTCTCAAAAGAACAGTCACCTCTGAAAAGGAAGGTACTTATGCAAAAATCCTTGGACAAAAAATGTTCACGGATGCAAATACTTTTCGCCTTCCCGTGGGCTTTAAAGCAAAGGAATATGTGGCTGATTGAGCCAAAAATACAGCCTGTCTGGCTTTCATTTGGAACACCACCTGACATGGCCAATTTTTTTGGATGGTACACAAGCTTTTTTCTGCAGAATGAAATCATGCTGCCTTTGCATTTAGTCAGTCCTATAAATTGTCCTATCTATTCATGCAGTATATTTTACCATCTATAGAAGCTTATAATTCCCATTAGTACAGTTAGGATTTTCAAATTCACATAAGGAAAGGGGGAGGGGAGGAGGAGAGCTAGAAGGCTTATTTTTTAGTTGCAGGTCATTAAGTATTTTAAAGAAGAAAAGTTATTCAGCATCACTGATGATATTGGAGTCTTTTTTTTTTTCCGTCTTCCTCAGCGAGGGAGATTTCCTCAATTAACTAATTCTTCTATGATGACACCAGCATTATTGCCAAGAAAGTTGCTAAAAATGCACCTTACTTAATCATCCATTTCTCTATGGTTGGGAGTGTGAGTTTCCATCTTAAATTCTATGGGGCACAAATGGGGTGGAAAATATTGAGTTGGGATCAGAAAGCTTCAATAAGAAACTTGGGAAGCTACTTACTATGTGGCTGACCTTGAATAAATGACTTCACCTCTAGTTTCTTCATCTATAAATTGAGGAAACAGATTTGAGGTTCCTTGCAGGTCTATGCATGATTACATGACTTGATTCTGTGTGTCCCATATGTTTATAATAGTCTCTCTATTCTCCCTGCATTTTCTTTTTTCTCCCTGACCCTTCTGCCCTCAAACAAGTTTTATCCTGCTCATTTTGTCTCCAAATTAATATTCTTGAAACAGTAATATTCTTGAAATATTATTTCCATGGCCTGGGGTAGTAAAATTTGAATCTGGCATCTAGGACTTTCCATTAGAATTATAGAATTTGAAGGGGTCTTCATAGAGCTATTTAGTTGAACCTGGACCCCAAAAGAATTTCCATCATATGCTATAGCCAGTTCTTCAATCCAGAGACAGCTCAGTATCCCACTATTTGACTAATTTATACTTCTTCAGACAATATAGATTTCCATGTAGATAGTCCTATCCTTGCTTTCCTCATTTCTCCCTCTTTGAATAACTTTCTTCTTCCTTTATTTCTTTCTAAATCCATAATTCCTTCCTTTAAATTCTACCTCAGATCTCACTTCCACCACGAAGCCAAAAGTAATGTATTTCAACTATAAACTCCCTCAAGAATCACTCACTTGGTTCTTTTTAGATGTTGCCCGGGGTCTATTTTATGACTCCACTGCTAGATTACAAGCTCTTTGAAGATGATTATATGATAATGATAATAATGATAGTGATAACCTTTTTCATTCATCTATTACTCTACCTATATCTTAGAATCATAGGAGCTATTTCATCCCACTGGCTGGGACATTCCCTTCCCCTTACCTTTTCCCCATCATCCCAACATAGGCTATATTTTAGACTTTTGAGAATCATAGTTCTTTTAGAAAGGAGGAAATCGAGACCCATAAAGTTCAAGTGATTTGCTTATCATCAAACAGCTAAAACAAAAAAAAATCTTCCTGATTTCTAGTGTGGCACTCTACCCATCATACCACATTGTCTCAAAGGTTTCATATTTCTTCATCTCAAAGTCTGTTTATCACCAAATTTTTTTTCACAAATTAGACACAGAATGATGATTTGATGATTGATCTCAGTTTACTTCATGAAGTAAAATATACTTCATAAATTTTGAGTTAGGCAGTTGATGATTGTCCAAGCCCCTCATTTTTCAGGTGAGGAAACACTCTCAAAAGTATGAAAGAACTTGACACATTATATTACTGTTTATTTTAAATTGTCATTACACAAATATTTATCTACCATTTGCCATGTATATAATTCTATTTATTCATTCCCAAGTTAAATTATAAGTTCCTGAGGGAAAGAATTACACACTATGTTTATATGGTACATAGCAACTGGTAGTGTACTGGGCACACTGGAGTTTAAATATTTGCTGATTTCATGAATGAATGAAGTAGAGCTCATTTCATTTTTATGATTTACTAGTAACCTTTCTGAATTTTGCTTTGTCCCCATTATTTAACTTTGAAAAGATTACATAATTCTTTGCTAGCTTCCATTTCCTTTCTGTATTTAGAAACGAATTCCCAGAAATGAAGGGGAGGGAAGACATTAGCAAGATAAAGGAGAAAAATGCGGGTAGGAGATAAATTTAATACAGAAATATCACTTGAAAATTTTGTTTTGTGGTTCCCTCCACCTCATCTTCTAAACCTTAATACTTTTTTTAAAGCTAGCTTTAAGTTGACACGAAAATATATTTTTAAGGTCAGCCTTCCATCTAGCCCCCAACCCACATTCCCAAACATTGATTTAATCTGTTTCCATAGCCTTTCAGTTAGAATGGAAGGAATATGTTTACTCATGGTTGGGGAGTTAGAATCCAATTGCCTTTGTAAGGGAAGAAAATAGTTTGGTATTTGACCTCTTGGTTATAATTTTTCATTAATTGTCCATGATAAATCCTGGGTATACTGGGGGCTGGGATGAATAGATAGGCATAAGAATTACAAGGAGAAAAGGAGAAAAAAGAAAGATTTAGGGATGATCTTCAAAAAACTACTGTTCCCTTCTCAGAAATGAAGAATTTACGGAGATTGCTGACTTGGGAGAAACATCATTCAACAACTTTTTAATTTGGAGTATGACAATAATTTCAGAACACTTGTTAAAAGTTCATTCATTCATTCAATATTTATCAAGTGCCAATGTTTACTAATATACTGTGCTAGGCATAATGAATAACAGAAATAAGAATAAATTCAGCTTCTACTCCTAGTAGATGAAAGCAGGAATGGATAAGACAATAAACAGATAGCTACAATAGAAATTGCTGTGTTATAAAAATAGAAATCAGTAATTGTTATAAAATAAATTAAAATAATATACTATGGTAGGTGGGAGAAAACAGCAAAGATAATATTTTTTTTAGGTTAAGTCAAGAATGGCTTCATGGAAGAGATCAATTTTGAAGGGGATCATAAAGAATGTTAGGATTTTGACCAACCCACAGATGGGGAAGGAAAATAAGGCATTACAGGTGAAGGATAACAAAAATATATGTGAATGGGAGTAATTGGAAAAAGAATTATAAAAATAAATAGCAAGGTAGACAAATAGATAAATAGAAAAAAATAGTAGATACCTTAATTAATCACTTCTTATGTACCAGGTACTTTTCTAAGAACTAGACATAAATAAAAAACAAGCAAGTCTATGCCCTTCAAAGGCTTACATTTGAACAGAGGAATACAATACATAAAAGGAAGCTGGAAAGAGAAGATACATTTGTGACATGGGTTGGAAATCATGAGTGGAAAATAAAGCAGATATAAAAGTTCACTTATCAAGTATTGCATCTCAGAAGCAGAGTTTAAGATTTCATTTGTGGACTACTACATCTTCTAAATTTTTTTTTCAAATGAATTGCTGTCTAATCATCTGGTCTTCTCCAAAACTTGTCTTTATGAAGTTGAATTTTTGAATCAATGTGTAAGACTTTACATTTATTTTGATTATATTTTTTATTCAACTTCTCCCAGTAATTTAACCTGCTAAATTACTTTTGAAGATTAATTTTGACATCATATATGTTATGCATAGCAGTTTGGTTGAAATATAGGCAGCATAGTCTGAAAATGGTGGCCAGGAAACACAAGAAACATTGTGTCTAGACTATAAAACCAAGTTAAATGGTTGAACTTGAATGCCAAGTTAAAGAGTTTGGGCTTTTGTAGACTGGTACAATAAAGAGTCACTAAAGTTTTTGAATAGGGAGTTGATAGGGTCAGACTTTTATTTTAGGAAGATTAAACTATCAGTACTATGTAAGTGGGAGTAAAGGTAGGTAAGATTAATTAGGAGACTATTACAATAATCTAAGTGAAAGGGCAAGAAAGTACAAATTAGAGTGATGACAATGGGAATAGAAAGAAGTGTACTGATATAAAAGATGTAGAATTGTTTACTATTAAATATGAGAGGTGAAGCTATGAGAAAAACCATCACAGAATTTCAGAATTGAAAGGGACCTCAGAGATCATCTAGCACAACATTTATCTGGAAAAGAATTCTCTTTTATAACATGCACAAGTAGTTATATAACATTTGTTTAAAGTCCTCCAATTTGGAGAAAATGACTGCCTCTACTAGCTCTAATTCTCGTACAGATTTTCCCTTGATTAACAGATTTAATTCCCATCTGTGCGACATTGACCTCTGGGGCAAAACAGAACATCTGTCTTCCAAGTGATAGTTCACACCACTACAATCAACTATCCTATATCAAGTCTTCTCTTCTTCAAACTAAACTAAAAGAACACTAGTTCTTCTAAATCATTTTCAGATGGAATGAACTCGAGGTCCTCAACCAGTCTAGTTGTCCTTCAGACACTCCCCAGATTAACAATGTTTTCCCCCAATTATGACACTTAGAACTAAACTCTATATACCAAATATTGTCTTATAAGGGAACAATATAATGACACAAGAGTAAAATTTGATGCTTTATAAATTTTTTAAAAAGTCTGATAGTATATTAATTTTCTTGACTGTCATGTTACATGGTTAATTCATCTTGATTCTGTGGACTACTACATCTTCTAAATCTTTTTTTTTTTTTCAGATGAATTGCTGTTTAATCATCTGGTCTTCTCCAAAACTTGTCTTCATGAAGCTGAATTTTTGAACTAATATATAAGACTTTAACATTTATTTTGATTACATTTTATTTTATTCAATTTCTCCCAATAATTCAACCTGCCAAATTATTTTTGAACATTAATTTTGACATCATATATGTTAGCCATATAGACCTTCTAGAGTTATGTCATTGGCAAAGTTATTAAAAATAGTACTTAACCTTTATTTGAGTCATTGATAAAAATAAGAAATGCACATGGTCAAAAACAGATCTCTGTCTCACTCACTCTAACCTTTATTTGAGTCATTAATAAAAATAAAAAATTCACATGGTCAAAAGCAGATATCTGTCTTACTAGAGGGAACATCTCTTTTAAAACTAACATTTAGCCATTAAGAACTACTCTTAGGGTTAGCTATTTAATCAATTAGGTGTTCTACTAGTATTCAAAAAAATTGGATAAATAATATATTATATCATATGTCATCTGACTCACACCTGTCCTTTTCCACCACAAGAAAAATATGAGAACTTAAATGTTTTGATAAAGTCTTGCTAAACTTTATTTACATTGTTACTATGATAAGGAAATAAAGTTGTTCTACCTTTTGTTCTTGATGAAGTCATGATGTTCTTTGTGATCACAACTTTTTTTTTTTTTGGATATTTATTAACCACCCCTTAAACATGTAGTACATGTAGGATCTGGGCTCACTCTCCCAATCTCCATTCAAATTAAGTCAGCAATCATTTATTAACTACTTACTGCATGACAGACACTTTGCTAAGCACTAGAGATAACAGAGAAAGGCAAAGATATAATCCCTGTCTTCAACGACTTATTGTAATGAAGAAGAAAACAAACACCAAAGTCAGAAAACTAGTGGTACCATCTATTCACAGTCAGAGTTGGGACTCCCTAACCTAGCATTTAACATTTTTTTCCCCTTACTTGAAAGCTACCAGGGAGAAAGAAATTAACTTCATCTGTTCAAGCTTTTTATATGCATACACTCAGTTCAAACTTAGCTTTTCTTTATTCTGCAGCAAGCCAACAGGAAATAGAACACCATGCTGGTACGTTTTCTGAAGTTAAGAAAGAATGTGTGTACATAATCCATATATATATATATGCACATGAACACACACATGCACAAACACAAACAAGCAGGAGCAATTTCACCAACTCTCTAAGTGGGTTGATAGAAGGGCAAGCATTCTGAATATGCTATAAATACTGGGCTTTCCTTAATCAGACACCCAATTACAAATATAATTCATAAATCAAGCTCACTAGTTGAAAGTTTGTGGGTCCCATTGAATTCTCTTTTATTAAAATCAGGACATTTGCCTGTCTGCAAAGCTATTATCAGTTTCCCATTCTCTGTAATCTTTCAGATTACTGAGATTAGCTCAACAATTATAACTGCAAATTCTTTACGTATTTTAAAATGGAAGCCCATCTGGGTCAGATGATTTTTATTTATGAGAGGAAATTATGTTCTTTTAAGCTATTGGTTTATATTGGGTATTAATTGTGCTATCAGCTGTTCTTTTTTTCCTACTCTTTCCAGTCCAAACTCTATTCTTAGAAGGAAAAATAGAACCAAATAACAGTTAAATATTTCTATCCTCTTTCTGTCACTAGTTATCATTGTCCCACTTATTCTAAGCAGAAATCCAGACCATTCTTTGGACATCCATTATCATTAACTTTTTTCTTCTCTAAAATCTCTAAGATGGAATAGTCATGTCTCCTAAATTTGCTATCTTTTCCATCCAAGTTGCCATTCTTTGTGTCTGAAAATCAGATGCATTGGAGTTTTTTTCTGTTTGATTACTTCTACATAAAAGGTCAATGGATTAACAGAAATATGGGAGGTAGGGGATGGAACTGGTTTAGGAAGATAACAAGATCAATTTTTGTTGTGTTCAATTTAAGATGTTAGTGAGATTTTAAGATGTCCTGCAAGAAACTGAAGGCAACATATTGTACTCACAAGAAAATTTGGAAATGGCAATAGAAATATGGGAGAAATCTGGAGAGAGGTGATATTTGAAAACTTTGGAGTAGTTTAGATCACCAGGAAATGGAATTTAAAGAAAGAAAATCACTTAATAAAAACAATATTGGGTAAATATGTGCTGAGTAAATAGAAGTCAGTAAAGGTTATCTCATCTTAAGCCTGAGTAATATAAGGGTAGACATACATTTTTCTATTTTCTTATCAATAACTTGATTATTTAAAAAAAATCTTTATCAGTAGATGAACGAAGGAATCTTGAAGGCATAAATTGTTTTCATTTTGCTTTTGTGTCTCTAGAATCTAGCATAATGTTTTGTACATAGTAGGTGCTTAAATGTTCACTGGATTGAATTTTTATTACTTCTTTTATTTTAAATAACTCCCAGGCTTGTTTTTCTGATATTTGCAGTTCTATTTCACATTTACCTCTAAATTATGACCTGAATTGCTTGCTTTTTTGTTTGCTTCTTATCCATTAACCCACTATATTTTATTAGCTTCAGTTTTTTTCTTTTAATGAATCTTTCTTTTGTCTAAAAGTATTCAAGCTGCTATACTTTCAAAATGTGCATTACCTTCTTAATGTTTCTGATTCTAATATTAGAAGATCATTACCAACTCTAAACCTTAAAATTATATTGAAAAGCTAATACCGATTTCCCTTCTTTTTATATCACATGCTCTCTCCTTCCCCTTTAATAGGAGTCATTGTCTGTGTTCATGCTTCAGATTACATGCCAAAGAGGGCAGCTGCCTCTGAGGAGTGCCAGGTACACTCAAGCACATTCTGGATTTTGAAATTTTCAAATGGATGGGTTTTAGACACATTCTTATCTACTCTTAAGTGTGGAGCAATTCAGGCTCTTCATGTTTTCCTTGAATTGCCAACTGGAACAAAAGCAATGTCTGCACAAACTGGGAATTCCCTAAATACTGAGCATCTCTAAATACTGCTTAAGAATTAAATCCGCATAATAAATCCTTTAAAAAGCCAAGTTTTACTTTTATGAACCTGCTAATAAACCCTGAGTCGTGTGACTTATATTAAGGAAGGTGATCTGAAAAACTGATTCTAACTATTACAGAACCCTAATGGGCAAAGAAAAATAGTGATACAGTGATATATTGGTTAATGAAATTTTGGGGATAAAATCTGATTCCTAAAAGATCTTAAAAGGTTGGGACGTTGGGCTAATTTGCATGAGATGAAATTCAATCAGGATAAATATAAAGTCTTATTCTAGGGTTCAAGATGTTGATTTATATCAGAGATATGGAGACATGTCTAGAAAATAGCTCATCTAAGAATTTTAGTAGATTGCAAGTTCCATAAAAATTAATGGTATCTTATGGAAACCCAAAAAGCTAATACAACCATGGGCTACATTGAGAGCATTAACTTCCAGGATGAAGGAAATTAGTTCCATTGTACTCTGCCTTGAATCAGGCCAAATCTGAAATGTTTCATTCAGTTCTAGACTTCACATTTTAGAAAGAACTTAAATACAGTACAAAATTCAGAGTAGAACAACCCAGATAATAAGAATTCTGGAGTTTATGCTGTATGAGGGTTGGTTGAAGGCACTGGGGCTAAATTGAGGTATAGTGAACTGGTGGTTTGGGAGTCAGCAAAACTGGGTTCACATTATAGATCTACTACTTCCTACCTCTGATTTTGGGAAAATCACTTGGCAGGTCTGGAGCTCAATTTCCTCATCTGTTGAAATGAGGGAGTTAGCATTTCTTGCTATAAATATATTATCCTGGACTTTCCATGCCAAAATGGCAGAGTGAGGAAGAAACTCCCAGGAACCCTCCAAAATTTCCCTCCAAACAACATTAAAAATGTCTCAGAATCAATTTAGAAAGGGAAAAGCAACTTAGCAGCACAGTAGGAAAGGTCTGTCTCATTGAGGTGGGAGGGGAGCCCAGCAAACAAGTGATAGCAGCAGGGAATGCTGGAAGGGTTCTGCAGCAAAGCTCTGAGCCTGGAACAATCTACCAGCAAAGCCTCACCTCCAGCACAGGCCACCAGGAGACCCTGTCCTTGTATAAGCCAGAAATGAAGCCTCTGCCTTAGGGAAAGCAAGCAGCAAAATCACAGCCTCAGAACAGAGCGTCAGGAAGGCTCCACTCCCAGCATAAGTCAGCAGGAAGCCCTTCCTCCCCTGAAGGCTAAGTAGTAGCTAAATTCTCAAACCCAGTGAAAGCCAGCAGCAAGGCCCCAAGCCCCTGTACAACATCTTTGAGACAATTTAGGAAAAGAGCCCTATTCTAACATAAAAGAACAAAATTACAAAACAGGCAGAAAAGTGAGTAAAAACAAAATAAAAAACTTTATTATAGAATATTACTATGGTACCAAGGAGGATCCAGGCACAAACATAGAAGAGGAAAAGTGTCAAAATGGCTACATGTGAAGCCTAAAAAGAAAAATGTAAATTGGTCTCAAGCTTCAAAAGAACTCCTGGGGCAGCTAGGTGGGACACCAGAGCACCAGCCCTGAAGTCAGGAGGACCTGAGTTCAAATCTGACCTCAGACACTTAACACTTCCTAGCTGTGTGACCCTGGGCAAGTCACTTAACCCCATTGCCTCAGTAAAAAAACAAAAAACAAAACACACACAAAAAAACTAAGAACTGGCAGAGTTTAAAAAGTATTAAAAAAAATAAGAGAAGTAGAAGAGAAAAGAGATGAGAGTAATGCAAATGAATTTTGGGCAAAAAAATTCAATAACTGGTTTAAGAGAGACAAAAAATGTTAAAAAAAAAAAAGAAAAAGAAAAAGAAACCCATGCAAAAACTCATTGAAATAATTCATTAAAAAACAGAATTGGCCAAATAGAAAAAGAAGTACAAAAATTCATTGAAAAAATAATTTCTTAAAAATTAGAATTGGACAAGTTGAAGCTTATGATTCCATGAGACATTGAGAAATGATATAAACCAATTCAAATCTTCGTCCCTTCTTCCTCCCTCCCTCCCTCCCTTCTTCTTTCCTTCCCTTCCTTCATCTCTTCCTTCCTTTCTTCCTTTCTTTCTTTCTTTCTTCTTTCCTTCCTTCCTTCCTTCCTTGAATTCTCTTACATAAAATGACTAATATATAAATGTTTTATGTGATTGCATATGGATAACCCCATATCATACAGGTATCTCAGGAAGATGGAAGAGGAGAGAAGGAAGGATAGAATTTGGAATTCAGAACTATAAATGAAGGTTAAAATTCTTTTTACATGTATTTGGGGAAAATATTCTTAAAAATTACAATCTTGTGATCCTGTGCTGCCTCATATTTTGGAAACTGTTTCAATAGAATTTTATTTCTTTGCAATCCTATGCTTTTTATTTTATGCATTTAATTTTGGAGGGAAGCAATTGGGGTCATGACTTGCCCAAGTGTCGGAGGCCAGATTTGAACTCAAGTTCTCCTGACTCCAGAGTTAGGGCTCTAACTACTGTACAACCTATCTGCCTCTTCATCCTATGCTTCATCCTATTTTAGGAAAAAAAAGATTTAAAGTAGACTGGATAGCTATTTGTAAGATTTTGATAGGCTGTCACCAAAAGACAGATTAAACTTGTTCTGTTGACACAAAAATGTAGAATTAGGAATGATAGGTGAAGAGTACAAGAAGGCAAATTTATTAAAAAAAATATGATGGAATGGTTGTTTCAGTAGGTAAGGAGAAATCTCCCCTTCCTTAGACTTCGTCACAGAAAATTTCTGTTCCTTATAAAGTGAGGTTTGTTCTCATTAAAATAAAACTGGTGCTTTTTTTTTTTTTTTTCATTTCAAGCTCACTGTATTTTAATTCAACAAATATTTGAGGCACAATGGATAGAGTACTTGGCTTGGCTTGGAATGAAGAAGACATCTTTAGGAGTTCAAATCTAACTTCAGACACTTACTAGATATATGATTTTAGGCAAGTAGCTTAATTATGTTTAGCTGAGGTCCTATGTATGTATGTAAAATGAGCTGGAGAAGGAAATGGCAAAGCACTCCAGTATCTTTGCCAAGAAATTCCAAAAGTGAGGTCACAAAGAATTGAACATAATTGAAACAACTCAACAACAATAAAAATGTATGTCTGTCTCTCTATCTGTTTTTCTGAGGACAGACTAAGCTAAGTACAAAAAGATTCATCACCAGAAGGCTGGACACTATGAATGTGTGCAAGTTGTTGTCCTCTGTACTTGAGAAGGACTAGAATGACATCACTGAGTTGGAATTAATGTGTAGTGTGCTCGACTGTGGCTGATGAGACCAACACAAGCTCTACCACAGGTCAGGCACAAATCATCCAGATAATGGAGATGGTTCTAAATTTGCCCACCTTACATTTCTTTTGAGTTACTGTAATTCTGCTTTACTTATAAAACATAGTATCTTCATTAATGTGGGCATTGATACAGATGGTCCTATGTCAGTCTCTATGTATCACAATTAATTTCAGAGTTTTTCAGAGAAATTTTGAGAGTATACTTGTATCACTTTTTTTTCCCACCTCCTTGCCTAGCACTTTATTTTGCCAAATAATTTTTGAATCTTCCTAAAGCAATTCAGCTGGAAGCAATTCAGTTTCCTGGAGTGGTGTTGGTACAGGTTTCAAGGCATACAATAAGGTCACCATGAAGTGTCTGTAGATCTTCAGTTTGTTAGGTACCTGATATCTCTTCTTCTCCATGTTTTCTTTTACAGTTTCCTAAACACCAAGCTAACTCTGGCATTGTGTATGTCAACCTCATCATCTATGTGTACATACTGGAAAATATACAGTCAAGGTTAAGTGAATTTATACATGGATACATCTATAGATCTCTGTGTATACATAAACAAAACATACATAAATGTGTATATATATATACATACACACATATACATATATAAAAAGTAATCTATACACTTTCTCTGTACCCATCTTTAAATAACTATGTACCTATTGACCAATTTCTACATATCTATCTCTGCAGAACTATCCATCTATATGTTTCTTTTTACACTTATCTCTCTCTCTGTCTCCTTCCTTTCCTCCCTTTCTCTTTCCCTCCTTCCCTCCCTCCCCCTTCTCCCTTTCTCCCTCTCCCTCCCCTTCTTTCTCTCCCTTTCTCTTTCTCTTTGTCCCTCTTCATCTTCTCTCTCTCTCTCTCTCTCTCTTTCTCTCTCTCTCTCTCTCTCTCTCTCCCTCTTCCTCTCCCTCTCCCTCTCCCTTTCCCTCCCTCTCTTTCTCCCTTCCTCACTCCCTCCCTCTCCCTTCCTCCCTCTTTCTCTTCTCTCTCTCTACATGTTTGGATATCTGGAATGGATTTGGATGGGGTGTAGAAGATAGTGTGGGGTGTGAGTATCCTCAGAGATAGTTAAGTAAAGAAATGGGTACAAAATCATTAGTATTTTTCTATAGCATTGACAAAAATCAGGAAGATAATAAAAAATAATAAAAGATAAAATCCATTCAAAATAGTTATAACATGCATAAAAACCTGGCAATTAATTTACTAACACACACACAAGATTATATGAGTACAACCACAAAATGCTCTTCATAATTATAATGGAGATCTTAAAATATTGAGAGAAATTTAGTACTTATGTCTATACCAATATATTAAAATGATTATGATGAAAGTGTTATAAATTCATTTATAGATTTACTATTATAGCAATCTACTTACCAAAACCATACTTCATATAATTAGGCAAGAAAATTCCTCCATTATTTGAAGGAATAAAAGTTCTTAAATCTCAAATAAGAAAAATGTAGGAATAAAGCAGGCAGAGCATTAACAGACTTTGAACTACCTTATGGAGCTATAATTATTGTAATTATTTTGTACACTTCAAAAAATGGCAGAATAGAACAGTAGAAAAGATGGCATAGACAAGGATTTGAAGCAATTGTAATTGTACACATTGTAAACATTTGGCCAGTATTTTACAAACCCAAGAACATAAATTATTGGAGGTAGGGAGATGAGAAGGAATTCTTACTTGATAAGATTGATTGAGAAAATGGAAACACAGGTTAGCAGAAATTAGGTTTATAGTAGCATATTCCACCAAATATCACAATAAGCTCCAAATTGGTAGGTACTTTAAAGATAAAGTGTCAAACTTTAAAAAAAATAATAAAATAAAAGAACGAAAGATTTCCCAACTATGTTTGTGGGGAAATTTTTTTAACCAAAAAGAAGATAGGTAATAATAATCAACAAAAACATAAAATTAAAGAGCTTTGTTAAGGACAAATAGAACACAGTGTTTCTATTGGGCCTATGTCCCAAAGAGATCTTAAAGGAAAGAAAGGGACACACATGTGCAAAAATGTTTGTGGCAGCCCTTTTTATAGTGGCAAGAAACTGGAAACTAAATGGATGCCCATCAGTTGGAGAATGGCTGAATAAGTTATGGTATATGAATGTAATGGAATATTATTGTTCTTTAAGAAATGACCAAAAGGGTGATTTTAGAGAAGCCTGGAGAGACTTACATGAACTGATGCTAAATGAAATGAACAGAACCCGGAGATCATTACACACGGCAATAGCAAGACTATATGATGATCAATTCTGATGAACATGACTCTTTCCAACAATGAGATGATTGATGCCAGTTCCAATGATCTTCTGATGAAGAGAGCCATCTACACTCAGAGAAAGGACTGAGGAACTGAATGTGGATCACAACATAACATTCTCACTCTTTTTGTTGTTGTTGACTTGCATTTTGGTTTTTTTTACTCATTTACTTTCCTTTTTCATCTGATTTTTCTTGTGCAGCAAGATAATTGTATAAATATGTTTACACAAATTGGATTTAACATATATTTTAACATGTATAACATATATTAGATTGCTTACTATCTAGGGGAAGGTGTTGGGGGAAGGAGGGAAAAATCTGAAACACAAGGCTATGCAAGGGTCAATGTTGAAAAATTATCCATGCATATGTTTTGAAAATAAAAAGCTTAAAAAAAAAGAACAAATAGAAGAATCATAGGATATCATATTTTGACTTGAAACGTATATGAGGGGTCACCAGATCTAATTCCCTCATTTTACCAATGAGGAATTTGAAGCCTAGAAAGATTAATTGATTTTTCCAAGGTTACATATTAGCAAATGTTTGAGGTGAAACTTGAATTGGGATCTTCCTGATCTCATGTTCAGTACTCTATCTCATACACCACCTAGAAACATGACAAGTAAGTTTAAATCATGGCCTAGGGTCTCCTTAGATTAGGTTTATGCAAACCAAGTTATCATTGGTGAGAACTTGATTAATCCAGTATAGTCTCTAAGATAAAACTTAGATACAGCTTGTGTCCAGGATCTCCCCTAAAGTGTGTGCATAATAGGATCCTTTCCCACAAAAGTAATCAATGGACAATATGGTACTACATATAAAACAGCTTTAGTTTCACCCTACAGAAAGTACATAAGAAACTAATGACTCTTAGGCAGTCACGAACATAAAATATAAGAAGCATAAATCATTTAAATAGCCTCAACTCTCCCAGAAGGAAATTGAACTTGGGATTTACTGACAAGATAGTTATTGTCATTTTAGTGAATCCTTCTTTCCCACAGATTCCTACACAACCTCTAAAACACTCATAGTAACATTCTGTGGTTTAGACTTTTCCCAGAAGGTAAATATGTTTAATTGCTTGCTGAATAGGCAAAGCTCTTTTCACTAGACTTGTACTGTCTGATCCATCAGCTCTCTTCTTTAAGTAGGATGCTATGTAAGAACCTGTGAACTCTCTCCTTAATTAATTAAAAATAGCATTTATATTGAGTTTTAAAGTTTGTAAGCACTTTTATAAGATATTATCTCATTTTATTTTCACAACTCTGGGAAGTAGACTATTATCACTCTCAATTATACAGATGAAAAAACAACCAGAAAAAAATAAACAACCTAAGTTCCTACAGCTAGTTAAATGTTTGAAAAAGAATTTGAACTCAAGTGTCCTAGCATTTCCCGCTATACCACCTATTTATCTTAATCCTCTAAGGAATTGGACATGTTAGGACATCTTATTTCTCTAGATAGTCTAAGGCTCAAACTCTTGATTTCAGAAAGTATTGAACTTGGAGTTCCCCCACAAGACAACTTTCAAAGCTGGAGCTGTTTAGGAAATCTTTCTTTCTTCAAAAATAGATTCTGGGATCAAACTGCCCTAGAAAGAACAATGTAACCAAAAGATCACTAAAAGAAAGCCAAATTCTGAACAACTGAAAAACCAATAGTTGTCCCTGAGACTCAATAATGAAACATACATCCTTTCTTTCAGCAGAGAATTGGGCTACTAGAGCAGAATATTTTATATATAGTCAGATGTAATCAGTATATGAGATGTTTTTGCATAATCCTTTTCCTAGGGAGGGTACAGTTTTCTTCCTGGGATACAAGAAAATTTAGAAATTCCTATAAATGATTTTGATGAAAAATTTTAAATTAATACTCTGGTGGAGAGTTTCCAATTTAAAAAGTATTTTATACACTTAATATATGTAAAGCTCTTTGTTAAATGATAAAGGAGATAGAGAAACAAATAGAATATGTCTTTACCACTTAGGAGTTTAAAGTGGAATAAATAATAACTATAATACAAAAGAGCATCTCTTTGTTTTTGCTCTCACTGATAGGTCTAATGTATCCATACTTACTCTCTTTCCCTGCTGAATTACTACCCACACTTTAAAGGCCAAATTCCATACCACCTCGTCTAAGTATCCTTCCAGGATCTTCTTTCATAATCAATTTTTAATCAGATCTCAGGCAGCATTTTGCTTTAGGATTCTCTAATGAACTCAAGATGTGATAATATATATTATCTATGTTTAGATTCCATCTCTAATTGATTGGTTGCTATCCTTAATTCAAAGAGAAGACCAAAATCATATCACTATGTTGGGGTCAAAATATACTTGTCTGACTGTGATCAGACCAGCAGGAGTTCAAAAAGAGCTTATTAGTAGACTAGTAACATGCCTAGAAAACATGAGGGAAGGAGCCATGTCTTGAATAAACTCTGTCTCCTTAGGGGCTAGCATAGTTCTCTATATTTAGTAAGTTTTTAACAAATGTTCATAGTTTTAGACTATGTATAAGAAAGGTATGAACAAAGGACTATTAGAATCTAGAATCAGGGGACATTTTAGGCTGCTAAGAATTGAGAAGGCTCAATGGAAGAGATAGATTAATGCCTTTACAATATTTTATACCTCAGATGTGAGATATTCCAGAGAAAACTTTTTGAGGAAATGATTACTGCCTTCCAGAAAAATCCTATGTGTGATTAGGTCATATAACTTTGGGACAAATAATTATATTGCTATTCAACAAAATAAAATTCATGATGTATAAATAAAACTATTGTTATAGACCAAATATGCATGGAAACCAAAATATCTAGCTCTATCATTGTTCTAAAAATCTTTGCCTAGTTTCCTTAATCGGGGCAAAAATACACTTGCTCTTATGTTTATTACTGAAATCCATGGTTCAGCACTACCTAATCCTGGGTTCACATGCTTTGGGCATACATTGATCAAACTTAATCTTTGGGGCTGAACTAATAGATTACTCTTTATTTGGGACACATTACTCCCAGCCTGAGTTAACAATGGGGAATCTCAGAATATAGCTCATGTTTAGGTTTCTAGAGATGTGGATAAAATCAATCTCTGAAGTACATATAAACACTTAGCTTAACAAATTTATTTCTCTGATGTGGGACAGCTTTCATTTCACTCCACAGATAATGCCAAAGATATAAAGGACTCATAGGAGGCCATAAGTCATACAGAAAGCACATAAATGATTCACAGTAATCCATAAGCAATCAATAACATTTCTTCCTAGAGTGGACCTTACTTTCCTGTAAAGTCTTAAACATGTCAGTCTCAGTGCCACTTTGTAGTTTGGCACTTCTCTAAGAAGAAAATTGAAATTGGAGCTTCTAAAAAGGTAACACCTTGATATTATGATGTTCTTTATTCCCATCAATCCACAGTAGGACTACTATAAGATCTTTGATTCCTCCAGAATGGAAACACACCAGGGGATGCTAAAAAAGAAACATCTCTTCCCATCAGACAAACCATATATTGTGATGGTGAATTAAAGAATCCAGGTTCCATAGCCTCATGTGGGTTGTGTGGATAGAATTGTAAATAGAATACCTTTTGTGTTTTTTTTTTCCAGCACTGAAGGTACACATGAACAATCTCAAGACAAGAAACACATTTTTCAGGAGATTCCCTTTCTTTCAATAGAGGATTTGGTCTTTAAGCTCCTGAACTTGTATCATCCATGAGACAATCTCCTAAATTAATATTGTCCAAAAAACTACCTCCTCTTCCCCATAGAAGGGAGGATTTCAAGTAAACTTGTTCAGGAACCTCCCTCTCAGGTCATGTTGGGGAGTATTTGTTAGATTTCTCTCCAAAGCTCAAGAGTAGTGACTCTACCACTCCCCAGCCTATTTGCTGTCCATTCTTATACAACAAAAATTCTATCTTGGGCCCTTAACCCTAAATAAAAAATGAAAAAAATGAAAGTAAAGGGAATTTAAGAAATTGGGGACCAGGAATTCTCTTTTCAGATGATGTGAGTGATCATATTTCCTTCTGACATGTGCTTATTTCGGAGTTACCATTATTGTCTTCTTAGAGTGGAGTGTATCTTCTTTCTCCCTCATACCTATATATCTATTGCGTTCTCTGGTTCATTCTGGGGAGGAAAAAGGGAATGGTGAAAAAGAAAAGTTGAGTCTTCCATAAAGACTCCTTTTTGTCAGGGAGCAAAACAGGTAACACTTTGAGAATTTATTCATCCTCCTTAATCAGTGATTGATGCATAACCTTACCCAGACTCATAATTGTTCAAAAACTCAGATTAGGGGTGAGGGGCATCAAATCAAATAACAATTGCTCCAACCCTTCCACAGAATATATTTGTCTCATTGTGTTTTCTTACCCTCTTCCCACTTACTATCTCACTCCAAGTTTTTGGATAATGTGGGCAATAAATATATCCAATTTGAGAATTTTCTGTTCATCATTTCCAGCTGTAAATTTTGTGCATCCTGGCAGCTTGAAAAAACAGAAGTCAGTTCCCTAAAGCAGTTGTCAAGAGGTACTGAGACAGAAACAGACTATAAAATGGGGCCTTAAATGAACCCCTCTTCTTATTACAAGTAAAAACTACACACATTAGCCTAAATATTTGCTATTTGGTTTAAAATCAATCCTGACTGCAGTCAGTAATTATTGATCATCTTTTCCATGCACAGTTGTAGCTTTAGGGAGAAAAGGGCCTCCATGGCAACTCCTCCTAAAATCCCTCATTTGGGTTCCAGATTGTGAAAGCAGCACACAACCTTGAGTGTGCTTTATGCTTTATGCCTTCTCTTTTTTGTGACCTTGAGAAGGACTGGTGTCTGATTGACTCAAGGTATCCTATATCTTGATCATTGGACTGGTGAGAGATACTTTCAGGCTTAATTTGTTATGATATGTTGTTGGAAAATTTAATTTGTTGAGAAAACATGAAACAAATCAGTTTATTTCATAGGCCTGACATCATTGTCTGCAGGGTGAGAGTGGTTTTTTTAAGGACATTTTTCTCTAGGACAGTGAGGAAATCATGTGGCCTGCACTGCCACCTTGTTAGTTAAGGACAGAAAAGACTTTAATGTTTAGAAAAGCCTCAAGTCTACATAAAAGATAAATTTAATCTTCCCTTAACTAGGCAATCCTTTCTCCTGGGATTATTTAGTTGGCAGATCAGAAGCACCTGGCTTTGAACAGGAACTGAATACAGACATCTGTATTTTCTAGAGACTAAATTAAAGTGTGTGCTCAAGTAGTCTGTACACTTAGACTCTCTAATCCTTTTCTCAAATCTGTCTCACCTGTTAGGTTTGCACTATGATGCATTGGAAGCAGAATAGTTGGGCTATGGGACAAGAAAGTGGAAGAAGCCAACAATAATTCTAAGGTGTGTTTGTGGGGAAAGTTGACAGCTTTTTTCTAATTCTGATATTATCTATAAGCAGCAGTAAAATAAAAAAGAATAAAATCATTTAGGCTGGTGTTCCTAAACTGGATCAAAAGGAGTTAAAGCAGAGGAGCTAGTGAGACCTTATTGTGGCTGAGCAGTGAGGCTCTGGAGTTGGTTACCTAATAGTAATGCTTGAATGTCTGAATTACCTTGTATGTATCTCTTTATTTTGTTCATCTGAAAAAGGTTCATAGTGGGCTATGTTGTAAGTGTGAAATCTTAAGTATGGAGTAGACCAAAGGAGCTGTGTGTGGTGTGTGACTGAGTCATAGTTAGCTATAACTAAATTCCTGGCAATAATCTCTAAATTCTTCCCCAGTCTCTCAAATGGGCCTGCATGAAAGTTTCTAGAGTTGTGGTAATCAGTAGACATGGGACTGTAACAAGGAATAATAGATGCTTTCTAGAATTCTCAAGTTCTATGTATACATATAGATAAGTATAAGGTTTTATAAAGTGGGGGAAATTTCTACTTTGTTTCCTTTTCTTCTGTTTCCCTTGTTTATTTAACTACTCAATGCACTTCATCTCATCAATATTTGCCCTTAACAAAAGACCCAATATTGGCCATTTTCACTTTTTTGAGCCCAATCCCAATTACGGAATGAAAGACTTTTTACCCTATGAAAGTAGTTGGAGAGCTATTTGAGTGAGCTAATAATGTCCTTCCCCTATGGCCTGAAAAAAAAATAGCACATGGACACTCTTGCCTATAGATATATCCAAAATCTCAACAGAAAACATTATGACCATTTGCATATTATAAAATATTTTAGAGAAGAGATATTTTTCTGTATCCATGTTTTGCCTCCTAAATTGACAGCTTGCCTGATCATTTCATTGATCTCACTTTTTTTGGAGCTCCTACATTTGTCACATAACTTAGTGCCTGATTATATACATCTAATATTTTTAACTGCTCTACAAAGTCCAACTCTGATGCCTTATCATGTTGTAATTTGAGTTCAACTTAAAGTCTGCATTTGCAGAGGTTAAACTTTGGTAGGTTCTTTCATTCTGGAAAGACTG
This sequence comes from Sarcophilus harrisii, assembly GCF_902635505.1. Classification (NCBI taxonomy): domain Eukaryota; kingdom Metazoa; phylum Chordata; class Mammalia; order Dasyuromorphia; family Dasyuridae; genus Sarcophilus; species Sarcophilus harrisii. The sequence goes on from NC_045427.1 coordinate 179,485,546, forward strand.
AGTATGGCCCTGGCAACAGACACAAATCTCCTTTTTGAGGACTAGCCCAGTTAAATACAAAAACAAAACAAAAAACTGACAACTTGATAATAATTTTTGTGGCCATTGACAAAAATTGAAATTAAGAAAAATACATAATGATCCTCAGTCATATCTGACTATTTTCCATTTCTATAACAGAATAGTTGGAAAGGGAAACAGATAGTACTAGAATTTATGTAACTTATTAATCTATAAACTTTGATTTAATGATTGGTACTCTATATGTGATTTCTTTCTCTAATAAGCAACTAATATCCATATTGTTGAAGTTGAATCTTATTGGTCTTAACATTCCTATTATAAGCAAAACCAGAAGGAAGAAGAAAGTTGCAGCTCAGTGGAAAGATGGATCATAGGTATTTCATAGGCAAGGTAGTTAGCAAAACTAGTTTTATCATGTGCAAAGGCAACAACAGTTATCATTTCCTGGCATTCCTTATTATTTTAAATCACAGTACTGATGATGAGTATTCCCAAATTAACAAACAAAAGTAATTTAACTTTATACACTAAAATTAGTTGCTAAGGATGAGGAAAGGGAGAAATTTTATGAAGAATTCAATAAAATCATCTGAATCAAATCAACATATATTTTAATATTTAATAACTGCATTGGAAAAGAGGAAAAATGAGGATATGTTGGAAAATACAATTTAAGAAAATAATGCATGACTGTGGTTTATTTATATTGTGGTTTATAAAAATATTTTATTTATTTTATCTATTTTTACAAGCATTTATGACATTTATTCTCTTTCTAATCTTGAACTCTCTAGTTGAACAATTAAAAAGATTCACAACAAACACTAATACTCTAGCCAAAAAAGCAAATTACTACTTTGCTTATGTTAGGTTCTGAATTTTAAATCTATTATCTCTGTAGCAGGGGGAAGATAACTTGTTTCATTGCTTCATCTTTGGACCTCTGGAATCTTTTTTATTGTATTAATCAGAACTTTAAAGTCTTTCAAAGTTGTTTTTCCTTATAATGCTATTGTTATTTTGTAAAATATTCTACTAGTTCTAATCACTTCACTCTTCATCAATTCCTACTTTCCTTTGAAGCTGTAAATGTTCCTCTTACTTATAGCACACTATTATGAGTCTTCTCTTTTTTAAGAAAACAGCAGTTGCTGAAAATGTCAAGAACCAAACAACATCACAAAAATAAAGTAGGATATATGATATATTTTAACAGACTGAAAAGGAACTATTATTTGATATGGGAGTTAATCCTTAATCAATCAACTGTCTATGTTATTCTAACATTGATTTATTTGAATAGATTAAAAAAAAAGAAAAGTTAGGACAAAGAGAAAGTCCTCAAATACTTATCAATGAAAATTGGGAAATGGATAATAGAAATAACATTGACCCCAATTATAATAGTCTTATACAGAAGTTTAACCAATAAATATACTGTCATAATAAGAAGGCAAAAAAGAATGCAGAAAACATTTTACTTGCCAAACAAAAAGAAATGAAGACCAAAGGCAACATTGCTTTACAATATAGACTTTTTAAAAAAAATCTTATGAAGAAAGATTTTGGATGATTATCAGCAAGATCATATTGTAAAACAGGGCAGCAGTGGAATATAGGTCCAATTAAAAACATTTGTCAAGAAGCTCAACTAAGTACCCAAAATGTCCTTAAGAATGAAACACAACATAAAGGAAGCTGAAAAAGAATAGGGAAAGGTAAAATGAGAGGAAGAAAAAAGAGGAAAGAAAGGAGGAAAAAAGGGGAGAGGAGTAGCAAACTGTTAAGAGCAAGAGGGAGTATATATATTCTAGTGAAGCCAGAAATTTAGTCAAAAAGTGGAATGAAGACATGGTTGGCCTTGGCATTATCCTTAAAATGGGGGTTCTGAGAGGAAATTAAAAAAACACTCAACAATGAATGATATAAATATGTAATTTCTCATCTATTAAAAATCCTTATGAGATATATCAATTTTGTTGTTGTTATTGTTGTTCAATTGTTTTAAATGTGTTTGACTCTTTATGACTTGATTTGGGGTTTTCTTGGAAAAGATAGTGGAGTGGTCTGCCATTTTTCTTCTCTTGCTCATTTTACAGATGATGAACTAGAATTAGGTGATTTGTCCAGGGTCAAAACCTAGTAAACATTTGAGGTCAAATTTGTACTCAGGAAGCTGAATCTTTCTGAATTCAGGCCTCACACTTTATCTTGTGTCACCTAGTTGCCTATTTATCTAATTATCTATCTATAAATCTATAAATAGAGAACAAACTTGATGAGGGTATTAATAAGAAACAAGCAGACTTTTGGAAGTAATATTCAACAAAGAACCACATCTTAACAAAATCAAAATTTTCTGAAAGATTTAAAAAACACAATAAAATCTCATTATGCTTATTGGTTGTTGACTATAAAAAAGCATTTGGTTCAGGAAAGCAAAAAGTCTTCTTAAAGACAATTTTTCTATAAGATAGCTTCCCCATATATATATATACATATATATATATATATCATTCAAGAATCTCTGAAAGATTCAATTAAAAATATTTATTAAGCACCTACTATATACCAGGCACTATGTTAAATGCCAAATAAAAGAAGGATAATCATTGCTTTTAAGGAGCTTATAATCTAATGAGAGAAGTCTGAACAAAAGGAAGCTGAAAATATGGGGAAGGCCAGCAGGGAGTCCCCAACAAAGGGATATGATGTTTATGGAGTTCATGCACTACTAATAGAACAACTTATAAAACTGAGAGAAGCAAAACAATTGATGGAAAATGAGAATTACTTGGAAAATTCAAAGCTCTTTTTGAGGGAAAGCTTTGGGAGGAGTTGACTGTTCTAGCCTCCAATTCTCCAATTAAAGGCAGAGGCCCTTAAAGATCTGAGATAGTGTTAAATATCAAAAAGGTGATTCAATCTGCATAGTAATGCAATTTCTGGTGATCAGTTTATTCTGGGAGAGTTCTGATGTTTCTGAATAGGAGTCCATGTGAAGCAGAGCAGGTGATGGAAAATGGAGAGCAAATAGAGATCTGACAAAAGAATTTGCTTTGTTCAATGATCCTGTGTATAAATAATAGATAAGGCATAAAACATGCATATATATTCTTAACAAAGGTATTTGTCAATGTGAATGAGATCCAGCATGGAGAACTAGTTGAAGAAGGTTATCCTATAGAGCATAGGGTTTTCTAAAAGTTCTCATTAGCAGATGGTATCTTACTGGTTATATGAAGCCCTGGGACATTGCAGAGCCTCTTAAAAGATATCCATTATCATTTTTTACTGTGTCCATGCTGTTTCTTCAGCTCAAAATTAAAGAGCATGCATATTAGTTCAATGTACTTAATTTAGTCTTATCCTAGCTTGCAACTAATTACCAGGAGACATTAGAAAAGTCTTTGTCCCATTCTGGGTCTCAATTTTCTTGTCTGCAAAATGAGGGCGTTGGTATAGATGATCTGCCAACTTTGATATTCTTTGACTGCAAGTTGACCAGAGAAGCACTGGATCAACATCTCTGATTGATTACATAAGGACATTACCTTGCCCTTGTGTATTACCTTGTGATACATTGTGAGCATTAACCTGTTGCTAAGTCCTATTGACAGAAATGATTCCATGTTTGATCACTGATTATCTATGGATCTACTAAGTGGTTTAACCAGCTTAATACAAGTCAGGCACATAAGGCTCTCCTGATCATAATGAGTTTAGTAAATTTTTCTAATTATAGTGTCCTTATGATCAATAAGGGGTGGTGGTGGTCATAGGCAGCTCACTCACTATTCCTAATGTCCTCTTCCCAGTTGATCCCCATGCATCTTTCTAGAAATAACATACAGATATAAGGAAAGAGATACACAATCAAGAACTTACTGGGTTGAACATGCTACCAAAGTCCAAATAACTGTCCATGATGATCTTTAAGATTTGCACACTTATTTACATGTCTGTGAGTAATAAACAACCTGATGTCATCCTGGAATATTGGTGTTCTTTCTTGCTACCTTATTCCACAATCTTCTCACATCATTCCTTGGTAGGTATCTAGGCTGACCTGGCTATTAAAAAAAACCCAAACAATTCTTTTATTTAGCTAATATGATAGAACTTGAGGGAAAAAACCAGAAATAATGAGACATTTCTGGTCCTTGTTCAATGTGACATAATTCAATGTGGCAGTAATCCTTAAATTTTATCTATAAATCCTTCATACTTTTGCTGTATCAACTTTAAATTTTTTTTGAGGGGCATGTGATCCATTTCCCACCAGAAATCACACAAATAGAAATGTTTCTAAGGTAAACAAAAAAGTTGCAATTTTGTGCTGAATTAAATATGATGAGATTCTAGAAACTTAAGGAAATGTCAAATAAGTGGGTCTTTCTGATAACACTACCATAGTCTTTAATGGTTTATCTATTCTATGTGGCTTCATCATATGCTGATTCACTCATTTGAATGGGCTAAAGTAGAAAATTATAGCTGATTATGGCTATTTTCCTAATAGTAACAAGGGACAAATCTCATTTAGAGAGGAATTTCTTGTTGTAAGAGGATTATTAATTGCCATTATGAAAATTTAATAATTCTAGTTCTTCCATTATCAGTCAGAATGTTTCAGCATGTCATTTAATCCTGAAAAAAAATTTCCTGAATGAAATGAAGGTGAAGTATACTGATATTCCCTCTAACTTGAAAATTCCATTCTTCCACATATACATCCTTTAAATTTAATTGTAGAGAAGTGGCAAATGACAAGCCCTGAGGCATCCACTGCTTTTGCAAATAAAAGAATTCAATTTTCCAGCATAGAAATAGTTTGGAGAGTTTGCTAGAGTGATAAGCAACAGCTTAGTGATTCTCTTCTTTTGGGAGAGTTTATAGTGACTTCATTTTATCAGTTAACATTTATCTAAGAATTACTATATAGCTAATACTCTCCTGAGGGCCATGAAGATAATAAAAGATTAAAATAGGTCTTGGAGTCTTCAATATTTGTAGGAAGTTAATACATAGAAACATGAAACAATCAATGAACAAAAAGTAGCATATGTTCTGTACGTTTTCTGAGACTTATTGGAGACATGAGTTATAGGATGAACAATGCTATTCAGAAAATCAGAGATATGCCAACATGGAGGCTCAATACATAGACATTCTTATTGGAGACCTTCCTGGGAAAATATTGTAAATACAAGTCTCTGTGAAAAAGTTAGCTACTGGTGAGTATTTTCAGTGTTCATAAACTCTGATATACCTTGTATTTGCTTTCCTTAACTTATTAAAAACAAAAACAAACAATAATTCCCTCTTGTATTATGAGTCATGTATCTAATGCAAAAAATTAGAGAAGTTAGTGACCGGTCTCTAAGTTTGTGGGTACTAGATGCTGAAGTTCTGAGATTATTTATTTGGGGCCAAATGAGCCAGAGAAACGAAAAGTTTCCCAAAGTATACTCAGCCCTTTTATATCAGGAGGGACACTTGGATATGAGGTCATAAGAATAATGGGAAATAAAATAAAATAATGGATTCGGATTATGAAAACTCTTGAAATCACTGTTTCCCTGTGAAACAATTGTAACCTTCTGGATGGTTCAAATGAAATCTTCTTGGAAGTTTGGATAGAATTTTTGATTTTGTCAAGGGTTCTTATAAATGGCATCATACTTTTTATTGTATTTTGAAAAATCTAATGTAGGCATAAACTTTAGGAAATATAAGAAAAGCATGTTATTTTATATTTTGTTATTTGAGATATGAATGCTGACTAGTGATTGCCACTTTTACTTCTCTTCCTCTTTGATTAGAAAGAATGTTAGATTTAGAGCCAGAAGATCTGGGTTTAGAATTCCATTTTTTCTACTTGTTATCTTGTCACTTTGGACAAATGACTATCCTTCTCTGAGTTTCACATTTTGGTATGTGTAAAATTAAGGCTTGAGTTGGATAATCTCTTAAATTCTCCTCCAGTTCTAATTCATATATTTATAATGTTTTTTAGTGATCCCATGCAACTTGGGATCTCAGATTGGGTTTCTTACTGAGATGAATTATCTAGGTTCAAAGTACTCTCTGGGTTCATACTGTTAAAACTATAGTTTACAAGTCCCCATCTATGAGTTTATCTTTCAAAAGTTTGTTAGGGGACAGGATTACCTTAGAGTGAAGAGGAAAGGAACAAATATTTATTAAGTACTCACTAAATGCCCTCACTTTCCAAATATTATCTCAGTTTATCCTTAAAACAACCCTATGAAATGGATTCTATTATTATCCCCATATTACACGTGAGGAAACTGAGACAAACAGAGCTGAAGTTAATTGCTCTGGGTAACAAAGTTAGTAGTAAGTGTCTGAAGTCATGTTTGAACTCAGATCTTCTTGATTTGAGGTGAAGCTCTCTATCCACTGTACCATATAATTACTAGACTAATAAGAAGTTTTGCATTAAAGCATTCCTCTACAAATATAGGGCTCAATCTGTTATGCCACAGTTCCTTTCTAATGTCCTGACCCAGTTTCCCTAATTGTCCTATTCAGTTACTCTGCCTCAGGTTATAACCATTCCCTCTTAATGTTAGGATAAAGGTCTTATATCTTAGACTTAGGCTATAATCATTCCCTCTTAATGTTTGATGGGATAAAGGTCTTTATTCATTTTAGACATCATTGGAGTATCAGGACCCTCTCAGGTAGCTCCCATTATGTCATCTTAGATGCCTCCCCCCATTACGTCATCCCCATCCAGGTACCTCCCCCATTATGTCATCGGTCTTGTTACCCTATAAAAGAATCTTCTATCTGACATTCAGGGCTGGATTCTTTGAGACAATAGTCTCATTCAGCCTTGGGACCAACCATGGATCCATTTGGTCCCAGTAAATCCCTCCCATTTAATAAATTATTAAAATACTCTCTAATCTCTATTTTTCTCAGTTTCTTGCATTACAAATCTTATTCAATTATACATATCATAAATAAGGAGAATGAGCAAGTATGGGGATAACATATGAAGGCTCTTCAACATGGGTAATACATGGTCTCTAGTGTTGTACCCTTTATGCTTCATCATGATGTACTTGTAGACTGCTCCCATCTTTGCAGAATGTGGCATCTCTGTTTGACTGAGCATGTGGCTCCATTGCTTGACTATAGTCTTTTCCACTTCCAGTTTCTGGCTCAGTTTTAGATGTCAGCTAATGTACTTTCAAGCTCTTAGAGGGAGAACTAGATCTGTTACCCTAGGACAAGTGGGAAGATTTCCAAGTTCCTTTCTCTTTCAGAGTCTAAGCAATAACACTGTTCCAGGGGCTAAGCTCTCTGTCTTAATGATTCCCTTCGTAGAAGATTCGAGTTCATGAAGTCATATCTTTCTTTGGCTTTCCTTCTAATGCCAAAAGCAAATCCATCTTCTACAATGATGCACTTCTGCTACCAGATGCCATTGATATAAGTTCTTTTATCACTTTTGAACTCCTTCTAGTTGGCACAAATAAATAAATAAAAAGAGGTTGAGAAAAATGAAGAAGAAAAAAGTTACCAAGGCATTCCATTTTCTATCATTTCTTCCAATTCTTATTTGGATCTCTCCATTCTTTCATAGACAAATAGGTCATATGAATTTTCTGATACCTTTAATTTTGTTAAGGTGATTAGGAAGCTGACACTCTGCTATACTATGAACCCATGAAAGCATAATTTGAAAATAATTTTCTATTGGCTATGACATTGGTATTCAAGCAACTTTTGTATCGGTATTTGCACACACATACAGGTGTGCATGCTTTTATGTGTGTGTATGTATGTGTGTGTGTGTATTTCTGTGACTATATAAATTGGTTATGGATTTATTTTCAACTTCACCTCTGGATCTTTGGATAAAATGCATCAACTTCTTCAAATCTTTGATATAGGCTATAATAATTACCAATGTGTCTGTCTCCACAGTTTAAGTAACATGGGTATCATTTTGGCCCTTCCAATCCACATGGATTTGACATTTGATAAATGTCAAGATACCAAATGCAATTGGACTGGCTCATTAGAATTACTGTCTCCCTATCATTAAGTAAACTTCAATAGATCTTGGAAGAATCAGTCCAACCAAAACATTTAGTCCCAGTTGCCACCACTGATATAGAATGGCATGTAGCAAGGACCCTAACAGCATGAGTGGAGACAATTAGACAGGTCTATATAATAAGTAATTCTACATGTGGAATAATTTGAGGTATCCAAGAAATCTTTCCATCCTCACCTTTCTATTCCTACATCATCTCCCATCATATCTCTATTCTTTATTCTGTTAAGATACAGAAAATTCTGGGACTAGTCAAAAAGAACACATCAGCTTGGCAATTTTAGCCTGACAAGTAGGCTTTTTTGTATTCCTTTGTATTCCTTGGCAGCTGCCAAGTGCACTAGAGCCAGGCAAAAGTTGTCTAGGGCCAATGTGAAGAATATTTGTGCTCTTAGGGAATCTTGGTGAGCATACAGTCATAAGACAAAGCAGCTATGTGGTACAGTGAATAGAGTACTGGACTTGGAATTAGGAAGATGTGAGTTTAAACCCTATCTTAGACATTTTTGAGCTGTGAACCTTTGGAATTTATGTAATTTCTATCTTACTCACTTTCTTCATTTGTAAAATGAGGATAATAGTATTAATCTTCCTCAGGGTGTTGGGAGGATAAAATGAGATAATATTTGTAAAATGCTTTACAAATCTTAAGTGCTATGCAATTGTTAGCTTTTATTATTATTATTGATGTCATAATTATTAGTATTACAATAAGAAAATAGATATCTGTTGCTGAAGAGGTTAGCATTAAGTGTATGTGGTAGAAACCTGGGATAGTATTAGAGTGGACAGTGATGTATCAAGTAGGCATAGCAAGGGTGTCCTACTGGAAACTCAAATATGGGGGCAAGATCCTAGGTACCTAAGATGTAGGTCACAGAATAGGCAGTCATAAAATCATGGGACAACAAAGACTATAGGGTTCAGTAGTTCAGCTAGGGAGAGTGAGTCCCCAGGAGTGACTTGCCTGGAGTTAAATGGAAACTTAAATCTATACCTTTTAACTCCTATTTCAGGGTACTTTCCATGATGACAGACCACATTTCCATAATAAAAAAGATATGGTAGAAGTCAATAATAAGAACTACAACACTTAGTGAGTGAAAAACTTGGCCTATAATCCTGAAGTGAATTTTTAGTTATACAAATGGAACTAGGTTTTCAGGTCCCACCTTCCAAAGGCATCAGGAAGAAAGGGAATGTTATATGAGTCTATTAGGTAAATCACTTCTGAATAAATGGGTGATAAAACTTTGAGCTCTTGTATTTTTAAAATTATATTTCTTTTGTTTTTAAATTATTGAGCATTTATTGCTTGTCCCTCTCATTTTTTCCTACCCTCAGAAAACAAAACAAAATAAAAAATCCCTTGTAACAAAGATGCCCAGTCAAGCAAAACAAACCTCCATATAAATCTTATTCATGGCATATTTAATCTATCACTTCTCTGTGTATCATTCTTTATCATGAATTCTCTGGAATGGTCATTAATATCAGTGCCCTAATGGAGTTCTTTAAAATTTCCAAAGTGTTTTTTCCTTCCCTTCCCTTCCCTTTCTTCTTTCCCCTTCCATTTCTTTTCTTTTTCCTTCCCCCTTCCTCCCTTCCTTTCCTCCTGCCTCCCTTTCCTCTTTCCTTCTTTCCTTCCTTCCATCAGTTTGTAAAAACATACACAGGTTTTCCTGAAATTATTTCATCATTTCTCTGAGCTCCTATTCATTGATAAATCACAGAATCTCAGAAAATTTAAAATGGACCTCAGAGATCATTTAGCCCAACCCAGGTCTGAAGAGAAATCTTCTTAATAACGTGCTTGTTGACTAGTCATCCACTCTTGAAGACTTCCAAGGACAGGTTTTCTAGCAAAGGCCAGAAGACCAATTGTTGGGATTGTTATAGAATCAATGAAAAGATATTTATAAAATTCTTTACTATAGATCTATACACACACACATACACACATAATTTACAAACATGAAAGTGAGTTATTCCCTGTCCTTAAGGAGCTAGTGTTCTTTTAGGGAAACACTATAAGGAGAAATTTATAAAGGGGTGGTGGCTAGAAAAAGGTCTTTTGGTCTGGGAAGTCACAGGAAGGGTGAATGGATCCACAATGGCAGGAGATTGACATCCTTCTGAAGAACTTCTACTGTTGATTTGATTGCTGTTTCTTGTAGAGGGTCACAGTCAGTGGGGAAACTCTGGGTAAGCTATAAGACCCTTCAGCCCAGAGGGAACCTGCAGACAGTGTCTGGTTAGACTCCCCATCTCCCTTAAGGGTTCTCAGCCTTCTTAAGAAGTCAGGGGGCGGTGACATCTGTGTTAAGATTGAAGCAGAGTGATAGCAAATGGAAGAGTGATACAGGTGGCAAACTACATACAATAACAAGTTGTTTATGTGGTCCCATGTGCCCAGTCTTGTTTTTGTTACATTATAAAAAGGTAAAAGCCCTTGAAATAAATGGACTCCATTTTTCCACCACTCTCAGGAGTCCTGCCTCATCACTTCTCCACTAGGAAGGTATATTTTAATCACCCCAGTGTGGGGGCTCTAGAAAGCAATGGTATGTTTTGTCACCCCAACTTGGGGGCTCTAGAAAGCAGGACTCAATATTTTAATCACCCCAATTTGGGGCTCTAGAAAACAGGACACAATAGTTTCTAAAGCCAGATGTATAAAAGAAGTGGGAGAAGAGAAATGTTATGCTATGACAGAAAGATAACTTACAATGAATCATGGTCAAGGGTGGGTACCAGTTAAATAATATAGACTCTCATCAACCAGAACACAAGTTCTAAGGTACAAGGGCTTAACTTCTCATGGGCATTGTCACTGGCAGTCCAGTTTGAAGGGGTCCACAATAGTCATAAAAACAGAATATAAGATGGAAGGGAGAAAGCAGAGATAGGTTGGACCTCATGGTATCTGGGGTCTCTTTCAATCCCAAAATTTGGTCATCTCTGAGAAATTCTGAGGCTAAGAGAAGGGAAGTGATTTTCCTAATGTGACTTAGGAATTTGAATCCATGCTGCTTGATTCTGAATGCAGTGTTCTTTCTATTACATTATGAGGCATCTCCTCAAATGGAGATGAGATACTTTATTTATAGTTTGAGCAAAGCCGACTTAGCCAGTTTGGGGTTATGCAAGTGTGAACGAATTGTTTTCACTTGAACAAAGCAGAGTGACTTTATTTGGATCTGTATAACTCAAATATGTCTGACACAATAAACTTCAACCTTGGCAAGACTGTAGTCTTTGATTAAGGAGGGAAAAGCTGAGCTTAACTTGAAGAAAACCAGTTAAGTGTTCTTAATGTGATAAAGTACAAAATGATAGATCTCATCCTGGCTGATGGAAGGATGTTTTTGCCAGGTTTCTAGGTCAATTCAAAAAAGGCCACTGCAAGTATGATTGCCTTCCTCAATGCAGGGAGTTAAATGGTACTGACTAAAACCTTTCTGTAATTTCCTCTCCTTTTACTTCCCTTCCCTTGTTGCTTATATTTTAAAAGAAGGAAAGTAAATATAAATAAGCATAAGAATTTTGTAACTTCATCCTTAGGCTAAGAATGTCAGAACTCAGATGATCAGAAAATGCCAAGCGGAAGTTTTGTCCATAGGGCACTGACAACTGGATAGTGACATGCATATGTATGTAGAATATTTAATATCTGCATTTTTTTTTGTAAGAGTGATATATTAAGCACATGTAGTTTTGTAGACCTACATATGACTTCAGGAAAATCTGATTAATTAGAATTGATACTATTTAATTAGAATTTAATTAAAATTGATTATTTAGAATTGATTATTATTTAATTTTAACAATTAGTAATGGTTTAAATAGTAATAGAAATTACTATTTAGAATTTATACTATTTAAATACTATATATTGGTACAGGTTCAATGGTACTATTGCTCATAGCATAATATTCACAAATTATCAGAGCTAGAAGGAACTTAAGAGATCGTCTATTCTAAATGCTTAATTTTATAAAGAAGGACACTGGGGTAATATATTGGGAAAAGAACTTAAGTTCAAATCATACCTCTGCTATATTCTACCTTGGGACCCTGGATCACATCACTCTTTCTGGGACTTATTTTCTCCTTTTAAAAACATGGGGGTTAGACTAAATGACCTAGAAGATACTTTCTCCTTTAAAGTTATCCAAAATAGCTGGAAGAATGGAAGGTATTTGATTTGATTTTACTGAAGTCATATAACCAGCAAGGTCAAAACATCAAAGGAAAAACTTTTCAATCTTGCACTGCAATAATAATAAAAAATAATTTGAGCACCCTCTCAATATGTATATTTACTTATATGTAAATTATAAATTTGTAATACTTGACTGGAAGCTAAATGGGGCAGAGGATAAAACACTAGGTTTAGAGTCAGAATGACTTGCATTCAAATCCAGACTGGGACATGTAATCTGCTATATAATGCTAAGCAAATCAATTAATCTCTACCTCCCTTAGTTTTCTCATCTGTAAAAAGGAAATGATAATAGCACTCATATTCCAGAGTTGTTGTAAGTATAACATGAGATAATATTTGTGAATAATTTTGAAAACCTTAAAACACTGGAAGCATGCTATTATCACTACCACCACCACCTCCTTTTAATTATGCATCTTTGACATATACTCTCAGGTATTTGTCAACTCTCACTCACACTGATAAGCTGGATAGCCAGAAGGCTGACACATCTCCTCTGCACAATTCTAGAAGTATCCCTAAGGCATTGGGGGGCTTTTCTCTAATGCTAGAGCTCTGTGATTTCCCCTAGGTTATTAGTTTAGAATCAATTTAGTCAGTCAACCTTAGTTTTTAGAAAGGAATATTTACTAAGGTTTTCTTCTTAGTAGAAAACACCTCTTCAAAATTCTGCAACACATTTTCCTACAATCACATACAGAGTCCAAGGGAAAAAGTTGGCTCAACGTTAGGAAGCAAAGGAAGACTATCTTCTGGAATCTCTCTCTCCTGGCCTTTTAATTTAAACATTATTATTATTAACACTGATTGGCCATTTTATACATTTATACAAGACTATGATTAAGATTTTTAAAAATTTTTAAGTCAATTCAAACACTCTTCTTGTATAATATGACTGTACTTCATCTAGTGGACAATCAGAGACATTGAGTTGATAAGGCTTTTCACACAGTTAGATGCCTTTTAATTAATTCAGTGTAGATGTGGTAACTTCACTGGGTAAAATATGAGATTCTAAAATTTTATCACTTACCCTTAGTTGAGGTAGAACAATTTGATTTATTCCACCAACCCTTCCATTCTTATTTACAGGGATATGCTGGATTTGTGCTGGAATAGTTCCAATGGACTAAACAGAATCTGATTATTAAATTTTCAGGGTGAACATTTACTCTTCAAAATCAATAAATACCCTAAATTGGTTTTTTGTATTATTTTGTTGATTTCTAAAATTAAGAAAGTGTTGGAAGAAATGTCAAAAATGTAAATTAAATTTAAAAGTGTGTTGACCTTACTACTTTCTTTTTGGGGGGGGGGTGATGAGGGAGGTATAAACATTTACCTTTACAACATTGCTTACATACATTATAAAATGTAAAAACATAAAGGATAAAAATCAAGATAAAATGATTTTAGAGTCGATAGAGAGTCATTGAAGTTTATTGATGAGGGAGAGATTACATTAGTATATCTATGATTAAGAATCATTTTGGCAGCTGTGTGAAGGATTAGAGGGAATAGAAATTTGAATTGAGAGAAATTATTGCAATGGTGTGGTTGAGAAATGATAAGGACTTGAAGTGGAGGCTATTGGAAGGAAAAAGAAGAAAAAGATGTAAAAGTTGTTATGAAGGTAGAACCCGCAAGACATGACAATTGGTTGGAGGCATGGGAAGAAGGGAGAGAGAGAGATTGAGGATGATAGCAAGGTTAATCAGTCAACTAGAATTTATTGAGCATCTACTGTGTGCCAGGCACTGAATTAAGCCTTGAGGATACAAAGAAAGGCAAGACATCCTTACTCTCATGGAATTGATAGTATAAAGAGAGACACAGCATTCTTTTGGAAGAGTAGATTGCAACTCATCCACAATTATTTCTGCTCTTCTATTTACTCTGTCCTCCACAAAAGGGAAGGTATGGGACTTTTAGTTACTTTTCATTGTCAACATTTAGAGTCTAGCTTCTGAAAGTGCTTATCCCAATCTGGATATGAGAGAATGGGGGCCAGATACAGTAATAGAATATTTGTAAAGGCATCTATGTAGTTGCTGCTATGAATGTTTGGAAACTTGAGCTTGCAGAGTGGAAAAACTAGTGTGGAGACTTTGGGAAGATAAATATAGATTGGTTGTTTTGGAGATGAACTACCCAAATTATTCACTGTAGCAGGTCTAGATGTGACACATTTGCCATTTTCTCAAAGGCTGATAATAAGCTCCTAAAATAAGCTGATGGCCCCTTGGGGTAAGTCCCTGAAAGCCCAGGAGCCCATTTCTTCAACTTTGTAGACCACTTTCATAGAAAATAGATCAATGAGCTTCAGCCCAAATTTAGTTTCAAATTTTACCTTCGACAATTAATAGTTTTGTGGTTTTAGCCCCATCAGTAATCTTGTATAAACCTCAATTTCCTTATTTGTGTATTAAAGTAATAATGACACCTACCTCACAGGATTGTATTGAAGAACAAATGAGATAATTTTTGCAAAATGTTATGCAAACCGTAAAGACCATGAAATATGAGCTAAATGGAAGAACTAATTCTATGAGCTTCCATACAAGTGTTCTTTCCATTATATATATTTCCATTATACCCTGATGCTACCTTGCTAGGATTTTCTGTGGTCCTTTCCTATTAATTAATTTGGCAAAATAATTTTAAGGGATATTTTAGACTAAAATCATCTAGACTACATTTTCCTTTCCTTTTCATCTTTTTCTTCTTCCTGTCTTCTCATCCTCTGGTTAAACTATACAAGAATAAAGGAAATAAGTATTTATTAAGGACTTATTATGCTTCAAATACTTGCTAAGACCTTTATAATTTTTTTATTTGATCCTTACAAAAATCCTGGGAGATAAGTAGTATTTTTTATTTTCCACTTTACAGTTTAGGAAATGGAGGAGGCAGAAATAAGATGTTCTCAAGGTTAGGACTACTAAGTATCTGATCATTGGTTTTGACTCCAGGCCCAACATTCTCTCCACTATCCATATGATGACTTATGATAATGATGGTGATGATAATGATGATGCTCTTGTCACATCTGAAACAATGTGCTCAATTCTGAGCACTAACATTTGGGAAGGTTATTTATAAGTTGTAAAAGATGATTACCTAAAGGTCAAAACATCATATTGTTATGCCACAGTCTCCTTGAACTGTTCTACCTCAGTTTCCCTGCACTAGTTTCCTTAATTGTCCTGACTGAGTTTCCCTGAATTGTTCTACCTCAGTCTCCTTAACAGTTCTGCTTCAGTCCTCTTAGTTGTAAACTCCCCCCCCCACTCTGGTCCATTAAGACTGAGGACCATTTGCTCTAAGGTTATAAATTGTCAATGTGAGACTCAAGATGAGGGGGAGATCAGACTTCCTGACTCCTAACTCCTTCTGCCCTCAAGAATTTATGACATTATCCCTCTAAAATATTCCAAAAGATGAGACTATCCTGGATACCTCATTGACATCTTTACTTCTGTGTATTCAAACATTCTGACTCTGGCTTCCAGTTTCCCCCCATCCTGCTAGAACCAAATTTATGGTCTTGAAACTTCCTACTCTCAATGTTCTGATTCCACCCCTGCCTTGGTCTACCCCTGTCATGTCATTGAGAACTCACATTCACCACTGGATACTTTGAGATGAGAGTCCTGTTCAGTCAATTATATTCTCCAATTAATAAAATATTAAAAACTCTCTAATCTCTATCTTGCCTCAGTTTCTCTGGCATTACAATATAAATTTATTAAAAGAACTAGTAATTCTTAAAGGTGACTCAAGGGGGCATAATAGGTGTCTTCAAGTATTCAAAGAATCATCATGGAAAAAAGAGATGAGAATTTTTATATTCAGTCTCAATGGAGAAAATCAGCCCCAAGGAGTAGAAATTATAGAGAGATTCATTTAGTTTTGATGTCAGAAAAACTCCCAATGAAGGGGATTGATAACAGTACCTCCCCAGGGTTATTTTGAGAATCAAATGAGATAATACTTATAAAGGACTTTGCAACCTAACAGCTATGTAAATGCTAACGATTTGTTCTTAGAGCCATCCAAAAGTTCAACCAAGAGATAATAGTTCTAATTCATTGCAAAGTCTTCAAATAGCAGCTGATTGATATTTATCTAGTATGATTTAATAGGCATATTTTTGGAGGTTATGAATTGCACTAGATGGCTACTGATATTTCTTGTGACTAAATTTTTGTAATTTTATGAAAACAGAGGCAATCCTTTGGATTTGGGAACACTATAGCTATTTTATTTTCTCAAAATATTATGTATCAGATTTTTTGGGGACATAGGTATATCTATAATATACATTATAATAACCAAGCCTAGACCCAGAAAATAGCTGATAAATTGTTCCTTCTTTGCAGAGAGGGCAGATTGTGGGTATAACATGTTGCAGGTATTGTCAGACATGATTGATAAGTTGATTTGTTTTGTAGAAATGTCTTTTTTTTTTTTTTTGTTACAAGTAAAAGCTGCCTGGCATGATGGACACAGGAATGAATGCAATATGTGTGTGTTTTGTGTACACACACACACACACACACATATATACACATATATTTATGTTTTAGTAGGTTATTCAAAGTCTTTAATGATACTGGCATAGAGAGTGAGGATGATAACTTTATGCAAATCTACCTCATTTAAATCCAATTCATGAGCAAGTCAAGACATTACTTATGTTAGTGGTCCTCTGAAAATGAAGAATGAACAATAATAACAACTCTATATATTACACTGTGCATATGTGCATACGTTTGTGCACATGTATACAGATGCTAGGGTAAAAAACGATAATGATATCAGTGACAAAGCTTATCCCATGAAGTGATTTCTTTTTGAAGGTGGTTATATTACTTCTAGCTGTGCTGTCCATAATATATCTCTTTGTATTCCTATTATCTTGTCCTGAGTAGCTGATGAAGAAACATGAGCTGAGTACTGATTTGCTAGGGATTTCAAGTGAGTCTCTTCAGCAACCTTCATGACAGAATAAGGTTAGGGAACTTTGGTCATCACTATGGCAAGCTGTCAATGATGATATACTGATTGAACAATACTAATCCTGAGCACAGGATCATTGCTCTGATAGATGAATTCATTAGCTTTCTCCCAGGGGTGTAGAAAGAAAGATATATTCAAGAGTATTCTGAATCTATTAAACAACAAAACACAGAAATAGTTTTCAAAATTAAAAAGCTGCTTATTTTCAAAACACCTTTTCTTTTTTCCATTGATGGTCTTTGTCATCACCCTTATTTAATGTGAATCTAGAGTTCAAAGAAAATAATTTCAGTGAAAAATGGTGTTTTGAGCCCCAATAATAGTACACATTTAGAAAGCACCTTAAGACTGGGAGAGTACATATATTATCTCATTTGATCCTGACAAAAATACTAGGAGGTATTATTATTATTATTATTATATTATTATTATTATTATCCTCACTTTACAACTGAGAAAATTGAGGCTGACAAAGGTTAAGTGACAGGTTAGATTTCCTTACTTTACAGATGAGAAATTTCATTGAGGTGGTCAGAGATTCAGTGACTTGCCCAGGATCACACTAGGAAGTAACTGAGGCTGGATTCAAATTCAGAACTTTTTGACTCTAAGTCTAAATGTTTGGTTTTCTTTAAAATTATTCCAAGGGATTAATGAGGGGGGGAAAGGGGTTTGATGTATACCCAAATGTTTATGACAACTCTGTGTATATGTATGTATTTTAACACAGAACTAATAAAGTAGATAACCAGTGATTTTTAGAGTTGGAAAAACAGAATATAATACATGAATTCTATGTAATATTACTATCATATGAGTAATGATGAATTTGAAAAATTGAGAGAATGAGAACTGTTTATATGAATGAATGAAGAGTAAAATAAGCAGAACAAGGAAGACTATATAAAATGATTACAATATTACAAACTGAAAGAACAATAAAATTAAACTGAATTATAAGTAATTATTATAACCAAGCCTAAACCCAGAAAACTATTGATAAATTGTACCTGCCTTGTAGAGTTGGTGGATTATGGTCATGAAATATTGTTTATGCTGTCAGGCATGATTGATAACTTGATTGGTTTTGTAGAAATGTGGGTTTTTTTGTTTTTTGTTACCAGGAATGGCTCTTTGAGTATCTGTGTGTGCATGTGTGTAAAAAAATGGACATATTCAGATAAGAATGAAATTATATGAACAAAGCACAAAAATAAAAATATTTTAAAACATTTTATTTTTAAAGAACAACTATGCTGATGTTATTCCAAAGATGTACATTTGTTTTAGGACCAAGATTAATTTAGAATCCTAAATTTTTAAAACTAAAAATTCTCTTAGAAAAGATCTAATCCCAACAAGTTTTACACATAAGGAAATTTCCCCAAGAGGGAAAATTATCTATATAGGAATGTCTATAGTTAATTAGAGGCAGACCTGGGATTAGAACTGAGGTCTCCTGCTTCCCAGTCCAATGTGCCTTTCTCTGTGTTATAAAATGTTGACCTTCAAGAGTTAGCAATAGAAAGAAAATTCACATATGCACATGTTATACATATAATGTGTCCCACAAACCTAGGGCCGTTTCTGTAATTAAAACTAGAGTAGTTTTCTGTGGTTAAAAGTTTAAAATGATGATTTTTGAGGACCTTGTATAGAGAAAGTGATGGATCACAAAAACCAATTTTTCAAACTTTAAAGGTCATTTATTTGTAAATTTACACACATCTGCTAATCTCTCCTACTCCCCCTTTCTGGTACATTGCCCTTTATGAGATATTGACTGTTTCTCAGTGTGAAGAGGAAATGAAGGCAAAGATAGCTGGGAGATAGTAAAAGGGAAAGATGCAACATAACTAATGATCATAAGTAACCCAGACTAAGGGCCTAAAGGAGATTGTAGGTAATGAAAAATATAACTTTGTTGTAGCTTGTTATAGTTAGATTGTAGCTAAGGAAAAATGTAACCTTGTAAACACCAAACTTACAATGCTTTCTTAGGTAGACCAAGTATAAAGATAGTTTGGACACTAATGAAATAATGAAAATGTAAATTATGACCTACAGCATTAACATTCATACTTGACAATTCTAGCACATACCCTCTTAATAAATGTTTGTTAATTGATTGATAAGAGAGATTCTCTTACCCCAGGGACAAAAAAGAGATTGATGATACAAGGGGAAATAGAGTTAATCAAAGAAACAAAGCCCTGAAGAAGAAGATAATCAAAGACACAAGTGGAAGACTTAGCTTTTGACAGGAATGTTACTTATTTTAAAAAATGGTGGAAAAGAAAGGGTAGATGAAAGAATAGTGAAGTTTTGAGGTGACAAAAAGGAAAACAAAGGAAGTTTCTGTAAAATGACCTTTATTTTAGGAAAGTAAAAAGCAAGGTCATTTGCAGAGTGAAGGATATATGTGGAATTGGGCACCTGAGAAGAATAGAGATCATTATACATAGGTGCCTTTTCATTCTGTGGGTTCTTATCTGTTATATACCTTAAGTTTTCCTACGAAGTGCTGCCCAACATGCCGGAAGACTCCCTGTAGTTTTTTCTCTATTCTGTGAGGACCTATGGCTGTGATGATTGTTATTACAATTATAAAATAACCTGAGATTCAGACTGAGTTTTGAAGACAATTAATCGGAGAAAAGCTAATAGATTGGGAAAATAGAGAGAGATAAAAAGGGACTAAATATTGCCAGGAAGTTTGAGTGATATTCAAGGCATTTTAAAGGTGAAAGACCAAGAAACAGTGGCCAGAGAAATTTCAGAATTCAAGATTTTAGGAATGGGGGATAGTTGTGAGCAATAACCAGGAGTAAGGTTTGCATTTGCCCTGGAGCATCAGAAGAAGGGAGAATAAAGATCATTGGAATGGAAGCCACAGAACTGTGAAGACAATTGAGATTAAAGGGATCATTAGTTATCAGTGTGGATACTGAAATCACTAAAGCTGGAACAGAGTACAGGGTTGAGAGGAGGAAAGACTAAAGCCAGGTGCTAAATTCATCACTAAAGAAAGAAAATGGTTTGAAGATAGCTAGATGACACCAAGGATGGAGAAAAGTTGATACCAATGAATGATGCGAGTTTCCAGAGAAGATATGTGTGATAGCACTTTGTTCATAATGTTTCTAAATTTGAGAAACAACATTGAGGACTGATTTCTGGGATATGTTTGTAAGGCTTGACAGTGATTTTCTGAGATATTTCTTTTTTTTTTTTTTTATTTATTTATTTATTTATTTATTTATTTATTTATTTATTTATTTATTTATTTTTATTTAATAGCCTTTTATTTACAGGATATATACATGGGTAACTTTACAGCATTAACAATTGCCAAACCTCTTGTTCCAATTTTTCACCTCTTACCCCCCCACCCCCTCCCCTAAATGGCAGGATGACCAGTAGATGTTAAATATATTAAAATATAACTTAGATACATAATAAGTATACATGACCAAAACATTATTTTGCTGTAAAAAAAGAATCAGACTCTGAATTATTGTACAATTAGCTTGTGAAGGAAATCAAAGATGCAGGTGTGCATAAATATAGGGATTGGGAATTCAATGTAATGGTTTTTAGTCATCTCCCAGAGTTCTTTTTCTGGGTATAGCTAGTTCAGTTCATTACTGCTCCATTAGAAATGATTTGGATGATCTCGTTGCTGAGGATGGCCTGATCCATCAGAACTGGTCATCATCTAGTATTGTTGTTGAAGTATATAATGATCTCCTGGTCCTGCTCATTTCACTCAGCATCAGTTCGTGTAAGTCTCTCCAGGCCTTTCTGAAATCATCCCCAGGCCTTTCTGAAATCATCCTGAGATATTTCTAGAAACTATTGCGTCAAGAGGTTTGTTTTTTAGGGACAGCTAGGTGGTATGGTGCTCTACAATGTTACATCTAAAATCTGTGTGACTCCAGGCAAGGTACATCTCTATTTGCCTCAGTTTCCTCATCTGTATGATGAAAATAATAACCAAACCTATCTCATAGAGTTGTTATGAGGGTCAAATGAGGTAATAATTGTAAAGCAGATATCATAGTGCCTGACAGATAGTAAGTATCATATAAATGTTAGCTACTACTATTGTTACTATGTGTAATTGAAAAGTAGCAGTTAGGATAATAATGATAATAATAATGGCATATTTCAGTAATACCTTAAATTTTACAAGTCATTTTTAGGTTGATAACATTATAAGATAGTGTAGCTTGCCCTGGATCAGTCATTTAGTGCTAGGGCCAATATTTGAAAAGCCTACCTAGAGTTTTGGGCTTTTAACTCCAGTGTTCTTTTCATGCTCTGATTTTCATATATTGAACATCAGTCAATATTCAGAAGGAAAAGAATTAATTGAATGGAACTTGTTATTACACAGGACTCATAGCATTTTTTTTCTTTTCTTCTCCTCTGCTAACCCAATACAATCTTCTGGATTTTCTAGACTGATATAGATTTGGGTCACAGCCTCTGCAAAGTCATCACAATAGCTTTATGATATAGGACCCTAGCTTAGGCTTCAAATAAGAGCAGTCATTTTCTTTGCTTTTTGATCCTTAATAATAAGACCCACTCATTCTTTAGGGCCTTAGCACACTTGCTAGAACTATATGACCATTGATACTTTGGCATCAGGAGTTTCTTCAATAGAGGAAAGCACCAAAGTTGAAAAGAACACTGGCTAGAAGAGGGTATTATTTCCAGGAGCTGTAAACTCTTCAGACAATTTTGACAGGGACAGTAATCCCTCTTCTATAACAAGACTAGAGAGGTTGGGTAGATTTTTTATTCTGTTTTGATGGGACAGAGTGGTAATGCACTCCAAAACCTACTGTCAGATACTTGGGGTACTGCTCTTGGAAACTGTCCAGAATGTTCTATGATAAAGGAAGGATACAAGTATTTGTAAGTAATTCCTATGTACCAGGCATTCTGATAGATGTTTTACAAATATTTCAAAGGATCCTCACAGCAATCCTGGAAGACAGTGCTATTATTTTCCCCATTTTATAGATGAGGAAATTGAGGCAGATGGAAGTTAAGTGACTTGTCCAGTGGCAGAGGCCAAAGGACCTGATGGCTATCTAGGGCACTGGTTACAGGAACAATTGATCAAAATGAAAGCAGCTATATTTTTATTAAAGGATATTGCTTCACTGTAGAAGAATTGTGAATTCTTAGGACAGTTAGATGGTAGAATGGATATTATGTCGGGCTTGGAGTCAGAAAGATTTATTTTCTGGAATTGAAATCTGGGTCTCAGGTACTTCCTAGCTATGTGATCCTAAGAATTCACTTAACCCTCGTTGTCTCAGTTTCCTCATATGTAAAATGAGCTGGAGAAGGAAATGGTATCTTTGCTAGGAAAACTCCAAATGGAGTCTTGAAAATTCCAACATGACTGAAAAAGACTAAATAACAAATGCAAGATAAAAGGGAGTTTTCTGGGGCTAAAGAATGAGGATTTCTAAATGAGGCCTTATGAAGCTTCTGATGGGTACTTTAGGAGGCCATCTGATGGGAATTTCCTCAACTCAGTATGATGACTTTGGATCTTGGATCCCATCTTGGATAGTTATTTCCTCTGTGACCATAGACAAGTCAGTATATTCTGAGGTCTCAGTTTACTCATCTGTAAAATGAAGAGTTGTACTAGTTGGCTTCTGAAGTCCCTTCCATCCTTAGATAGACCAAAATGATAAGTGTGAAGAGATTGGAGGCAGGGACACTATTGGGAGAATCACACCTATAATATAAGAACCATCTTAAACCTTTGGAGTGTGTTTGTGTTAGGTGGGGGGGGGGGGCTTAGAGGATATACTAGGGGACACAAAATACAGAAGCCCAATAGAGACTAGAAGATTCCTTAGGAAATCAGTCCTTTTATAAATTGTTAATTATTACTTTTCCATTTTTAGAAAAAAGATGGATGAAACCATAATCTTGCTCTGCTCTGCCAAAAGCTTTGTGTCATTAAACAATGTTTTTCCTTTGCTTTAGTTATGAGCACATTTAGTGAGGACAGAAATGAAGTAGAATGCTATCTGATTACAGATGCTTGCAGAACTCCCTGTATCTTTGCTATACCACAGAGATCAGGCTCTTATAAGTATCATTCCTCCCTCTCTCTTCTCCTTTCTTTCCTTCCTTCTTCCCTCCCTCCCTCTCTCTTTTCCTTCATTCCTTCCTTTGTTTCTTCCTTCATTCCTTCCTTCTTTCTCCTTTTCCAACCCCCTCTGCTTTTCTCCTCAGAATTATTTGTCTAAACTTAGAATGTCATTGAGAAAGATGAAGGAATTTAAACTTTTGGAGGATTTCACATTCTCATTTAGACAAGAAGCTAAATTAATGTTGAAGTATATAAATCCAACTGTTTTGTTTCCATTGAAATGGCATTCTCAAGGAATGGTTAGTGCAATATTTAAGGAAAAATCTTCCATGCATAAATAGGAACATATTGCTGCTCCTCAGCACTTTGTAATTTGGCTGTAGTCTACCTTTTTAACTTATTTCATACAACAGTCTTTCATGCATTCTATATTCCAGTCAAGTGTCCTGAATTCAATATACACTTTCTTATTGCTGTGCTGCTTAAAATGATTCCCCTTCTCTTTATCTCTTAGAAGTCTTAAGTCCCTTTAAATCCTAGTTCAGGTGCTACTCACAGTAGGCCTTTTTTGCCTGCTCCCTAACTACATCCCCTTTCTTGTTAGTGTTCCCTCCATTTATTACTCAGTATAGGAGTTGTATCTCTCTAGTAGGATGCAAGTCCTTTGAAAACAGGGACTGTGTTTTGTTTTGTTTTGTTTTTTGTCAATTTTGTCAATGGGGTGTCCCCATTATGGTATTGTTTTTTGTCCTTCATTTTTGAAGAGGACCAATGACATCATGGGTGATGTCTTGATTTGCCTATGAATTGGATATGTGAGGCAGAGGTACACAGAGTTCTCAGCCTCACTCTCTCCAGCGAGTCCAAAGGAAAGACAAAAATCAATACATTTGGCAATATCCCAGAATGCAGTGGATGACCGTGGTGCCTTCATTGTGTGACCAAGCTCTAAGCACTCCATATACCTGCTTTTGCTACTATCCTGGCCAAATTCTCCCATTCTGTTGGGGGAAGTCTTCACAGGCTTGAGATAGAAATCTCCCTAATTCACTGACAGTTTTGAAGCTTGTTGGATACTCTCCACCTTATTTAATCTATCTCCTAAAACAGTGTAGGGCGACTAGATATGCTACAGTCAGTGTGTAAGATATATTTCAATAGGTCAAGGGCATGGGCTTATTGGTCTGTAAATTGTCAGCATAATCCTATTCTTATTGGTTGATATCCTATAGTCTGAAAGCTGCTTGAGGTTCCAGTAGGTTAAATGACTTAATCATGGTCACATATAACAATCTCTTTGCATATAGTATATGCTTAAACATTTGTTCAATTTCTTAAATCTATACTTGAATTATTGACAACTTCCTTGGGCAGACACTTTCAAAATGTAGTTGGAAAACCTTGAGAAAGCTATGAGAGATCAAGGTAATCTTTTGCATAGATATTTAAAAAGCAAGACATTTTAAAGAAAATGATTTTTTAAATTAAAATTTGTATTTTATTCTCTACCAAAATATTTAAAAGATTCTACTACTGAATTTTTAAAAATCTGGTAATGTTAACACAACTAATATTATATTCATATATTAGAGATTTTTTTCCCCCTTTCTCACTTCCCCAATTGAGAAACACCATTTTGTTTTATATTCTTTGCTTTTCCAAGAGAGCTGTTGTGAACATTTTTGTTTGTCTTTAATCTCTTTGGAGTATGTATGCAGCAATGATTTTTTATAATGAAAATATTTTTCACATTTAAAAAGAAAATATATTAATAACAGCTAGCATTTATATAGTACATGATTCACTTAAATCCAAATCAGGTCAGAGACTACTGAGTTTGGATCCTGTATTAGATGTATTTGGGTCTCTCTGACTCCAAGTTTGGTATTCTTCCAACTATATCTCCTAGCTAAAACAGATCTTTTCTCCTGAATGTGGGAGGAAGAAAAACAACTTTTGAAAGAAAGTTTTAGTAGTGGGGCCAAGATGGTGGAGAAAACACAAGTCTTTTCTGAGCTCTTCCCATGACCCTCAGATTAATTAGCAAATCCAGCTTTTGAATTAGTTCTGGACTGACAGAATCCACAAATATTGGGAGTGTAACAAATTATCAGCAGGAGATAATTTCTTTTCTTTTCTTTCTTTCTTTCTTTCTTTCTTTCTTTCTTTCTTTCTTTCTTTCTTTCTTTCTTTCTTTCTTTCCTTCCTTCCTTCCTTCCTTCCTTCCTTCCTTCCTTCCTTCCTTCCTTCCTTCCTTCCTTCCTTCCTTCCTTCCTTCCTTTCTTTCTCTCTCTCTCTCTCTCTTTCTTTCTTTCTTTCTTTCTTTCTTTCTTTCTTTCTTTCTTTCTCTGTCTGAGGCCAGATTTGAACCCAGGTCTTCCTGACTTCAGGGCTAGTGCCCTATCTACTACATCACCTAGCAGCCCCAGAAGATAATTTCAAAGATTTTAAAAATTTATTTGAATGAATGTTGAATGAAGAATAATTTCTCCAAAAAAGGTCTGTTTCACTGGAACACTGATACATTGTTGGTGGAACTGTGAATGGATCCAACCATTCTGGAGAGCAGTTTGGAACTATGCTCAAAACTTATAAAACTGTGCATACCTTTTGAATGAGCAGTGTTTCTACTGGGTCTATTTCCCAAAGAGATCTTAAAGAAGGGAAAGGAACCCACATATGCAAAAATGTTTGTGGCAGCCCTGTTTGTAGTGGCTAGAAACTGGAAATTGAATGGATGCCCATCAATTGGAGAATGGTTGGGTAAATTGTGGTATATGAATGTTATGGAATATTATTGTATAATTAATGACTATAGTAATCTAGTATTTGACAAACCCAAAGACCCCAGATTTTGGGATAAGAATCCAATATTTGATAAAAAATAAACTACTGGGAAAATTGGAAACCAATATGGCAGAAAGTAGACATTGACCGCACCATATATCAAGATAAGATTAAAATGGGTTCATGATCTAGACATAAAGAATTATATCAAACATAAGATAGTTTACCTCTCAGATCTGTGGAGGAATAATAAATTTGTGACTGAAGAAGATCATTATTTACTACAAAATAGATAATTTTGATTATATTAAGTTAAAGTTTTTATACAAACAAAACTAATGCAGACAAGATTAGAAGGGAAGCAATAAACTGAGAAAACAGTTTTATATTCAAGGGTTTTGATAAAGACCTCATTTCTAAAATATATAGAGAATTGATCCAAATTTATAAGAATTCAATCCATTCTCCAGTTGATAAATGGTCAAAGGATCATGAACAGACAATGTTCAGATAAAGGAATTTAAACCATCCCCAGTCATATGAAAAGGTGCTCTAAATCATTACTGATCAGAGAAATGCAAATTAAGACAACTCTGAGATACCAATACACACTTCTCAGATTGGCTAAGATGACATGAAAAGATAAGGACGAATGTTGGAGGAAATGTGGGAAAACTGTGACACTGATATATTGCTGGTGGAGTTGTGAACAGGGATCCAACCATTCTGGAGAGCAATTTGGAACTATGCCCAAAGAGTTATTAAATTGTGCATACCCTTTGACCCAGCAGTGTCTCTACTGGGCTTATATCCCAAAGAGATCTTAACGAAGGGAAAGGGACATGTATGTACAAAAATATTTGTGGCAGCCCTTTTTTGTAGTGGCAAGAAACTGGAAACTGAGTAGATGCCTATCATTTGGAAAATGGTTGAATAAGTTATGATATATGAATGCTATGGAATATTATTGTTCTATAAGAAACTATCAGCAGGATGATTTCAGAGAGGCCTGGAGTGATTTGCATGAACTGATGCTAAGTGAAATGAGCAATACCAGGAGATCATTGTACATAATAATGGCAATATTATAGCATGATCAATTCTGATGTACATTGTTCTCTTCAACAATGAGATAATTCAGACCAGTTCCAGAGAGAGGACTGTGGGAATTGATTGTAGTTCACAACATAGTATTCTTACTCTTTTTGTTGCTTGCTTGCATTTTTTTCCCATCATTTTCTTTTCTGGTATGATTTGATTTTTCTTGTACAGCAAGATAATTGTGTAAATACATATGCATATGTTGGATTTAACATATTTCTAACATGTTTAACATATATTAGACTATTTGTCATCTAGGGCAGGGGGGTCTGAAGGGGGGGAAATTGGAACACAAGATTTTGCAAGGATTAATGCTGCAGAATTATCTATGGATATGTTTTGAAAAATAAAAAGCTTTAGGGGCAGCTAGGTGATAGAGTGGCTAGATCACCAGCCCTGAAGTCAGGAGGACATGAGTTCAAATCTGGTCTCGGACACTTAACACTTTCTAGCTGTGTGGCCCTAGGCAAATTACACAACCCCAAGTGCCTCAGCAAAAAAAAAAAAAAAAAAAAAAAAAAAAAAAAAAAAAAAAAAAAAAATTAAATTAAAAAAAGTAAAAAAATAAAAAGCTTTAAAAAAAAAGAAAGTTTTTAACAAATCACACATTGTTCCAGTTTATCCAATTCATAACATTGCCTCATTGACTCAATAAAATATTGTTCAACTAATGCCTTTTTTTGTACCAGATATAATGTAATGGGAAGGCAGAATAGTATAACAGAAATAGAATTTAGAGTCATAGAATATGGATTCAAATGCTTCATTGTAATGGTGTAAATTATGGCTTATGTATGGTTGGTGTAAATTTGGATAGGCCACTTTCCCTCTCTGAGTTTCAGTTTCTTCTTTTGTAAAATGTGGTGTTTGATTTGGTCTCTTCCAGCTCTAATATTTAATGATCCCAAATTAATTTAATTTCCTGAATAACCCATTCAGCATCAATATCAGTCATCATCATCAGTCATATACCATTTGTGGTATAAATATTTACTTATGATATTCAATGCTAATAATTTAAATACACCACACAGTTATTATTTCACCAAAAATCCCACTGTTCCATTAATTTAGGAGCATTTTTGCAATGGTAAATTCAGATTAGTGGGACAGGTAACTCAGATTTTTCATAAAATTATCTTTTGTCCTATCAGAACGCTCCAAAGTTCTCCTTTTGGGATGGCATGAAGCTCTGTATTTTCTACCCCAAATCCAGGAGGAATTTCAAAAGTCAGGGGAAAGTTATGGAGATATCAATGGAGATAATAGTAATAAGAACATTTAATTGGCAAGTAGGAAACTTGGATTTGGTTTTGCTATCAAATAGCTGTGTGAACTTAGAGACAAGTTCTTACCCTTCTAAAGGCCATAATTTTCTCATCTTCTGAAAGAATAAATAGGACCACATGTTCTCTGAAGCTTCTTTGAGCTCTAATATTCTATACATATGCAATGATGTCTGTTCTCTTCCTGATAGAAACCCCTTAAGCTGGAGTTTTGATCAATAAGAATAGTATATCATAAAGTAGGAGAGTTGGATTTGACTTCTCATATTGCCAGATGACAGTCTTATTATGATCCTTTACTTTCATTTAACATTAAAGTCTTCTACTTTCATGAAGATAATGGTAAATGGGGCAGCTAGATGTTGCAGTGGGTAAAACACTGAGTTTTACTAGAGTCAGGAGAATCTGAATTCAAATCTGTCTTCAAACCCTTAACACTTATTTCCCCAAATCATTATTGGGGAAAGAAGAACCTCAAGTTTTACATCCATATCTTATTAGTTTATTAGCTGTGTGATCCTTGGCAAATCACTTAATGCCAATTGTGTCACACACACAAAAAAGATATTGATAGATTCAGCAAATCACAGCAAGTAGACAATATCTTGACTAATTAGAAATTGCTTAACTCACTACTAGAAGATTCAGTAGTGCGAAGCCATTTCTAATCTCTCTAGTGGCTAGTGCCATCCTTACTCAATATTTTGTATTTATTTTGCTAGTTATAATTATATGCTTCTTCCCTTGATAGAATGAATGTAAGCTTCTTGAGGGCAGAGACTATTTCCCTTTTCTTTGAATCCTCAGTTCAAACATAGTGTAAGTACTCAAATACTTGATTAATTGTTGAGATATCCTTAGAAAAGAACTCTGGACAATAACTTGTTTGTTTTCTGGCATTATATTAAACTAAAATGTTCTCTTGACCAGCATGTCTGGTATGAAATTTTAGAAATCTGAAATTTCTAAGAAAAAAAAAATTGTGTTAGAAGAGACATTGAATAACTACTTAGCCTAACCCTAGGTCCCTGTTTACAGGTCAGTACACTAAAGAAATTAAATAATGAGCCCAATTGAAGCAGCTACAATGTAATGATAGCTGTTGTTCATAATGATGTTTCAGAAGCCATAGAAAATCCTGAAATAACTTTAAATCCCAAATAAAAATTTAAATTGTGCTCATCTGTCCCTGACAGCAAATATCTACACACACACACACACACACACACACACACACACACACACAAACACACTCCTCCTTGCCCTTGCTCTGAAAATATTAAAGTGTTTATTAGGAGGAACAGAATGTAAGAATTGATTTTTAAGATCGTTTGTGGTCTGGTCTCTTAAATTTCTTTATCTCTTTGGTTCAACTGACTCTAGTCATTTACTTACAATAGAAATGATTTTACTTTCTATCCCTGGAAGCTCATCAAGATAAATCTGAGAAATGTTATGTTCTCTCCTTGTAAACTTTTTTTCCAAAAAACTGAACCTATGCCAGTGATCCCCCAAAAAGTTTATTCTGATATCAAAGTGTACAGTATCCTTTTGTCCCTGAGCAAATGGGGATGATTTTTTAAAATCAATGTTTAGCCTTGGTTTCCTCAATTGCAAAATGAAGAAAGTGAACTAAATGATGCTCTGAATTTTTCTCAACTCTCAGTTCTCAAATGCTAATTTCATTTTGCAGCTTTTAGAGTTCAAAATTAAATGTTCTCACATCAGTTTGTGTATTTAAAAAACCAAAAAATAATACTCAAAAACAAAACAACAAACTTGAAAGGTTTGGATAACTTTAATGAAATTTTCCAAAATTCTTCAACATACTGACTGAAAAGTTAGGCATTATACCCTGTGCAATGGAGTACAGAAAATACTTATTTTGATATTTGAAAGATTCATAATTTCATCAATGCCAGTACCAATAGATTTCAGAAAATTAGATAACTTGAATGAGACAAGAATACAGCTATATTTTTAGAAACTTTTAAATGAAATTCATCCTCCTTTTCAATTATTAAAAAAATAGCATTCTGAGGAATCAATAGACTTCTCTAACAAAAATGTTAAGAATCCCTGCCTAATGATTACTTTTCTAGAGTGGTTCTGGCCAAAAATATTCAACAAACTTGGAAGAGTTCTCCAAACTTAGCTAATTTGTGCCTACAACAATAGGTATCTAATCTCATTTGGCCTGTGGTTGAAATCTTTTTAGTTTGGTAAGACCTACTAGCAGAACTTTCAAAAACTCAGGGCCACCCCTCCTAGAATGTGAAGATTTTTAGTGGAGTATGGGACAAATACCTTCTTTTCTGAAACCTATAAAAGAATTATTAGTTAAATTGTTCTAGTTTCTGAAAGCTACAGAATGTATATAGCAAGACTGTCCCCTCACATATAGCATGGGAATGTCATTGTGTGGCTTGAAGGACGATAAAACAAATATATCTTGCCTCTTCTCCCTCCAACCTTCTCCAAAAAAAGTAATTCCTACTAAGAAGGGAAGTGGAAGATTCAGGTCAAAAGCTTTGCCAATTTGTTCTTCTCAGAAAGATGGGGTACTGGACTAAAATAACATCTACCTTCTCCTTTAAATATTATTAATCTAGACAAAATGTTTTTTTAGACTCAAACTAAACTGTTCAGAAATCATTATTGGGGAAAGAAGAACCTCAAGTTTTATATCCATATCTTGACTCCCCTACAAATACTAAGTCCACAATGAATACTTCTAGCAATTAGCAAAGAAACCCATTTATCCAGTCCATAGTAAAACAAATCTGAGAATATATACATAAGAGAATATATAGCAGTCCATATAGAATGAAAGAGATCTCTGATTGGAAGTTAGAAAACTCATTTAGCTCAACAGAAGGAGAATTCCCAGATTTCATCCAAAGAGAAATTCCTCAAAATCTCTAGTATATATAGTAAGCTGGAAATATGGACATGGTAAAGACTCCCAGGTCCTTTAAGTCAGTGTCTTTGAGAGTCTTATTTTTCCTTTAGCAACGTGAAATAAGATTGTCTATCTAGTTGGATTCTGGTATTTGTCTGGATAGACTAGTGTACATATCCAGCTAAATTCCACATTGCATCTCTCAGCAGATTTTTCTTTAAATCCAGGCAATTATTTTACACAGTATTCAAGTGTACATGTCTGACTAGACTGGCATATGTGACTTGCTGGACTGTGTGGATTATCATACATGTCCAGCTAGATTTCTGTATATGTCTGGCTGGACTGATAAAGTGTTAGGTCTGTCACAGCAAGGTAGCTACTGGTCCTTAGCCCTGGTACTCTGTCTTTCCTCCTTGTGCCAGTCTGGATCTGAGTTTCCTTCTCTGTGTAATGGGCATGATCATACTCTAGTGCTATAGTGATGTAATTGTGAGAGAATAGATGGTAGGTTCTCATGGAGAGGCAGACCAGAACCACAGTAAACTATGATATGCTATGTTATGCTATAAATACTATATGCTATGTAATATATGATATATCTAAATATGTTAGAGTATAGCACAGAGTAAACACGACCAATATAGCACAGTACAATATATATGATTGAATATTACAGCAGAGTTTAATGTGTTACATGGGGAAAAGAGTGATAGCACATAACTATGACAAGTCAATTATCACACTGAAATGATAAGTCAATCATTATGTTGCCATTATAAGTGACAGATAGGGTTCTGGTGTTACAATTCAATCATAACACCAGCATGAAAAGTCAATCATCATTCTGATGTAATGATTGACTTCTTGCACCAATGTGATAAATGATTTATCATGCTAGCATGATAATTTAGTCACCATACCAGTTATATCATTTATTATGCTGATGTGATAAATCCTTTGTCAAAAACACACATAAATATCACTTATTATCCTTCTTGAATTTCTCCTTTGACCAGTAATATTCTACTTGTAACATAATAACTATGGTATTTTTTTAAAGCAAAAAATATTTCTATGTGTCTTTCACAAAGCTTTAAGAATCTTTTGTTTTTTAATTCTTGTATCTTCAGTATTGATCTTTGGGCTTTTCAAATAGTTGGAGCCAACTAAAAGCTTATTGAATAATCTATTTCTTTCATTGAAACCTTTTATAGATTCTCTTCCATAAAGCTTCTTTTGAGGTAACACATTTTAAGCCTTAACAAGATACTGTAAAAGGAAGATTAAGTTAAAATTGATCAAGACAAGGACATCTGATGAGTTTATTTTCTTTAAGACCATAAAAAATGGGGTAAGATGTGGAAAGAACAATACTGTGTGCTTGCTATCCTACCTTACCCTAAATTATACTATATTATACTATACTGTACTATATCATACTACTATACTGTACTGTATTATGCTATAACATACTATATTAGACTATAATTTTACACTTATGCTTATTTAATTACATTATAAATTTGGCTTTACTATACATGTTATATTTTATATTATTTATAACATTCTATTTTATATAGCTTTGTGAAAGGTAGTATAGCATGTAGTATAAAGTATAACATGGTATAGAGTAGGATTGCATATATGTCCATGTGGGCTATTGCATATATCCATCTGGTTTATTGTACCTGCCCACCTAAATTGGTGTTCATGTCTGTCTGAAATGGTGTACAAGTATAGTTGGATTGTATACATCTAGCTGGACTCTCATAGAGTAAGACTGGATTCATGTCTGGATTGGTGTACGTGTCTAGATGGACTTGTTTACCATATGTATTCCTTTCCATGTCTGGCTGGACTCCTACACATTAGCCTGGGTGGAGGTAATGTTAGGCTTTTCTTAGCAATATGTTTATGGGTCTTTGGTCCTACAATCCTATTTTGCCACCCCTCACCTATTTGAGTTTGAGTTTCTTTATGTATATGAAAAAGATGATTCTACTTGACTTCCTAAACTGTAGTGCTCTCATGAGAGAATGAATGGAAACCAGTCTAGAAGTATAGGATATGATGCTATGCTATATAATGGTATAATACTATATGCTATGCTCTATACATGAGCCACCCCACTCCACACATTTTCTTTTTATGTTTGACTTTCTCTGGGATGGCCTTCTATAAAAATTATGTTCATTGCCATAACATGCTGTCAGAATATGTAGCCCTTTTGATTCCTGATTCCATTTCTCATATTCCAATCAATGAGTCTTTAAGAAAGGACAGAAGTATAAATTTTATCCATTATGTTATCCAGGGATATAGCTCTCCCCTTGATGAGCAGATTTCTTTGTCCTTTTTTAATAGAATAAAATAGTTGAACAATTGCCACTCCTTTGGGACATAGTTGTATTTCTGTGATATATTAAAAGTAGTAGTTAAAGTGTGTCTCTTAGGATCAATCTTCCAGATCCATTATTTATTGCCATCTGGTCCTAAAGTTGTGTTTTTATAACATGTACATTCCTTCTTTTGGCATACCTAATTCACTAATTGGCTGAAATCATAGCAAGGGACTATTAACTAGTGTTAAGGATTAGGATAATAGGGGCCTAAAATTGGGGTTGAGTATATTCAGAAAAGTTGGTATCAATGAGAAAAGTCAGATCAGTTTGATTAACAAAGAATGGAAGATGTGGCGTATCCTAGCTGTGTTTTATTGTATATACACACACACATACACACATCATAGTGTCCTATACAGGACGATACTCTACTTTATACTATACTATACTGTGTTCTACTACATTGCACTATACTATAGTGTATACCAGTGGTTCTCAAAGTATGGTCTAGAGAATCCTGGGGATCTCTGAAACCCTTTTAGAGGGTCTACAAATTCAAAAATAGTTTTTATTTCCAATATGGTAAATGTCTATAAATATAATCCAGATAAACAAAAACTCTTTGGAGAGATCCTCAATAATTTGTTCTGAAAACAAAAGTTTGAGAACCACTGGTGTATACTATGCTATATTGTTCTATGCTATACTACACCAAACATCGTCTATACTATACTATTTGGGATAGTTACATGGTACAATAGATAAGAGTACTGGTGCTGGAGTCAGGAAAATCTGAGTTTAAATGTTGCCTAAAATATTTACTGTTTGACCCTGGACAATTCACTTAACCCTTATTTGCCTAATTATTCATCTGCAAAATGAGGACACATTCAAGAAGAACATGGCAAACCACTCCAGTATCTTTGTGAAGAAAACTCCACAGACAAGTCCACGAAGTTCCAAGGAAACAGCCATAATTGAATAATCAAACAACAGAAATAGTGTAGTATTCCATCTCATCCCATGTCTTATTTAGTTATGCTATACTATGCTATAGTGGGCTATATATACTATGATAGGTTACACTAGGATATACTTGATGTTCTGTTATATATTATACTATACTTTGCTACAATTAGCTATGCTAGCCAAACATTTATAGTTAGTCTACAAGACATATGAGTCCAACCAGATGTGTACACCTGTCTAGTCAGACACTTACATGAATCCAGGTATATGTTTTTTGGAATCCAGTTAGATGTCTGTGCTGTAGGCATTTGTTTGGGTTTCTTTATATCCTAGCATTAGCTAGCTGCCTTCAAGCTGGCAAGAGTGCCATCCATTTTCTTATGAGAGCTTCACTGTAGCAATAGGCATCAGATAGGCTCAAATATATTATATGGATATGTGCCAATAGAGCTGGACAAGTACACCAGTACAAGCAGAGGTATACATCAGTGGAGCTGGACATGTATACCAGTCCACCAAGAAGTATACACCAGTATACAAGAATGTATACATAAATACTTCAGATGGACTTATACATGAATTTAGCTGGATGTTTGCATAAACTGGATTATAACTAAACCCTCTTGAAGTTTACTTTCCCTGTAATATTCTTCTTTTCACTTTTCTTATTGCTTTTTGTTTAGTAGAATGTATAAAATATGAGTCCTTTGTAGGCAGGGACTTATTTATTGATGACACATGATAGTGCTTGTTAAGTTTTTCTTGACTTAAATGAATGAATGAATGAATGTCTAAGAAATTGATACTATTCTTTGAAAGAGTTGCAAAACGTTCTAAGTTCTTGAATTACTTTGCCAGAAGAGATCTTTATATATTTCAGAATTTTTTTTTTTGTTGAGTAGAGCAATAACCCCAACCAGAAACTGTTGGAAACATGTCCTTGCTGTCTCCCTATCATGA
The DNA here is from genome assembly GCF_902635505.1 of Sarcophilus harrisii. Taxonomy (NCBI): domain Eukaryota; kingdom Metazoa; phylum Chordata; class Mammalia; order Dasyuromorphia; family Dasyuridae; genus Sarcophilus; species Sarcophilus harrisii. The sequence goes on from NC_045427.1 coordinate 179,521,398, forward strand.
TCAGATTAAGGTAGGTGTTTGTGGAGGTAGGGAACTGAATTTCTGAGAGTTTAGCCTACTTGTTGTAAGGAATTGTTATCTTGTCTAATGAAACTATGTATAATAAATAGAAAAAGCATATACTTTACTATTATTTACCTGTATTCATTTATAAGTTTTATAAAATCTTCATAAGTCTTATAAAGTTGCATACAATACATATGCCTATTGCATACGTACAGAATTTTCTCTAACACAGCTTAATGTAGCATTATATATTTTTACTGCCTTGTTGCACGATTGGGAAGCAGCATAGCACAGTCAGAGCTGCAGAGGTTAGAGACTGGAGTCAAGAAAAACTGTACTCCGGTCTTGCTTTGGACATAAACTAGCTGTGTTACCCTCTAGCAAGTCACATAATCCCTCGGTGCCTCAGGAAACTGAGACTATAAATTTTAGATGAGTCAGTGATCTTCATTAGTGAAGGAACTATCTTTAACAGGAATTCCTAACACTGATGAAGCAACAGTTTTGTACACCTTCTATTCTACATACACCCTTCCCTCAATCAGAATTTTGCCTAATATTGAACTTCTTTTCTCTTAAAACCTCCAAATCTGTTTCATTCAAATATGTATTCATAAGTACTCAGGATAAAAAGCTTTATTCTTTTGAATGTAATGCACTGTTTCTCATCAATTATAACTTACCTCAAAAGCAAGCTAGTACAGGCCATTTACCTGGCATTTTTCTTTTCTTGCCACAAATAAATAGTTTCATAGCAGGACAAGAATTTTTAGCATAAACGAGAACTTTCAATGATCCTTTAATACTTTTGTCTGAGACTACCAACAGAAGTTGACCTTGATTTTCAATTGTAGTAAAACATTCATAAGTTTTGACTGATGGCCCTGATATTCAGGTTAGTTCAATAAAAGATTCACCAACATGAAGTAATTTAACTTCTTCAGGGCCCTGAGGCCTCATCTGCAGCTATGAGAGAAACAATTTATGAAATAATAACTTTGGTAAGCACTGAATTTTTTAATAGAACTTTGCTTATCTTGGAGCATTCATCATAAGATAAGGCTTCACATGATATAACAGATAAAAATATACTCAATTGTTATCTATCATTTTACTATGTAAAACATGGACATGCTATGTGGCTTTCAATATGCAAGAATAGATATCAGAGTATCCACTGAAGTAGAGACATCTCCCATGTCCTCGTCATGCTGTCTTTGAAGGTGACCTTATGTCTTCCAAGGCTTTGGAGTCAAACTCAAATTGAAATCATTTCTTGAGGGGACTAAATGTAAATCAACACATGCTATGTTCACTTTTTTTCTTTTTCTTCTGCTATTTTTCTCTAATGGTTTTTCCCTTTTGTTCTGATTTTTCCCTCCCAACTTGATTTATAAGGAAACATATAAAAAAATGAAGGTACATGTATAGCAAAAAAAAAAAAAAATGGCTTTTTAAATTTTACTGGGGAAAACAAAAATTACAAAAAAAAGAAATCAGTTCCTGAGGCTGCATATTGACTTCTTGTTAAGAACCATGCCTAGGTGAAGGGGCAGGTCAATTCTCTGAGAGGCTCTACAGCTGTGAATCATAAACTTGAAGGAGTTGCAAAGCAGCCTTCACAGATGTTCCTTGTGGATTGGGAATGAAATAAATTGGAGGCAAGAGGGAAGAGGAGAGAGGTCCAACAATGCAATTGCCTCTCAGTCAAAGATTCAGAGAACAGCAACTGCCTCTCAGTCTCTTTGTATCATCATCTTCCTCTCACATAAAGAGATCCATTCTACAGCTCTGAATTAGATCTCCAGCAGCCACTGTGGGTGGCTCTCATATCACAACAACTTCTAAAGCCACAAATTAACATTATTTATATTTTATTGTGTCTTTATTTTGTTAAGCATTTTTCAATTGGGGATAAAAATTTTAGAAATAATAACTCATAAAACTATCGACTATGGCACATAGAAGTTCCACCATAAGTTAGTGGAAGGAGTACCTGCAACAACAGAATTTTAGCTGTTACTGTAACTTGTGACTCAGCACCCCCATTGTTAGGTGTGCATATATATATGTGTATGTATATACTCATATCTTAGTCTCCAAAAGCATAAGCAAAAGAATCTCTATATTCCACTCAAGTACTCAAAATACTCACACCCATTCAAACTCCATATATATATACACACATACATGTAGGGTATAGGACAATCTTATTGTACTCCATACAAAATGAAAAAAATGTTAGAAAAGGATTCATAGGTGCTCACATAGAGCCCAGCTTCTTAAACTGTGGGTCATAATCCCATATGGGTTCTCATAACTGAATGTAGGGACCACAAAATTGTAATTCATTATCAGTAAATTTGATTTGTATGCCTATTTTATATACCTATTTACCAGTGTCATGTAAAAACTTCTTGATGAAAAAGGGTCACGAGTGGAAAAAGAATAACAATATTTGTGATAGAGCATTAGACTTGGAGTTAGGTATACCTGAGTTAGAGTTCTGCTTCAGATATAGAACAATTCATGTGATTTTGGGGCAAGTCACTTATAATGTTCTTCAACCTTATCTTAACCTTATGTAAAATGGGGATAATAATACTAGCATCTACCTCACAGAGTTGTCATGGATCAAATGAGATAACAGTGCAAAGCATTTTACAACCTTAAACTGCTGTTATTGCTATTTATTACAGCTCACAAATTAAAAGGACTAAAGAGTTTGAAGTAAGTTTTGTAGCCATGTAGTCCAACCTAACTATAAAAGTATTCCTTACTATAACATACATAATAAGTGATCATCAAACTTCTTGAACTCTTTCAAAGAGGGGGAAACTATCATTTCTCAAGGCAGCCTATTTCCATCTTAGAAAGCTTTAATTCTTGGGATTTTTTTTCCCTTTTTCCTGAAATCAACATTTTCTTTTTGTAATTTCTATGCATTGTACCTGGTTATCTCCTGCAGGTTTAACAGAACACGTCTAATCCAGATTAGACTCCAGATCTAATCCAGATTTTAACAACTGATAAATCTCTCACTATGTAAAGCTAACAATTATGTCTTCCTTGACTTTTGTCCAGGCTAAACATTCTCAGTTGCTTTAATGATGGGGTTTTAGATTGAAGGCAAGGTATATAGGTATATAAAATGGTTATACAAACTGAACATTTACTGATAATAGATCATAATTTCATAACCCCTAAATACATATATACATACATACACACATATACCCTATATGCAGTCATGAACCAGAGTTTAAGAAATTTTTCATCCTAAGTGCCTTTCTATTGACATTTTCTAATTTATCAATGTTTTTCTTAAACTCTTCTAACAAAATATAAACAGAATTCTCCAAGAAAGGTCTGATGAAGGCAAGATACAGTGGAGCTATCACCTCCATATTTCTGGTGGCTATGTTTCTCAATGAAACCTAAGATCATATGAACTTTCTTTTGCTACACTATTGACTTGTCATATTATTGACATACATTAACCTAATAATTCACTAAAGTTCCCAGATGTTTTTTTCTGAACAACTGCTGGTTAACCACACTTCACTCCTATCACACAGATAGAATTGATTTTTTTTGTACCTAAGTATAAGACTACATATATTTTTACTAAATTTAATTTTTATTAGATTCAGCCCAATGGTTTAGCTTGTCAATATTTTGGGGGGAGATTCTGACCTTGACAACCAATGTGTTAGTTATTCCTCCAAGCTTCATCATCATCCCCAAATTTAAACAAACTGAACCAAGCAAAGATCCCTAGAATGCTTCATTAGTGACTTCCTGACATATTGACAATATGTTATTGACAACTATTTCTTCAGTCTGGTCCATTCAACCAATTCTGAATAAATGTTACTCTTTTATGGTCTCCCTCATAAGGAGAATATAAAATACTTTCTGTAAAACTTCACTGAAATCTAGGTGTGATTTGTCATTCTCTTTCTTTATTCATTTAGCAATTCCATCAAAAAAAAAAAAAAAGGGAATGAGGTTAGACTAGCATGATCTATCTTTCTGAAACCATTCTGGTTCTTTGTAATAACCATTCCATTTGATAAGTATTTACTAATTATCTCTTACAAAATGAATTTTAGAATTTGCCGAGGAATCAGCTTCTCTAGCCTATAGTTTGCAGACTCTGTTCTCTTCACTTTAAAAAAAAATGGACATTTGCCTTTTTGCCAATTTTTTGTTACTTCTCTTACTGCTATTATCTTTCATATTTTACTGATGGTAGCCTAGCAATCATATCTATCAATTCTTTCAGTACCTGTTTATCTGGGTGAGGTGACTTGAATTTCTAAAGGGCAACTAGATGCTCTTTTGTTATCACATTACTTATTTTGGGTACTGATGCCCTATTAGTAAATTTTATTCTATCATTTCCAGTGCAAAGGCCATTCTTCTTGACAGAAAAAAAAAAACAGGGGAAAAATAAGAATTGAACATTACTGCCCTCTCTTTGCCATAAATTAATTATCCTTGTAATATCCACCTTAAGCAAATGTTCTATTTTTTCAATCCCTCCCAATATAGCTAAAACAAATGAACAAACAAAACAGACAAAAATCTTTGGCTTCCTTCAGTAGTCTAAGCTCATTCTAAATTTCTCCTAAAATTATTTTGCTAGGACTCATATATTCATTTTGTCACCTGGTCTTACTTTAATCTTCTGTACATTACTTTAAACATATTAGTTGATTATTTCTCTATGCATCCACATGAGGACAGTTAGGTGGCACAGTAGATAGGGCACTGGGTTTGAAATCAGGAAGATTCATCTGTTTGAGTTCAAATCTGGCCTCAGACACATCTTAGATATGTGACCCTGGGTAAATCATTAACCCTGTTTGCCTTAGTTCCTCATCTATAAAATGAGCTGGACAAGGAATAGGCAAACCACTCCAGTATCTTTGACAAGAAAACCCCAAAAGAGATCACAAAGAACTAGATGTGACTGAAATGATTGAATAACAACAATGTATCCACATTGGCCCCTTAAGGTAAATACCATTTTCCCTTTTTTTTAAATTGAGGCAATTCTCTTCCCTGTCCAATGAGTTTGCAGTTTCCATAGGGACAGAATTATTCCTCCATATTCATAGCACTACCTGCAATTTGGATCCTCCTCAGGAGAAAAACAAAGTTGGGATTGCTAGGATCCATCCTTCTGACATTCTTGTACCATAATTTCATTGTCTGGTTAATTCTGCATTCCATATATCTGAATACATCCCTAAGATGTATAACACCTCCATTTTGAATGGGATTCTAAATCATTTTGACATGCTATGAGAATGAAAAAATTTAGGACTTGGGGACTTACCTGAATATGAGGAGAATTGTACTGATTATTTATATATTATTGTGAATCCTTTCTGTGTCTTATATTCTTTCTGTGGTGAGTTGAAGATTGCTCTGAACCCCATTAATGACTTGTATTGGGTTAGAGAAGCATTTACCCTTTTCTGTGGGGATTCTAGACAACATGAGTTATAGTGGTAGATTTTCTAGCGGGACCTCTGACAGAAGTAATAAAATCCAGAATTGCTGATTTGAAATTTATCCTAAGATTGAACCTAGCCCATGTAAGTGTAGAACTTGGGGACATTGAATAGTAAATTACATTTTAGGGATTAATACCAATTACTGAAAGTTAGTGGAGATTTTTTTTCAGGTATGGGTTGTAATAAATATTTGTTGAGGTTCTTTTCATTTCTGAAATCTGCTGAGGTTCTTTTACCTCTGAAATTTTTGTGAGCCTATGAAAATATTCATAGCAATATTTTGTAATAGCAATTCAGTTTTGGAGAGAGCCACCTATAGTCATGGTTTTGAGAAACGTAAGTCTCTCCCTATGACGACAAAACAACTAAGGGGTTTTCCCTAATTTAATACTAGGTATATGACTGGATCTACCTTCCTAATAGCATTAAAGTTGTAGCTTTTTACTCCTAAAGTCGTTTTTTTTTTTTGTTTGTTTGTTTTTTTTTTTAATGGGGAGGAAGTGTATACCAGTTGATCAATTCAGTTGAGAATAGAAGCTGATAGCCAAATCTGTCTCCATTTCCAGTGGTGTCTCACTTGTCATTAACCAAAAGGGACAATGGCATCAGGAAGTCGCAATCAAGCAGGGGCCATGAGACCAGCTGGTTTCACACCAGGTGACACTAGAAGGGAACAGATCCTGTGAAGACAGTTTGACAGCAACAATAGAAGATATTCTGTAGTCCTGCAATATTAGGGGTTCAATTCATCCCTATGTAAATGTTCCCTAGCCTCCCATGCTCTCTCTATATGTGTGCCCTTCCATGTGGAGAGCTCGTTATGAATTTTGCTTGAGAATTTCAATTCTTCTCAAGGGTGATGTGTGTTATGAAAGAATATATTTCAGAAGTATCAAACAGCAGGCACAGAATCCTCAAGTGTAACCAAAACTAGATTAATATGTAACTGGAAAATAACAACAGAAATACCATCTCCTAACATTTATATTGTACTTACTATAAGCTGGCACTGTGCTAAGTAAGCACTTTATAATTATTATCTCATTTGATCCTTATAACCACTTTGGAAGGTAGATGCTGCTATATTGTCCCCTTCTTAAGGATAGGTAAACTGAGTCAAACAGAGGTTAAATTATTTTTACAGGGTGATACAGGCATTATCTGAGGCCACATTTAAACTCAGGTCTTCCTTAAATCCTAATATGATATCCACTGTGCCACCTTAATGAAACATAATCAGACACAAATGTTAATTCCTCTTTTTCTAAGTCAATATGTGGCTGCAGGTATCCCTTCTTATTTGAATTTGATACCACTGTACCACTTTTAAGTGTAGGAAATTAATGTTTTATTAATACTTTCTTATTATGCTATTTCAGTAATGACTTACACTAAGTGTGTTTACTGGCTGATTGCATAACACATTGGTTGAATCTGAATCATCTGTAGTCCATCACCTTTATGTAGAAGTAGGATAAAATTATGGTTTTTATATTCCCATTACTTTGCATATTATATGTTTGCTGAATTGAATTATACTGCAGTGCTCCAGGTCACATAACTGGTTATTGGTAGATTTGGAACTAGAATCTACCTGTTCCATTTCAATGTTTTTCTGTTCCACTCCACAGCTTCCCATAGGTGCTACGTGTGAGAAAAATACTCTATAATCTTTAAATACTGTATAAATGTGAATTGTTCTTATGAATACATTGTTTCCTAATCATCATATAAAGATTATGTTGTTTTGTAAAATAAAGCAAATCAATTGTGATACTTACCTATGTCTAGTTAAATAGCCTCACATCCTCACACTCTGGTGGCTGTCATTTATTTTCTGTTCTATGATTTATTAGCTTAAGGATAAGAGAAAGTCAGGACAACTTGACAATCCATCTTACTAAAGTCAATGTTCTTCATTAGATTACAGCTTCCTTAATTTAACTGATTTCATCTGTGGGTATTTTTACCTTTCCCACTCTCTCCAGCTCCCCTCTCCCCCACTTCAATTTGTTTCAAGCTGATTTTCAGGCAAGAAAATTCTTCTTCATGTTTCTCGCTCTTTCCTAGAGCAAATCCACAAGTAGTAGTATCTATCTAAGTTTTAAAACGAGTAGACACACCCCAAATAAGAGATAGCACATTCCTTTCTGACTCTTTAAATATAGAATTGTATGATTGAGAACATGATTCAATGTGAAGATAGAAGAGAACTGTCATAACCTTGACAACAGTTATGTGACTGGAAAAATCATTTTAACTTTTCTGAACTTAGATTTTCCCCAGCCCTCACCCCACCTTTGTGGTGTGATAATCCTAGTATTGCTCATATAACAGGGTTTCTTGGAGGTTGGCTTATATAAATGTGAATTATCATTGGTAATTAGATATAAAATTCTTGCATTTCTTACATTCAAAATGATTTCTAGATGATCAAGGTGATGGAACTATAAAAATTTCAAAGAAAAGCCAATTCCATTCATCAAATATTTGTTAAGTGATTACTAAGCACTACACTAGAAGATATAAAGTTTAGCTGAGAAGCAATTCCCGGTCATAGAGAACAGAGAGAAGAAAATAAAACCCCCGTGCATATAGCTATTTTACATATGCAATCTTGTTTGCCAAAGTGCAAACTACAAAGTACACGGTATCTAGCAAGCCTCAGCTTGTGTTTCAAATCTGACCAATCCATGTATCCACGGGGGGACATCAATAATTACAATTTTCCCTTTTTCCTTATACCTATAAAAAGGTCCTTTGTGGATTGGGCCTGCCATGCTTCCTCTCCCTTGTGTTGCTTTCTCAAGTAGGAGCTTTTCAAAGTCCCATGCTCTCTGTATTCTTATTATGACACAATTTCCAAGGGTTCTTACCCTATAAGTTTTAGTGTATTTTCCCATATTTCAACTGAATTTGTATTAAAGTGTTGATTTGAGGGCATAATTTGTAATGATTCCTAGACTCAAAAATTACCAGTTATGGCTTTGAGTTGAAGAAATTTGAGATAGTGTGGAGAAGACTGAGAGTTTATATGATAAAAGGTCTTCATATGTTTGGAAAGTTTTTATGAGCAAAGAGATTTCATTTTGTTGTTTGGTCCCAGAGGTTAGGTCTAGGAGCAATAGTTTGAAAGTTAAGAGAAGCAGAATTATGCTCAATGTAAGGACAATTTTTTAATAATTAGAATTATCCAAAGATTAAATAGACTTTTTACTTTTGAACTCAAATATTTAATTAGGATCGCTATAATTCAGCTGAATAATGGGTTAAATAGTCTGATTTGGGAATAAGTTCCCCAGTCTGATTTGGGAACTTAGTCACATGTACAACATTGTACTACAAGGGAAATTTATTTTATGCCCAAATACTTGACTAATAAATGATACAACATACATACACATATATATGCATATATATAGGTATGTGTTTGTGTGTATGTAAGAATTATGAAATAATTTCTCCTTTGATGTTTTTCGAGAGGCATGTCTGTAGTTGGGGTAAAGAATATAATTTTCCATTTATGACCGTAGGTAAGATTTTTCTCTCAACTTAAATGTCGGGATTGGAGCAATTTTAACCATGCTGAAATCAATTCTATTGGGAGTATGCATGGCTAACTATAGAGATGCCATTCCCCTTGACCTAACTGGGCCTTTAAAAATGTACTAATTATTTCATACACAATAAAGCAATTATCCATTTGGCATATGATTTGCTGATGCTATTAGGCTGGACTGGATGCAAATAGTGCAGTTTGATTCTGATTGGCTGGGATGCTGAATTTTGCAGAGCTCTTAATCAGTTTAACATTATCATGGAAAGAATCAGTTCCTGCATTTCCAGCAGAGAGGACAGCAAAGGAATTTTGATTATGTAACATTCAACTGATCGATCACAGCATAATCAGATTGGAAAGGAATGTAGATGGCCTCTCATTTGTCCCAGCCTCCTCTGAGGATTACAGAGAGGGCATCCAGAGTGATGGGTTCCTGTTGTATAATGCTGCCAAAAAAGACTTTTCATGACCTTTCTCAGGGACTCAGCCTTAGGCAAAAAAATGTAAATTAGGGCAAGTCCAATTTTGGCATGGTTCATTCATCCACATGGGCATGAAACCATTGATTCATTCAGCTATGTATTCAATAAAGTTTATTAAGTGCTTACTGTGTGTAGATCCCTTTGTTAAGAGGCATACAGTTTAGAGATCTCTCAAAATGGCACAATAAAACACAAATAAGGACTAACTGTTATATACAATTTCACATAATAAGTATGTGCAAACTAAAATGTGTAGTAAAGGGCATAAGAAAGTGTTGTATGAAGTTTTTCTCCCTCCCCACATATTCTATATGTTTCTCCTGTTTTGCTTCTATTTGTGTCAATATAATAGGAAGAATGGTGAAGGGGGAGGTGGAAGAAGGAACAGTGGTTACTTGAAGAGAAGAAATTCCCCTAGGATACTCTTTATAGCAAGGAATTGTGGAAGCATTTGATGCACAGAAAACATTGCAAAACCATTATTACCAGAGTATATAGGGGAAATAGACAATGGGAATGAAGCAATAGAAATTGAAACCACTGGCCTGCATCCAGTGTTATGCAAGATCATAGTGATAATGATTGACAGAGACAGTTTGGTATCTTAAAGGAATATATATTGAGTTTAGGTCAGATTCCTGCCCTTTAATATTATCTCCCATTTACACTGTATATATCTTCTTTGTAGAAAGTTGCTTCCATATTGTCTCTTCCATTAGAATATGAGGTTTTTTAAGGGCAGGGACTGTTATTTCTTTGTATCTCCAGACCTTAATAAATGTTTCTTGATTTCACTGCTGTGGGTGAATAATTACAATGTATTTCATAACAAGCAAGTTACTCACATGAGTCATCTGGAATGCTAAATGACCACATTTTAAATATCCAAATCATAAAAATAAAGTACTAATGCATCATTTATTAGGGGTAGTATCGTATGGTGAATAAAGTACTGGACTTGGGAGTCAAAAAGACATGCATTTGAATCTTGCTTCAGATACTTAATAGTTGTGTGGTTCTGGGTAAGTCACATACTCTCCCAGGGATTCAATTTTCTCATCTGTAAGATGAGAGCCATATTTTAATAATTCCAAGATCTCTTCCAGCTCTGTGTAAGTCTAGAGTTCAAGTTTTTCATGTTCCAGAACTAATTCACAGAATACCTCAGGACCACAGCCACCCTCTAGCTATGAGCTAACGTAGGCAAGAGCCCTCCATCTCTGTATGGCATTAACTGAGAGAGAAATTGTCCCAGAATCAATTGCTAGGTACTATTGACAGTCATAACCATCAATGATGCTGAGATATGATAAAAAACAGTTTATTAATCTGAGAGCATAGACTCACCATATTAAAAAAAAACAACAACCAGTGAGTCCTGAAAAGTCAGTACTTTTTGTAGCATTAGGTAGCTTTTGGTTACTTAGGCATGGTGGGCATAAAAGAATTCTACAGAAAGCAGAAAGGGAAGATAATGATTTACACATCAAAGAACAGATGGCAGAAGGGAAGTTCTGTGTCAAGTAAAAAAGGAATTGTGAAGTCATGCCCAATTCTCTATGATCCCATTTGGGGTTTTCTTGGCAGAGATAATACAATGATTTGCCATCTTCTTCTCAGCTCATTTTACAGATAAGGAACTGCGGAAAAGAGGTGTAAGTGACTTACCCAGAGTCACACATATAGTGTCTCAGGTCACATTTGAATTCAGATTTTCCTGACTCCAAGGTCTGCTGTGCCATCCATTGCACTACCAAGCTAGCCCTGGATACTGGTCGGTAAATAAAACATAAATGGAATTTACATACTAACCATTCAACATTGGAACTACAACTGGATTCTGCAGACTGTAGCTTTGTGACCTATTCAACTAGAATAAAAATGAAAGAAATGACTCTTAAATCACCATTCCTAGAGAAAGAAATGCAAGGTAGCATGTATCAGGAAAAATATTAAGATGTAATAATAAGAATAATAATAGCATTCATCTGGTGCTTTTGGGTTTGCAAGACCCTTAACAAATACTATTTTAAATTTATTCTTATGAGGTAGATGTTATTCTTATTATTACTTCACAGATGAGGAAATTGATGAGGCAGGAAGAGGTAAAATAATGTGTCTAGGGTTTTACATTTAGTATTAAAGGACAAACAAATTTGAACTCAGTTCTTCTTGGTTCAACATTCCAACCACTGTGCCATATAGTTACCCTATGTTGCACTTCATAGTTACATGGTATTTTAGAATTAAGTTTTATTTATTATCATTTATATTTATTTATTATATATAAAATATACATAAATATATAATTTTTGTATGTATATATTATTATTAGGATTATATAATCATTATTCCCATTTTACTGATGAGGGAAATAAGTTTCCTAGGTTTAAAAGGATCTGCCCAAAGTCACAGAGACTGATATGTCTATAGCGAAGATCCAAGCTCAAATTTTTTTATTATTAATTCACAATTCATTACAATCATGCTAAACTCCTGAACAACCCCATAACACTTAGGCTACCCAGAGCTTCTACTGATGTTTGCCCTCCCTGGACCTCCACATTATCTGAGTCTTTCTTGTTCCACTGGATGATTAAAATTTATCCAACCTCTTGTTGAAAAATAATCCAGTCAACCAATCCCCACTGAGCTATTTGTTACTAATGATGACTCCTCCCAAACTGGTATTTTAAAACAGAAATATTTTAAACCAGATCAATGAATCTCTAATATAAGAATTTCTATAGTGTGCCAAGCATGTGAAGTAAATGTTTTTAGTCATGTGAGTTTTTCTGGTGCTCTGCAAATCATGCCACATTGATCATTAATTAATCTAGGTATTTATTTCCCCAAACTAACCTTTTGTTACATAAATGCTTCCAGGGTCATATAAGTGGCTCTTTCCTACCTAAGATAAAAATCTATTTCTTTTTAGCCATATTGAAATCAAGAATAGATAGTTATTAGTTCCTTGAAATAATTATCTAATCATTATCTCCACTCCATTCCATTCTACACACATTAAACATCTATTATATACAAGTCATTGCATTAGCAACTGGGTATGAAAAGATGAAAAAATGATGAATCTCGGCCCTCAGGGAACATATAGTCTAATATAGGGTTTCCCAACATGATGTTCATGTTAAAATACTTTGATAATTATGTTTCAACATAAATTGGTTCCTTTGTAATCCTTCATATTTCATTTTATCCCATTTAAAAACATTTAAAGCATTATTTTAAGAAAGTGTCCATAAGCTTCACCATATTGCCAAAGAAGTGAAAGACAAACACAATAGGCTAAGGATCTGTAATAACCTGTCAGAGAAGGAGATAGAGTGGGAAGTAGATGGATGTGGCTAGTAAAGAAATAATTTTAATATCAGGTACAATATGAATGGGGTAAAGGGAAGCTTTGGACAAATTGTTCTCAGGATGCTTGAAGATGAAGAGATCATTTAGCTAGTGGATTCAGGGAATTTTTCAGAGATGATATAACACTAGAATGAGTCCTTGAAAGGAGAAGACTTCAACAGGAAGAAATGAAGGTATGAGTTACAGGTCTGAGTATGGACTTCAGTATATAAATATATGGAGAAGGGAGAGGGATAAGATTGAGGAATAGTTTATAATCTGGTTTGTCTGGCATACAAACTACATGAGGGGAGAACAGTATGAAATAAGACTGAAAAAGGAGGTCAGAGACAGAGAGTGGAGGTTATTTTTTTAAAAAAGTATTTTATTTTTCCAAATATATGCAAAGATAGTTTTCAACTTTCCCCCTTGCAAAACCTTGTGTTCCAATTTCTCTCTTTCCCTCCCTCTGCCTGCCCAAGACAGCAAGCAGTATGATACAAGTGAAACATGTGCAGTTCAGATTTTTATGGACAGCTAGTTTAAAGATGGTTATCCTCCTATTGCTTTAAGACTTTGATACAGCCAGAATTATTAGGAATTTTTTCCTCATATAAAAGCTAAATTTGCCTCTTTTCAAAGTGCTAGACCTAGACTCAGGAAGAATCATTTAATGAGTTCAAATCTGCTTAGAGTTTAGAAAAATTATTATTTTCTATTACATTAATAATCAATTAGGATTGGGTTTTTCCCCTTTTATTTTCTTATTCAAGATTCAGCCAGCCACTCCGTCTCTGAAGGATATTGCTGATAGATGAGATTGCCTAAATCCTTCAGGTACATGATCTGTGGTCTTAGGTGGGAACCCACTCAACTAGAAAATTTGACAAACAGAATTTAATCTAGATAAATTCTTGTATTTAGGAACTGTCTATGCCTTTTTAGGTCCTCCATTATAATTTAGGGCAACACAATTTAGGAAGGAAAAAACTAATCAGCTTGGTCGGAGTAGAAATGGATTCCTTTGTCCAGATTGCTGCAGGCAATCTTGATCTCATGATCAAATCAAATTCTCAATAGGAGGAGCTGAAGATTTTAAGTCCACCTCCTCAGTAATATATCTACCTACTCATTAATTGTTCACCAATCAGAGTTGATTTTTATCTGTCAGGGACACCTCCTTTTCCAGCAGTATTTAAGCATTCGGGATCTCCAAGGTTTTGTCTTTGGTTACTGAGGGAGATTGCTGATTATCAATTTATTAATTATTTATTATCCCAGTTAATAAATCAATTATCAATTATCCAGAAAACCCTTCTCTTTGACTTCTCATTTAGGGCTTCAGAAAAGTTTACAAGGACCTATAATCAAAGTCTTATTAAAAAAAAAAAAGAAAATAGTATCTTAAATTATATAATCGATGTGACTTTTCAATGGCTTAAAAAGGATATAGCTATGATAGCAACAGTTCAACAATTTCTCATGTTTAAATACTTCATACTTTTGGACACAAATTGAATGGCTGAACAACAACAAAAATGAAGGATGGATTAGATGTGAAGAAAATTGTGGCAGTGAGACCAACCAGTGCATTGTTGCAGGTGTGAGGCAATGAGAGTCTGTACAAGGGTGATAGCCTTATCAGAGGAGAGAAGGAAATATCTGAGAAATGTTATGAAGGTACAATTGACAAGATAGATTGGATATGTGATGGAATGAGAGAGTGAGGAGCTGAGAATGACTTCTATATTGTGAATGGTTTGGGTGAATGGTGGCACCCTTGACAGTAATATGGAAGTTGAAAAGAGATGAGATTTTAGGGAGAAAGACAATGACTTTGTTTTTAAATGTGTTAAATTTGAGATGTTTATAAAACAGCTGGTTTGAGATGTCTACTAGACTATTTGGAGATGCCAGGCTGGAGACCAGAAGAGAGATTAGAGATAGATTAAGTAGCAAAGAGGAAGAAGTGATATGCTTAATATCACATTACTACTAAGTGGCAGAACCAGGATTAAAGAGCACATGGATTTTTAATCCAGCATTCTTTCCATCATAGCTCACTAACTGCCTCCAAACATAACAATATATGTATCTATATATATAGTTATGATGACATACTTCTATAGCACTTAAGACTTAAAAAAGTACTTTAGTCACAACAAATCCATGGTAATGAAAATGGTGACCAGATGAGGACCCTGAGGCTCACAGAGAGAAAATAACTTCACAACACATGTGCTGTAGAACTAGAAGAAATTATAGAGTGTATATTCCTCTGCTGCCAGGTAGGACAATGTATAGAGAACTTGATTTGAAGTTAGGAAGCCTTGAATCTGAATCCTGTGTCAGTTACTTATTAGGTGTGGGACCCTATAACGTCTCTCAAACTCAGTTTTTTCATCTGTAAAATGGAGGTAATAATAGTTGCTACATCTTAAGGTTGTTGTGAAGATCAAATGAAATAATTTATGTAAAGAGCTTTGTAAACTTTGAAATATTATATAAATGCTGGATATTATTATTATAACTCTTCATTTTATAGATCAGGAAACTGAAGCCTTAAAGAGATGCATTACCTAGGGTAATGGAGCCAGTAGGTAGCAAAACTGGGATTCAGACTTGACCTGATTCCAAACCCAATGCTCTCTTCACTATATCACGCTGTTCCTCATAGGGTCATGTAGTTTGTAAGGGCCTTGGCCCAATTTTTCTTATTCTAAATCCATTGATCACATCCCAATAGCTTAAACAATTGTGTGAAAGTAACCTGGGGGAAATTTTCCCATAGTAAATCATATACATTCCTCTGAACTCTTAATTTTGAATCATTTGAGTTGGTGGGTTGCCAGAGAAACACTCTAGATTTTTAAATGAAAACCATTTAATTCTGTATGCTCTAATAATTGAAAACAATTCAATACCAACAAAAGTAATAGCACTCTATATTAATCAATCAACAAGAATTTATTAAATTCCTACTATATACCAAGCACTGTGCTACACACTGGGATTACAAATTCAGAGAGACAATCTCTGCCCTCAAGAAGGTTTACATTTTACTAATGGCAGTGATCCTTAATCTTTTTTGAGTCATTAATTCCTTTTGTTGTCTAGTGAATCCCATGGATCCTTTCTCACCATAATACTTTAAATGTATAAAATAATACAATATGATTACAAAAGAAACCAATTATATTTCTATGGCTACTAATAATACCTAGTATTTATATATTCCTTTGTAGTTTACAAAAATATTTTTTAATCCTCAAGACCTATCCTGGGAAATAGGCACTATTATTATTTCCATTTTACGCAAGACAAAACCAAGACACTGAATAGTTAAGTAACTTATTCAGGGTCACATGGCTAATGTGTCTGGTATCACATGTGAACCTAACTTCTAACTCATATGCTCTATCCATAGTGCCACCTAGCTGCCACCTCTAACTAAATACAGTTTTCTGAATATTTTTTAAAAACAAATTCATAGGCTCCAGCTTGAGAAGCCTTTATTGGAGGGCATAACATGTTATTCATATAAGAATATGCAAAATACCTGCTAAATAAATATAAGGTAATTTCTGGAGGTTTTAATAAATGCTCACTGTAAAATGAAGGCACTGGACTAGATGGCCTTGAAAGTTCCTGTCAATTATAAATTAGACAAAGCTCTTTAGTAGAAAAAATTCCCCAGACAACAACTTGTCCTACAATTCTAATAACAGTCCTGTATGAAGAGGAGTATACATATGCACACACACATATCACACCTCTTCCACACAACACATCCTTCTACCCCATCACTGCCCCTTCCCCTTTCTCTGACCCTCCCCTCTTCCCCATACACATAGCCTTCTGGCATCTACTAAGCCAGGAGAATGTTTTGCTTTTTTATCTCCAGGACGGGGATAACCTTCATCATTGTGTAAAATCCACCTGGAAGCCTGCCTATCCAGAAGGATAGGATCAAAGTTGCTCTCTCTGATTATATCTTATTGACCCTAAATGGAACCCATTGCATAAAGGTTTCCCAACAAGTCAACTTCAATTGACCACACAGAGAAACATTACAAAGAAAAGGTCTATAAATTCCTTTACAGAGAACCTCTGCACCGCCAATAGAGAGTCCCCCAAAACTCCCTATCCTTGCACCAAATCCTAAAGGGTTACAGGGGAGCCAAACCTCTCCATTTGGTTCCCTGAACCCTGAACCTGCCACTAAACCTTATTATTTAACTCTCTGACCACTAAAAACCCTAATTTCATTTTGGTTCCCTAAATCTAAACCTTATCAATTTGAATCACAAGAGACTCTTTTGAGGGGGGTCCTATTATTATCCCCATTTTATAGGTAAAGAAATTGAAGCTGAGACTTGGAGACCCTATCACTATAAAAAAAGGTTAAAAAAGAAGAAGATGGGAGATGATGGGTGGGAGAGAGAGGGAAGAGACTGGCCTCATTACTTCTGTTTCATGTGATCTGACCAGGATCACACTGTATTAATTCTTTGAATTCAACACTTAGAAATATTCTACATTTTTTTGGAAGAGGAAAGTTACTAGGATTTAGATGAAAAGATACATTAATAGTTAATGTTCTCATAGGCTTTAAGACTTGCAAAATGCCTAGCATTTATAAAAATTCCTGTTATGTACCAGGTAACCTCTGTGTTAAGATAAAAGTATGTAAATTCTCAAACACCAAACAATCAACTCCCTAGTCCTATCTTCAAGGAGTTAATATTCTACTAGAAATACAATCTCATTTATTCCTCACAACTGGCTAAGAGAAATACCTTAGGTATTATTATTCTCATTTTCAGATGAAGAAACTCAGTTTTAAAGTTTAAATTACTGGCCTAAGCTTCAGAACTGGGCTTTGGACCCAACTATTCTGACTCCAAAAGATAGACAACAACAAAAAAATTAACAAATGTTAAAACACTTATACTGTGCTTAGTGCAAAGGAAAAGCAGCGCTGAGATAAGATTTTGTTTCTCTCCTTGAGAAGCTTATTGTTAAGTAGGGAAGGGAAGGATAGGGAAGAGGACCCAATTCCTGGAATTAGGAATGACTAGGTTTTGAATTCTCCCTCTGATACGTCCTTAACTGTGTGACTGAATAAAGTACTTAAGTTTCTTGAATCTCCATTGTACACTTCAACAACAATACTAGATGATGATCAATTCTGATGGACGTGGCTCTCTTCAACAATGAGAGGATCCAAATCAGTTCCAATTGATCTGTAATGAACAGAATCAGCTACACTCAGAGAAAGAACACTGGGAAATGAGTATGGACCACAACATAACATTTCCACTCTTTCTATTATCTTTTGCTTGCATTTTTGTTTTTTCTTCTCCAGTTATTTTTATCTTCGTTTTAAATCCAATCTTTCCTGTGCAACAAGATAACTGTATAAATATGTATACATATATTGTATTTAACATATACATTAGCATATTTAATATGTATGGGACTACCTACTGTCTAAGGGAGAGGGTGGGGGGAAGGAGGGGAAAAGTTGGAACAGAAGGTTTTGCAAGGGTCAATGTTGAAAAATTACCCATGCATATGTTTTGTATATAAAAAGCTATAATAAAAAATTTAAAAAGAACTACTTTAGCTGCATTCCATAAAAAAAAGTTTCCTGAATCTCAAATTTCTCATTTTAAAATGAGTATTTTACAATACTAATACTTGTAGTACTAACCCCTAAAAATTGTTTCAAAATGTATATGAGACCCCATCATAGTGGAAAATATGTAAGAGCAGTGAATTTGGAGTTTGAATATCTGGATTCAAATCTGTTTTCCCCCTTTCTGCTTCCTTGAGTGACTCTTGCTAAATCACTTCATCTCTTTAGGGCTCAATTTGGTAAAATGTAGATGAGATGACCTTTAAGGTAACTTCCAGGTCTAAATCTATAATCTTATAATGTATGTAAGGCACCTTGCCCTATAATGTATGTAAAGCACCTTTTAGGTCTATATAAATTTCAGCAGTTATCATTAGAGAACTAAAAACATGATAGCCCTTGATAGTGATAATACACATCAATTTTATATCAGAGAGGTGGAGAACAAGATGCTAGGTGAGGTCTCAGGAGAAGGTCATTGATCTGCTCTTTGATGAAAAGCAGTGCCTCAGGAAGATGAAGGCTTCATTTCATTAGTGATGTCCTGCACTTTAAGGATTAAACAGACAGCATCAGCCTGGGTAGGAACATCCAGGATTGTTTTCTTTAGCAGATGATTTTAATTAGCTGTCTGGGACAAATGCCATTATCTTTGACAGTTCAATATTAACCTGTTCTCCTGAGCTTATATATTTTTTTAAGTCCTAATTCTTTCCTCATTTAATCATCAAGGAGGGAGAAAAACCACACCAAAATCCCTTGGTATAAATATTGTCCTAAGACAAGCCTTTGGGTCTGTCTTTTTCTTTTCAAACAGTCTAGCAGCATAGGTGGTATGGTATTATTTTCTGGCACGTGGCTCCTCCAATCAGGCTCAAAGTTAGTAATCTGTGAAATTCATGATAATGATAGCTAACATTCATAAAAAAATTTGTGTATATAAAACAGACAAACAGAAAAGATAAAAAGCTAAAACACTTATTAAACACAATGTGCAAAGCACTATGCTAAGTGTTTAGGCTATAAATGCAAACAAGCAAAGCAATCCTTGCCTTCAGTGAGTTTACAGTCTAATGGAGGAAGATAGTACATGAAGGGGAGTGGGAAAGAAGAGGAAAAGGGAGTTTGTACCACATTTGACATCATATGGAAATATCTGAGAATTGATTGGAGGTTGTGGGCAAGATATTGCATTGAAAGTCACATTGTAACTAAGTGTTAATATTTTTTTTAAAAATCTATCTCCTTTTTATTAATAACTTTTGCTTTTTATATAAAATTCATTTCCAAATATACTATCCCCCCTCTCCTATTTAGGGAACCATCTTACAATGTTGTTGTCATTCTGTATATTGTTTTCCAGGTTGAGTTTATTCTCTATCATTTGATTTGTTTTCCTTTTCTTCTCTGAATCTTCATATTTAAAATTTAAATTTCTACATATTTAAAATTCTACATGTTCATAGTAATATCCAATTACATTCAAGTAATTTATTTAATCATTCCCTACATACCCCGATGGTCGACTATTTTGTTTCTAATTCTTTACAACCACAAAAATTGCTGCTATGACCATTTTGTCTTTAAGCAGTCTGTTGGATCTTTGGGTCAAAGAGCTTGAATAGATTGCTTACAAAATGGTCACAAATAACATTATAAAGTAGACATAAAGGTCTACTCCTGTCCTCATATTTCAGATTCAAAAACTGAGCCTCACAGAAGTAAAGTGATTTGCTCCTGGTTACAAAAAAACTAGTTAGTATTAGAACCAGAATTTGAGAGTACCTATTAATGCTAGGAACTGTCTGCCTGAGTCCAAATAGAGGACTCTGCTATAAAAAAAACTGCCTCTAGTGTGGCATGGACTTCTTTATTTTGTCTATTTATTCAGGATGAGCTGAATAGGGTTTCTTAAAATTATTACAGTTTTAAAGTTCCTCTTTATCTGAGAAATGTGAATGATTCTGAGTGGAGAGATATTTAAATATACAAGTTCAGTGAATTGTTTGTCTCCTCCTCAACTCTCAGATGACTAATTATGCATGGTTTGAAGATAATCAATTATACCATGGACTGATACAAATCCTTTGATGCTCCTGTGGAGAGCTGTGCCAACAGTGTCCAAAGCCAGGGTCAGAGCTTCAAGAAGGTTTTTCCACATTCAACAAATGGACGGAATAAAATGTTTGCAATATTGGCAGAAGTGTTATGTTCTTGAGACTAATGCCATAGGCCAGGTAACTGTTTGGGAAGCTTTTTTCTTTCTTCTTGGCTGAATTTCAAGGTTGAATGGGTATTTATAATTAGAGTGTCATCTCAGCCTTAATTATAGCAATATAGCCCAGTGCTAACGTTCCTGTTTCTCTCAACCCTGTGTGCCCCTTAGTTACATCATTTCCCTAAAACATTTATTTAACCTATATAAAGCTGTTTACCATCAGTTTTATGATTACTAAATCAAAGAAAGATGAAAAATTACTTTGAGTTGTAGAGCAGGAAAGGATCCTAGAAATCACATATTCTAGCTCCCTCATGTTTCAAAAGGGAAATTGAGGCAGAGAAAAAAAATTGCCTTGCCAAAATCATGGAACCATTTAGCTGAATGAAGGAACTAGAACTCAATTTTTCTATTACTCTTATGTTTCTTAAAGATAATTCACATTGATTCAAATAGTTTGTTAGTACTTTTGTTAGTTTTTGCTAGTACTGAAGATCTGAGTTTCACAATTATTCTACCCATATAGATCATAATCTATCTATGAAAGTAAAGTTGAAGCAAATTACTTGGGGCAAAGTAACAAATCTGTAGGCTTATGCAATAGAACACAATCTTTCAAGGAAGGAAATGGATCTTCAATGAAGTAGGAGACTTTCAGTCTTCAAATAAGAAGACTCAAAAGAAGCATAAAAAAGTAAACAGGAAAGAAAAAAGGAACACATTATTTAAAGATTAAACTGTTTACATCCCTATGTTGGATGATGATACTTATAACTCTTAAGAACAGTTTCTTTTATAAGGGCAGTTAGAAGGTTTACACATTTGATGTTATGATTTTTTTTTTAAAAAGACATTAAGGGGTAGAAAAAGGATTATACTGGGAGAAGAGGAGAGGAGAGATAAAGTGGAATAAATTAGATCCCCTGAAGAGGCATTAAATACCTATTATAGTAGAGAGAAAGAAAAGAGGAGAATGAGTGCAGTCTGAAATTTAATGAGATTTCATTCAAAGAGGGAATAACATACATCCTTAGTTGGATATAGGAATTTATGAAATTCCTAAATTATCTTTATAGGGAAGTAGGAGAAAGGGGAAAAAAGAGAGGGCCTGAATAGAAGGGAAGGCAGAAATGATAGGACAAAGGGGTTTGAGAAGGGAGGAGGGAGGATAAAAGGGGTGCAGGCTGAGGAAGGAGATGGTCAGAAACAAAATACTGGTGAGGAGGGACAGGATGGAAAGATAAAAAAAAAAGTATAAACAGGGACAAAATAAGATGGAGAGAAATTCACAGCTGGTAATCATAACTATGAAGGTGAGTGGGATGAACTTTCCCATAAAATGGAAGTGGATAGTAGAATGAATTAAAAACTAGAATCCTACAGTATGTTGTTTAGAAGTAACATATCTGAAGTAGAGCAATTTACACAGAGTAAAGGTAAAAGGCTGGAACAGAATATAATCTTCAGTTGGGAAGCAAAAAAAAAAAAAAAAAAAAAAAAAGCAGGGATAGTGATTCTGATCTCAAAGAAAAAACAAAAATATGTCTAATTAAAAAATATAAGGAAAGAAGCTATATCTTCCTAAAAGGTACCATAGACAATGGTCAATACTAAAGTAATAGTCAATACTAAACACAGATGCACAAAGTAATACAGCATTCAAATTCTTAGAATTAAATCAGTTACAGGAATAAAAATACAACAAAACTATTAGTAAGGGACTGCAACCTCTCCCTTTCAGAATTAGATAAATCTTACCACAAAATAAACAAGAAAGAAGTTAAAAAGCTGAATAGAATCTTCGAAAATTTAGATATGACAGACTTCTGGAGAAAACTGAATGGGGAAAGATAAGAATATGCTTTCTCCTCAGCAGTATATGGCATCTACACAAAAATTGACCATGTATTAGGGTATACAAATCTCACATTCAAATGCAAAAATGCAGAAATAGTAAATGTATTCTTTTCAGATTATAATACAATAAAAATTACATGCAATAAAGGGCTAAGGAAAATAGACTAAAAACTAATTGGAAATTAAACTATCTAATCCTAAAGAATAAGTAGATTAAAACAACAAATCATAGAAACAATCAATAATTTTACCCAAGAGAATGACAATGAGACAACATACCAAAATTTATGGGATGAAGCCAAAGTAGTTCTTAGGGGAAGTTTCATATCTCTAGATGAATACATGAATAACATAAAGAGAAGATCAATGAATTGGCATGCAACCAAAAAAGCTAGAAAGAAAAGAAATTAACAACTCCCAATTAAATACCAAATTATAAATTCTGAAAATCAAAAGAGAGATTAATGCAATTGAGAGCAGAAAAATTATTGAACTAATAAATAAAACTGAGTTGTTTTGTGAAAAAAAAAATCTGCCTAATCTGTTATATCATTGAGTTTACTCACACATGAGTGAGTCAGATGTTAGACTCACTAGAACTTTTTATTGCAATTGTTTTTGTGTAATACTAAATGAAAAATGTGTTCAATTCAGTACTGCAGTTTGCAATGTCTTTCCTATGACAAACATTTTTTTGTGGGTTTTGTTTTACTGTTCTTCCAACTTCAAAAGGTTTGTACCACACCATAATATAATATTCCCTCCTGGTCCCTCTGAAGGCCTTTTCTTGCTTTCTGAGGATTAATCAGGCTGTTTCACAGCAATAATTTCTTAATTCTTCTTTTTTTTATTTTTTAAACAAAACTTTCTTTGCTTTTTGGTGTTACTGACCCTGTTTCAATGTAGGTTTCAAAGATCTTTAAAATGTTTGACTTCTGCATGCCAATAAATGCTGCCCTATTTCTAATAGTCAATGAAATATCTATTCGAGAACTTCAACTTTTGCACATTTCTTTGGAGTACCACCTATTCTTAAAATCCATAGAATTAAATACACAATAGAAGAATGCATTGAATGCATTGAATGAATGCATTGAATGAAGTTCCATCTAACTCCAACTTTATTGTAGAAGAACAGAACTGGAAAAACTGAATATAATTCAACCATTCAAGAAGATACCAATTCTGACTGTGAATAATGGAGGGAAATTACGGGCCTAGAACACTATGACCCTAAGTTTAATGATGGTGAATCTTTGTGTCTATAGACAGTTCCTGTAGAAAGAATATAAACAATTTTTGAGTAAAATGGTAGTATAGCACATGCATTATACATTTGTGATTCTGCTATTTCAAGTTTTCCTTGCTTTTTTCAGAGAGAACTTACTTCCCAAGATATTTTCCTCTCAGTAGTCCAATTGCTATTGATCATATTCTTTAAAGGTTCCTACATGAAGGGACTATCTGTTAGTATTTATCCAGAAAGTATTTCTATTTTCTGAATCTGCTCTCCACTGAATACAATATCTCTAACTGGGCTACAAATAAATAACTACCTTGTGGAGATCACTCTGTAGGTTTATCACCTCAAAGCTTAACATTTAAATCTCAAACTTGACATACTCTGAGATTCAACTACCTTCAACTACTTATTTATGTAATGCTCACACAAATGTGGCTAATTTTCTTTTTCAGGAAGTCATATTCCTGCTTTCTTGGTTCAATCAGAGAGGAGTTCAGACCAAAAAGAGATCAGAGAATACAGAAGTGTAATGGAACTTTTATACTTTGTGTATTCATTCTAAAACTTTTGTAAATAGATCAGCTGAGGTAGCAATGGCCACCTTTCTTTCCAGGCCCTGCAGCCCCCCCAAAAAACAAACAAACAAACAATCTGAGATATGGGAAAACCTTAGCTTCAAAGGCCAAGGCCTCCTACTGCAGCTTGGCCATTTCCAGTTGTTTTGATCTATACCTTGCCACTGGCCACAGATGGCTCACAGGGAGTGAGGCTGGTGGCTTTGCATAGTCAAGCTTCACTTAAATCCTATTCACTGGAAAAGCATGATATCACTTTCCTGATGTTATGATCCTCCTTAAGAAGGAAGAACAAATAATACCTACAGAATCCTGCCCAATTACTGGTAGAATTGTCACTGGTTAGTTGTAGTACATCAAGGTAACTAAGGGAAGGCTAGGGCGATTGGCATTTGGTTCTGTGAGTCACTATTTTCATATGCTTGGTGTTGCTGCTGGCAGTGAAATTTTGCAGTGGGAATGGGAATTTGGAAGCAATTTAGTTACTATGATCCCAATAGATGGCACTAGACTAAACCTGACACCATCATCATCATCATCATCATCATCATCATCATCTGTTTCTTTTACTGGCACAGCTCATGTAGTAATTTTTTTCATTGCAGTGCTATAAATGGAAACAGGATAAAATTTTGGTCAGAAGACCTAGTCATTCATCCCAATTCTGCTGCTTATTACTTATGTGACTGGAAAATCAATCAATCAATCAATCAACATGCATTTATTGAGCACTTATTATGCAACAGGCACTGGAGATAAAAATGAACATTTAATTCCCCTAAAGAACTTATATTCTATTTGGGAGATAATATACTTAATTAAATATACAAAATATATATGTAGGATATGTGTGTCACCAACCATGCTGGCATGATATCTATACTTCCTTTTATTCTCTTTGGGTTGCCTTACTCAGATTAACCTGACTGCACACTGGCAGGTTTTGGGAGGCATGGTAGTGGAGAGCTTTCTCAAAAACCCTGATCCATTCTGCTCACTCCCAGAGTCCTAGGAGTAATCCTGGTATAAATGCTTCTTCTCTTTCTTTCCCCTTTCCTTGCAAAAACATAGCAGAGAGACACATGAGTATGAAAACCTAGGTGTTCAGGGAAACTCATGACTGTATTGTAAAGTCTCTCATATGGAATCATCTGTACTATATATTAATTTCATTTTTTATGAAACTATTCTCCTGTTGACTGGAGTTACTTTTCTTTACATGGGTGCAGTGTTTTTTTTCTTTTTTTTTTCTTTTTTTTTCAGAAACATAGTTTTTCAGTGAAACAGAAACCTAAGAATGGAGAATATAGAATTTCAAGGCTGAGTTCTTTGGTTAGAGGCAGAAGCTTTCTAAGTGACCATTTCTTTTAATCTGGAGAATCAAAAAGTGTCTATCTGCTCTCTGGACCCTAAGGAGTTTTCCTATTTACTTATTTCAATATGTAGGTGATGGTAAAGAGCAGCACTGACAAGCCTGGTTAGCTCTTTATATAACAGAAAAATTCTTTCATTAATGAGATCTCAAAAGATTCTACACCAGTTACTAGCCTTGTTTGTCCTCAGTTAGCTCTCAAGTTATAGGTGGTACTTAATAGCAATATAGATAAGCCCAACCAGTTCTTCTCACAGTGGCATTATGTTTTTTTCAATGAGCTCTCAGTAATAATTAGATAGAGGCTGACA
Organism: Sarcophilus harrisii; assembly: GCF_902635505.1. Taxonomy (NCBI): domain Eukaryota; kingdom Metazoa; phylum Chordata; class Mammalia; order Dasyuromorphia; family Dasyuridae; genus Sarcophilus; species Sarcophilus harrisii. The sequence goes on from NC_045427.1 coordinate 179,547,550, forward strand.
GGGAACAGTCGTGGGAGCTTGAGACAGTTGCTCTAATTTTCCGATTTTCTTCCACTCTATTTCTTTCAAGCAATAGGAGGTAATCTTCTTTTCCTATCTCCCTCACTGCTTCTCTCCTTTCCTTCCTTTTTCCTTCCCTCCTTCTTACCCCTCTCGCCTTTCTTTACTTCTCTTCCTCCTTCTCCTTCTTTTCAAACAGCTAAAGATGTTTTCTTCTTTTTTCTGATCTCTGATTTTCTCTTCTTTCATCTGCATTTTCATTGTAAATTGCTTATGAAATTATTGTAACCAAGGGAATGGTGGGAGAAGGCATGTCCAGTTCATTAGATACTCACCAGGAAAGACCACAGTGGAAACAAATGGGGAGTAATGTTTCAATCATATTTTAATAAGGCATAGAGACTTGAAGGGTGCAGAAACAGATAGTATGAGGACAAAAAATGGGGTGGTAGAGGTAGCATGAAGAAAAGGATGAGACAGAAAGATCACAGAAGTAATTATGGATCACAGTTGAGAGGACTTGAGCAGCATGGACCTATAACAGATGGTGCGACAAGAGTTTGGAATTTTATTTTAATAGTCTATTTTTGGTAGGGGCAGACTAACTCTTATACATGCCATTTTAGGGTTAGTTCATTGACATATATATACACACATCATCTCATTAAGCAACACCTGATGTTTTGCTGTCCTATTGCAGATATCTAGAGCTTATCTGAGTTTATAGATCATGGGCAAATAGCTGGATGAGAGAGACTCTCCCATACAGTAGCTGTCTTCTCCTGATTTAGCATATAATCTAAGGATTTTTCTAAATTGATTTATGAGACAGTTTGCAAGTAACTATTATATTCTCTTAATCTATGGTCTGTAAGTGACTTCTAAATTCATTTTCTAAGTTCTCTTTTCTTATTTATTATATTAGAAGGAAGTGGTAGTTAAAGAACCAGAACCAGATACAATTTTAACTCACTCAGGGCCTCCTCATGAGGAGGGATCCATTTCTATACTGGGATTGAGAAATCAAAAATCCAAAGTACAATACTTATCATACAAACAAATAAAAAGTAAATTTTTCTTAGAGTTTCCAAGCATTTCTTTATATTTATGGTTTCTTTTCTATATCTTTCAAATCCTTGCAAACAAATTATATGTAAATGAGCTGCTGCCCAAATATGCATTGAAGTCATTCCCCCTTTTAGTCAGTACTTGAGTTTTTGAGGGACATGCTTTCACTCAGGTCTTCTCAAGCCGATTGTGTCTCTTCTCAAATGTTGTATCTAAGAGGCTGTGTCTGTCAAGTATTTTATCAGTGTTTCTACCCTTTTTGTTAAATACAATATTCACAAACAAAAAAAAATACCATGCATATAAAAAAATGATAGTTGAGTATGTGCATGCATATGTACATGGGTAAGTGAGGAAATGCAACTAATAGTAAGGGAGATCAGGACAGAAAGATATCATGTAGGAAGATACACATGGGAAGAAATTTTGAGGGGGAAACCAGGGATTCCAAGGAGGAGAACATGACATAAGAGTATGCTTTAAGTATTCAGGATAACCAACGTAAAGGTACAGGGTTAGGAAATAAAGTATAAGAAACAGTAAGGCCTTGGATGATAGAGTACAAGAAAGGAATAATGTATAAAAAAAGTTTAAAAGGTAAGTGAGGGTACCATAATGTGAAATGCTTTAAAACTAAACAAAGAGCAGATTCCTCCCTTTCTCTAGGTTTCAGTGTTCTTCTCCTATAAAATTAAACAATTTTACATAATGATCTGTAAGGATGAAGTTTTAAAAATCTTGCATAACATTAATAAAAACATCTAATCTTTTTCTCCATCTTTATTTGATATTTTTCTTTCCTATCTAAGACATCTATAAAAATCTGATGGAAAATCCATGTAATCAACTGGCTTCCTATCTTGCTGCTTACATAGAAAGAACTATGGAAGGGATTGAACTTTTCTCACTCTAAGATGTTTAAAATCTTAGGCTTCTTCTAGTGCATAGAAATATATTGAAGCTTTAGCTTTTCTTTGTGGCACTTTCTATTTGCCATATGAAGAACCTTTCACAAAAAAGGTGAGAGTTTGAAAAATAGTTTAGTATGGAGTTTATATTATCAAGAAAAGATATCCAAGGAGACATAAGAAAAGGAAATTATGGTTTTCATTTATTCTCTCTACCATCACCCTGGACTTTTATTCTGAAAAAAATTCTATTCTTCCTTTTTTTCTCTCTCTCCTTCCCTCCTTTTTATCTTTTTCCTAACTTCATTTATTCATTCAACAAGCAATTATTAAGTGTTTACTATGTATCAAGGTACCATTAAAAGGAATAAGGGAATTTGGAGTAAGGGGAGCCTTTGAAGGGAAAATGATTAATTTAATTTAGGACACGTTGAGTTGGAGGGCATGTAGGAAAAAAAAAAAAGTTAAGTAGACTGGAAATATTAGGACCCAAGAAAAAGATATATTCATTGTGACATCCTCTGCATAGAACATATTCTAATTTTTTTTTTTTAACTGTGTGTCATGGACCCCTTTGGCAGTCTAGTGAAGCTTATGGATCTCTTCTCTGAATAAGGTTTTTAATGCTTAAAATAAAACACACAGAATTAAAAAAAAATATTTTTAAAATTATAACTGTATTAAAAATCTTTGTCAGAGAAGGAATTAATTACATGACTGAAAACACTAATAGGGAGAGTATAGAGAGAAGAGAAAAGAATAGGACTGAGAACAGAGTCCCAGGGGATATTAACATCCAGGAAATAGGGAAGGATATAAAATCACTGAAGAAACAAAGGAGGGGGTGATCACACAGGTAGGAAAACCAGAAAATCAGTGTCTTCAGAGCCCAGTAATTATCCAGGAAAAAAAAAATGGTCGGGAATGTCAAATGCTGTATAGAGAACAAGGAAGGAAATGAAGACTGCTGGGAAAAAAATAGATGTAATTTAAAAGCCATGAGTAATTTTTGAGAGAGATATTTTTGTAGAAAGCCACATTTTAATGAGTTGAGTAATGAAAGGTTAGTAAGAATATATAGATGGTGAGTGTGTCTATTCTATTCTTTCCAGAAATTTGCTAGTGAAAAGGAGAAAAGAGTTGGGACAATAATCTGCTTGGGATGATAGGGCCAAGAAAAGGTTTATTAGGCTGTTGTAATCAGAGAAGGGAATTTCAGAATACAGAATGACAGGATATCAACGTTGAAAGGTTCCTCAGTATCTATCTAGTCCAATCCATCAGGAAAATGGAATCTCTCTCTCTAACCCTGCCTGACAGGTCTCTGCTAAAGATATTCAATAAAGAGAAAACTATTTCCTTCAAAGACAGCAAATCTACTTTTAGATAGTTCTACTTATAAGCAAGATTTTTTTCTCATGAGAAGCTTTAATTTACCTCATTGCAATTTCAAACAATAAGCACTTATTACTTATTATATGTCAGAGATGAACCTAATACACTAGACACTTAGAAATATTAATACAAAAAGGAGATAACCCCAAGGAGGTTAACTTCTTCTCATTCTCCAGGTTCTGTCTTCTGGGATCCTTCAAATACCTGAAGATAGATGATATATACTCTACTGAGTTTTTTCTTCTCCAAGCTAAACATTCTCTTTTTATTCTTTCAACTGATCTTCATATATTATACTTTCAAAGTCCTTCATCATTCTGATTGTCCTCCTTTTGGATACTATCCAGAATCAATGTCTTTTCCAAAATGTGATGATAAATATAGTATTCCAGATATAGTCTGACTGACCATGTCAGATAATTAAAATCCAATGGCAATTTCTCAGTCCTTATTCACCCTAAACCTCTCTGCATCCTTTAATACTATTGATCACTCTCACCTTCTTGATATTCCCTAGTTTTTTTGGGATTTTCTCCCTATCTATCTGACCTCTCCTCTCTGGCTCTGTTGCCGAATCCTCTTCCAGACCACGCTTACTAACTGTAAGTATCCCTCTTTACTTCTCTCTTTCATTAGCTCCCAAGGATTAAATTACCATTTCTGTTGATAATTTTCAAATCTACCTTCTTTGTCCTAATTTCTTTGATGATATTTAGTCTTGATCTCCAAGTGTTTTTCAGACAATTCATTATTTTTCCCCAAAGGCCTCTCCAAAGCTTACCTTCCATATTACTGTACACTAATATCCTTCAGGCTCAAAATCTAGTCAAAACATTGATCCCTCACTCTTTGCCCCCTTATTTCCAATTTATTGTCAAGGCCTTTCAATTTCAACTTTGCAAAATCTCTTGCATATACCCCTTGTCCTCCTTCATCACCAGCACTACCCCTTGAGGGTAGACTCTCATGACCTCATACCAGGATTATTGTAATAAAATTCTGATGAGTCTAATTGCCTCAAGTCCCTCCCTACTTCAATCTGTCCTTTATTCAGCTACCAGAGTGATTTTCCTAAAGCACAAGTCTGATCATGTTACTTTCCTACTTAATAAACTCAAGTGAGTTTCCAAGATCAAATGCAAAATTCTCTGTTTGGCAATTATGGCCAATGTTCTTGGCTATGACTATGGTTATGGTCTTAATGACCTGCCCCCTTCCTACCTTTTCAGTTTTTTTATACCTTAATCCCTGTTATATATTCATTGATTCAGTAACACTTGGCTTCTGACTATTCCAGGAACAAGACACTTCATTTTTTAGCTCTGGGCACTTTCTCTGGTTGTTCTATAAGTCTATATGTTCTCAGTTTTGCCTACTGACTTCCCTATCTTCCTTTAATTCTCAACTTATATCCTATCTTTTACAGGATACTTCCCAAACTCTTGATTCCAGTGTCTTTCCTCTCTTAATACTCTCCTTTGTACCACATATGTACATTTCTTTGTATGTAATTGTTTACATGTTGTCTCTCTCATTAGATTATAAGGACTGTGGTTACAGGGACTGCCTTTTTGTTTTCTTCAGTACTTAGCACAATGTCTGGAACATAATAGGCATTTAATAAATGTTAATTAATCGAGTATTTCTTATGGTGAAAATTATCTCTGTGGCTTATTCAGAGTTGAGATATAGTATATGGGAATTAAGGAAGAAGAACTGAAAGACCAGGATATCTAGCTCTATTTATTAGCCTAACTTAAATGCTACTTCTTCCTAGGATCCACTGGAAAAGTATCCTGGCTTTGGAATCAGCAGACTTAAGTTCAACCTTGGTTATCTTTAGGTAAATTCCTTTTGTGGTGGTGGGAGGAGAGGGTTTGATTAGATGATCTCTAAATTCCTTTTAGCTTTAAATTTATACTTATAGATTTGATTGTTTCTTTTTTTGATTCTTCTAGTCAGCATTGAATCTCTCTCCACTTAGCCTTTACTTATAATCTTCTAATGCATTTATCTTATGATGTATATTTTAGTGGTCTGGATTTGTGTTATTATTCCCTACTTGACTATAAGCTCCATGAAAGTAGGTACCATATTTTATCTAAACTTTATATCATTCTCAATGTTTAATAACCATTTGTATTAATTAATAAATGTTAGTGGAGCTGAATTGTATGTATTTGTATATGTATATATTTAAAATTAATCCAAGAAGGAAATGGATTGTCTCTAAGGTAATTTAAGACATGTTTGGTAAATGACAGCTTATGATGAATTCTTCTGAGATGAACATTTTGAAAACCTAAAGACCACCTGAGTTGGAAGTTAAGTGAAATTGAAATGATAAATAATCACTATAGATAACCCTCTCATAGCTGTTTTACTAAAGGAAGCAAGAGAACGAAGGAGTTTCTTCCTTAATGGTTTCAAAGGAAAGATAAATGACATTTATTTATGGCTCTGCTTTTAAAAGTTTTATATGCTTCTCTCACTCGTGTATTGTAGAAACAGATAAAACAATTTAAAGGATTCCAATAAAAGCGTCTGGGCTTTGATTTATCATCACATCCTGCCAGCTTGCTCTCCTGCGTCAAAAACTCCCTAGGGTGGTATAATCAAAAATGGAGAGTGCTTCCAGAATTTTGTCCTTACCCTTGGTGAGTTGTCTTGGCTTCAGGGCAATTCTCCAGGTAGCCTAGCACTACTGAGAAACATCCAGTTCATTATTTCAGGATCAAAGCAACAAGAATAGAATTGATTTTTAAATAATCATATTCTGTCTCAGTTCCACAGCAAAAGTGCAACTCTGTGATGACAATTAACTCTTTCACCCCCCAAAAAAGTAATTGGAATTAACTCTTGTGGTATAGTAGGAAGAACAATGAAACGAGAAGACATAAGTCCTGGTCTCAGCTCATGTCTGACTCTGTGTGACCTTGAACTAATCCATAAAGCTCTCAGGTCTCATATTTCATATGTAAAACAACATGATTAGACCAGATGATATAAGTGAAAGGATCATTTATTAAGTGCTTATGGACAAAGCACAGAGGATACAAATAGAATAGCTAAACAGATCCTGTTCTCAAGGACCTCACAGATTCTAATAGGGGAGAAAACACATATGGAAAATGTCAACTGTGAGTCAGATTTCATATTTAAGGACACCTACTCTGACACTGAATGGCTCATTTAAGGCAAAGATTCTTAAACTGTGGGTTGTAATCCCATTTGGATCATGTAACTAAATGTGGTAGTTTTGAAATTATGATTTATTATCAGTGAATGTTTGATTAGTATACCTATTTTATATACCTATCTACCTGGGGTCATATAAAATTTCTTGGGTGAAAAGGGATTGTAAATGGAAGAAGTTTTAAGAAGCCCTGATTTAGGGAATGGTTTTGTTTATTCTATAGCTAGCTGATGTGGGATGGTTATTTGTATAAGGTGGAAAAATTTAACTGTTAGACTGCAATAGAAAGAGAGATAGACTTTCTTTCTCCCTTGGAATATAAGTACCACCAGTCTTGTCCAGCCACTCTCCTCCTCCCACTAAGGCTGACCTGCTCTCTAGTCACCTCAGTTGGCTCTATCTCCTACAGGGGAATTTCTCCACCACCTGAAGGAGAATAATAGAAAAGGAAGCATGACCACATGTCCCCTAATATGCAGGAACTATTATTTTTGCCTCTTAGTGGAGAATTTAGGATTCTCTATTTATGAATTTATGATTACTCTATTTTTGGAGATTTATAAACTTAGAAAATCAGTAACACTGTCAGAGAACTCATGGGTCCCCACTTAGGAACTCCTCCCTATAACAACTGAAACAAAAAGTCCCTTTTACCTTTGACTGTAAATCTTGCAGTTACTTCCTCCCCCTATTTTCTTTTCACTCCAGTGATGTTTACAAATTAGAGAAGGTTTTCTTAATCAAATATTTGGTACAAGTTAGCATTAGTGCTAATGAAAACAGAAAGTATAAATATAAGTTTTTTGAAAAAGGAAAACTTTGGAGTTAATATCTGCCCACATGGGCAGTTAAAAACTTGGAAGTATGGAAGAACAGACAAGATGGGGAGATACAGAGCATGTCACCAACTTTTATGAGATTTTCTGGAGACATAAATTCTAACAAATGTTAATCTGTTTTAGCTACACTTCTCCTCAGGAGTCCAACAAGTATAGGTAACAATGGCATCAGTAGCAGAGGCTGCCAGTAGTCTCTAATATATTTTCCAATACTCTCCTCTCTCACCATCTCCCTTGAATTGCCTTCTTGAAGCCTTTTCCTCAATCATATTAGGAGCTTTCTCACTCATTCCTTCTAAGGGGTCTGACAATACCTCTTACAATAGTTTCATCTCTAGGAGAAGAGAAATAACATTGCCTTATTTCATTTCCACATTTCCCAGGGACTCACATAGCCAAATACTTAAAGTCTTATTCTTTATTCAGAGAACAGGACATCACTGAACCACTACATTCCTCCCTGCTATCCATGGCAACTATAATCAACAGTATATACAATAAGATATAGTAAACTAGTCATCACAACTTACTTGATTTTCTACATATCTAAATTACATATCAAACATATCACACAACATGTCATGAAATATACACATATCCATAGAATATCAATATGAATAACAGCAATGTAAAAGTAAGGTAATAATACATCAGTTATAATTATAAGCTAGGTAGAAACATAACTTATGTATTAAAAACAAACAGAAAAACTATGTATGCAATGGATTAACATAGCTATAATACATATAAAATGAAGTCAAATTTTATTAAATTAATTAATTTTATGATTTTATATAGTTTTACTGGTTTTATAGATGAGAATGGATTTAATTACAATTTAATTACATTTAATAAAAAAGGGAAATAATAAATAAAACTTAAGCATATTCAAATTATTTAGTAATTAATAGTTATCTCAATGAATAAATTAATTTAATCTGCAAAGCATACATTATGTGGGTCAATTTTAGAATTTTCCTCTGACAATATCATTTCTATATGATCTATGTCTAGCTGGTCACTCATAGAAGAGGCCTAACTGTCCTATGACCTATTGAATCACATATCCCCATACTGGAGCTAGTTGATGGTATGAGCTAATTATAATGCTCTATTATCAGAATTATAGATATGTTAGCTTGACCCTGACTTTATAGAAGGTCCAGCCTGACTAGCAGTGATACTATACTCTGCAAAGTGTGTCTTATCTATAACAGAATGTTTTGCTTGAATTCTGTCCCCACTTACTGGGTACTATTTTCATCAGTCAAACTTTGCATAACTGGTAGATGGTCTTTTTTATTTAGAGCCTAACAAGTTCTATCAAACTTTGCCTTCCCATCAAGTAGTACAATTATAGGCAATGAGTTGAATTGTGATCCTTTGCCAATTTCTGGGGCAATTTTGTACATACATAAGTTTGCTTAGTCTTGTCACAAGAGATATGAAGTAGTTTTCCATGTATTTGGAACTCATTTACCATGAACATCACAATTTCATATCAAAACTGTTATTTTGATTAAAAAAAAAAACTTGAGCATTTTACTGTCATATGATTTTGTCAACCCTCTGCTAAGCTAAGGTTGTGGTTACATAATGGAAATTTCTTTTGTCTTTCTCAGTTGAGAGATCTACTGTGAACATCTTCTGTCTCTACATGATCACAGATAATAAGACATAAATTGATAGGCAGCCATGGCTGATATTTAGTCATTAATAGGTTGGATGTAAAGTCTGTGACCATTATTTATGATAGAATTGCACATCATTCCTGGTGGAGCTGTGTACTTGTACTAGGGAAGTAACTAGGCTTGCTTTAAGTTTTGTTCAAGTCTCATTGTTCCTAATATACCAATCAATATGCCATTCTGTCTATCAGTCTTGTTGAGGATGGTAAGATATAATTCTATATTTATTGATACCAGTCTAAGTGGATGTTTCCCACCATGCTCCTCTCCATTGCTCTGTGGGAGATCTTTAACTGATCTCCTTAAGGAAAGGGACTGCTTTATTTTTGGTTTTATATCTTCAATGCGCAGATATATGCTAGAATTAGTTGAGTTGATTTGATTGTTAAAATTTCAATATAAGCACTTACAACTTGAATATTGGCAAACAGTAAAGATTAAGGCTTGATTTATTATTTTTCTGATTTTCTAGACAAATATTGGATAAAATATTACTAACACAAGTAAACTTAAAAGTGTGTCATGCATACTTTTTGTTTGTTTCAGAGACTGGATTGTCAAACATTTATCAACACACTCTTTCCTACTCCTCCATATATAAACTAATATATGTTTAGTGATTGATTAATTCATTCATAAATTGACTGAAAATGAATTTTTTACACACAAATAAATCTCTTTGAAGAACTGGTAGAATGTTCATTATTTATACCCAAAGGTAAAAAATAAAGCTTATTGTTTATTACTTGTTTTTATATCACTCTCATTTCTCTTCCCAATCTTTACTCTACTTATCTTACTTGGTTTTCATAATTCCTTTTGAACTCTTCCATGGTCTGAGACCAAGTTTTGTTTTACTTGGAAACTTTAGATTTAGGACCTATGACTTTGATATCTTTTTTGGAGTGTGTGTTTTGATCTTCCTTGTCACCTTAGTAACTTTCTGTGGTCAGGATCTTTTACTGTTGTTTGCTCATTCTTCCAGCCTATTACTTGACTTTTAACTCTTTGTTAAAGGAGGGCTCTGTTTCCAAGAATGAGGGCTGTATTGTCCCAAGCTTCAAGGATTTTGTGCAGCTGCTTTCAAAGAGTCTTATAAGCATCTGTCAATTCTTCCAAGGTAGTATAATCCAAGGAGAAGTTTGTTTATTGCTCTCCTGGCCTATGTTCTGCTCTATGAGTTATTACAAGCACTCTTTTCTGCCATGGAACCCTGTGGCTATAAGTTCTAGTGTGATAGTATTCACCCTGGGACTGTGAGCCAGGACTGCTTCAGTGCTACTAAAGAGACCCCTATAATCTCCTCAATGCCCTTATTGCCTGTGGGCTAAGACCTTCAGAAGCCAACACCACAGCTGCTGTCTCAGTTACTCCCAAGGCCTGCTCCTGGTTTGCTGAGGCTACCCTCACACCTAGTCCCTGCCTTTACTCTACCAATATTTAGAGAAGTATTAGCTTAGTCTAAATAAGCAAATCTATCAAAATAGATGATGTTCTAAAACACATTCATCATGACAGAATGGAATTGAATTGTATCTCACCAAGAGGTCAACACTTAGATGCCAGTTTTTGAAGCATAGAAGTGACCAGATTGTGGTGTTCAACTAACTCAGACTCCATTCAAAATTTACACTCTTTACCCTGTAGCCAGGTGAATGTAGACCTAAGCAGGAAAAGGAGAGATGAAGAATTAGGAAGCCAGAGAAAAGAAAGCACATTCATGGAATCTAGAGAATATAGCTCAAGAAGGTGAGAGGAAGAAGTTAGAGAAGAGGTGTATCCCAAATTTCCACTTCTTCCAAGCTAGTAGATGGTTTTAACTGGATATATAGAATTATATCTTGCTATCTATGACATATCTATATATTTCTATATAGGTAAAAGAGAATAAAAAATGAGTTATCCTTTACCTACTCATATTCACTAGTCTATCAACCAAGGAAAAAAAGGGGAAAATAGAGAAAGAAGAGGTGTACTACTAAAATCTTCATGAAATCATTGGACTCAAGAGTTGGGAAAACTCAATTACCATCTAGTATAATCCACCAATTATACTATTGATTATGGAATCAGACAAATTGAATTTGAATCTTAATTCTGCTATTTACTACCTATGCAATCTTGGACAAACTACTTCCCATCTCTGCCATTTGTTTCTTTCATCTTTAAAATGAGAAGGTCATATCAAGACGAAGCATTTTTAGATTCTTTTAAAGCACTTACTACATTCCAGGAACTGTGAAAAATCTTTTGAGACATAAATATAGTATGGGGAGAAGTGTTTCTTCCCTCAAGGAATAGGGGATACAATATGAGGGAAACAACTTGGAAAAGATTTCTATGATCTTGGGTTCTCAGAGGTAGAAAGTACCCTTTAGTTGACCTATACATGAAGAAAGTCTTTCTCTATAATATCCAACAGGTGGACATTGAGTATTTAAAGACCTCTTAGGATGTTATATCTATAACAGCTGAATTTACATGGGGCCAATCTATATGCAGTGATGAGTCTCTTAATATTCTGGCCTCAGGACAAGACACCGTCTATCACTAGGACCTTACTAGCTTTTCTAGGTAGATAGGTCACACTTTAATTATTCCAAGCATGGTCTAGGTTTTGTCCTGGGGCACTTAATTTTAGAATAATAGCACTTTGCTCACTTGGCAGGTAAAAGTAATGGAGCTAGCAATAGTTAGAATAATTAGCTAAAATAGGCTCCCTCAACAACATTAACAAAGACTATAGCAATGTTAATGAAAATTAGATAAAACAAAGTCAAAAAATGTGTAGTTTTAATGACTGACCTTGTCCATAGTCCAGAGAATGGCAAAATCATAAAATCACTGAATTTTAGAATTAGAAAAGACCTTACAGACTACATAGACCAAACCATACCTGAAAGGAATTTCTGACAAATGATTACTCACACAGTATTTTCTAAAATACTTTTATTGAGGAAAGGCTCTATTATCTCTAAGGCAAGTCCTTTCACTTTTGGAAGGCTCTAATTATTCAAGATTTCCAGTCATTAAGCCTAAATTTGATACTTAGTAATTTCCACTTGTTGCCATTGGTTCTGACTTTTGGGGCCAAAGAAAATAATTCTAGTATCTCTTTCACATGATAGAAATATTTTTAAAGATAGATTGTTTTTCTCTTTTACAATGCAGTAGCCCCAATTCTTTCAATTGATATTTATGTGACAATGCCCCTCTATCATACTGGTTGCCCTGCTCTGCTTGCCATTCAGATTATCAATGTTCTTTTAAAATTTTGTTTTCCAGAATGAAACATTATGCTCTTGATGTGGTTTGATGTGGGACCCTCACCTTCCTTCTGGAAGCTCTTCCTTTCTTGATACAGCCCAAATTGTATTAGTTTTTTTGGGACACATATTGAATGCAAGTCCACTAAAATACTCAAAGCCTTTCAGATTAATTGATGTTTAATCACTCCTCCTTCATCCTCTACTTGTGTAGTTGATTTTCCGATTCTATCTTGTTAGATTTAGCTCAAGGCTCTTATCCAGTGTGTTAGCTATCTCTCCCAACTTCATGTGACTTTCAAATTTGAAAATCATGCCACCTATTCCTTTATCCAAGACGCTGATAAAAATGCTAATCAACAGAAGACCCATACTGTGGTATTCTACTGTAGATCACCTGTCCAATTGACACTGAGCCATTAACTACTCTTTCAGTCTGGCAATTCAACCAGTTATGAAACTAATGAAATTTCTGTCTAATCATCATTTCTCACTCTCTTTAAACAAAAATAGTAACAGATTCTCCTAATAAGTGTCTTACTAAAATCCAGGTGAATTATATCTATAGCAAGGGTTCTAGACATTGGGGTCTAAGAACTTTAAAAAATATTTTGATAACTATTTTAATATGGGGACAGCTATGTGGTAGAGTGGATAGAGTAATAGGCCTGAAGTTAGAAAGACCCAAGTTAAAATCTAGTTTCAGATATTTTATTATCTATGGGACCTTCGTCAAGTTAACCCTGTTTGCCTCAGTTTCCTCATTTGTAAAATGTGCTGGAGAAGGAAATAAACCATTCAGTCTCTTTGCCAAGAAAACCCTAAATGGGGTCATAAAGAGACAAACATGATTGAAACAACTGGACAACAAAAAATATTTCAATATAATTGATGATGAATTTATTAGTAGCCATATTTCAATATTATATTTTATTCCTTTAAAATATCAGTCTGAGAAGAGGTTCCTCCACAAATTTCACCAGATTGCCAGTGGGATCCACATGTTCCACAAGTGTCCTGATTTGTCATTGATCTCAACCATTAGTTTAGTAACAGATTGGCATGATTTAATGAAATCACTTCTTTTCCTAGATGTTCACTCAATAATTCTTTATTTGTCCCAATGAGCATTTTCCTATGCTCATTGGCTTATAATTTCTAAATTCTATTCTCTTTGCCATTACCTTTAAAAAAAAATGGGACATTTTCTTTTCTCTGCTTCTGTATACCTCTCCTGTTTTCTGTGATTTTTTTTTCCACTATCCCTAATAATAGCTTAGCAATCACACATGCCAATTCTTTAAGTTCCTGAGAAAATCGTTCTCCTTAGCCCAGTTACTTAAATTCATCAATAATTTCATGGGAACTCTTTATTTCTCTTTAGCTATGTTGAGTATCACCACTTAGGAACCATCTTTGTTCTGTGATTTCCATTGCAGATGATACAGAAAACATCAAGAGTAGCTGGGACTTCTTTCCGTGTTATTACTCATCAGATCACTATCCTATATATCCCATATAACACATGGATTCTATGTACTTATTTATCTTCCTTTTCTCTTCCATGTGGCAATTCCTCCAGAAAAAAAAAAAAAATCTCCTTCTTCCCTATCACATTATTGTTGACCTTAACTTAAGTTGAACTTAACTTAACTAGGAATGCTAAAATCCTGACACTATAGAACAGTGTCATGTTCTCATTTCACTTTTTGCTACTTTCTATTCATATCTTAAAAAAACAAAACAAAAAACTAAGTTGTTTGGAAAATTCCCTATTCATCCACATTAATCTCTTCAGTCAACTTGTTCTTTTCTCTTTTTTCTCATTAAAATTTATTTCCCTTGGTATCTTCAGAATTTCAATTTTTGAGAGTTTCCCCATTGCTGCTGGGTTGACATCTCTTATGTAATTATAATTCATAACATTATACCTACTTTTTACTGGAACAATTTCCAAATCTAAGAATAGGTTAAAAATAAAAATATGCATTTCTCCTTTTGTTGGAAAACGTGAGAGACTATAGGTTTGGAATATAACATACACTGTCTGATGTGATTGATTTAGTGATTGGTTTTTCTTAGCTGGTTTTTTCTTCTTTCTTATAAGGGCTGGTTTATTGGGAAGTGCAATGATTGATGATTTTGATATAAAAATAAAAATCATCAGTAAAACAAACAAAAATAAGCTTCCTTCCACTTGTTATTCCCTAGTCCACTCCTGAACTTCACAACATCCCAGAATCCTATTGCTTTGCAAACAGTTCCTTCACTGGACTTGGAGCTCAAGATCTGATATCTCACTAAATTTACTCCTTAAAAGGTGCATTTCATGTTACTTTGCCTTTTTTTTTTTTTTTAAGCACTCATGGCAGGTGGTAGCATGGCAGGTAGTTTGGACCTTCCAGATAGGACCTCTATTATATTATTTTAGTCATTGAGATCCCAAGGTCACCTCCACAGTCCCTGAAAATGATTTAGTTTGGGTCTCAACAATTGCAGAAATTTCATTTTTATGCCAATTTTTGCTTTTCCAAAGCAGTTCACACATTTATAAGTAGGATATTAAATAATGATAAGTCTGTGCTGCCAGGAACTCAGATAACATACTCTGACTCCTATCCTTCAGGACAAGGTTAAAAGAACACAGGGTTGATAAGCTCAAAGTTCCAACTGTTTTTTCCATGCTTAAAAAAAAGAGTTTCAGAATTTGTGCAGGAAATAAAAAGCAAAATGCTTCAATGTTGGTTTTTCTCATATAAAAATTGGTCACAATTCCAGTAGCAAAAATGCTCCAGAAGCAATGCATGTGTGTGCACATGCATGTTTGCATCAGCTTTGGGAGTGAATGAGAGACTTTCTTCTCATTAAATTAGTACAATAATTAATCATTACCTTTGATTAATTGTGTTACACTTCCATGATTTTTTTTTTTTGTTACATGTCAGTATTTTGAAATAGTAACTTTGTACATTTTTGACTCAGATTTTATATTTTCATACAATCAATAGGTAGATTATCACTATGAGATATGATCTTCCCATTTTTACAAAAGCAAGTTTCATTTGATCCTCACAATAGATAGGGGAAATATAAATGTTCCTATTTAACCACCCAACTGCACTACTGAAAAAGATTCCTAACAGATTTTCTCAGTTTCACATTCACTTCCCTCTCCTCAAGTTCAGGAAGGGTAAGAAACTAGCCTGTTCTCCATGGAAGTACAAAATTTAGGTTTTTAAAAGTATTCTATAATCTTTCTGTGTTACTCCTGAACTCTAAATTCTTCAGTAATTACCCATGTAAAGTTGAACTCTGTCTGGTCTTCCCCACCCGCATTCCAGGCCCTTCTTTATTTGGCATTACCATACTCCCTTAACTTTATCATTAAAATGTATGTCCCTTGAGGGCAGGGTCCATTTTTGCTTTTTCTTTCTATCCCCACCACGCTTATATACATAGTTAAAATTTAATAAATACTTGCTGATTGTAAATTGTAGTGTCTTTACTTTGTCAAAAGTTAATTCTTAGAGCATAAGGAATTGTAGAGATGAAATGCAAATTATTGTTTAGAAAATATGCTTCTGCCTTTCTTATCTGATCATTAGTGAAAAGAGGTAAAAGTTGATTTTTCATTAGAGCATTCTCTTCTTTGGGCTTCTCTAAAATATCTGATATGAGTCCAGGTGTGGCTGGTTATAACTTACATCATTTACTTGTTTGTAATCCCCAGAGAACACATTGAGGCTTTGGTTCTCAGGAATTCATTTCCATGATTCTGTGTCTTAATTCTCCTTACAATAAGGAGACCACACTTCCTTTGTGCATTTTTCTCTTGTTATTCCATTTCGTAATCATTGGATGACACTCTTTTTTTTAATTGCCTTCTGGTGCTAAAATGAAAGACACTTACCTGTATCTCTGTGCCTCTGTTTGCAGAGGCCATAGGCAACACAGTCATATACACTTGATCTAAGAAGGTTTACAATCAATCTGAACAGGAGGCTTCTGTAAAAAAGCCCAAAGTCATGCTTAAAAGTGTAGTCTAAGGGAATGGAGCAGCCGTGGGCAACTTCAGAAACTCTCAGTAGTCTGCTGGATGTTTCACACAGAGAATCCATAAAAGGCTTTGTGAATTCCTACTGTGCTATGTTTGTGCACTACAGAGTCAGGAGGGGGATAGCTCTTTGCTTGGATTTCCATTATTTGAGGATCAAATAAAACAACCTAAATCCTTCTCTGCTTCTCTCATGTGGCTAGTCTCAGGATCACATGAGCCAACATATGTAAAAAATGCTTTGCAGTCCATAATACATTGTATAAATGCTAGCTGCTGTTATGGGCCGAGGAGGCAGCAGGGAATAATGGATTGTACTTGTAATGAGAAAAGATGTGGGTTTGGATCCCAGTTCTAATATTTTCTAGCTGTGGGAACATGGGGAACTCACAATCTCTATGAATTTCAATTTAACATTTGTAAAAAGGGGATAATAATCTTTGTACTATCTTCCTGAGAAACAACAGGAATAATGGATAGAAAGTCAAATTTAAGAGCTATAAAGACCTGGTTGGTTCCTGGACTGCTTTTGACCATACTGGTCAAGTGATCCATGGGAAGTTACTTAATCCCTTAGAGCTCTAAACAAACCTCTAAGACTGTAAGGTTAAGAGAAGTGGTACATCTGCATTGTTGAAGGACATTAATTCCCCTCAAAGTTCCTTATAATTAATGGAATACCAAATCTAATCCTTATTTCTATTATTTTCCATTTTGTAAACCTTAAGGCCCTAAATAAATATTTGTTATTCTTATTAATAAGAAACAATAGAGGATGTTGTCATTGCAATTATTAAACAGATGCTAAATCAAAGTGGGATTAGAGGAAGTAATACCAGACTTGGAATTAGAGAATTTTGGCCTGAATCTTCTCTGGCCACTGTAATGTCCTGTAATCTTGGGCAAATCAGTTTTCTAAGCCTCAAGTTTTGTACCCAGACTAGATGACTTATTTGATTCCTTCCAGGCTTAATATTTTATCATGAAAACTTTACTTTCTTTGCTTAAAACACTTGTACCCAACAGGAACTTATAAATATATGTCCAGTTGAATAGACTTTCTTCTTTGATTATCCATTAGTGTCTGGTTAGATTTAAAAACAAATTCCTTTAAGCAGTGCTTATATTTTTATAGTATAAACCTTCTCTCTAGTTCTCAGGCCCTAAGAAATAACTTTAAGATTTTTCTAATTAAGTTAAATGAAATATTAAATATAATTAAGCCAAATCCCTTTTGTCACATCCTTTCATTGTTTTTCCTTCTAGTAATGCTTTCACATTCACAAGATAGGTTCCATAGAATGGCAGCTACTTTGGGTTCTAGTCCTAATAGGTGAGCTTCCCATTAATAGTAATCTGATAGTCCCATTGGCTCTTAAGCAAAGATATTTGCTAAAAAAGCATAGTAAAAACAGTAACTACAAAATATCTTCCTCTCCATCAAAATTTGGGTACTTTGCCGTAAACAAACACAGTGCCCCTGGAAAAATGCTTATAGATAATATGATTGTAGTGAGATATGTTTGGAGAACACAAAGCAACTCAACACTAAAAACTGAGGGATTTGGAATTCCTTTAGTTAATCTCTGCAGTCCAACTCTTGATTAGATTAATTTGATTAAAAAATTCAAACAACTCATTGTTTTGTGACAGATCCTCTAGGTTACTGATACTCAGCAATTTTTTAGTAACTGGTCATTAAATCTCTGGTTGTACATGGTATTAAGATTATGTGATCATAGATGTGGAGCTGTCAAGAACTTCCAAGGCCTTTTAGTTCAATCTTCTTTTATATCTAAAGAAACTGAATCCCAAAATTTTAGGTATTAAAGGAAGTCATAGCATCTGACTCCAGAGTCAGTCTTTTTTTTTTTTTTTTTTTTTTCTTATCACACTTCTTTAATTGTGACTTTCCCCCTAAAATTCAAAATTGTTAAAGATGCCTTTGGGAAATTTCTCAAAAGTAAGAACATATTCCTGCAACACTCATCCCCAACCCTATAGTGCTTTGCACAAATACTAGGTGCCTAACAAATTGAATTGCATTGCTAAGTAAGGCCTTTTACATCTATTTTCATTGATTAGGTCTTCCTGATTCCACATCCAGCCTTCTATCTGTAACACCATGCTGTTTTTCCATCATCCTATTCTGACTTTTTTGAAGTAAATGAAAACATCTAGTAAATATAAACAGTGTACATGTACATTCATTTCATTTTTTGATTGAATGGGTTTCATATCTAAAAGAATCTGGCTCAGCCCAAGATTCCATTTCCTCTGGTACTATAAGCAAGGGTGACTGTACTATTAAGCAAAGTCCCCTGCCTAAGCAGTGCCTGGGTTTGTAAGAAAATCTTTAAATTACTGTTTTTAGCTCTGTTCATGTTTGTGATCAGGTAGAAGCTGTGGTCTGGTTCCCAAAAGGGAGTTTTAAAAGAAAATCCAGGGGAAAAGCTGTAAGCTTGCTACAGCAAGCCCTTCAACTTTGAGTCAATTCTGGCCTTGGGCATGAGAGGAACTGAAAAGAATAGGAAAGGGTTATATGCCCAAATCCCTGATTTTTGTTTCCTTAAAATGGAGGTTATATATATTAAGAAATGGTATAGAATCCATGAAGATTGTAGTTGAGATTCTCTTGCAATAATAAAGTTTTTAATTTGCTTCAGAACCATTGTATCTAAAAAATAGCCTTTAGTATCTCATGGACAAATCTACATTTTTAAATGTTTATTTTCTTATCAATGGGTACCTGAGGAAATGACATCATTGCTTTAGCATAGGCATTTCAGTAATTCCTCCTCACTCAAGCAATCAATTATAAGTATGTATTAAGCACCTCCTATGTGTCAGGGGCTGTATTAGGAACAGGGGATACAAAAACAAAATAAGGAACTATTCCCTGCCTTCAATGAAGAGAGCTGTCTGTCCATTTCAGAGAAAGTGTTTGAAGCTAAGAAATGGGCAAAAGCTTAAAACTGAGGAAAGCAGTAAGCCTTTTTTTTAAAAAAGTATTTGGCTTTTTAGATCATAATATCATATGGCTTAGCTTTTAAAAATCCGTTACATTTTTCCCGAATTGCTTTACTATCTCTCAAGGAAAAAGGTTTCTAAATTTTCAAAGTTTTCTGGTTTTTTCTTCCTTGGCTGGAAGATCATTGAGGTGATATATAGCTTTTTCAATTTTACCATCTGCTATACTATGTGCCCTGCATCTTCAAAGCACTTCCCAATTCTATATTTCCTGTTAATATTTCTCTATGTAGACCAAATCTGATATTGGACTTGACTTTTCTCTTACCAACAGCTTGGTTTGGGGGGATCTTGGGGAGAGTTTGAGGTTAGACCTGTGATTTCATTTGTGGAGGGAGCTTTAAGTAGAGAGGATTTCTCCACTCTGCAGATCAGCAAGGCATAGTATTATAGAACTTCCTAAGGACAATGAACAGTTCAAAGATCTGTGCAAGGTCACACAGATGCTTTCTGTCTTAAAACCATATTTTACTGATATTAAAATCAATTATCTGTGTGATTTTAGGCAAATAATTTCTTACTCCTCATTTATAAAATAAAGCGATTTGACTAGATGACTTCTGAGATCCCTAGCAATTCTAGTGTTATTCTATGAGATGATTCTATTTTGTCATTCTCTTAGGGTCAGGCCTTTTCTATACTGTGTATCCTGACAGTGCAAATGGACTCCAGCAAAAGGAGTGGGCCCCAGGGAGGAGCAAGCTGACCCTTTGGAGTTATCTAGTGTAGACAGAGGTATCCTGTACTGAAGCCCACTGTTACCTTACACAATCAGGAGGTTAAGCAATAGATGTCAACCCCTAGGCTATCTTGTATAAACAGAATGACCAGGATCACCAGCTGATTTACTCTTATACACAAATTAACATAGTTAAGACCTTGTTTTGGTTCCTTTTCTCATAAAAGATCCCACCTTTCCTCTTGTTAATTATAAATTCATTAGGAACTTTCCCTGCCTTATGGTGTTAAAATATCACCTTAATCTGGAAATAGTTTGAGTCTGTGAATTCATTCCAAACTCCCCACATTCATGACTTGATGTATCTCAGCATGACTTGTTGGACTTCATCATTTCTATCTCAAAATATCAATTAGAGAGGAGAAGCAAAAACTACAAAAAGAAATAAACCTTTGAGTCGAGTTTTCCTTTATAGAGACATGAGGGGAGTCAAACAAAACCAGGGTTAATAATGGCAGCAATTGAAGAGTGTAGTTAGTATCTTTGATGAGAACAGTATAGTTAATATCTTTGATGGGAACAAGGGAAATTTTGTTTTCCCATCTTATCAAATTAGCAGATGATATAAACTGAGTGGGGAGAGCATAGCTGTCGAATGATAGTCGGAAACTAAAAATATATTTCCAGATTGGAGGCCTAGGCTAAATCTAAAAAGATGAAATTAAATAGAGAAAAGATTTTCACATAGATTTAAAAAGTCATTTCTACACATATATAAGTGGAATAGCATGGTTCTATAACAATTTGTCTGAAAAAGATCTGAGAATTTTAGTGCACCACAAATTAAATATGACTCAGGAGTATTGTGTGACCTTAGGGAAAAAAAAAGCTAATGTGATCTTTAGACATAGCATTCAGGAATAAAAATTCTTTTGTACTACGCTCTAGTCAGATCATACCTTGACTACTGGGTTCTGTCCTGTGATTGCAAATTAAGAAGGACACTGACAAACAGAACAGTTGAAAGCAATGGCAATCAGGATGGTAAAGGGCCTTGAGACCATAAACATAAGGATGAGTTGAAAGAAGTAGGTAGGTTTATTTAGTCTACAAAAGAGAAGATTCAATGGAAGACATGAGAGTTTTCATGAAATAAAGAAAAATCAATGATCCTATAACGAAAAAACCTTGTTTCAAATACCAACTGTTACACTCATTAGCTGTGTAGCTTTGATATATTACTTCATTCCTCCAGACCTCTGTTTCTTCATCTGTAAAATTAGGAGGCTGGCTTAGGTGATCTCTAAATTCTCAGCTTTAAGATTCTATTACTAAACTATTTTAAAGGTGTGAGAATAGCAAAGTTACCATGTAAAAAAAGTGAAAAGTATCTTCAAAGATAGACTAGTTTTACCCTGTCTGGGGGAAAAAAATGTATATATACATTTCAGACAGAAAGTGAATACCTCATTAAGTGGTTTTGTTTAAATAATTACTTGACACTGAATTGTTCTTTGAAAGTTGCTCCAAAATAATGGCTCTTTCCCCACCTCCCTCAATCTGCCTCTCTTACCTGCACAGATTGATGATGGTTGAGGAAAAAGGGGAAATGAGACATCTGGTTCAGAACAAAGCTGTCTTTTAGCTAGGAATCAACTTTACTTGTTCCTTAAACCACAAACAGCAGTCTGAGAGAGGACTAAATGCCAGGTTACTGTTTCATTCTGTAATATCAAAGATGTTGATCACATTTAAAGCTTAGAGGGCATATGATTTCACCATCTCCAACATGTTTTAAGGCTTGTCTGCTTTTTTTTTTTTTTTTAAAGAGAAATTTGGCTGCTGCCATTAGGAAATGTTAACTATCTTTTTTTTTGTTTGTTTGTTTGTTTTGTTTTGTTTTGTTTTGCCTCCAAGCAGGTATAGTATATTTATTATTATCCCTGGTATCATAGAGTTTGAAGAATATTTTCATTGTGCCTGTTTAAATATTATTCAAACAAACAAAGGGGGTTCATTAG
The DNA here is from genome assembly GCF_902635505.1 of Sarcophilus harrisii. NCBI lineage: Eukaryota > Metazoa > Chordata > Mammalia > Dasyuromorphia > Dasyuridae > Sarcophilus > Sarcophilus harrisii. The sequence goes on from NC_045427.1 coordinate 179,569,694, forward strand.
AGAGACTGTAGTGGTGGATAAAGGACCAGCCTTAGGAGATAAAAATACCTTTTTTCAATTCGTGCTTCTGACACACTGGAGAGGTATTATTATTATGGGCAAGTCGCTTAACCTTAGAAAATCCCAGTCAATTCTCAAGGACTAATATCAGAAAATGGAGCTGTCCACCTTGATGAAATCACAGATCTATTTTTTTTTTAATCCCTTTAGTGTAATTACTTCAAATGTTTCCAATATCTGAAAGTTCAGTTTAAATAAGGATCTAGATTGGAAGAAGCCTTGGATGTAACTTACTCCAACTCTTTCATTTTATGTATATGCAAAAGGCTTAAGGTAGTTTGTTCAAGATCAAGCAAGTAGTAAATGATAGGGCCAGAAACTGAAATAAAAGGTTTTTATTTTGTTTTGTTTTTTAATGCAGAGAATGGTGTCATTAATGTTGTTGCTTTTTTTTTTTTTTTAAACTACTACACCATGCTACTATTCTGACTTTCAGCATTGGGATAAGAATTTTTATGTTACACTGATATCAGTCTTTCCAAGACTGGCATGCACAGATCAACTAAGAGAACTCAATTCTCAATAATTTTTGCCTCTTATACTCATCTGTGCTCAATTAATAGTGAATCTTCCAGTTCTCAAAGTTCTCTATGCCATCAGACTACAAGCTTTAGTAGGTTTTCCTCTTATAGAAAGATTTCAGGTATGGTCTCAGAAGAAAGACTGTACAATATCTCTTTTCTGAGGATTAACCAATTAAAAAGAGAGGAGGAAGGGAGGGAGGGGGAGAGAGAGAGAGAAAGGAGGGGAGAGAGAGAGGGGGGAGGGAGGGAGTGATAGGGAGCAAAGGAAGGAAGGAGAGAGGGAGATGTAGAGCAAGACTCAGCCATTCTCCAAATGATAAATTTTAAAGGATTATAGTCATCAATTTTCAGAGAAACACCATGAAAAAAATTATGTTAATTGCTAATAATTAGAAAAGGAAATTAAAACAAACCTGAGGTACCATCTTACACCCATCAAATTGAGAAAGTAGATGAAAAGAAGAAATGAAAAATGCTAAAGGGCTTGTAGGAAAATAGATATTTTAATGTACTGTTATAGTTATTTTTGTGATGGCAAAAAATTAAAACCTGAGAGATATCCATCAATTGGGGAATGAATGAATAAGTTAAATTATATGAAAATGATGGCATACTATTGTGCCATAAGAATGAAAGGGATAGTTAAAACAAAACATAGGAAAACATATTAACTGATGCAAACTGAAGTGAGCAAAACAATCAGAATAATATATCCAATAACAATAATAATATTTTAAAGGTAAACAACTTTGAAAGACTTTAAGAACATTAAAAAAAGTTTAAGAATAAACTGCAAATGTTGTCTACCTCCACATAGAGAAATTATAGAATCAGAATGCAGTGCTTTCTTTTGTTTTTAATTGGACCCGACTAATGCCAAGAACTGTTTGATTTTTACCTCTGTATTTCCAGTGCTTAGCACAAAGCTTGGTACATAAATAAGTATGTAAAAAATGCTTGTTGAATTGAATGCGATCTTTCTCCTTTGACTTCATATAGTACTTTGTTTTGAACCTCAGTAATAAATTCATTATATACTATCATATTAAAAAATTGCACCATAATGGATATATCTATTGACTGACTAGCTTTCTTGGCTTCCTTCAAGTTCTCAGGTAGCTTCAGGAAGTCTTCCGGATCCTGCTTAATGTTTTAGTGACTTCCCTCTGAAATTACTGTCAGTTTTTCTTGTAGACATCCTATTTATACATAAGAGTTTGCATGTGGTTTCTCCCTTTACACTGCGTGTTCCTTGAGAGCAGGGATTTTTTTTTTTTTTTGTCTCTCTTCATAACCTCAGTACCCAGGACCAAATAAGTATTTAATAAACACTAGTTGGCTGACTGGATAAAGAACCCTTAAAGTAAGAAAAAAACAAAAAAACAAAAACAGGTTGAAGTACTGCCATTTGCACTACTGGCTGTGTGACTTTAGGCAAGTTATTAAACATCCCAGTATCCCAAATAACTTTTAATACTTTAGCTTGCAGTGCAAATATCCATCTGTATTGGGAGATATAGTTTTTACATTTTTAGTTTCCTCTGCCAAAGAAATCAAAAGTCTGGTGTCCCTCAGACTTGGAGCAATAAAATTACCTCTAGCTTGTTTAGTCATGACTTAACTTTTCATGTCCCTGTTTTGGGGTTTTCTTTGCCAATATATCTGAGTGTTTTGCCATTTTCTTCTCCAGCTCTTTTTACAAATGAGGAAATTCAAAAAAATAAGATTGCAGGTTAAGTGACTTGCCTGGGATCACACAGGTAGTGTCAAAGATCACATTTGAATTCAGGTGTTCCTGACTCCAGGCCCAGGACTCTATCCACTGAGCCACCTAGCTGCCCTATGGTGAACTACTTGATGATAAACTGTTCTATCAGAACAGTCATCTGTGCTCAATTTTGTTTGAGAAATGCTTAGGGAATGAATGAGTGAATGATCTAGCTTCCTGTGAATGTGTCTTAGATATATTTAAAAGTCCTTACTTTCTCCAGCAGTTCCTTATGAGATAGTAAATCCGAGAATTCTGTTGTGTTTACTGTTGTTCTGGTGTTAAGGGGTATTGTATAGCAAATCTGAACTTTCACAATGTTGCCTGGTCAGGACTTTTCCCTCAGTTTCAATCACAAGTAGAGGACTAAAGGGAAAGAAAAAAATTTAAATCTGCTAGAATTTCTAGGTACCCTGACACTTGCTAGCTATATTGGCAATTAGCACTAGAATATAACAAAAAGCATCTGTTTAGCATCTGCTGTGTGTAAGACACCATATTCTATGCTGCAGGAGATATAAAATTCAATTAAAATATATTGTCTGACCACCGTGGAGCTTATGTTTAGCAAGGGCTAAAACAAACAGCTAACATAAAACCACATATGAAGTGTATTAGTGACATGCATAGTTAAGTAATATGTGAGGTCGAGGGAGGAGGTTATATTATTTACTAGGCTTATTAGTAAAGGCTTTGTGCAAAATGTGACATTTGAATTGGCTTTTTAAAAATGAGTAGGATTTCAGTAGGTAAATGGAAAAAAAGACATTTTCAGTCATAGAAATAGTGGGACCAAAGTTGGTCACGTGTGAGAGATGAAGGCAATTGCCAGTTTCAGCCATAAAGAGTATTAACAACAAAATAAATAATAACTACCACACTGAAAATTATGTTTCAGTTAGGTACATGTACAAAAAGTAGTGGACTATTTCATGGCTCCACATCAGTATAAACTACCTCCATGGCTCAGAATTCTATTGTCCCAATGTCAGTATAATGTGCGTTGGGCTATTTACTGGATGGATTGGTACTAACTCATTCACCTATGGATATCCTCTGCCTTAAATGGTATATCCTCAGGCAGGAAGGGAGTCTGAAAATGGGGAAGGCAGCTAAGGGACTAACTTACACAGAGGAGGAACACATGATCCAGACCTCAAAGACACTGTGGTCAAACTAGCTGAGGCAATAAAAACGTATGTGGGCAAGTCTAGAGATTTCTACATGTTAATGGAAGGAGAAGTGTGCCAATCATTTCAACGTTGAGGATTATAGATAAGGCAAAGATGACTGAATATGTAGTCAGAGGACCCAGTACTTTATTAAATCAACAGTTTCCTAATCTGTAAAATGAAAGGGTTGGACTAGATCCTTAAAGTATTTTTCCAACTCTAGCTTCTATAATCCTACACATACACTGTATTTGACTTAGATAAATGGCAAAAGCAGAAGGAACCTTTTGAGGTATTTTTATTTTTTTATAATTATAAATTGTATTTACTTCCAAATATGTATCCAGATGGCCATATTTGAGAACAAATTTTTTTAAAAAGAGAAAAAAAATCAGTAGTAAAACCAACTAAAACACCAACAGTGAGTGTCTGATTGTATACTCCACATCCATTGCTCCCAACATCAACAAAGAAGATAAGGGGCTAAGTAAATTTCTTCATTTATCCTTCAGGAACAAGTTTGTCATTATGATAACACAATGTTCAATTTTATTTTCTTTTTCTTTTTACATTATTGTAGTAATATGTTTGTGTGCTTGTACATACACAAACTATATATATATATATATATATATATATATACACATATATATAATTTTCTTGTTTCCCCTTAGTTTATTCATATCATTTCATTCAAATTTTCTCATGTCTAAGTTTTTCATATTTGTCATTCTAAAAATACAGTGGGACTTCTGGGGCCAAGATGGAGTAATGAGAAAGGAAGTTTCTGAAGCCTTACCAAATTCTTCTCCAAACCACTAGAAAACTGCCTCAGAACCGGTCTAGGAGAAGGGAAGCAGCTTACCAGCACGGCAGAAGAGCTCTGCTTCACTGGGGTAGTAAGGGAGAGAGAGCCAAGAGCAGCAGCAGCAGCAGCAAGCCTCACAGAAGAGGCCCTGCAGCAAGGCTCCAAGCCTGGGAATTCCACCTAAGGCATTGTCCTTCTGCAAACCAGCATCCTTCTGGCATATGAGCAGTCAATTCAGCACAGCAAGGTCCTACCCCAGGACCTCTCTCAGCACAAGCCCCCAATGAGGCCCCCTTAATTATTAGTAGTGAAGTCCCACCCCAGGGCTGGCCAACAGCAGGACCCTACCCCGAGGAGATTGCCAGAGATACCCTGTTTCCACAGCAACCCAGCAGGACAGTCCCCCTGCTGGGATAGATCAGTAACAAAATTACTCCCCCAGGCTCTGCAATCAGAGGCCCAGTTTTCATAGCAACCCAGCAGTAGGGTCCAACCAGCCTCTAGATCCCTCCTCTAGGGCCAGATGTCAGAAAGACTGTTTCCATAGCAACCTAGCAGAAAGGTCTCCCCTCTGGAACTGTCCAGGAGCTAAACCACATACCCAGGGGAGCTCAATGGAGAGTTCCACACCACCCAGTGCCAGCCAGAAAGGAAGCCTAACCTTCAGAGGAGGCAAGCAGGGAAGATCTGAAGCCATGGGAAAGCCAGCAGTAAGACAGAGTCCCAGATTGGTGACAATGTAGAACCACAGCCCAACTCTCATAAAAAACCCAAGTAATATTCACACACACACACACACACACACACACACACACACAAGCAGAAAAAATGAGCAAAAACCGAGAGCTTGACTAGAGAAATATATTATGGTAAGAGGGAGGCTGGAGACATAAATTTAGAAGAGGACACTAGTGTCAAAATAGCTATGCAAAAAAAAAAAAATGTAATTTGGTCTCAGGCTCTAAAAAAGAATTCCTGGAAAAGCTAAAAAATGAATTTAAAAAAGCAAATTAGAATTCATTGAAGAAATGCCAAGATTCTTTTTTTGGTCACAGCTTTCAGGTGGTTCAATTATTTTTATATTTTTTTCTTCTTGATCTGTTCTCCAGATCCATTGTTTTTCTTATAAGATGTTTCACATTCCATTCTATCTTTCTATCTTTATTATGTTTTGTTATTTCTTAGTGTCTTATAGCTTCTTTGGCTTCTCTTGCTCTTCTAATTTTCAAAGAATTATTTTCTTCTTTAAAGACTCTGTATCTCCTTTTCTAGTTGGTTGACTTTTTTTTTTTTCATAATCTTGTTTTTATTTATTTATTTTTGGATGGTTCTTTTTCTTTTCTTTTCTTTTTTTAAAATAGGAATTATTATTATAAACATCTCTATTCTTGGAGTGTGGGGGATGGTGCCTCTAGCTTCATTTCAGTTCTCCCCTCTGACTTGGAACCCCAACCAAAAGCTTCACCCTCTTAAAGTGCTGACAGACAGCAGCATCCCTGCCCCACTACTTCTGCACTCACTGGGTGAGCTAGTTCCTTTTCTCCCAGGGCTATATCTTGCAGCACAGTTGGGCCTGGTGATCCTAATCATCTGATATTTCCTCAGGCTTCCTGGATTCAGACCCTTGACTTTCTAGGCTGTCTGGGAGGTGAAAGTTCTTCTGATTTAGGCTGAGGCTCCCTAAGAGCCTAACTGCCCTCAGAGCTCAGCACTTATTTTTGCAGAGATATCCTGGAGGTGTTTGCACTTCACACAGGTTAAACTCCAATCTCTGTTTTGTCACAATCTTATTTATTTTTCATTAGTCTATGTTTTCCCTGAGGCACAATTTTGTTTCTTTTGTGGGGGAAATCTGGAGAGCTTTGCATTTTCTGATCTACTCTTTCATCTTCTCAGAATCCTCCCATTAAAACAATTTTTTTTTTAAAGCACAGTTCCAAATTGCTATTCATTATGGACAAATTGTTCATACTTCCACCCACTTCATACCATGGTGCCTATCTTTTAATAGCCCTTGAGGGCAAAGGGCAAAGAACAGCTATTTTTATTTTTTGTTATTTTGGGGAATCAATTTTGGGTGTATATTTCTCAGGGTTGTTTTGATTTACTTTCCATGTTATATTATTTGATGTGAAGTACATATAATTGTTAGTAATTTGAAATTTTTTGAATTTTTTTTCATGTTCTTTGACCACTTGTCCATTGGGAAATGGCTCTTGATTATTTATTCACTTGAGCTGTGTTTTAAATGAACAAAAAACAATACAGTGTAGTAAGTGGGAGAAACGAAGTTTTTTTTTTTTTTTTTTTTTTTTTTTTTTTTTTTTTTTTTTTTTTTTTAATGCATCTCTCCTGAGTAAAATCTCAGAGTCTGAAAAGAAAGGACTATGCAGCAATGAAAGAAACAAGATGAACAAAAATGTAGTATTTCTCAGGGGCACAAGCTATCCCTATTTTCAATGCTTTGCTTCTGACCTTTCCTTTAAGGAGAAGCTTAGTGACATTTAAAACACTGAAATTTCCCAATAGTATTCCAACCCATTCTATTCTTTTCAATTTTGGATGCAGGTCCTTGTCCATGTGTAGTATCTGCCTTACATACATGTGCTAATGAGTGAGCTTTTTGTATTATACATCCAACTGCACATTATAGGTAGTCTTGACATTACATTTTTGAAAATTCACTTGAGTTTTTTGTGAGAAGAGTTAAGAACAAAATCTTGAAAAAAAATTCCTCTGGAGATATGACACAAACTTTTTTTATCAAAATAATATGACTAGATAAGATCAAAGGAGTATAGTGAGTGTAAAGATTAAATTGTGGACATTTTGAGGAGGTGTCAGACTGACCAACCTTCATTCCATCCACATGTGTTTCTGACTTTCTGGACTTGAATACCTCAGTTATTTCCTTCTTCCCCTATAGAATTCTCCCTAGGTCTGATTTAAAAAAAAATTTTTTTTTCAACAGTATTTTATTTTTCCAAATACATGCAGAGCTAGTGTCCAACATTCACCTCTGCAAAACCTTGTGTTCCACATTTTTCTCTCTCTTCCCCCTACCTAAAGATAGTAAGCAATCCGATATAGGTTAAATATGTGCAATTCTTCTAAACATATTTCTATATTTGTCATGCTGCATAAGAAAAATCAGGTCAAAAGGGAAAAAACACAAGAAGGAAAAAAAGCAAACAATAACAACAAAAATGGTTTAAAAATACTATGCTCTAGTCCACATTCAGTCTCCATAATGTGGATGGCACTTGCTATCACAAGTCTATTCATATACTGTAACTTATTCAGCCATTCTCTAATTGATGGGCATCCACTCAGTTTCCAGTTTCTTGCCACTACACAAAAGATTGCCACAAACATTTTGCACATATGGGTCCTTTTCCCTCTTTTATAATCTCATAGCCTGTGTCTCCATTTTGAGGAGGGATTCATACTTTCATTGTACTTAACCTGTTTTTTAACTCTCATTCAACAGTATACTATCTAATTTTATTAAATTTTAAGCTACAGGAAGAGAGGTGCTGTGTTCTTTAAATTGCTTTTGTCAGGATGTCTGATTTCTTATTACCTGTGTGATTTACCTAGTCTTAAATTGTAGAGGACCACAGATTTTGGGGAACTCTGAGAAAAGTATACTTGAAGCAAAGATACTTACAGCAGAGTGTTAACTCAGTGTGAATGATGAGATGATGATTTTCTAGTTCACACATACTTAGTACTTTTGTATGGTGATGTAATGGTTCTCTAGTTCACACATACTTAGTGTGCTGTAATGATGTAATCACACTGAGGTATTTAAGGGCTGAGAGGACTGGAAATAAAGACATTCCATCTTTGACCATCCTTGTAAATCTCCTGCCTCCTGCACTCCTTCACTAAGATCAAGGCTGGTTCTGAGACACCTCCAGAAAGCTACTCTAGACACTATATTTTGGTGCCCGAACAGGGACCTCAGAAGAACATTACATTAAATCACTGGGTATCGCCTTTAACAAACTGAGACCTGGGAACAACCTCAGCGTATAAAGGCCAAGGTCTCTCAGTGCATTTTTAGGATATCTCCAATCATCCTGACCTATGTCTTGCCATTGAATTCAGATGATTCTGGAGGAGAAGGCTAGGATGAGGGCTTTGCACAGCCCAGCTTCACTTGCAAGTCACCTTCACTGGTCCTTTTAAGAATGAAGGACAAACAATAACTATGGTTCAATGGACAAATCTTTCTGGGGTTCAGTTTCCTTAGATACAAAGTAGAGGATGACCTCTGAGGTATTTTTAAATTCTAAATCCAAGATCTTATGCTTTCCTCTCTGGGTTTATAACTGATAATTTGAATACATCTTATTTCTGAATATTTCCAATCTTTTAAAAAGAAGACAAAAGATAAATGCACAAATTTTTTTTTTGAGAAAGAAAGAATATTTTAATCTGTATTCAGACATAAGCAGTTCCTTCTCTGGGTATAGATAGGATTTTTCATCATAAGTTCTTCAGAATGGTCATGAATGATTTTTACTACTACTAAAAATAGCAATGTTATTTACAGCTGGTTATTCCAGAATATTGGAATTAAATATACAAATTTCATGGCTTAGCCCCTGGGGCTCTTCTCAAAAACAATATCTTTTTTTTGGTCTCTTTATTGTCTATTTATTATTATTGAGTAGGCATACAAGAGCCATCTTTTGCCTCATTTCCCCCTTTTTACTAGGAAGGCTTTTAAACTTTAACCTTGATTAAATATTTTGATATCTGGTCAAAATATATCAAAATATCTGGTCCCCTACCTAAAGTTTTTTTTTAATTTTGTCACAAAACCTCTTTCTTTTCCATCCATTGATTCCTTTTCTAACTGATTTTCTTTACTACTTCAGGGTTTGAATGAGACAGAACCTGGTTAGACATTTGTCCTTATGGAACATACTAGAGATGTGTCCTCAAATGGCTTTTTAGAACACTGCTTTCTACATGCTTTGAAGTCTTTCTGAAGGCATTTTTGGTATCTCAGGACAGCCATGATTTTTGTACTCTTCTTGGATGGTTTCTGACTAGGGTGGTAGAAGTTCCTTCAAAGAATTTTTCATTTTTTTGTCTTTGTAATTTCTTTTCTGAACAAAGTACTTGGCATCTATTGGGTGGTTAATAAATTATTGATTGATTAATAACATTGATAGAGCTAAGATTTTGAGACAGAAAGATCTGGATTTGAAATTCATTATTTATTTGATCAAAATCAAGTCCCTTAATCTCTCTGATTCTCAATATCCTCATTTCTCATTTGTAAAATGACAACTAAATAACTAAATCACAGATTTATTATGATGATTAAGTGAATATATGAACATATATATGAGATATGTTTGCATATGTATGATATGTATACATATACATTATATAGAACAAAGTGCTTTGGAAACAATCATGCTACATAAATGCAAGTTATTAATAATTAATAATCATGAATCTAGAGGAAGGAAGATAATCGTGTGTGTGTGTCTGTGTGTATGTGTGTGTGTATGTGTGTTTGTGGATGTGTCCAGTGAAAAAAAAATTCTTCCCTTCTATATGATCCTTTTTCTAACCATTCTTTACATGCTCCCAAGTTCACAGCTGCTTAAGATCCATGAGAAGACAATTTAACTTTTGTATTTCACCCAATACTTAACAATGAAGTTTGAAGTTAGTAGGTATTTAATAATTGTTTGGTGAATATTAAGTTGATAAACTAAATGATTGGGAAACATTTGTATGAAGAACATTTTAGTACTGATGGTATTTAATAGATTTCCTTTTGTTCTGTTTTGCCTTGTATCATATTTTATGTTTATTTTCTTTTCTGTTTTGTCTACATGGGAGGAGAGGTAAATAAAGTGGTCATTTCAAGTAAATTGACTGTCCAGGATAGTCAAATAAAGGGTTTGGTTGACTTACACTGAATTACTAGCTGTGCTAGTGTGTAATTGGTTCAACAAATAATTAAGTACAACTATTAGAAAAGTCCTTAATTTAGTGCCAAGAATAAAAAAAAAAATTACAGACTTTGCCTTTAAAGAGGTTACAGTCAACACTAGGGGGATGTGACATGTATACAGATGAATTTGTTGAAAAGTAAGATTACTAGAATAGGAATCCAGGAAATACAAATCATCCTAAATAAATTTGAAGAGGGGATCAATTATATTTAGTTGTAGGGATGAAAGAAGTGGCACCTGAACTATGCCTTGAAAGAAGAGAAGGATTTCAATGATTATTATCACATAGTAGGTTATTAAATAGATATTATAATAAATAAATGTTGAAAAGTCATGAGAGAAACTATTCCAAGCATAGCAGTTGGTCTTTGTGAAGGCCTGGAAGAAGAAGAGAACAAGATGAATTGGCAAACGGCTTCTGGATAGTCATTTGACTGGAATGAAAAGTACAAGAAGAAAAAATAGCTTGAAATAAGACTACAAATGTAGATTGGATCCACATTGCAGAGAGTCTTAAAAGACAGGTTGAATGAACTTTTACTTTTGCCCAAAGAAGCAATATGATACAATGGAAAAACATGGTTTGGAGGCAGAAATCTTGGCTTAAAATCAAGATTTTGCTATTTTAAATTCTCATAAATTGGGTAGGAGAGGATGAGAGTATGAATTAAGTGGTAACAATGTGAATGCAGAGAAGGAGAATGGAAGTGGTAAGTATAGTAGACATAGAAGCAATTAATCAAATATTGAGGAGTTAGGAAAAATTTGGAGTCAAAGATGGTCTAGGAAGCACATTTAGGCTGCACAATGTCTAGAATCTCAACTTGGTGACAGATAAGTCACTTAAATTCCTTCAATATTATTTTCCTCATGTGTAAAATCAGGATAATAAGAGTACTTACTGCTTGGGGTTGTTGTAGGGATTAATGAGGTGATATTTTTTAAAGCATTTTACAAATTTTAACTCACTATCATTATGATTTTTATGGCTTAGTCATTTTTGTCATGTCTGATTCTTCATGATCCCATTTTGGATTTTCTTGACAAAGACACTGGAGTAGTTTGTTATTTTCTTCTGCAATCATTTTATATATGATAAAACTGACTCCAATATGGTTAAGTGACATGCTTAAGGTCACACAGCTAGTAAGTGTCTGAGGTTGGATTTGAACTCAGGTCTTCCTGACTCCAAATTCATGTCAGGACCACCTAGTTAACTCAGGAGATAATGGAAATTATTATCCTCATTTATTAATTATTATTATTTCATCACTACTAATTATTCAAAAGTTGTTAATTATGCTTTATTATTGTTTTTCTTAATGGAGCAGCTAGGTGGCAAAATGGAAGTTAGGAAAGTTACAAAAACCCAGCCTCAGACATTTATTAGCTGGACAAGTGACTTAATCTGTTCCCTCAGATTCCTCTTCTGTAAAACAAGGATAAAAAATAACATCTACCTTCAGAGTTGTTGTGAGGGTCAAATGAGATAACAACTCAGTGTTGTGTCTGATACATGATAAGTGCTGCATAAATGTTAGCTATTATTATTATTATTAAGAACCCTCAAGGTACAGGATACATAACTTTGTGATTTAAGTAAGGATAAAACTCTTAAATTCTGCCATACCAGAAATGACTACTCTCATTAGTATCAGAGAAATATTCCTAATATATAGCGCTGATCATCTGACTCAACTATTTAAAAACCTTCAATAGATCTCCATTGCCTAAAATAATATCATAGCTTTTTAAGTCTACAATTTATGAACATCTAGAATCTGGTATCTATTCATAAACTTGAAAAGAAAAGTATGTTAGAGAGAACTTGGATGAGCTTAAGTAGAGGGAGAAACAAATATTATTGTGGGTATATGCTAGAGATCCTACATTCAGAATGAGGGAATAAGTAAGAAATTCAGGTAAACCTAGCATGAAGGCATGATTTCAATAATAGTGGGCTTCAATTTTCTGGATTCCTTCTAGAGTACTATGCCAAAGCAAATTTTTTTGCTTCTCTCAATTATATTTTTGTCCTTTAAAATGTATAGGAGATGATGAAAATTTCTCTTCTGGATTTGATTTAGATAAACAAAGAGGATCTAGTAAATAAAATAGAAAATCAGGAGGAAGCAACTCATTCGTTCTTAAATTTGGTGATACAGAAGAGAACAGATGAAACACAAGTAACTTCATATGAATCTGATGCAGTATACCTTGGGATATCCTTGATGTGAACTCCTACAATGTCATTACTTGAATAGATATGTCATTTTGGGCTAGCTCACTTTAATCGACTGTTCTCACACCAGCAAGTGTAGATTTCCAGAGAAAGATTTACCACCATGTAGTAACATTCAAATTCTGTTGGAGTTCTATGAATAACTCTATTGAAGAGAATATATTTCTTACCACTCTTGATCATAAGACCTTACTATTCCATTACTAGTCACATAACCAGCCATTCATAAAAATTACACTTTAGAATTAAAAAATAGACATTTACTTAACAAAATAATAATAATATTAGAGCCATGACAAAAAATACAGTTTCAAAAGAACCTGGAAAGACTTGTAAAACTGATACAGAGGGAAGTGAACAGAACCAGGAGAACAATTTAAATTATAAAAACAAATAACTTTGAAATATTAAAAAATTCTGAACAATTTAATGACTTATCATGATTCCAAAATACCAAGAAAGAACATTACCTCCCTTCTATAGAGATATGATGGACTGAGGACATAGAATAAAACATACATTTTTGGACATAGCCAATGGAGGAATTTGTTTTGGTTGACTATGCATATTTTATATAGGTTTTGTTTTTCTTTTTTATGTAGGGGGGCAGAGCTTTGGATAGAGTAGAAATAAATGCTTGTTAATTAAAAAAATAAAATCAAGGGATGTATATTTGAAAGGAATAGCAAGAATAACAAGAAACAGGATCAAAGACTTTGATAATTTATTTGACTGTGCTCTGATAAATATTTAACAACTTAATATCAAAATTTTTGTTATGTTCCCAGTAAATTTTTCCTTATGAAAAACAATCCCTCTAGTTTCTGATGTGTACATGGTAAAATCTAGAATTTATTTCCTTTCATATTGAATAGGAGAGACAGGAAAGTTTACTGAAGGGAAGAGATGCAGAAACCAAACAAAAAGATTGGAAACCTCAATGCTACACAATTTCTGAGATGCCTTGTAAATGACGTATTCTGTGATATCTTCATAACCTTATTTTATATAACCCTTCATACTGCTGCCAACTCAGAATGTTGGCCAGACTCCAGGGGTTGCTTATGTTTTCTTATATAGAAATCTTTGTTTTTTATACCTAACTCTTGGAGAAACCTGCCCTACCATTCTCTGTATGAAATCCTAATCTTTATTCAAGATCCATGAAGTCTTCTCTCCTTTCCCTTGTTCTCAATCTCTCATCACAATATTTACATAATATCTGAACGTGTTTTCTTAACAATTATCCTACAAATCAATGTTATTCTTCCCATTTTATATATTTGGAAGTTCATATAGGTTAAGAGACTTGCCCTTGATCACAAAACTAATTATTGCTGTTCAGACTTGAATCCATATCTAAGTATAACACCATACTGCTTCACCTACAGCATTCTGTGTTTCTCTTTAGTATGTAGAGTGCAATTAATGTTACAGGTCTTTTATGTATTGTCTTAATCTCCAGTACCAAAATTCATCAGAACAAATATTAAATCTTATTTTAACTTTCTCTCATTTTACTTCATTACTTTTCAGTCAACTTAATAGAATCCATAATGTTTAAAAATATTTCTTGAATATTGGATTGAACATTGATTCTGGAGTGCTTTCCCTATCCAGCTTTATTTGTGTATATTTGTGTGTGTCAGACACACAGACACACATACACACACTTTATTCTGTTCCCACGCTGCTTAATGACTAAAAACTATTGTGTTAGGTATGTGAAAAAAAGATAAAATTCTTTCCAGTACTTACCTGTTGCTAAATTATAAATGTGAGGAAAAAAGAAGAAATATTGACAGAAAGAAGAGATTAATTTCACTTCATGTCATAGGCCTCAGGTTTATGGGGGAATGCCCTTGTTTTAAGGATAAAATATCTGGGCTCAAATTCCAACCTAGTCGCTTATTACTTATGTTACTATGGACATATAAGTTGTTTCCTCTTCTGAAAAATAAGGGGTTTGGGCTAACCAATTTCTAATTTCCCTTCTAGCTATAAATTCTATTTAGCTTTAAAGAAAGAATAAAAATGTTGATGTTATATAGATGTGTCTCTACTTCTTTGATTCATATAAAGAGGAAATGATATAATTCATTATTTTAGAAAGTCTACAGTCCTCCTTTTCTGTTTCTCTTTGAAAGTTCTAGTATTGGGTACTAAAATTTCATTTTACATTCTGGACCAGTTTTTGCTTCTGTTCTTTCAAGATGATGATGTTAGCATCTCATCTGCAGATAGGCTAGTATGGTAAGAACATAGTCTTTGCTCTGATTAGCACAATAAAAGTATTGGAATGGGGGGAGCAGGGTAGAGATCATAATAGATGATCTTGTAGAAAGATCATCATTTTCTAATTGCAGCTAATTAAAGTTTTCTTGTCACAAACTCTCTCATCAAGCACAAAGATGATGAAAAAAAAATGCATTACAGCTGGGATCCATGGTGCTTTTAGAACTCTTTTCAAACATTTTCTCTTCTAGAAAGGCCTTATTAAACAAAAGAACAAGAACTAGTGATCACTAATTAGCATTTAGTTTTGAGTCTACTGCAACACTGTGTGCTCCAAGACAAAGAACAGAACCAGCTCTTGGAAACCTCATTTCATAAAATGTTAGAGATGGAAGGAGCATTAAAGATCATCTATCTGAGACAGGTTTTTTTTTTTTTAAACTTTTTGGCAGTGTGGTAAAGGCTATGGAGTCTTTTTCAGAAACATTTTTTAAATGCATAAAATAAAATACATAGCATTACAGCCACCAATTATATTGAAAGGAAGTTATCAAAATATTAAAAAGAAAATGAAAAACAAGATCACAAACCCCAGGTTCAGAAGCCCTATTAAAGACTAATTCCCTCACCCTTTTTTTTAACAGATGGGGAAAAAATGCAGACGAGAGAGGGGAGGTAGCTTAAAGAGGCATCATAGTAAGTTTAGTTGGAAAATATATAGACTTGGAATTTGGAGATGAGTCATAATCCTGGCTCTACCATTTATAATATACAAGATTTTAGACAAGTAATTTCCCTTCCTCTGATCCTGACATCTTAAGGAGGAAACACAGTAGAATAGTAAGACCCCTGGATCCGAAATGAGAAAAACTGGGTCCCAAATGCCATGTCTGATGTCTATTTCCTATTTGATATAGGGTGAGTTACTTAACTTCCGTGGCCTCAAGTTTATTTATCTGGATAAAGGAAGGAACAAAACAAACATTTATTACCAAGTGCCTATTATGTGCTAGGCACTGCGCTAAACATTTATAAATATTAATTGTCTCTTTTGATACAATATGGATGAGAGGATGGGAATGATCTCTGAAGGCTCCTCTAGTTTGAGATCAATAATGTATTAAATATTTACTCTAACTACTTATGCCATTGTTTGTGAGTGAAATAATCAGAAGACCCTTCCTCCCATTCACCCCTCATTGTTTCCTCTCTCTAGCTCTTATTTCCTGAACTGGAGATTTCCAAGGAATTGAGCATGTTCTTAGTCTCTTTTTTGGGGGGCTGGTCCTTTACTGAGGGATATCTATATCTATATCTATATCTATACCATCAGAGGTTTTAATTGATCCTCCTGTGCAACTCTTACTACTCTTCAATCCCTCCCCTTTCCATGCAATCAAAAAGGATTACCCACCAAGAAAGAAAAACTATCCATGCAATAAACTCAAAAGGGATAGATAGCTTATGCTTCTCCTCTGAACATGTGTTTTGGGACTCTTGACAATGTCCTTCAGATTTAATAGTTTAAATTATAATAAAATCTGAAGGACAGTGATGTTGGCTGCTCACATAACAGTGAGAGTATGTATTTGTCCAGTTAAGCCTGAGAGTGGCTCTTGGTACTATAATAGAATTTTCTGCTTTGTGTTTTCCCTGTGTATTATGAACTCTAGTTATCCTTGGGGCTTAAAGTTTAGACTTTAAGAGATTGTCCTTCAAGTTCAGTTCTGAAACAGAGACAAAGAACCAGAAAAAAAAGAAAGAAAAACAAATAAACAAACAAACCTAATCCCTCTCTTTAGAGGACAGGCTATCCTATAATTGAACCTGACTTTATATGAGCCTAGGCTTCTGGTTCCTTAGCAGGAAAGGTGCCCATTTCTACTCCTTTGAACCAGTGGTTCTTTAAACTAGGAACACCACTTTGTAAATCATAAATGATATGTAAATGTAAGTTATTATTAGTTCCATTGAAAAAATTCTCAATCTGGAATCAGTGGGTTGGGGCTTCAGATTTTGGCTCTGTATCTCATTTTATATAAGACTGATTTTAAAAAAACTTATCTAGTTTCTACAAATCCCAGTTTCCTTATCTTTAAAGTAAGGGCATTGGATTAAATAACTTATATGACATCTGCCAGCTCTAAACTGATAGCCTACAAGCATCTTTTGTCTTCAAATTTCTTATCTGTAAACCAAAGTGGTTAGACCCTACATCTCTCTAAACGAAGTGTTCTATGACTTTGTCCAAGGTTACACAGATTAGTGAGCTGCAGACCTAGAATTAAGATTCCAAACGTCTTGCCTTTTTATTCTGTACTATGTTGTTTCTTAATGGGTTCAAAAATATGACTAGCTGCAAGCACAGTTAGAAATGTCTTCAGAGTCTCAGCTCTGTTGAATCTAGAGGACATCAGATATAACTCTCAGCAAGGAGGAAATGATTTTGATCATTGGAGTGTATCCTTAGAAAAAATGATAGTGGCTAGAATTGTTTTTTGAATTTTCATATTTTAAAGATTTTAAAATTTGAAGTTTGTGAGAAGAAAAAAGGAAAAGCGAGTATTTCATTTTGCTCGTGTTTTTAATTGTCAGATACATGTAGGAAAAGAAAATTTTAAAAAATAACCATCCAGAAAGAATAAGGTAGCATAATCATAAACTAGTAAAAGAAATAAATGTTGGAATTTTAGCAGCTTGCCCAAGATTATATTGCATGACAGACATCCCCTGATAGACAGTGGGTGCCAGGTGTTTTATACTGAGTAGGAATAATTTGTGTGCAGACAAGTAGAGATAAATGATAAAAATTACTAACTTAAAATTTAGAGATGGCCTATCATGGACCATGCCTGACTCCTTTATCAAGAAGGATATTGAGCAGAGACATTAGCAACATATTTGAAATAAGAAGGCTTATTGAGAAAAAGACCAGGGGAATCCTGGGATAAAAGAGAAACATGGAAGCTTTGTCAGTCCAGCTGGCAAACTTATGGTCTAATTTGTCAATTCAGGTAATGTCTACTTGAATTAACAAGTACAGTAAATTCAAACATTCTAATTTATGTTATGGTTACCTTGTGCTTTTCTTTTCTTTTTTAAAAAATTGTTTTACTTTAAAAAATTAACAAGAATCTGTTTGTTCTCCCTCCTATATCCTCCAGTGGTGAGAAAAACAACCTAAAATCCATATAAAAATAAACATAATGAAACAGCAAAACAAAATCCTAGAATTCAGCTTCCTTTTAGTGATGAATTATTTGTCATAGTAATTAATTTATAATATTTTACATATATTGTGATTTTTGTTGTTTATCTTTTATTGTGTCTGTTTATATAAATTTCCCATTTTTTCCTGAATATTTTTATATTCATAAATTCCCAATATATAGTATTACTCTAGTGCATTCATATAATTCATGTAACAGTTCTCTTGCTCTCTTCCCTCCATCCTGGTCATTCCTCAGTTGATCAAAATCTGCTTTGTTTTCAAGTCTTTGCTAACAAACATTGCTATGAATATTTTGGTACATTTTGGATCTTTGTTTTTCCTCTTAGACTTCCATCAAGTACATATTCAGCATCAGATTATCTATACTTAGGATATATCAAACCTTCTCTTACATTATTCCCAAGTGATATCCAGAGAAGATGGACCAGAGAAGTAAGACTACCATCATAATATGCCTAACTTTTTACTGTCCATCTAATACTTAATATTCACATTTTTAATCATTAAAAATTTTTGCCAATGGCATAGTGTATGGTAAAACATCATATTTCTTTTATCTTTTACCTCTTCTCTATTTATGAGTTGGAACATATTTTCATGTGTTCATTTATAGTTTGTAATTATGTTTTGAAAACTATTCAAAGATATACCCTCAATTAGGGAATAGCTAAACAAATTGCGATATATAAATAGGAAAGAATATTATATAAAAAACAATGAACTTGAAAAATTCAAAGAAACAAGATTTAATGAAATCACAGAGGGAAATAAATAAATCCAGGAAAATAAAATATAAACTATATCAGTGAAAATGAATTCAATAATAACTGCAACAACAAAAAGAACATGACCAAGCTTGATTCAAAAAATAAAAAAAAAAATGTTCTTAGCTCTCTTCATTGCAGAAGAAAGGGACTATCAGTTGGAAGAGATACTAGCAAAGTGTTTAAGGAGCATAAAGAAAAGAAGTGATCTTTCCCCTCCTGCATGGATATGGAAGGAGAAAAGGACATGGTAAGAAAGCAACTTTTGGGTCATACCACCTTGTGGTACTAGGAGCAGTTAAATGGCACAGTGGATAGAGTGCTAGCTCTGGAGGCAGGAAAATTTGAGTTTGAATCTGACCTGAGACATTTACTAGCTGTGGTACCCTGGGCAAATCACTTTACCCAGTTTGCCTCAGTTTCTTCATCTTTAAAATGGGAACACATGAGTAGTAAATGGCAAACCACTCCAATATGTTTGCCAAGAAAACTCTGTGAACTCACATAGACTTGGCTATGACCGAATGATTAAACAACACCAGGTGGTACCATAGCTACACCGTTCTTAGAGTTGACGGTATGCTGAAAACCCTATACAGAGGCAGTTGAGTAGCACATTGAATAGAGCTCAAAAAGGAGTTCAAACACAGCTTACAAGCTGTGATTTGCTATTGTAGTCGAGTCATTTCAGTTGTGTCCAATTCTTGGGATCCCATTTGGAGTTTTCTTGACAAAGATACTGGAGTGGTTTGCCATTTTTTTTTTCTCAGGCTTATTTTACAGGTAAGGAAACTGAGGCAAAAAGGATTTAGTGACTTGCTCAGGGTCACAAAACTAGTAAGTGTCTGAGGCTGGATTTGAACTCAGGTCTTCCTATCTCCAGGTTTGGTATTCTATCTACTGTGTCACCTAACTGCTCCTAGTGTCACTAAGTGGAACCACGTGGAAGTTGCTTTCTTACATGCTAACTTACTAGTTAAGTGACTTTGGACAATTTGTGATTCTTTAATGGCTCCAGTTTCCTCAAATGTAAAATGGGGAAAGTAAATCTCACAGAGTTATTATGAGAATTAAATGATATATTGGAAAAGCTCTTAACTCAGTGTCTGGCACATAGTAGGTACTTAATAAATTCTTATCACTTAAGAGTTAGGAGAAGGAATTGGGTTTAGAGATTATCTTGTATCAAACTCAAATAGAAAGGGGTGACCCCTAAACCATACATAATGATCCCTGTGGATGGCATATTGACTTAGAAAACTACATGTTCATAGATTTCTTTTTTACATTTTTACATCAAAATATTAAATTACTTTAAAATCTTTTGGGGAC
The DNA here is from genome assembly GCF_902635505.1 of Sarcophilus harrisii. Lineage (NCBI taxonomy): Eukaryota > Metazoa > Chordata > Mammalia > Dasyuromorphia > Dasyuridae > Sarcophilus > Sarcophilus harrisii. Next base: position 179,589,818 of record NC_045427.1, read on the forward strand.
AGTACTTGGATGGGTTATAGCTAAAGGTGACCCCTGGACTGTATATCTGACCCCCTGATCTAGTCCATCTCTTTCATATAAAAAATGAGGAAACTGGGGCTTTGTGATATCAGTGACTTGCTTGAGGTCACACAGATAGTAAGGAACAAAGTTGGAATTAGAACCAGATCTTCTAATTTCAAATCCAGCATTCTTTCCAATTATGTCCAACTGCTTCCTCTTGCTTGTCTCATGAGTCCATGTGATGCCAAATATTAGTTCTAAAATCAGGAGAGTCTGGGATCAGTCCCTACTTTGAACACTGATAAATTTTGTAACCTTTGGCAAATCACTTAATTTCTCTAAAACTCAGTTTCTTTACCTATAAAAAAGAAATGTTTACCTACATAGTATCTATATTACTGGGCAATTGTAAGGATCAAATAAGATAATGCCATATGAATTATTTCTCAAACCAGATGATTTCCTTGTCAGGTCCTTTCTCTTCCCCAGTTCCTAACTTTTCTCTGAAATACTTGCTCTTCTCATTTTTTTTAACCATTAAACATACATCTGAAATATTTTAATGCATTTTTATATGTTGAAGTTTTCTTAAAAACAACAATAGAAATGTTTCAAAGTATTAACATATCTTAAATCCATATGAGCAAAAAATGAAGAGCATTTTAAAACAGAGAATGGAATATCATATTTGGAGAGACCTGAAGTATAATCAGTCTAACCTCTTAATTATATAAAGGCAAAATCAGAGGTTCAGGAATGCCAACTATCTGATTTGTAATTAATAATATCAATAATGTTGATCAATAATACCAACTGAAAGTTATATCTTTTGAGAAGTTCTTTATAACATTTTAGAAACATTACACACCCACACCCACACCCACACACACACCCACACCCACACATAATAATACAGCTATTTCTGGCCCTATTATTGGCTCCCAGACTTCCTAACTCTTCTGTTTGGAATTTTCCAAAATTTCTGGGGCTTTCTTGGCCTGGAACATCCAAGCATCCTGTTGACTTCTTGAATTATAGCATCCTTCTGAAAGCTGTCTACTTATCCTATCAATAAGTTCCTTCTAAAGTCTCCATTTTGTAGAAGATTTAGGCTGGTCTTAATTCTCCTCTTCTTCCTTTTCCTAATTTCCAGAATGCCAAATCTTAGGGCAGGGATTATCTTTCTTTTTGCTTGGCAAATGTATCCTCAGTATGACTCTCTCTAGTTTTAAGCCTGTATAACACTCACTTTGGGCTCATTTCCCAACTCACTCTGGTACTAATTAGTGGGATCACTGATAAGTTGGACTATTAAGAAGAAGGGCTACTTTCAGAGTTCTAAGACTAATATTGAGATTGTATTCCAAACTTTGGCAGTAATTTGTAACTTGTTTTCTTGCTATAACTTTTGAATAAATGCCTTTGTCTGCTAATCAGCCAAAATGGCCAGAAATAAACACAAATTCAAGGAATAAGCTTAGATGATATCATAGTAAAATGGTAGGAGATTTCATTTAAAGGTAACACATGATCAAGGTAACTGAAAACTTGGACCCTGCAAGATCTTTGCCTTTTTTTCATTCTCTACGCTCTAGAGGATCAATTCAAAGTTCATTGAAGGGTATTGCTGTTTAATGAGTCACTCCATGGTTCAAAGGCACTCCTCTAAAGACATGGCAGGACAGCTGAATGAGTTCAGTTATTGCTAGGCTGTATCATTCAGGTCACTCAGTTACGATCAGGGTCAGGCAAATTATTTGGATGCTGAGGTGCTCTGGATGGAACAGGCAGATCACCCAGGACTCTTCACAGAATAGTATCTGATGGATAAGCTCACTTTTCAATAGATTGTTACAGTCTCAATCACCTCTATCCTCTGTTTTGGGTGGATATGGTAGAGTTATTTTTTTTTAGCTCTATTGTTACCATAGTCTCCCCAGAGCAATAACAGTCAACCTAAGAATGGAAGATTTTTCTCTTTTATTTCTTAATGTCTCAGCTCTGAGCTTTGTCACCTCCAAGTAAGAGATAGGAGAGGCAATTCTTCCTGGGTTAGCAGAAGCTTCACCTAGTGAGGGAATCCACTAGCCAACTTGCAGTCCTAAATTCTTATGAGTGTCTGGGGACAAAGGTATTGAAGCCTATCATTCACATTCATTGGCTTATTGACCTCTTCATATGAAATTGAACTATTGAAGTTTTAGACCCTTTCTAAGGTGAAAAAAGTTTCCTTTGTATCTGAAAGGTATTTATTCATTTCTTTTCACATTTGAATTTTTGCTTTTACCCTTCCTAACCTCCAATAAAATTTCAAAGGGAGAGACTGTTGCTTTTTTATATCATAACAAATTTCTACAAAAAGAATATCCTAGACAAGACAGATAAACATCTAACATTGCCAAATAAAGTGGAGCCCAGTCTAAAGAGATATGACATAACTAGTTACTAAAATAGACTCTTTTCAAAATCAACTCTCTCTGTATAGTTAGATGGTTGACTGGTTATAACAAAGGTCAGAATTAATACCATTTTTTAAAAATGGACTATTGTGAAAGTCTTTCAGATGTCTTCCTTAGTCAGTGAACTACCATTTGCTTTGGGATATAAATAAAAGCAAAAATCAAAACTACAACAACTTCCCCTTTCCTCCACTTCAACCCACCCACTCAAGTCTCTATTCTCAAGGAGTTCAATGAGGAATTCAGAAGACAAGAATTTATTAAATACCTATAATGTTTCAGGTACTATGCTAAACACTTTACAAATATCATCATGAAACTATATTCAAATAAGACTTTATATATATATATATATATATATATATATATATATATATATATTTATATTTATATATTAGGGGCTAGTCTCAAAGGAAGGTATTTAGATTAAGGAAAAACCAGGAAAAACTTCTTGTAGAAGGTGAGATTTTAGCTATGTTGCTCCCCTGCCTCAAGTATCTATCTACTCCAAAATATCTTATACTCAGCTGTCAAAGTGATCATAAAGTGTGGGTCTAACTTTATTCAGTAAACTCCAAGGTCTTCCTATTATATTCAGGACTAAATTTAAAATTCATTGTTTGTTTGGCTTTCAAAGCCCTTCATAATTTGGTCCCCTTCTACTTTTCTAGTCTTTTTGAATGTTATAATCTTGTTACACACATATGCTCCTTACACAGTGACACTAGTCCCCTTGCATTTCCTTGCACTAGACTCTCCATCTCCTAACTACACATTTTCACAACTATTTGCAGTTATAAAGCTCTTTCACATTCACATACTAATTAGATGCTTACAGCAACCCTGTGAGATACATGGGACAGATGTTATTATTCCTGATCTATAGATGAAGAAACTCAAAATTAAAGGAGTTAGGTGACTAACTCTCTATAACAAAGTTGTTAAATACTTAAACTAGTATTTATATTCAGGCCTCTTATCTAAAGTCTTATCTTTTATTTTGTTTTGTTTTCCCAAAACACTAAACTGTCTTTTATTTAAGAATGAAGTCACATAATCTTCTCCATCAGTCAAACAGAATATTCTGTCTTTCTCTTAATGAAATGGCATATAGTGAGGCTGTTTATGCCATGCAAAATTACCTGGAGCATGAGAAACCTAGAGGGAAAATGTGATTACCTATTTTACACAATATATATTGCATAATAACTGCTAGTTGACAGCTAAATTGAATGAATGTTAATTTTAAATGAGAGAAAACAGAAACAGTAATTTATTTCTATAGCTCAAAAGTACGTTTCTTGAGGATGCAAGATAACTTGGGAGGATTGAAATGTGCATAGAACTGGAAAATAAACAACAGTTACCTATGAAAGAAAGCTATTTAGATTTCTACAAAGCAGAGTTGCTCTGCTTTTTAACAATTTCATCTATCACTGTTAATATCTTGAAGTCTAATCATTATTCTGGTGATCTTTGGATGTCAGATATAATCATTATCTAAACCTCAGGTCCTATTTTCCTTGCTTCCCTTTTCTCTTTTAGGAATAAATGTCTCTAAGCCTAATTCTTTGAAATATGGATCCATGATTCTGTCTTAAAAGCCAGCAGAGGAAGAAAGGTCAAAATAAATATAATGACATAATTTCAGTGATGTTCCAAAAGTCTCCATGCCCCACAAATATTTTGCCTGAAATTCTACCACTGATATTACATTATTTTGCCTTAAATTGGACAGAGGCTTTGTCCTCAGTTAAAATTAAAATATATCAGTTCATGGACTGTTGCAGACTGTCATAGACTACTGAATCAGAGAATCACAGAATTTTAGATTTCTTAGGGCTCTCATGAGCCATCTAGTCTAACACATAAACAAACCAACAAAAAAAGGTTATCATTATTATCAAGTGAATGAATAAATGAACAGCATTTATTTTAAGTGCTTGCTATTTGTTAGCATACATCAATATGCTAAAATGAGACGATTACTACATTTTATTAGGAGAGACAATTTATATAAAGGAGAAATCAAGGGAGGAAACTTTGGTCTCTTTGGTCATAGGGAGTTTCAGTGGAGCCAGAATGTAATATATTGCCTTTTCTACTAGTAATGGAAGCCTTGAGAGGAATATTCTCAAAACAAGAGCAACTAACCAACCAATTAATAAACATTTATTAAACACTTACTATATGCCAACCAATATGCTAAGCAGTGACGATATAAAAAAAGAGGCAAAAAACAGTCTGCTCTTGTATACAAACAAATATATACAAAGCAAGCTTTATACAGGGTAAATAGGACATAATTAACAGAGGGAAGGCAGTAGAATTAAGAGGGGTAGGGAAAGGTTTCTTGTAAAAGGTAAGATTTTAGTTGAGACTTAAAAGAAACCAGTGAGTTCAGTAGTTGGATCATAGAAGTTTGAGCAATCCAGACTTGGGGGGCAGCCAGAGAGAATATTTAGAGCCAAGAGATGGGGTGTCTTATATGTGGAATAGCCAGGAAGTCAGTGTCATTGAATCAAAGAGTAAATGCTAGAGAGTAAGGTATAAGAAAATTGGAAAGGTAGGAGGTAGGTAGGGTGTGAAGGCTCTGAATAGCAAACAGAGCATTTTATATTTACTTCTAAAGGAAATAAGAAAATTCATGTCTGAGTCCTTTCATCATACATACACATAAACATATATGTATGTGTATATGTTAGGGCTCTCATCAACCATCTAGTCTAACACATAAACAAACCAACAATGTGTATATACTTATACATACATATACACATATATTTCCATTCAAAATTGATTTCTTGTGCACAAGTATAAGTCATATTAATCACTTCTAAATATCATCTTATTAGAGGCAGAGAAATGTTTATCTCATGGAGATCCTTTTGAGTTTTAACTCTATCATCCAGTGTGTATGCTATCATTCCTAACTCTTTATAAGGCTGATGCGGGAAAGATTCTAATCTTTGATTCCCAACCCCCCTTAGTTAATGTAAATTACCCTTTGACTCACAAATCCTGGTCCCTTTGAATTCCAATAGAAAATCTGGACCTGTCCCAGCCCCACCTGGATCTGAGCCAACTTTGTTTGGGGCTACACCCAAAAGCCTCTCGAGCTAAGTCTCCTATTACAAAAGGGCCACACTGGGAACCCCTCTTTGCAGAGATTCCAAACATGCTAGCCATGTGAGGGCCCTCTGTCCACTGGACCCTCTGTCCAGTACCCTCCTTATCTCTACCTTCACCTGTCTCCTACTTCTAAACTCAATAATAAACCTCTTTTATCAATCTAGCTCTTGGGCTAATAAATGCTTTTATTGGGGACTAAGCGCCGCTACTAGACCTCATTTACCACCGTATCCTTGCGCCGAATCCAAGGGGGTTGCAGGGGAACTCTGTTTGACTCCCTGTACCCCAAACCTGCCACTAGACCTTAACTAAACCCTAATTTCATTTAGGTACCCCAAAGCTAGACCTCAACAAGGCTATTGTCCAAACTTTTATTGAAATCATTGGCAAAAGCATTAAATATCCCAAGGCCAGGCAGGGGTTCTTGAACCATTCCACTGAACACCTCCTACTATATTGACATTGAATCATTCCTGTTTCTCCTCAAGTTCCATCATTCAATCAATTTCTTTGCTGTTTATTTTGTATTACATGACAGAATTCCATGTCTTTTTCATATGAATACCACAAAATATTTTATTAAATGCTTGGCTAAATAAAGGGTTGTCATTATTCCTTTGAACTACCAGTTTAGTAACTATCAAAAACACTTAAAAAGAAAATTAAGTTACTCAGATATGATGATGTCTTGCTAAATCTGTGCTGTAACTCTTTGTGAATATCTTTTGTGTATATCTTGTTAAAATCTCAGTTTGAACTCTGTTAATCAACTAATATTAGATAAACCCCCTTTCTTATTCCTCATTGGAATTACTTCTTTTTGGGTCTTCAGAATTTTATTTGTCTTTAGATCATTATAACTAGTGGGAACCTCAGTGGTCATTTATTTCAACAATCAAAATTTTTTCAGAAAATAAACCCAGTGAGTCCAAGTGATGCCAAAAGTTATCAGTTGAATCAGAAGCATAACTGGTTTTAGAATCCAAGGCTCATGATACCCTTTTAAAGGTTTCCTACTCCACCCACTCTGTACCACATTAGCACCAGTATTAATGCAGAAAGAACGAATACAAAATACATCTACTTCATAAAAATCACCTAAAATTCGTATTGAATAAAATATCACCTGGATCAAATTATACAGTCTCAGAGTAGAAAGAACCTAGATAAAAAATTGAATTCAATCCATAACTGAACAGACATATCCTCCACAACATCCCTGAGAAGTAATTATCCAACTTTTTGCTGGAAGACTTCCAATGATAACTCTAATGAGGCAGCCATTCCATTTTAGAGAATTCTAATAATTAAGAAAATTTTCCTTACATTGACTTATAATAATTCCACCCTTCTGCTAAACAAAATAAATTTCTTATGTGTTAGGCCTTTAAATATTTGAAGATTTTTTTCTCTCCTCAAGACTAAACTTCTTTCCATATTATGGCAACTCAGATTTTTCCTAATCTGGTTACCCTTCCCTGGACATGTGAATTTTTATCAATCCACTTAATGAAAATGTAACACCTAGAAGTGATATCATATCTATTTCATTCTGGTCATCAGACCTCTCTCAATGTAGCCAAGGTCACATGAATATCCATGGGTAGTACTGAAAATAATGATTTAATTTTTGAAAGATTGGCTAGTTCTACAATAGAAACATCATTGGGAATTTCCTTTCTTACATGGTTTTGAAGATTTTGATTGTTGCTCACCTGCGGAGCTGAAATGGGGGGAAGAAAGGTATTTTATGTTTTTATAGAACTGCCTTTGTTATTTCTAGTTCTTCTCCCTTTAGAAAATCAACCTCTTTCTGGGAATGACCTTTTGAGGACCAAAAAAAAAGTACATTCCTGACTAAAGAGCAGAAGGATTGAAAAAGAGAATAATGTTACCACCCATCGTGTTATTCAGGTGATTATAATTTTAATAGTTATGATATCTTGGGTAAATCACCTTTGCAGGGCTTTAATTTATGACTCATAAAGTTAGAATAGGATCAAATACCTTCTATTTCTTTTAAAAAAAGATATCTTTTGCAAAGTGAAATGAGCAGAACCAGGAGATTATTGTACATGACAACATCATAATTTTACGATGATCAATTCTAATGAACATGACTTTTTCCAACAATGAAATGATTAATACTAGATACAATGCTCTTGTGATGAAGAGAGCCATCTATACCCAGAGAGAGGACTGTGGAAACTGAATGTGAATCACAATATAACATTCTCACTCTTTTTGATGTAGTTCATTTGTATTTTGTTTTCTTACTCATTTTCATTCCTTTTTGATCTCATTTTTCTTGTGCAACAAGAGAATTGTATAAATATGTTTACATATATTGGATTAACATGTATTTTAGTATGTATAACATACATTAGATTGCTTGCCATCTAGGGGAGAGGGTAGGGGAAAGGAGGGGAAAATCTGAAACACAAGGCTATGCAAGGGTCCATGTTGAAAAATCATCCATGCATATGTTTTGAAAATAAAAAGCTTTAAAAAAAAAAGAAAAAGAAAAAATATTTTGATCAGAAACTATAAAAAAGATATCTTTTCTTTTTATATTTCTTTTGTTTCCTAACATATCCCTCCTTATTTATTAAGAGAACCATTCTTTATAACAAGAACCAAATGCATTGTTTTAAAAATAGTTGGTCAAACTGAACAATATCATTGATATTTCTACCTCCACAATCCTTCACCTCTGAAAGAAGGGAGATACATTATAACATTTCTTCTTTGGGACCAAGAGTCATCATTATAACTCCATGCTTTTTAAATTTTTGTGAAGTAGATGAATTTTGCATTTCATATTTCTGTCTTCTCCTTTTATAGCCTATTTTATTGTTGTTTAGTCATTTCTATCATTTTTATCCAACTATTCATCATCTCATTTGGTATTTTCTTGGCAAATTTTAGATTTTTGTTGTTCTTATTTGCATTTACTTTATTATAGTCATTGTCTATATTATATATCATATACATTGTTTGTGTGATTTTTTTAAAAAAGTTTTGCTTACTTCACTTTATATCAATCCCCATAAGCTTTCACATGCTATATTTATCATGTGCGTAGTTTCTTATTGCACAAAAACATTCCATTGACTTCAAGTATCATAACTTATTTAGCCAATCACTAAATGGACATTTGCTTTGTTTTCATTTCTTTGCTATTATAAAAAGTGCTACCATAAATATTTTATTTTATATAGAAACTTTCTATATTTGACCTCCTTAGGATTTGAACTTTTGAGTCACTTTCTTAGCATATTACCAATTTGTTTTCTAGAATGGTGATTAGAATTCACAGTTCCAACATCAATTTATTCATATGCTTCTCTTTCCCCAATCCTTCCCTCATTGACAATTCTCTTATCATCTTTGCCAATTTGTTAGGTATGAGGTAGAAAATCAGAATTATTTTGACTTTTATTTTTCTTACAATTTATTAGTGATTTAGACCATTCTTTCATGTGATTATTAATAATTTGTGACTTTGTTTTGAGAGTGTTCATTTATACCTTAGATTACTTGTATATTGGAGAATAGCTTTTGGTGTTAGACATTTATGTTACTTCACATTCTGTCTTGGATGTCAGACTATCACCAGAGATATGCATCATGAAAAAATTTTTCCCAAATGAACTGCTTCCTTGTAAGCCCAATTATGTTGATTCTATGTACCTTTGAGGTTGCCCACCTCAAGATTACTGATCATAGCTGATGCCTTTTTGATCCCAGAGTTCAAATACCAAATATTCTTTGCTGTGATAATAGGAAAATTAAAGCTTTATTCAATTGCCTTTCCTATATTGAATAATAATGATGATGATGATAGCTGGCATTCATATAGCATGTTAGGATTTACAAAGTAATTTACATATGCAATATAATTTTATCCTTACAACAATTCGGGGAAGTAGTTGCTATTAACACCCCCGTTTTACTAATAAGGAAAGTTAAATTGAGGAAAGTTGAGTGACTGCCCCAGTTACACAGCATTTGAGGTATGATTTAAGGGGTTTTTAATTTGTTCTTTTTCTAGCTTTTTTAGTTGCAAGCCCAATTCAATGATTTTTTTCTTTCTCTATTTTATGCAAGTAAGCATCCAGAGATGTAAAATTTCCCCTTATTACTGCTTTGGCAGCATCCCACAAATTTTGGTATGTTGTCTCATTATTGTCATTTTCTTGGATGAAATTATTAATTGTGTCTATGATTTGCTGTTTCACCCATTCATTCTTTAGGATGAGATTATTTAGTTTCCAATTACTTTTTGTCTATTTTCTCCTGGCCTTATTATTGCATGTAATTTTTATTACATCATGATTTGAAAAAAAATGCATTTACTATTTCTGCCTTTCTGCATTTGATTTTTGAGGTTTTTATGCCCTAACACATGATTAATGTTTATATGTCCCATGAACTGCTGAAAAAAAAGTAAACTACTTTTTATCTCCTTTTAATTTTTTCCAAAGATCTATCATACCTAACTTTTCTAACATTTTGTTTGCCTCCTTAACTTCTTTCTTATTTTGTGGTTTGATATATCTAGTTCTGAGAGAGCAAGGTTGAGATTCCTCACTAGTATCGTTTTGCTGTCTATTTCTTTTTGCAATACTCTTAACTTCTCTAGGAATTTCCATGCTATACCACTTGGTGCATATATGTTTAGTATTGATATTGCTTCATTATCTATGATAACCTTTAATAAGATATAGTTTCCTTCCTTATCTCTTTTAATTAGATCTATCTTTGCTTTTACTTGATCTGAGATCAGGATTGCTACCTTGTTTTTTTTTTCCCCTCACCTGAAGCATAATATATTCTGCTCCAGACCTTTACCTTCACTCTGTATGTATCACTATGCTTTGAATGTTTTTTTTTTTTTTTTTTGTGTGTAAACAACATATTGTAGGATTCTGGCTTTTAATTCATTCTGCTATCCACTTCTGTTTTATGGGGGAGTTTATCCCATCCACATTTACAGTTAAAATAATTGATTCTGTATTTCCTGCCATCTTATTCACCCTAAATTATGCTTTTCTCTTTTCTATCCCCTCTTCCTCCTCCCCAGTATTTTGCATTTGATGATCCCCTCCCTCAAATAGTCCTCCTCCTTTAGCTTCCCTCTCCCCTTTTTTTACCTTTACCCTAATCTGTTTTTCCCTTCTATTAGTCTTTCATTTCTTACCCTTCTTTCCCTCCTACTTCTCTATAAGGTGAGACAAGTTTTTTTTATTATACTAAATATGTTTGATATCTTTTAGAGCCAAATCTGATGAGAGTAAGAGTCATACAATGCTCATGCCCTTCTTTTTTCCTTCAATTACAATAGGGTTACTTTGCCTCTTTGTGAGATGTAATTTCCCTTATTTTATCTCCTTTTTCCTCTTCTTCCAGTATGATCCCCTTTCTACCTCTAGTTTCTTTTCATATTATCATAATTAAATCAAATTATACCCGCATTCTCTAAGTATACCCGTAACAGAAATATAGTTTTTTTTTAATAGCCTTTTATTTACAGGTTATATGTATGGGTAGCTTTACAGCATTAACAATTGCCAAACCTCTTGTTCCAATTTTTCACCTCTTACCTCCCACTCCCTCCCCTAGATGGCAGGATGACCAGTAGATGTTAAATATATTAAAATATAAATTAGATACACAATAAGTATACATGACCAAACCGTTATTTTGCTGTACAAAAAGAATCAGACTCTGAAATATTGTACAATTAGCTTGTGAAGGAAATAAAAAATGCAGGTGGGCATAAATATAGGGATTGGGAATTTAATGTAATGGTTTTTAGTCATCACCCAGAGTTCTTTCTCTGGGCGTAGCTGGTTCAGTTCATTACTGTTCCATTAGAAATGATTTGGTTGATCTCATTGCTGAGGATGGCCAGGTCCATCAGAACTGAACATCATATAGTATAGTTGTTGAAGTATATAATGATCTCCTGGTCCTGCTCAAGAAATATAGTTCTCAAGAGTTCTCTCTTTTTTACCTTTTTATGCTTCTTGAGTTCTGTGTTTGGAGATCAATTTTTTTTCTTCAGTTCTGGTCTTTTCATTAGAAATAGGTGAAATTTACCTATATCATTGAATGTCCATCTTTTTTCCTGAAAGATAATGCTCATTTTAGCTGGAAGCTTATTCTTGGCTGTAATCCCAGTTCCTTTGCTTTTTGGAATGTCAGATTTCAGGCCCTTCATTTTTTATTTTTATTTTTATTTATTTATTTTTTTTAAGGGAAGGTGCTAGGTCCTAACTGTGTCTCCTTGGTATTTAAATTGTTTCTTTCTGGCTGCTTGCAATATCTTTTCCTTGATACTATAGTTCTAAAATTTAGCCACAATATTTTTGGGGGATTTAATTTTGGGGTCTCTTTCCTGAGGTGATTGGTGGATTCTTTCAATGGCTACTTTACTTTGTGATTCTAAAATATCAGGACAGTTTTCTTTCATGATTTCCTATAAGATAATGTCTATTTTTTTTTTTTTTTCATCATGGCTTTTAGGAAACCCAATAATCTTTACATTGTCTCTCCTAGATCTATTTTCCAGGTCAGTTGTTTTTCCTAGGAGATATTTCATGTTTTCTTCTATTTTTTTCATTTGTTTTTGTTTGACTGATTCTTGAAGTCTTACTAAGTCATTCACTTCCATTTGTTCAATTCTAAATTTTAGTGTATTATTTTCTTCAGTTACTTTTTTTTAGCATGGAAACTAGAATGCTCTGACTCTGTGCTCCAGTTTCTTGCCTCTGTCTCCCTATGTTTCCGTCTGAGCTTGGCAGATTGCCCAATTGAAACAGACTTTTTTCTGAAGTTCTTCCAAGGTTTCTTCTAGAAATGTGTTATACTCCAAATATTTGTGTATTCTTTGACTCCAAAACCAGTTTAGAGACTTAATCTGCTGTTGGTTTGCGGGAAGGTCAGAGGAGGTCATAGAGAGTCATGTCTGCTCTTGCTGTCTTGGCTCTGCCCCCACCAGTTCAGTCTTTCTTGATACATGGGAGAATTGTTCTTTACCCTAGAAAGATTATCAGCTTTATCTAATACACTATACATATATTCCAGAATTCTCATTAAGATGAATCTCTAGTAAGCAGCTATAGTTGTATCACAGCCTCTAAACTATATTGTTCAGTGTATCATAGAAAATCTCTTAGGTGAATACCAAACAATTTTGTGGTAAAGGCAATGTTTTTTGAGTTATTTACAAACAAAATTCGTCTACAGCCTTAGAATCTGGGGAGGAGCCTCCTTTAAAAAAATTTAAAATACATTTTAAAAAGGCTATTTTGTTTTAATATATTTTTAAATATTGTATTCTCTGAGAAGGGATATGGTTCTTTTAAAACTAGAAAGGGGAAAAAAAATCCATTCCTATTATAGGTAGCTAGTAAAGGATAATTCAGTAGATATTAATCAATAAATGTTTACTCTGGAATTAAAGGACAAGAAATGTCTATAGCTTTAGAAGGAAATTTTATTTGTGTTTAGAAAAGACCAAATTTAGAATTTTCATATTTTTGCCTGAATCTGTGTCTTTTCTTTTGTCCAGGAAAAGACAGAAAATGAAAAACCTAAGGTATGACTGGAGAGGTTGTTTTAAGAGGAGTTTTTTCCATTATAATTCTGTGAGTTAATTTGAACAAATATTATTTTCATTTTGCATCTGAAAAAAACCTGAGCTTCAGAGAAATCAAGTGATTTGCCCAATTCACTTAGGTAGGAAGTGACAGTACTCTTATTTTCCTATAATGTTAAACCTGTGAGGGACCTTATAAATTTACAAAATTAAGAATCTTTTTTCCTTTCTATCACTTCCATTTTGAAACATATGCCTTATCTTCCTACTAAGTAACCTACCCCTTATAACACAAAGTAAATAAGGAAAAGAAGAACCAAAAGATAGTTCAACAAAAGGAAACGTGTCAATCAAGTACATGCAATATTTCTAATTTATTGTTGTTCTTCATTGTAAAGAAAGGAGAGAGCTGTATTTTTTTCATCTTTAACAAACATAATCATTAAAATTCTACAACTTTCTTGACTTTCAGTTTTGCTATTGATGTTGTTCACTTATGTTTTGTCTCTATGTAATATTGTTTTCTTGATTCTTCTTGATTCTTTTTCATGCCTCTTCTTCACACTAACTAGCCTCGTGCTTCATTTCTTCCTCTCTTTTGTTTCTACCTTTGTTACTGTTTTTCCATTCTATTTTTTCAAAGTAAGAAATCAATCTTTTGGTATTAGTTTTGTCTCCAAAATATAGTAGAACAGCAACAAGATTATGTGATAATCAATTCTAATAGATTTGGCTCTTTTCAACTCATTGTTGACTGTATAGTATTTTCATCTTATTTATTGTTGTTTTCTTTCTTATTTTTTTTCCTTTTTGATCTGATTTTTCTTGTGCAGCATGATAAATGTGGAAATATCTATAGGGAGAAAAGACCCCAAAACCCAAAATATATTAAAAGAAGAAATAATGGCAGCTCCATATATTTATCTCTCTCAGAAATTATAGAAATTATATCTATGGCACCATAGATATATACGGTTTTATTTTCCTGAATTTTTTCCTTAGAGGAAATGGTAGGAGGAACCCAGAAGAGGGAGCTCTAGAGACAAATTGCCTGTTCCTTCTGATTTATTCACCCAAATTCAAACCTCAAAAACACATAGATTTCCAGTGTGTTTCTGGGGAATTCTCTCCTTTAGGTATAGAATTGTTGAGAAACCCCAGATGTTTAAAACTGGTTTGTTAATTTTGAAATCTTTATTTGAAAAGTACCATGTGGCTACCACCTCATCTATTAAACAACATTGAAGGGATTATTTTTCTCACCTAAATTTCCTGTTTCTAAAATCCTGGATTTTCCATTAAGGAGGGTGGGATTACCTATATTGCCTCCTTACTATCTGTTCATAAATCCAATTAGATGAAAAATAATCTAACTACCTTCATTTAATTATACCATGTAATAATAATAGTAATGCTTTGCATCTACACAGAACACTCCACCTTCAAAATGATTTACAAGTTTTAGCTAATTAATCCTCCTCTTAGTTCTTTGAGGTAGAGAGTAATAGCTAGAGGGAGGCCTATGGGGAGGTAAAAGTCAGTAGGGAAAAGATGGCTTATAGGTTCCCTGGGGAAGTGGATTCATATCTCTCTCAATGATCAAAGATTGCCTTTCTTTTATCTTCCCATCATTCCATTTTTTCTTCTTCCCCTTTTTCTTCCTCTCCTCTACATCTTTCTTCCCCTTTTCTTTCTTTCTCCTTTTCTTTCAAACCCATTAAATGGGACAGTAGCATAGGACAAAGAGCAGAGGCTCTGAAAACAGGAGATCTGCATTCAAAACATACCTCCTATATTTCCAAGTCGATGGGGCTCAGTTTCCTTCTCTATTGAAGGAGAGGATTTATTAGATAGCATCTGAAGTACCTTCTGTCTTTGTGCCTAATTCCTTTCTTCTTTCCTTCCAAAAATATAAAGCAAAACAGCATGGTACAATGAAAAAAAAGACTGCTGGATTTAGATTGAGAAGTTTGAATTCCACATCTGCTCTTTCTCTTTTTGTAACTTAAGCAAATCATCTGAACTTTGTGGGTCCCAGTTTTCCCCTCTGTCAAAGTGTGGGTTAGAGAAGAACATTTCTAAAGTCTCTTCAAAATCCAAAATCCTATAATGACATCATTCTATTTACTGAACACCCAGCACATATATGGATACCACCTGGATTACTCTTAGGTTAGTCTCTCAAAGAGTTGTTCTTGGGGAAAATCAATATATGCAGATGAAATAAAAACTTAATAACTATAATAAGGGGGTTTATGTTATGTTCCAAATGAATAATACAGGCCATTACTGTAATAAGAGAGTGGAAAATCACTGGAGCTAGAGTAGTCAAGGAAAGTAGAAACTGAGATGACCAGTGGAAAGTGAGTAGAATTTGGGTGGGGGAGAGACTATTTCAGATGCAAAGACTGGACAGGTTTTTACCTGTTTGTTTGAAGGTTAGCACATGGGCCAGCATATTTGGAATGAAGGATAAATGGAGGGAGAAATAGGAAAAATTCTGAAAGACTATAAATGACAAACCCAGGAATTTGGAATTTATCTTATTGATTTATAATCAATACCTTGGATTCAAATTTGAGTTCTGTTGGCCTGGATCAGATGTACTGGATTCAAATCTTGGAAGTCTGACCTTTGACAAGTCACTTAAACTCTCTGTGCCTCAGTTTCCTCATTTGCAAAATGCGGAGATACAGTAATTAGTCTCTGACATCCTTTCCAACTCTAGATCTTTGAATTCTATGAACCTGTGCGTCCTTGATCAAGCTGCCTAATTTTATGAGATACCAGATTCCTCATCTGTCCTATAAGGGGTTTGGGCTAATCCAATGTCTCATAACCTTTTTAAGAAAAAAAGAAGTCATTGACCTTACTGTGAAGTTCTTTGGTAGTACCTGTTGATTAAAAAGCTTCATTTTGGTCCAAGCAAACAAATCTTGCTATTTTTCAGATATAATGTTCCTTCTCTCATCTTTGTGCTTTTCCAGAGATTGTTTCTGATGATCTCCCTAGCTTGCTTCATTCTAATTCAAGTACTACCCTCTAATCAAGCGCTACCCTCTAAGTAAGGCCTTTCCTGATCTCCAACTGCTAGTTCCTCTTGGAATGATCTTTTATTTTATTTATATAAATTTTATGAGTCTGAAACTTTCAGTTACTCTCTTTGGCCATACTTGTAACTGGTGTGGTGAAAATAAAGCTACACTTACATATATACACATTCTTATTTCCAATAGAATGCAAACTCCCAGAGGGCAGATATGTTCTCATTTTTATCTTTGTATTTCTAATGTTAACCTAGCAGCTGGCATCTATTAAGTGCTTTAAAAATTCATATTCAATTGATATATGATGATGTGTATATGGGCTCATGGACCATTTGCAGCAACTTCTGGGACTCTCAAGTCCCCAACTTGGGAGCCACTGAAGGAAATTATTTTTAAGATACTCTTTTACTCTAAACTTTAGGATTTTATAATCTACATTGTAGTTGTGATCCAGGGGAATAATAGTGTCTGCAGGTGAAAATGGCTTGAATTCAGGCTGAGAAATTACAATTTGTGGAGTTCCCAACATGATGATTTATTCCCTTTATTCAGGAATAGCTCTGAATTGCCTTCTGGCCACAGAGAATCTGTTCTGTGTAAAGGCTCTAGAGAACTATATCCTCCCTTACATCCTCAAGTCACAATATTTAGGCTGTCACCCTCACTACAGATGCCTTTTCCCTCCCATCTTGTCCTCAGCAGTAATAGAAAGTATCTCTTCACTTTCTGTCTGTAATTCTCCATACACTTTAAAATTATTACTTAACTGCCCCCGATCCCCGCCTTCCTTTTTTCAGGTGAAATCATCCAATAAATGAGGAATTTTGGGAGAAAGGCAGCAGGGCATGTTCAGCAAAGTCAGAGTGGTTAATACAAGCTGGGGCCTTGTTAAACATGGATATGCTGCAATATAGGTTACCACATAGGGTGCCTTTACTGACTCAGAGGGTTTTTGCTGTGGTCTTTCTTTCTTTCCTTTTTGGGTTCTTAAAAAGAAGAGATCTCCTGCGGCTATGAAGTGAGTCACCTAGGCTGTTAATTGAACCACAGTAAATTAAAGCTTCATAATATAAATCCATCTTCTCGTGATGACAGCTACCCTTGGGAGGTGTTAGAACATGTAGAGAAGGAGGTGTATACTGTTCACAATAGAGGTGGGTAAAAGACTCAAAGAGTGCAGGAAAGGGGAAGGAGAACATGTTTATAGTCAAAAAGCTTTCATTCAGAGCCTGTGTTCTTGTGAGAGAGACAGAGAGACAGAGGAGGAGGAGGAGGAGGAGAGAGAGAGAGAGAGAGAGAGAGAGAGAGAGAGAGAGAGAGAGAGAGAGAGAGAAAGGGAGAGGGGTAAGGAAGAGAGGAAGCCTGGTAGTCTTTATAGCCTGAGGAGAGATCCCAGGGTTTCTGAGGCCAGAGCTGTTTTCTGCTACAAGAGAGTTCTGAAACAATTACTCTTCAGTCTGAGACTCACTCAAATATAGAACAAATTCATCTGAAAACTGGCCAAGGAAAAATGAGCCCTGCTAAAGTGGTATTAATTTATTGGCTTTGTCTATTCTGATCTAATTTCAAGTAGTTCAAGGGTATGAAAAAAAGAGAAAGAAATACCAAAAGTCAAAGAAACTCACCCAGAGTAGAAATCAGAGCTATCTCTGAAATTAAGCATGAAATTAGAATATTGGAAGAGAATGCATTTTGAGGTCACACTTGTTCCTTTCTAGAAAAACTCTCTGATTAAGGAACTTCTTGGGAAGGAAGTTTGTCCAAATGAAAAAGAAATGAATTTAAATTCAGAAAACCTAACTTAAAGTTTAAACATTGCTTTTTATGCTAATGTGACTTTGGAAAAATCACTGAAATCTGTAAGCTTTGGTTTCCTTACCTACAAAATTAAGGGGTTTTACATGTTGTCTAAGATCTCTTCTGTCTCTAAGTACTTTCTTTACTTGTATATTAACAGTACAATTATGAACAGATCATTTCCTTTCTTTGATTGTTGGAGTGCTCATTTGTAAAATGAAGGAAAAATTATACTAACATATTGATGTTTCTGGACTTAGAAGTGTCCGCCAGAGTAAGGTCAACTATTTCACTTGCCTTGGAGTACTAGAGATACTCCTTTAGGAACAAGGTGTGATTTTTTCTAATACTATTGACTTAAGGCCCTATTTATTTACCTTGGGAACAAATACTTCCCTGTACCAACTAAGTCTCTAAGGAAAGTATGTTCAACTTATTACAGTCTCTACATAGTATTTGCCACTTTAGATTAATTTCCAAATGCCAGTGGGATGATTCCTTGTCTCAGCAACAATTGGACTGGATCCCTCAGGTCTTTCCACAAGGCTAGTTGGCTTCAAATCTTCCGTGATTTTTGGGACTGCCTCTCCTGATCTTTTGGAGCTCTAAAGGTTGTGGACTTTTCGATCTTCTTCACCTAAAAACAGTAAAGAGTAGACACAACAGAGATGAAGCTTACATTGGGGCTAACTTGATTCCCTTTTCCAATCCAATCCCCAATATCCACTATGACAACAACAGGAACATGTTGCAGTCAGTCTATCAATCAACACAAATTTGCTTTTTAAAAATGTACTTTACCATGTGCCAGTTTACTATGTATTAAGTGCTGAAATATACAGACAGGCAAAATCATTGTCTAAGAGCTAACTTTGTTGTGGGAGATACAAAATCCAGAAGATTGTACATACAAGATATAAACAGTATAAATGGAAGCTAATTTTAAAAATGTATTTTTAAAATTTAAATACAAAAGGAAAAAAAAAGAAAAGAAACCATTGTTAAATGCACAATAGAACGTGAGATGATTCAAAATGTGAAATAATAAATTTCCATTTCAAGAAAACATATAAAATAGATATTACACATTGAATTCAGAACTGTCTATATTTTCTTTACAAATGGAAGTTAATTTCAAAGGGAAAGTACTAGCAGTGTATGGCAGCTCCATGATACAGTGGATAGAACACTGGCCTTGGAGTCAGGAGGATCTGAGTTCAAATCTGAACTCAGATATTTATTAACTGTGTGACTCTAGGCAATCACTTAATCTTGTTTGTCTCAGTTTCTCATGTGTAAAATGAGCTGAAGAAGCAAATGGTAAATCAGTCCAGATTTTTTGCCAGGAAAACCCCAAATGGGGCCACAAAAGGTTAGATATGATTGAAACAACTCAATAACAATAACTGACTAGAAGTAGGGGTAGGGTGAGGGGTATTTAGGCTGGGAAAGAAGTTTTGTGGAAGATAGAGTCTGAATTATGACTTGAAGGGAGACAGGGATGCCAGAAGCTAGACGTGAAGATGAAGAACATTTTAAGCGTAGGGAATAATCAATGAAAAGGTACTACATTAAAAGATAGAATATTGTCAGCAAGTTGTGGCAGGAAGGCCAGTGAGTGTTAGAAAAGTGAAATTTAAGAGGTCTAGAAAAAGTTTGAGAAGGGTTTTAAGAGATAAAAAGATAGATGCCAGATTTAGCCAGGATGGCTAAACAAGTTACGATATGAGTATAATGGAATATTATTGGTCGGTAAGAAATGCTGAATAGGCTGACTTTAGAAAAGCCTGGAAAGACTTACATTAATTGATGCTAAGTGAAGTGAAAACAATCAAGAAAACATTGTACACAGATTATATAGTGACTAACTCTAGTGGACTTGGATCTTTTCAATAATGAAGTGATTCAAGGCAATTCCAGTAGAATTGGAATGGAAACAGCCATTCACATTCAGAGAGAGAACAATGGAGATTTTCTGTGGATCAGAGCATAGTATTTTTAGCTTTATTGTTGTTGTTTGTTTGCTTTCTTTTTTTTTTTTTTCTTTCTCATATTTATTTCCTTTTTGATCTGGTTTTTCTTATGAAGCAGGATGAATATGGAAATATGTTTAGAGAAATTACACATGTTTAACTTCTATTGGATTGTTTGCTGCCTTGGAGCGGGGAAGAGGGAGAAAAATTTGGAATAAGGTTTTACAGAGGTGAATGTTGAAAACTACCTCTGAATATATTTGAAAAAATAAATATTAAAATGTGAAAAAAGACAAAGAGAAGATTTTATATATTATTTTGTTGGTAATATGGAGTCATTGAATTTAATTAAGTAAAGGGGTGACATTGACAGGGGGTGTGTGTGAAACTGTTTTCCCTTTTGATCTGTAAAATTAACATTTTGAAATTCTGTCCCCTTTGATTTCTGGCCTCCCAGACTCCAGAGAGTCTATGAGAGTGTGTTTCTCAGGCTGGGCCATTTCTAAGGCAAAATACCCCCATTAATAGCCAGATTTCCATTCAAATCCAGGCTGAAAAAGCCTTCAAAGTAATTTCAATTGTGAGATCCTGGTCTAATAAGCTCAAACTGTCCCCAGTACCCCCCACCCCAAATCTGCTCATAAAATAGGTTTCTGCTCTTTCATTTCTTTGCAGAATGTTCAAAGCCTGCCACTGTGGAGAGATCCTGTTCTCAGCAAAAAACCTTTTGTTATTTCTCTGCTAGAACTTTGCCACTGAAGAAGTCAGTCTTTCTAGCAAAGCTGGCTTCTCATACAACCATAAATTTCCCTTTTTGTTACCTAAAACTCTTAGGATTTGTGAATTCTTTCGCACTGACCAAAAGGGGATTCCCACAACTCTCTGATTGCCACTAGAACCCGTTGATAAGACTTAAGTTTTTAGAAAGATCACTTTGGCACCTGAGGAGAAGATGGACTGGAGTCAGGAGATTAATTAGAAGGCTGCTGCAACAGTCCAGGTGAAGAAGGTCTGTACCAAGAAGCATCAGAGAAAAGAAGGTGAGTTACACAAGAGGGGTTGCAAAGGTAAAAATGGTGTCTGACTGGGTCAAATAAGTAGTATGAGTGAAAGTGTGTGGATTAGGGGATGACAAGATTTCAAACCTAAGTGACTTGGGAAGATGGTACTTGGATGATATTTGGGATATATCTAAGAGAGTAGGTATTAGGAAAAAGCTTATGAGTTGTGCTTTAGACTTGTTTAGTTTGGGATGTTTATGAGAATTTCAGTTCAAAATGTTCAAAAGGCAGTTGGTGATGTGAGGCTGGAGAAGAGGAGAACACTTAAGGCTGAATATGTAGACATGGTAATAATCTACTTAGAGGTAACCATTTGAACCCATGGAGCTGATGGGATCACAAAGTGATACAGTGGAATTAAAAGAGAAGGGAATTTAGGAGAGAAGTGAGGGAAGCAACCAAGTTAAGATTGAGTAGTTAGAAAGATAGGAGGATTAGGAGAGAGCAATGTCAGAAAAATGTGAAGAGGAGAGGCTATTTAGGAGCGAGGATGAGGTGTTAGCAGTTGCAGAGAGGTGAAGACACATGAGAACCGAGAAAGTGGGAAAAGTACAACATTAGAACTCAGAAGACCAGAGATGAAGTCTTGCATGTGCTGCTTAGTACCTCGTGTGAAATAGAGTAAGTTACTAATCTTCCTTGTGCCTCAGGTTTTTCTTATTTATAGTAAGGGTGTTTGACTGTTAAGGAACCTTTCACCTTATATCTATGGTTCTCTGAACACCGATCCCAGTTACATGAGCTACAAAAGAAGGCAAATGGAAGTAAAAAAGAGAGAGAGAAAGAGAAAGAAGACAGCCATCAAAGACTCTAAACATTCAAAGACCACTAGGAAACAACTTTGTCTAATGTTTGGGGCAGAGTGTATGATGATTGCTACTTCGACTCCATGTCCAAAAACAACAGCAACTTCTTTGTCTGTCTCTGATCTATGGGAATGTAGAATTCCAGACAAACCACATTCCTCTTCACAACCTCATTTTACTTCTTCCCCAGAAATACTTAACTCTACAAAAGAAAAGAGTGTACTCAATTTTTGAAGCCATCAAGGCAACTGTGTCCTGGACAATTCAGAAACCTACCTGAAAAAGCAACTTTTGAAACGTTTTTAGGACTTAAAAAAAAAAAAAACCCAAAGCAAAACAAAAAAGTTTTTTGGGGATTACAAAGGAGAACATTATGTAAAGATTCTTGCCCTGGGGATACATGATGGCACTAATTACTGTGTACTGGGGGAAAAATCCTTTTCAAGATCCTAGTTGCTGATGCCATATATTCAACAGCTGCTGCTTACCCAGACTTTGTTTTTAGTCATTTGTCTTTTAAAAAGGTGATTTTTAGTAATCCCATCAGTTCCCGAGGGTGCTGTTCCCAGTGCCAACATTTTGGAATTATCGAGCAAATGTGGGACTAGGTTAATCTGTCTACCATGACTTTCTTTGTGAGCTGGTTGCCCCCTCCTTCCTATCCCATCATTGAGACAGTTTGGTCTAATTGTTTGAACATGGTTCATATTTCATCATAGGATTATAGAACTATTTCCAGACTAAATCTGGAAGAGACCTGAGAGGGCCTTGCCTAATTTTGCAAATGAAGAGAAAGAGGCTTAGTGAGGATAAATAACTTGTCTAAGACAATGTCAGAGAAGGAAATTGAACCTGAGCTCTTTGAAGAGTCAGTAAATACTCTTTGCATCCTACTATGTTTCCTGCATTGGTTTCTTAAACATACACATTGCCACTTCTGAGCTTTTTCTTCTGGTATGTTGATAATCTTTCTCTCCTCTTTTCAGTTTTATCTCCTTCCATTAGAATAGCAATTCTCCAAGTGTGATCAAAATTATGTTCCCAAAACACTTTAATTTCTAATATGGTAAATACTGATAGATAAACCTATACAAACAAACAAACAAACAAAAAAAAAACTTTTATGTTTCTCAGTACTTTTTAAGAGTATAAAAAGTTCCTGAGACCAAAATTGGGAACAGAATAGCAGTGCTAGGCAGGACCTCAGTTATTTTGTTATTTTGTCCCACCCCTTTATTTTACAGAGGAAACTAAACTCTATAGATAAAGTTCATGCCAGAGCTAATACTTGAATCCAAAACTTATTTTTTACTTATAAAACCTTGGATTGGAATAGCAGTAATAGTTGACTCCTACATTTTACTCTAAGGTTTACAAAACCTTGATATTTAGCACTTCATCAATCCTCACAAAAACTCTTTGAAAAAATAGTAGAAGGTATAATCCTGATTTTATGGATGAAGAAACAGATTCAGAGAGGAAATGGTCATACAGCTAGAAATTGCCAGCTTTGAATCCAGGCTTCTCTTGTTTCCAATAGTAGAATTGTGACCCAGTACACTTCTATTGTATTATATTATTTCTCTATACAGACCTACCTTTCTAGAAGGGACCTTAAGAACTGACCATCTAATTCAATCTTCTCATTTTATAGTTGAGAAAAAAGACTTAAAGAAGGGCAATGATTTTCCATTAGTCACACACCAAATAAGTGAAAGGACCAGTACTAAAATCTTGCTCAGTTTTTGGGACTTTTGAACAATATGACTTCTTGTGAGGCTAAGTCCCAATCCTGTTTGGACAGCTAGATGATACAATGTATAGAGTGCAAGGCCTGAAGCATGAAGCCTGATCTTCCTGAATAATTCTGACTTCAGACACTTAGCTGTGGGATCTTGAGCAAGTCACTTTTTATTTGTTTGCTTCAGTTTCCTCACATGTAAAATGAACTAGAGAAGGAAATGGCAAACTACTCTAGTATCTTTGTCAAGAAAGACCCACATGGGTTTATAAAGAATGAGCAAAATGACTCAAAAATAACAACAGTTTCATTTGTTTATTCATGAAAGAGACATTTATTAACTATTTAATATATAGTCCCTGCCCTTAAAGAACTTGTAATTTAACAAGAAGGATAAGATGTGCACACAAATAACTAGTTAGAAGATCATGTAAGGTCATACAATTTATACAAGCTACTGTGGAAAGTAAGAAGAAGGAACCTGCAGAGATTAAAGAAAGCTTCATAGAGCTGTGGGGATGTGAGGTGGATTGAATGGATGAAGGCAATAAAGCATTTATTAAGCCCTTACTATATGCCAGGCACTGTTGCTAAGTAATAGAGCTACAAAGACAAACATTCAAGGTAGTCTCTGTCCTTAATGAATTTATATTAAATATTTTATTTTACTTTTAATTTATGGAATAAAACAAGCATTTCCATAACAATACAATAAAAAAGATGAGTACATATGAAACTAAATCTACTACTTAAAACTTGCTATTCTTTTCAAATATCCAGCAAAATTATTAGGTGTGAAATGGTAACTCAGTTGTTTTAATTTGCATTTCCCTAATCAAAAGTGATTTAGTGTACTTTTTTCATACGCCTATAGATAGCTTTGATATCTTCATCTGAAAACTGTTCATATTCTTTGATCATTCATCAGTTTTAATTTGTATTTCTCTAATCAATAATGATTTAGAGCATTTTTCTATATGACTACAAAATGTTTTGATTTCTTCATTGGAAAATTATCTGTTCATATCATTTGACTATCAGTTGGGGAATGACTCATACATATTCTTATACCTTGGGTAAAAGTCATTGCATTCCTCCAAACTTTTGTTTGCAAGTATTGTGAAGTTACTGTCTTCTCTTGAGGATCTTTAAATTTGCAATAGCCTTTGATACTGGTTTCTTTCTCTCTCTCTCTCTCTCTCTCTCTCTCTCTCTCTCTCTCTCTCTCTCTTTCTCTCTTTCTCTCTCTCTCTCTCCTCTCTCTCCTCTCTCTTTCTCTCTGTCTGTCTGTCTCTGTCTCTGACTGTTTGTCTTTCTCTTTCTGTTTCTCTGTCTCTCTCTCTCTTTGAATTGGGACTTTGTGCCAGAGTCAGATCAGGCTCTTACTCATGCTGAACTTTTGAATGAAGTGGCCAACCCTTCTTGATCTTGCTTGGGTTTCTTGAGTTTTTATGCAAACCTCCCAGGTTTCACCCTATGCATCTTTGAGATTCAAAGAAAGGTATTTGGAGAGTACTCTCTGGTGACACAGAATAAACTTTTAGAGACCTGAGAGCCTTTGGGCCTGGTCTGGTCAGAACCCAAATAGTCATTATCAAATTTTGCTCCTCAGGGTTTCCAAGGTCTTAACTTTGGGGCTTTCTGACAACCCTGTAGCTTCTGCAGGCTCTGCGTTTGCTGCTTCTGGATACAGAAATTTTCATTATACTTAGTCCCATTTCCATTCATATTGATATTCATTTAATTCAATATCTTCCTTTTCCATAGAATTCTGCATGGGTTTTATATATTTCTACAGGGGAAATTGTTACCTACAATAACTTTTTATTACATTTCTTAATCATAGTTCAGTTAGGTAGAGACTTAAAAGGTTTTGATAGTAAAAATATATAGGAGCTGAGCGGCCTATATCTTATTCAAGTAGATATCTTTTCAAGGACCTTAAATTCCAGTAGAACACTATATGTTTCCCAGGGTGGCATAGTTGATAGGGAAGAAAGAGTGAATAGAAATTGGAAGCATAAGAAAGTTATTTAATATATCCTTATGATGAAGAAAGTAAAGACTACTGCTCTCAGAGTTAGAGAAGGGAAGTGGCTAGGAAAGCTCATAATGATGGCTAGGAAGTAGCTTGGATGGGGCTGAGACAGGGCAACATAAAATGAAGTTCATCAACATGAACCTAGACCATCAGAATTGCTTAAGGATTTTTATAAATAGAGGTAGGAATTGAGGAATGAGAAGGAATTCTTTTTAAATTGATGCAATTGAGTAAGCAAAGTCATATACAAAGGGAAGGATAGGGTTTATTCAGGGGAAAGTATATGAAAAAGAGCCTATGGGAAGTTAAATAAGGAAAGTAAGTTGGGGCCAGATCATGAAGGGCCTTGAGTGTCAATTTAAGTATGTACTTTATTTTGTAGAACAATGGATTCTTTCTTATGGTCCACACATATTATAGAGTATTCATGCAAATGAAATGCTTAGGATACTGAGTACACTATGCACAAAATGCAGAGCATAACTTGATAAGCAAATTTTTTTTAGAACAAATAAATGTCTCAAGTTTATATATTACTATTTTTCAAATGTGTCCAAATGCAGTTGTGATTAATAAAATATGAATTCACTTAAAAGTGTTACTGAATTCATAGTGGCTTTTTAATATAAATTTTATTGCTATCTTTTGGTTTTAATATCATATACATTTTAAAACATGTGCTTTTCTCTCTTTCTCTCAGAGTACTTTTTCTTATAACCCAGAATATAAAAAAGAGCTTTTCCTTATAAAAACAAGAATTAAATGGGGAAAAAAGTCCAGTAAATCTAACTAAAACATGGAAGAAGTTTGAAATTTTCTGCAGCATTTCATATCCATAGTCCCTTATGCACACATAATATACATACACATTATATACAAAGTAAATACAAAGTAATTTTAGGAGGGTAGTACTATTGTTGGGAACCAGAAGCAGATCAGGAAAGATATCATGGAAGACATGACATTCTAGCTAGGCTTTGAAAGAAACTAGAAATTCTAAAAGCCAACACTCATCTTTTCTTTCTCAGAAACCTATTGTATTTATGATCATTTATTAATATTAATGACAAAAATCACCTTTCTCTAGGATTTTAAAGTTTATGAAGCTCTTTCCGTCTAACAACCCAGAAAGGTAGGGAATGCAAGTATTATTATTTCTATCTTATTGATGAGGAAATATTATCAAATTAATCTTAGCTAATTAATCTTTAATTTTTCTTATATATGTTCTATTTCTCTAAGAGTATAAGTTTCCTGAAGGCAGGAATTTTATCTTGAGGTTATTTCTCAAATTATATAGCATAGTGCTAGACACCCAGTAATGACACAGTATGGGAACACAATATGAATAATTATATTATATGTTATCTGAAAAACTAACAATTAGAGTATGCCATTGCAAAGAACCTCTTACAATGCCAGATTGCAATAGACAATATAATTGTGAACCTTATAAATCTACACAGCATAGATTTAGCTAATAATCAAGTGGAGGACAAAACCTTTTCCAATTAACCAGAATCAATCAATAATTAGAAAACATTTATTAAGCACCTATACTTTTGAAAAGAATTCACAAAACACATTCTAAAAATTTCTCTTTCCCAATCTAATTAGCCATTTAAAAAAAAAAATTTAAAAGTGTCTTTCACAGGGCTAGGGAGATTTTTTCCTTTGGCCCAAGTGAGAAGAGAAAATACAACTGAGGAAAACTAAACTATAGCTAACCCTGGGCTAGATAAAGGGTTCAATTTATATTATGTGCAACTTTTGTTTTAAGTATGTATCTTGGAGAAATTCAGATTAATATTTTCCCCTTCTTTCTCCGTCTTCCTCAATTATAACCATAATTTCACAGTGATTTCCCCCCTCTCATTTGTCATATGCAAATCACTATATGAATCAATTTACTAATGGTATTTCCTGAAGAAAATATTTCATTTTCAGTAGTTCTCTCATTAAACTTTTAATTAAAGTAAAATTGACAACTCCTACCAAAAATATCACCACATGAGACAAAAACATTTTTTCATGAAGTTTCATTTTTTATTTATAAAATGCAAAAAGATTTGAATCTTTAAATAGTACTTGGAAACATAAGTACAAATTATTAAACAAAATATATTCAAAGCAAAAATAAGTTAATTTGGGGGGTAGGAGAGGCACCTAAGAGAATCAGGAAAGATCTAATATTGGAGGTAACATCTAAATTGAGCTTCATGAAAGCTATGCAGAGATGAGAAGAGAGTAGATTCTGGGCATATGAGACCATCTTTGCAAGTGTAGAAATCAGAGATGGAATGTCTTAAATAAGAAAGAGGTCATTTTGGCAGGAAAGTGGAGTACATGAAAAAGATTAATAGTTTGGACAATATGCATACTTGATCACTTGTTTGCTTTTGCTTTACCTAGAGCTTTTAGGTAGTATAGTGGATAGAGTACTAGGACTGGAGTCAGAATCAAGTCTCAGACACTTATTAGCTGTGTGATCCTGTTTGCTTCAGTTGTCTCATCTGTAAAATGATCTGAAGAAGGAAATGGCAAACCACTCCCATATTTTTGTCAAAAAAATCCCAAATTGGGTCATGAAAAATCAGATACAACTGAAATTACTGAACAATTCTCTCTCCTTCACTCTGTCTCTCTGTCTCTCTTAAAAGTCAGGGAATATTATTGATGAGACCTTATAGTATGACATAGGCTTGAAGGAATCAGCACAATTTAATTTGTAAACAGGAGTATCTGAATATCCTTTGATTTGGACTCTGTACATGGGCATTCTCTACCTATCTTGCCCTAGTAAACAAATTTGCTGAGTCTGTCTCATTTTTTTTTCTGCCTCATCTGTACCACAAAGTATCAATATTCAAAGTTAACTTTGTTATTGAATTTCTCAAATGTATTCTCAAGAATACATTCAAAAGAGCGTATCACAAATTTTTGAAAAGGTGAATTGTATCTATCATTCTTAGTGTACTTACTGTAGCTTATTATAGTTCTCTTTTTAAAAACTTATTATGGCTGGCTGAATGTTTCTCAAAAACAGCATGCATATTGTATAATAGTTGTGACACAAACCAAAAACATTAGGAAATCATCTTTGACTTCTCTGGGGGGTACTTCTAGAAGCTTAACTGGGAAATGTAGCTTTTCTTTGGGACCCAAGATTTTACTATGCAAATTAGAGTTGGAATGATAATTCTTATAAATTATATGTCAAATCCTCAGGTATTCTCAAAAGGATGTTATGGGAGATAAGAAAGTTGACATATTAGTCAATAGCAGATGCTATATGGTATGTCTTTTCTGTTGGTAATGATGCTATACATATCCTTTGCATCTTTTTTGAAACTTCTCCAGCAGAGATTTCTCTGGAGTGCATTTGATCAATTTAAGCTGTTCTTGCTAACTTTGTTTTCTTAAGTGCCAATTCTCTCTCCTTCTTCAGTTTTTTGACTATCATAAATTATGAAGATACATTACTGTAGAAGTACTGCCAAGTATAATCTCATCAGCTCCCAGGAGGTACAGTTATAATCTGTATGAAGATAATTCCCAGATCTATATATCTATTCTAACAGCTATTGGACATTTCTAACTGGATGTTCTCAGAGACATCTCAAAATCAGTTTGTCTAAAAGAGAACTCATCTTTACCCCCAAATTCTCCTTTTTTCTGAATTTCCTTTTTACTGTTAAGCATACCACCATCTTCCCAGTTATTCCAGGTTGCAAACTCGGCATCATACTTGACTTCTCAGTGTCACCTTGCATTTCCAAGAAAATCTCAGAAACTTTGAATAGAAATTATACAAATAGATAAATAAAAAAGCAGTTTTGTAATTTCTATCTTCTCCACTTCTTTTGTATATATCCTCTTCTCTCTACTTACACAGCCACCACCCTAGTTTAGGTTTCTTACCTTTTACTTTAACTAGTACAATAAGCTTTTTTTGGTTTCCCCCTTTCAAGCCTCTCCCCTGCTCCAATCAAATCCAAACTTCAAAAAGCTTCCAAAATTATTTCCTTAACCCTAGCTCTGATCATGACAGCTTTTACTCAATAAACTGACGTAAATTCTGCTACCACTAGGATCAAATATAATTTTTTTTGCTTGATCTTTATTTAAACTCTTCAAAACTTGGTTTCTTCCCAAATTTTTCATCTTTTCCCTCTTCACTCCTCTTGATTCACTCTACAATTCAGCCACATTAGTACATTTGTTCTGTTTTGTGTATGCCATTTCCATCTCCCATCTCTGTGCTTTTGTACTGGCCACTCCTAACACTTGAAATGCTCTCCCTTCTCATTGTTCCCTCCACATCATTGGCTTCCTTTAAGATTTAGATTCAAAGCTTCCCACTGAAGAAAATCTTTTCCCTTTCTAATTCTTTTGAAACCTAATTGGTGAAAAGGTTAGTAGAGGAAGATGCCCAAAAAAAGTGAGATGAGGAAAAAGAGAAGAAGAAAAGTAGTTGTCAGTGAAAAGTCTCAGAATTTGATGAATTAAAAGTGAAATCTCTGGCTGAAAACTAGGAGGAAGGGCTTATGGTTGGAGGTCTGAAGAGAGATGAAACAGTTTAAAACATTTGCTGTGGACAATGGATTAATCAATTAGGAAATCAATTAAAGAGGAATAAAATGTCTTGTTTCTCTGAAGAACCAGTTGAGATTAGGTAATATAAATTTATAATGGATCTGGATTACATTGTTTCATTATTTCCTCTGCAAGGGAAATAAGGGTTGAGTACTGTATAGAACTTCAAGGAGTTCTCAAACTTTTTAAATAGGGGGCCAGTTCACTGTCCCTCAGACTGTTGGAGGGCCGGACTATAGTAAAAACAAAAACTTTGTTTTGTGGGCCTTTAAATAAAGAAACTTCATATCCCTGGGTGAGGGGGATAAACGTCCTCAGCTGCCACCTCTGGCCCACTGGCCTTAGTTTGAGGACCCCTGTTACTGTCAGTTACAAAGGGGTTCAAATAGGAAAAAAGTGGAGAATATAGCTAATTAAACCAACAGGTCAGAAAGACAGAGATCAGAGGTTTAGAGATTGTAAAGCATAAAGATGAGATGATGAAAAATATTGGTTAGTAATGGAATTCCTTGTCCTTCATTGGATTTGGTTGGCCAAAAATATCATGTTTCCACCAAAGTAAATAGATCTCTTGAAAACTCATTACCATACAAATTGACTCAGCTTTTAATACTCAACACCTTCTTACTTCCCTTAGTTGCTACTTCCCTCTGACTGGAGGACTAATGGATAGAGCTTTAAAGTCTTTCAAAGTCTTCTGTTATAAAAGACTCAGAACTTTCCAAGTAATTCTTCACTTTCCATCTATGACTGCTGTGCCCCAAAGTCCCCCTCTGCTTTTCAGTGCACATTTTGTTATTGCCTTCTCCCTTAGACTGTAAGGTTCTTAAGGGCAGGGACTGTATTTCCTTTTCTTATTTGTATCCCATGTGTTAAGTATAGTACCTGACACATAGTAGGCACTTCATTAATATTATTGAACTGAACTGAAAGCTTGTGGGTGAGAGTGAGGACAAGTTTTTGCAACTAAGGTGAAGAAGACAGTAGATCAAGAAATGGGGATGTTAAAGTATTTAAGGGAATATCTATATACTAGTTAGAGGGCAGAAGGTAGATTTGCTCTGCACTAAGCTTTAATGATACAAAGAAAACCCAAAGAAATCCCTACTCTCAAAGAGCTCAAATCTAACTGGAAAGACAAAATGCAAATCTATATGTTCAAATGAGATATGATCAGTATACAAGTTAGAAAAAATTTTGTAAAATATTGTATTTCAACTAAGATTTGAAGGTACTTAAGGAAGCAGAAGGCAGAG
Organism: Sarcophilus harrisii; assembly: GCF_902635505.1. NCBI lineage: Eukaryota > Metazoa > Chordata > Mammalia > Dasyuromorphia > Dasyuridae > Sarcophilus > Sarcophilus harrisii. The sequence continues at coordinate 179,621,336 of NC_045427.1, forward strand.
ATCAGGAGAGACAGTGTTCCAGTGAACCAGTGAAAAATGCATGTAATCAGCAGAGTGTCTTATTGGAAAAACAACAATGACACTGTATAGAAGAGTATATGGTGTGTCTGGGGAAAAGTGAGGAGTAAGATATAAGAATGCTGGAAAGATAGAATTATGGGGTCAAATTGTGAAGGTTGTAAAAGCTAAACACAGGAGTTGGATTTGATCCTGGAGGCAATACGGCAGCCATAGAGTTTATTGACCATGATCAGTCCTGGATGGTAGGAAGATCAATTTGACAATTGAGTGTAGGATGTTATTTTGAAGAGGACCAAAGACATCATAGGGTGATGCTGTGATTTGCATGTGAATTGGATTTACATAAGGCAGAGTTGCACAAAATCATCAGTCTTATTCTCTTTTTCAGAATCATCAAAGTCCAATGGCAAGACAGAAGTCAACACGACTAGTGATAGTGCAAGATGCAGTACATGATCTTGGCATCTTGAATGTCTAACCTATCTCTAAGTGCTTGATGGCGCCTGCTTCATCGGTCTTCATGACCTTCAGAACAAATTGTTCTCATTACCCATTCATTACCCATAATCACATCCATGATGCCAAGGAAACTCATAAAACTCTTAGAATGAGGTAATGAGGCAGGGCATTGGCAGATTGAGGAAAGAGAAGTGTTGCAAAGGTAGAAATGACCAGACATTGTTAATTTTGTGATGTCAAATCCTATGACTTATTCTGATAGACAGTAATAGTGCATAAAGATTATTATTCTCAAACTTTGCCTCGAGAATACAAAATCCTTGACCTGGCTCTGAGTTAGAGAAAAGTCACAGGGATGAATCTACTGGCCTGACAGCAAAAGTTCACTGATAAAACAATAAAGCAGAAGATGGATGTTTTTGATCAGAGATTCTCATATATTATGTCCATATGTTTCTCACAAAAGCCTCACAGATAAAATCTGCAAGCTAGACATTCCCTACAGAGTTTTCTTCTACCTGCACAAATTGACACATTTTATAAGAACAGATGGCGGGAAGTAGACAAGGAAAATGGTCCTGTAAGCAATTTGTCCATTTTGGTGATAGCCAGGGACATTTTGGTCCTGTCTCTACAGCTTGACAAAAAGTTTTCTGAAGTCAGGGACAATGTTCTTATACCTCTTTGTAGTTCTCATAATAACTGGAGAAGTGCTGGATACAAAGTAAGGGGTAGGTATTATATAGTGATTGAAAATTATAACTGTATTCCACTGAATACTTTTCTGGGATTCCAGATTCCAGATGCTAGTTATTTCGCACTCTCATTTTTGCACTTTCCCTGAACATCTGGAGATTTAAAAAAAATATGATTTTCCTTAATGGCACACACAAAGAAGAGCTAGAAAGAATATAAAAAGAAGGCATGGAAAGAGCATAACTTCAGATATCAAAAAGATGCTATGGAGGCCTGAAACAGAAAAAGTAAGGCTTAAGCTGATCTATCAAAGCCCAAGTTGGTTCCAAGAACAGAGTCCAATTTTCTGATGTGAAGCACATACTAACCATTGTACACCTATGTCAAAGAGTAGAGGCATTTTAATTGCTTTCTTCCCATAATTCAAAATTGTGTATCATCCTAGACAATTTACATTGATACCAACAGTGGATTATGATTTCCAGAGCTCTTCCAATATCAACTCTTCCTCTTTTTATGCTATTATTTTCTATTATTATTGATGAAATGAAGTATTCTTTCATATCTTTTCAAATTGTTTTTGATTCTTCTTTAGAGAATTGTTCCAACAAACATTTGTTAAATACCAAGTATAGCATGGGTTGTTATCCACAGAATATTATTCTGCCTCCTTGTAGTGTTCTTCTACTTTCTCAAGTGATCACTTGCAATCTGACTGGAATTCAAATTTTGACTTAAACATTTACTTGCTGTGTGGCTTTAGAAAAATCATTTAACTTCTCAGATTCTGTTTTCTCATTTGTAAAATCAGAATGATAATACCTTCAAGCTACCCATTTAAAAGAATTATTGTGAACAAAATGCTTCACAAATCTTGAAACTATATATAAACATGAGTTATTATATTATCATGTTATATTGTATATTTTAACCATCTATGTTATTACATCATTTTCCTATCGTATTTTGAACTGTAATGTTAAGTAATGTTTTGTCTAAAGGTAAGGGGTTTGTGTGGGTAGATACAGCTTTTATATATAATGGTTAGATATTATATGAAATTAATTGATAATAATCATTAATCAATAATAATAATTGTTATTTAATAATAAATTCCTTATTTGTTAATTATATTATTGAATCATATGGCCCTTTTTGCAGGGTAAAAGGACCAGCATTGCTATCACTATAACTTGAGGAGGGGGTAGGCAAACTCTCTTTCAGTTTCTAGGAGGAATATTTGATAAGAATAACATCTTTGTATAAATATGTAACACACTGACATGATATCTATCTATGTATAATATTTATCACATGTATAATATATTACCTAGAACAATATTTCCATATCTTTGGGCTTCCCCAAAGTATGAGACTGAATTCAAAATGAAAGACATTTTCCTAATCACATTTAAGGGGAAGCTGGGTAGACCTTAGGCCCTCCCCATTTAACACTAGTTACACAAAAGATCATTATGGTCTAGTAAATAGTAAGTAAACCCATTAATCCAAGCTAAACAGCAAAAACATTGAAGATGTCTTATGGATTAGAATATATCAGAAAATACAAAAGAATAAATAATTTCTTCAGGTGAGACCAGAATAAAACATATCAATTCAAATCAGGAAGAAGGGAATCGCTTTGCTAAAAGAAGGTCCTTTCTCAGTAGTATCTAGAACTATAATATCTGGAAATCAGGAACATGAGTTGAGCGACTATGATACAAATCTGTGCCTCAGAGGATTTTAATCCTCCATGCAAAAATCTTTCTCCATCACTTCCAAAAGAGATATTTTCTCCAAATGTTTCCATAAAGTGTGTTTGGTACCCAATCAATCAAACAATAAACATTTATTAAGCGCTTACTATGTTCCAGGCATACTCAATACCTTACACAGTGAGGCTATAGCATCTTGCCCAACATTTTCTTAATCTATTAGAAGTCAGATCTTCCTTTGAGTAACAGCATAAAAACCCACTGCAGTCTTATATGGAATCTGGTTAAAATAAAATTTCTAATTTTCCCTGTATCGAGAATATGACTCTATGTACAGAAGCTTTTGGTATTATTATAACAATTAGTTTTAATAGATTAATGAGACAAAATAATTCAGATTAATGTATCAGCCAGTTCTATGTTATTCATATGCCAAATAGGCTATAAAAAGGAGCAGCTTTTCAAGAAGAGGATTAAGGAAGAATCAGAACTAGATTTCTAAGATATCTTATAGTTCAAACATTCCAGTATCCTACCATTAAGCACATAGTGAGTAAGTAATATGAAACTATTGAACTGATTCTGACTCTGAGTGATTAAAAAATGCTAAAAAGGCCATATTAGTCCTTGTAAATTGGGATTGAGTATGGTAACACTCAATGGTAATCTGGCAATGGCAGAAGATAGAGCACTGAGAGAAGCATAATGCCCAGAGGATAGGAAATGATAATATTATTATTAGAGCCCCTATGGTTATTGTGCTTAGGAGGAGAAAATTTATTAAAAAGAAGGAAGATTTTTGGAGTCAGAGGACCTGTGTTCAAATCCTGCTTTTGATTTATACTTTGATTTTGGGAAAATCACTTTAGGCTGCAGTTTCCTTTTCTGCAAAATGAGGGTATTGGACTAGAAGGCTTCTAAAATCTCTTCCAACTCTTGATCTATTATCCTATAAATATTAATGCCATATTCATAGGAAAAATTGATAAAATTAAATTTGTCTTGAAAAAGTTGAAGTTCTTGGTAAAGGAAATGGAAAGTCTTTCAAAGGAACTATATATATCAAATCTAAAGAAGAGAAGATGTAGATGAGAATATAACTGCCTTTATTTGTTAGAAAAGCTGACATTCTATTAAGGGATTACACTCATTCTGTTTGACTCATAAGTGTAGGACTAGGAAAAATGGGCTAGATGTTACAGAGAGATAATTTAAGTTAGTGTTAGGAAAACAGAAAACAAAACAAGCACAACTTCGTATCAGAGTGAGCACAGTCAAAGCTGAAGGGACTGACTTGGGAGGTAATGGATTCTTTCTCATAAGAGTCATTCCACTGAATACATAAGGCTATTTTACAGAGGATTCTGTTAGCCAAAGTGACCTCTAAATCCCTTATTAACTTGAAATTCTATCATTCTATTGCAATTGATGCTCTTTAAATCATTATAACAACAAGCTTGTTTTCCTAGCTGCTTATATGAGATTAGTTTTAGTTTATTGATAGCACTTATATAGATCTTTGCCTCCTCATGAACACACTTTTGTGAGTAACTTCCCTTTTTAATAGCTTAGATTGCGTCCCCAGAGATTTATGTTATGGTGTTCCCAGGGAACAGATGGAAAGGGACTCCTACAGCTTAACTTAATAGAGCTTCATTAATATTTCCAGACCCTTTTCTACTTTCTGTGTCTTATTTTTTTCTCACTTAACAAAGCACACACACACACACACACACACACACACACACACACACATACACTCACACTCACAAAAAGACATCATGCAATGAAGAAAAGAGAAAATTAACCAAAAGGAACTGTCATACAGAGGGGATCTTTTCCCATGGCATTTCTGTCTCCAAATAGATAAGCCTATTGTCTAGATGGCTTTATCTTATTTCCAATGTTCTTTGGATATGAAGAAAGAATATGATAATTGGAAATCTAACTAATTGTAATTGGCTTCTTTGCTGTTTCTTAGCAGTGTTATCAAGAATTTAATCTCCTCCATCCTTCCTCTGGAGAATCATCATAGTGATTTATTATTATGTTTATTCTTTTTTATATCCTTATTAGCATTTGCATGGTCACATGAGAACAAATACCCACTGGCCTGGGATGCAAGAAGGAAGATGAGGGTATGCATCCCAGAGGAGTCAGGCATAGTCTGAAAGGCATGATCAGAAATCAAAATGTTCATAGTATTAAAAGTTGTAAGGGTCCTTAGAATTAATATGTAGTATATTCATTCATTTTATAGATGAGGATAGTGTGACCCAAACAGGTAAAGTGATTTACCTGAGACCACATGGGTAGAAAAATCAGAAGCAGAGTTTTGAATTTCAAAATCTGGTCCTTTTAATTCCAAATCTAACTGAGACTCTATTTCAGCAGTATTATCTTCTGTTATTTGGCAAATCACTTTGCCTCTTTGGGCCTCAATTTCATCCTGAAAATGGGAATAGCAATATTTGCAGAAGACTTGGCATTGGGTCCAGGTTCTAGCTTGTAGTCCTGGGCAGGCTACTTCACATCTTTGAGTAGCAAATTCCTCATCTGAAAGAGATGGGCCTGGAGAAGTTGATCTCTCTCAAAGTGGAAATTCTGTGTTTCTATGGAAAATTCTATGAAACCTAGAAAGTACAATGTGAATTTGTACTGGTTCCTCCTCAGTTTTTGAAAATTCTCTACCTGTATTATGGAAACAATAAAGCAGTTTATTCTCAGTGTTATAATTTAAGGAGCACAGTGACAGAAAAAAAGGATGAGAAAAATCTTATGGTGTGGTAATGCTTTTGGGAGAATTTGCTTAAACCTTTGATTTGGCATCCATCTGAATCGATGACTCAACCTTAGCTTTTTCCTGATACTCTAAATCTTAGAATTAGAAATCACAAGTGTCTATCAATTTCAAATAAGATTTAAGATGATATGAAAGTGTTTTTTAAAATTTAAATTCCTATGCAAATAAAAGTCAAAAGAACTGGGTTCTAGTCATGAATCTGCAAATAATTTAGATATCTGATCTTGGTCAAGACACTTCCCCATATGGATTTCATTTTCCTCCTCTGTTAAACAATCAGGTTTAACTAGATGATATTTAAGGTATCTTCCAATGCTGGTATTCAAGAAATCTGTGAATCTATTAACACAGAACTGACTTTCATACCTAGATATATAGGTTGGGCAAATAAGATCTTGGCTCAAGGGAAATAACTTAGGATGGGGGGGGGGGAGAGACCCTCTGCATTAGTCCATATAAAATGGGTCATATACCTTGCAATCCTCTATTTGCCTAAATCATAAGGCATAATCTTGTTTCTTCCCAGCTCTGGTCACCTTCCTTCATGATTTTTTCCCTTTTAAAAATTCTTAATGAGTAGAAATGCTATATGAATAGAAAGACTGCTGCTTCTACCAGATCTTATACTCAGGTTAGATTTTTCTTTGAGCTTCTAGTTTTTGGTCACCTCCTTTCCCATTCAATCATTCAATAAATATTAAGCATCTACTCTGTACCAGGCCCTATATAAACAGCTGAGGAAAATAGGCAAAAAAAACCTATCTCTGCCCTCAAACTAATCTAATGGAGAAGAAAAGTATGCAAGCAAATATAAAAATAAGTTATATATAGGATAAATAGTACATAATTAAAAGGCACTAAAATTAAGAGGGGTTGGGAAAGGCTTACTGTAAAAATACTGTACTGAAATTTTAATTGAGAGTTAAAGGAAATCAGGAGAGAGAACACTTTGGACATGAGAGACAGTGTGTCTTATACATAGTATAGTAATGAGACCAGTGTCATTAGATCAGGTACTAATTATGTAGGGATTTTAATGCCAGAAGATTTTAACTTTGATCATAGAGGATCAATGGGGATCTACTGGAGTTAACTGAATGGAGGAGAGAGGGATAGAGAATGGTGTGGGACATGTTAAGACTAGTGATTTAGGAAAATTAATTTAGTTATTTCCCTGTGCAAATTATTTTGCTTCAGATAGAAAAAAAATTCTAGTTATACCTCATTTTATACCCATTTCTAAAAATCCCTAGATCAGTATGGCCAAATAGCCCTTTTCTTCTTAAAATCTTATTAGCTATTATAGAATATGGAAGTCCAGAATACCAAAAAGAATAAAAGCATATATCAAGAGCTACAAAAGATTGATTACTATTATCTATAGTTCTAGTAAGGGTAATGCTCAAAGCTGTTTTTCTTAAAAGCCTACGCAAACATAAAGCAACCCCCTAACCTAGAAAACAGTCTTCATCGATCCTATTATTAGCACAGCTAAATATATTGTAAATTACTTGTGTTATTGAAATCAGGCTCTCTGAGATATGTTTTCTATGGCTCAGTTTCTTTCTATTGTGCTATAGTTTTATTATATGGGTAATAATTGATACCTTTTGACTTTGAAGTATAGGGATTGGTAACCTTTCAAAAGTACAAGTTGAAATAACACTAAACTTAAAGTAAGAAAACTAGCATTCAAGTCTCTTCTATTACTAACCAACCATATAACTTTGGGCCACTGAAATCAATGTAGATTCACTTGGCAAACCATTTTATTAATACCTGCTATGTACAAGGCACTCAGCTGGGCTCTATGAATATCAAAGCAACTACAAAATAGCCTGATCTCAATTGCAGCCTCAAAGCACTCATATGACTGTGATATAGCAGAGAGAAAATAAATGCCAAGAAGAGATCTAGAGAAAGAGCTTTGAGAAAGCCCATTACAAATCTAGGAGATTCATGGTGTATTATTTCGCGAATGAGAGATCTGAGGCTCAGAAAGGACATATGGCATAGTTATGGTCACATAGCAAATTAGGGTGGGAGCTGGGATTTAACCTTATTTCCTGCCTACTCCTGGACTCTTTTTTGCTCCACCATGTGGTTGGGCTAAACTTCAGTTTTCTCATTTATAAGATGGGAAAATATTATACTACTTAAATTATAGAGTTATTATTGTGGAGAGCAATTTGAAACTATTCTCAAAGAGCTATAAAATTGCATATGTTTTGATCTAGCAGTACCACTGCTAGATCTGTACCCCCAAAGACTTCCAAAAAAAGAGAGAAAAGGACCTATTTATACAAAAAAATATTTATAGGAGATATTTTTGTGGTGGCTAAGAATTGGAAATGAAGGGGATGCCTATGAATTAGGGAATGGCTGAACAATCTGTACTATATTATTGTGATGTAATCTTATTGTGACATAAGAAATGACAAGCAGGATAATTTTAGAAAAATTAGAAAGTTTTAACATGAACTGATACAAAATGAAATGAGCATAATTAGGAGAACCTTGCATATAGTAACAACAATATTGTACAATGAAGAATTGTGAATGATTTATTCTCAGCAGTACAATGATCCAAGACAACCCCAAAGGACTTAACAATGAAAATCTTGACCTATGTTTTCCTGACTCTTACACCAGCTCTATAACAATTCTCCCATGCTGTTACTAATTCTTCTTATTGTTAATATAATTAATAAATAATTGTTACAGTTATGTTTTTACTAGGTTACCATAAGGTGGCATCAAGGGAATCAATATTTTTAAATGAGTGTGAAATAAAAAAAAAAATGTTGGCAGTACCATGCTCGCTTGTTGAAGAGTAGATTGTTATCAAGGAAAGCAAGAATGCTTTACCTTTTGTGACAAAGAACTCTTCCCATAGATATACAATTAATACTTTGAATGCAAATGTAAAATTATTTACATCATGATTTATTAAAAGATCTTTACACATTGAAAATTCTTGAGAAAGAAAAGAAAAAAAAATCCAATCCTGGCATGAAGATGAATGACTAATGTATTTTGATCTCATATGACCTCTTCTCTTTGCTGAATTTCATTTGTACCTTTATTATCTATCAGAAGTGATACTCTGCTATTTTCTAGGAATCCAAGTGTTCCTAACATAGAAAGTGTATTTGAGATTCTATTCAGTAGAATTCAACAGAGCATTTTGCCCATTTCTAGGGTAAAATTTTCAGGACCAAAAGATGTTTCTATTTGTCAAAGTGTTCCTTCCAGAAGGATTATTCAGTTGTGAGGTAATGAAGTATAATGGGAAGAGCCTAAGATTAGGGGTCAGGGAACCTGGGCTCTAACTCCAGGTGTTAATTTACTCACTATATGTATGAATTGGGCCTTAAGTTTCTTCATCTGTGAAGTGAGGGAACTGGACTTAATGACCCTATATAAGTTCTCTTTTAGCTATAAATTTATAATCTATTATTTGGTTGCTAACTGAAGAGACTTGTAGAAAAGAAATCTCTTGAGGATAGCAAGAAGGAGCAGCAACAGGGAGCAATGTATAATATCTTATTAGAGAAACAAGATGAGAACTATAGGAAATAACCAGTACTAGATAAACAGAGGTCACAAAGGTAAGTACTAATAAAATGGAACAAATCCTGACTTAACCTTGCTGGAGCAATTATATAAGTTCCTGATGGATATTGCTACTTTTTTATAGTGAAGGATTTGAGTCTTTTTTGTTTCCATTAACATATAAATAAAATTGTTCATGTTTTGAGCCTATATACTTATGTAGGGGACCACCTGTGACTAACCTTGAGGAAAGGTCAGATAATTACATTTTCAACTCATCTGTATGGGAGCAATAAGCCAAAGAAATGAAGATTCCTAAGGTATAAGTATCCCCTTTATAGAAAGAGGAAGTCTTTGACAAGAGCCATAAATAAACTCCAAGAGAGACTTCATTTAATGTTAGAGTCAAAGGACAAATGGGTCAGCCCGGTGCAAACAGGAGGTTGAACTTGAGTGGCCCAAAAGTAATTTCTGTGACCAGAGACCGCCAGTCTTATGTCACCAACTATTGAGATAGCTTCATATTGGGAGATATCTTCCTCTCTGATTGTCTGTGTATCTGACCTCACAGACCCTACTTAAGCTCAGTGAAGGAAGAGGTCAGCCTCTTTTTCCTGGAGTAGCTGAGAGGTAAGGAAGCAGGTAGTGAATATGTGGGTCTCTCGCAGACCTGGTGTCCATGTGGGAGTTAACAGGGCAGGGCAATATGTGAGCAAGTATAATAAAATACTTTAAGTTTGCATATGGCTGTTCTTGAGGGGGCTATCCATTTTAAAACTATGGTTTTGAAACCATAGCCAGAGACCTCTGAAGACCTCAGAATGAGGTAAGCTGGGTTAAAGTTGGTTTACACTGCAAAGGTCAGTGGCCAGAGGATTCTCTGAAGCCCTGGGAATTAGGAGAGACTGGCAATGTAAAGAAATGCAGAGTGGGACTAGGACTTTCGCAAATGAAGTGACTGCCCAGGGTTAAGCATTTTTTCTTTACAGAATTATACTGACCCATTGGTCCAGAGTTATGATTGGAATTAGCCAACAATAATTCTGTGTATTTGTTTATAGAAAATGTTATTGTTCATCATCTTATTTGGTTCTCACAGCAACCCAGTAGTTATTCTACTATTCAGGAATTGTTATTTCCATTTTACAGATGGGGAAATCAATATTTGTTGGACTTAAGTGTCTTGGTCAAAGTCACATAGCTAATAAGTGTCATTAGAATTAGGATTCAAATTCTAATCATTTGATACCAAGTCCTATGTTCTTTCTCACAACTTATACCTGAAACAAATGCCCTTCAGTTAACTTGGCAATGATCACTGGGAAACTATCAGTGGTTTCTTAATTTTTAAGTCTGATTCTCCCCTTCACCTCTATAGGTCCTTCTTGTCCTCTCTTCAGAAACTGAAAATTTTGACCATCTTTTTCTCCTGGCTATTTCCTTTTTTCTGGGTTTTCTTGGTTCTCCTCCTATCTTTCTGACTATTCTTCAGTCTCTTTTTCAGGCCCTTCATTCACATCATGCCTCCTATGAGCAAAGATACTCCAAGACTCAAGTCCTATTTTCTCCTTTACTCAGAACGTTCTTAGATTTACATAGGATCCTATTTTCTCTCCTTATCTCCAGTCTTACATCACCAACTATGAATTTGAAATGTCAAACTAGAAGTGTGAGAGACATCACAAACTTTGTATATCTAAAACAGAACCATTATTTCCCCCTGAAACTCATCCTTTTTCTGATTCTCCTATTTTTATTGAAATTACAATTGTCCTTCCAATCTCCCATGTTTTCTACTTCAGTGACATTCTAGACTCATCACTTATTTGCTCCTATATTTCCAATTACTTTCCAAATCTTGTCATTTCTGTCTGTACAATATGTCTTACATTTATCCTCTTATTATTTTTCAAATAGACATCACCTTAGTTCAAGGATAAGGACTATTGCAACAGTCTCCTAATTGGCCTATCTGTTCCAAGTATCCATCCACTCTAATCCATTATCTATACAGTTGCCAAAGTGATTTTCCTTGAGTACAGGTTTTACCATGTCACTTTTCTATCTAATAAATTCCAGTAGCTTCTTATTGCCTTTATAATCAAATATAACTCTCCTATTTGGCTTTTGAAGCTCTTAACAACTTGGCCCCAAACTTACCTTTTCAGTGTAATTATACATTATTCATCATCCTGTTCTGTTATATTTATATTGGGTTTTTTGCTTTTGCGCTCTGTCTCCATTCTCCATACCTTTGCCTAGAATGACCTCCTTCATCACTTAGCCCTTAATTTTTCTCTCTCTTAGAATTCTTTACTTCCTTCAAGATCAGTACAATGACTACCTTCTTTATGAATCCTTTATTTATTTCCTTGATTACTTATGCTCTCCTATAAACAATTCAGTATTTATTTATTTGCCATTTTTCTACATTTACATATTCATATGTATTTTCCCTCAATAAAAACTTAAGCTCTTTGATAAGAGAGATTGTTCCATTTTTATCTTTGTATCTGCAGCATTTAATATAGTGCCTGGCACATAGTAGTTACTTAATAATTGTTTGTTGATTAATTGATTGGTTCATTGGTTGGCAGAATCTTAGAAACTACTAGTTGGAAGTAGTTGCCAGCATTAACTAAATTCTTCAGGATTTTTTTTTTTTTTTTTTTGCTGTAAAATAAGTCAGAAAATGGGCTGAATGCATAGTTTCCTCTCTGTTAATAGGAGAAACATTTTCTGAAATTCTTTTTTGTGAATGGAAATCAGTTACAGAATTATAGAATTATAGAATATCAGATCTGTATAGAGGGGCACAGATAGTGGGGAAACTCTGGATGGGGTATAAGACCCTTCAGCCCAGAGGGAACCTGCTCATAATGTCTGGTTCAGCTTTTATCTCCCCTAAGGGCTCTTGGCCTTCCTGAGAAGTCAGGGGGCTGTGACTGTCTGTGTTATAATTAAAGCAGAATGATATGTGGCAAAGAGTCATCTACATACAAAGCATAGTATATAGTTAGTGCATGCACAGTGTTGCTGTAGTTATATAAGTGTATAAGGTTATATAAGGCTGAGAGAATTTGGAATAAATGGACTCAATGTTTGACCATCTATGTGAGTCCCACCTCATCACTCTTCTTCTAAGACCAAGAATTCAGGCTGGTACCGAGGTCCTGCAGAGAGATAGTCCAGACACAACATTTGGTACCTCAAATGTGGGGCCCTAGAAGGTACACAACATTTGGTGTTCAACGTGGAGCCTTGCAAAGCAGGACACAAAGCAGCTCAACTTAGCGAGTTCAGTAGAGGAATCCCTGTGATCCACATAGGATAAGTATAAAAATAGGCAAGTGGGAAGATTCAGTAAGGGCTAATCTAGTCACTTTTGTTTTCCAGCCAAAATGGGCAGATATTAACAATAGAGCCTCCCTCTCCAGGGGAGTATAAAACATGCTTAGTTAGGTTAGTAGAGAAGCAAGGTTTGTTGGTAACTCAGAAACAGATCACTGAATTCTCAGAGGTTCTGGGAGTGCATGTCTCCTTGGCTCTCTAAAGAAGAGAGTTTGGAGCCAGAGATGTGGAAGATAATGGGAGAACTAATTGAATACCATGGAATACAATTGGCTTTAACTACAGTTTTACAAGTTTTTAAATGAGGAAAGATTTTAACTTGGGTGACCAAACAAGGTGAGAAAAACAGTCAGGCCTTATTAGATATAATACTGGAGCAACTTGACCAAGGCCACTTACAACCTCTCCAAGTCCTTGGAACTCCACTGTATTTGCTGTAAAAAAAGAAATCTGGAGAATGGAGAATATTGACTGATTTGAGAAAAGTAAATGAACAGATGGAAGCTATGGCAGCTCTTCAGCCTGGACTTCCATCTCCTACTCAATTGCCTAGAGAATGGCCTCTTTGGGTTATAGACATTAAGGATTGTTTCTATTCTATCCCTTTAGATAAAGAGGATATGAAAAGATTTGCCTTTTCAGTGCCCAGCATTAATTTAGCTGAGCCTTATAAAAAATTTGAATGGACAGTTTTGCATAGGGAATGAAAAATAGCCCTACCATGTGTCAGATGTATGTGGCTGCTGCTCTTACTCCAATATGAAAAACATTTCTAAAAATTATGGTATTACATGACATGGATGATATTTTGGGGTGTGTACCTGAGGAGCAAATGTTAGAAGAATGCCTACAAAAGACTATAGCAACACTAAGGAACTACCCATTGTATGTAGCCCCAGAAGAAATTGAAAGGCACACTCTTTTTCAATATTTAGGATATAAAGTCTATCCCAAATACTTACAGTACAAAATTTCTTTAAGAACAGAGAATTTTGGGGCATCTAGGTGGCACAGTGGATAGAGCACCAGTCCTGAAGTCAGAAGGACCTGAGTTCAAATGTGGTCTCAGACACTTAACACTTTCCTAGCTGTGTGACCCTGGGCAAGTTGTTTAACCCTAATTGCCTCTGACAAAAAAAAAAAAAAGAATAGAAAAGTTGAATATCTTAAATGACTTTCAGAAATTGATAGGAGATATCCAATAGATGCATCCAGTGTTAGGCTTAACTACTTATCAATTACAATCATTGTATGACATTTTAAGGGGAAGTACTATTGCTTTAGATTTGCCATGCCGGTTTACAAAAGAAGCCTAAGAGGCTCTGAGAGAAGTTGAACTGGCTTTATTCAATGTGGTTGAAAGAGTCACTCAAAAACCCTTGGAAATATTGGCTTTTGCTACAAAAGAGGCACCCCAGCGGTCCTTCATCAAGGAGACAGTGTGATAGAGTGGGTGAACCTCCCAACACAACCAGAACAAAGCTTTATTCCTTACCCAGGGCTTGTGGCTAGAATCTTATTAAAGGCCATTAAGCAAGTAATAACAATTACCTGGGATAAGACCTGACAAGATATATATGTATATATCTTTTATACCAATGCACAAATCAATGTATGCTGTGAAACCATCCCAGAGTGGAAATTTTTTTTGGCCACAGCTCCAAATTTTACACATAGGTCTTCTTTAAAGATAAACTGGCTATTACATAATTGGCCATGGAGTTTTTGAAGAAAAATTCTAAGATTCCTCTTAAAGAGCCAACCAACTTTACAGATGCACCCAAACATAACATTTGTGCTATATATTCTCCTGACTTAGCTATAAAAAGAGTAGTCAGAACTTCCTTTCAGTCCACTCAACAGAATGAATTATATGCAATTCTGCAAGCTCTTACTTATTATCCAGGAGATGTAAATATAATATCTGATTTGGTTTATTCAGTGAGTGTGGTACAAAGAATTGCCACAGCACAAATAAAATTTTTAGCTTCTAACATATTTCAGCTCTTTAAGGAACTTCAAGAACTAGTGAGAATATGTCTAGGTTTTATATCTTACATGTCTACTCACATACAGGACTTCCAGGTCCTGTTTTTTTATGGAAATTCAAAGGCAGATTGCTTTCTCACCATGTTAGCTAATACTCTTTTATTTCAGGCAGCCCAAAAATCTAATTCTAAATATCATCAGGCTGCACGAGCTTTACGTCTGCAGTTTGATATAACAAAAAAGGAAGCTTGGAGCATAGTAAAAGCCTGCACAGCTTGCTTTCCTTTCCACACTCTTACGCTCCCTCCAGGGAAGAACACTCAAGACCCAATGAAATTCAGCAGATGGATGTGACCCATTATAAATCTTTTGGTCACCTATCTTTTATCCATGTTGTTGTGGACGCCTTTTCAGGATTTACCTTTGCAGTACCAACAGCAAAGAGACAGCCCAGTTTGTCATTGAATTCCTTACACAGGCATTTGCAATTATGGGTGTGCCACAAGCAAAAAAAACAGATAATGGACCTGCATATACTTCTAAACATTTTGCACACTTTGGTGCACAGTATCAGATTTCACACACCACTAGAACACGCTTTGATCCTTGAGGACAGGCAATTGTAGAGAGGAGGAATAGAGACATGAAGACACTCCTCCAAAAATAGAAAGAGGGAGCCATAGGTCCCCTAGAGAACTTCTAAATTTAACCCTTTTGATCCAATTAATTTTTTGATTTTTGATGAAGATGCACTGGCTCTGGAAGACAGGTTTCATAACCTGCTGGAAGGGCAGTGAACAGTGTGAGCAGCTCCAGTATCTTTAGATAACCACCAGGTGATGTAGAGAGATCCAGAAAGTGGTGAATGGAAGGGACCAGATAGGTTAACTGCTTGGGGGAGAGGGTTTGCTTGTATCACTACAGATGGAGAAGGAATCAGATGGGTGCCAACGAGGAGCCGTATCTACCTTGTCCATTGGAGAGAGAAAGAAAAAGAGAAGACCCTCAAAACAAAGGAGAAGACCCAGGAAACATTTGACTGTGCCCACTATTGAAAGAGCATGGAAGTTAGCCCTACATGTATGGCAATTGACTCATAAACATCAAAAATAATTGTTAATGAGACTGATGCAGGACTTTAAAACCTGCAGGAATTATTGGACTCCCTGATACATGAAGTGATGAAATAAATTGGCTTTGGATTATCTCTTGGCTGTTGAAGGAGGTATATGTGTGGTTGTGAATCGATACTTATTTTCTACCCCTTCTTTCTGGGACTCATGGAAGTCTTTTATAATATCTTGTTTATTCATCTTGTTTGTTATATTACTACTTGTTTGTGTGATATTATTACTTGCTTATGTGATTCCTCCTGTGGTGATGGATTTAACCACTAATGTATTCCTGCTTCAATTAAAACAAGAGAAAGGGAGAGATGTAGAGGGTCACAGACAGCAGGGGAACTCTGGGTGAGGTATAAGACCCTTCAGTCCAGAGAGAATCTGCTAACAATCTCTGGTTCCGCTCCCCATGTCCCCTAAGGACTCTTGGCCTTCCTAAGAAGTCAGGAGGCATGACAACCTGTGTTGTAATTGAAGCAAACTGATACCAGGTGGCAAAGAATCATCTACATACAATAGCAAGTTGTTTCGTATGTGCAGTGTTGCTATGGTTATATAAGGGTATTAGGGTATATAAAGCTGAGAGAATTTGGAATAAATGGATAAAATATGACTCAGGCTGGTACCAAATTCCTCCCGAGAGCTAGTCCAGACACAACAGATCCGCATCAGGTCTGGAAAGTATTTAAGAGCTTATCTAGACCAATTCATACTTGACTAAGAATCCTTTCTTTACTTCCCCTGCCATCCCAGAAGGGTAGATATTTATTTAGTGTCCTCATAGAAAAACCTAGTCCCCCTAGGGGTGGGGGACCCTATTATCTGTACTTTTACACAATTCTGGTTATGAAAAAAAATATACAATAAAAATCTGAAATTTGTCTGGCTGCAGTTTCCATCCTTTTTTCTTGGTTCTAACCTCTGAGATTAAGCTAAATAATTCCCATCTTTTTTCTTATGATAACATTTTGAATTCTTAAAGACTGCTATCAAGTTTCCTACTTTTTATTTCACTTGTTCAACTAGCACTGAATCTATCTAGCTCATTTAGTGTATATCTGTCTGCTTTATTCATGAAAATATGCTGAAAGAATTTGTCAAGTGCTTTTTCAAGGCCTAAAACATTTATTCCCTTGATCTACTAATCCAGTTATTCTGTCGTGACCTTGTTGCATGATTTTAAGTGGTTACTACTTTTCTTTAGAAATGCTCACAAATCATTCTTTCAAAAATAAGTTCTAGAATATTACCATAAATTGAAATCAATCTCACAGTATAAGTTCTTGTTTTTGAAAATCAGGGCTCTTAATTTTTTTCCAGGAATGATGCACTTTTCCTGTTCTCCATGTTCTTTGAAAGATCTATGACATCTTCTCAGTAATCATAGCTTCTAGTTTTCTCAGTACACCTGGGATATGATTTGTCAGGGCCTATATCTTCATATTATTTAGGACAGCTGGGTATTACTACCATCTCCTCACTTATTTTTTGTTTCTATTCCTTATTATATCTTTTTGTTCTATCTTTCCATTGTTACATCTGTTCCATTTTTATCTTTGTATCTTCAGCATCTAGTATAGTGCCTGACACATAGCAGTTAATTAAAAAATGCTTGTTAAATGACTGATTCATTGGTTGGCAGAGTCTTAGAGATCATTAGCTTGGAGTAGTTGCCAGTATAATCAAATTCTTTAGTATTTTTCTGATGCAAAATATGTCAACTAAAGTACTGAATGTGTAGAGCTCTCTTTGTTAGCAGGACATTGCTTAACTGCATATGAAATACAGAGAAAAAAAGAAATAGAAAAGGCTTTTCAACACATAATGTAGCTGTATTCTAAATTGTCTACTTGTTCATAGGTGTGAGTAAACCAACTTTGTGATCTGGGACATTTCCCAGAGGTCTCTATATTTCCTGTTAAGAGATGAGAAGACATTTCTGCCCTAGAAAAATGAGTAAAACTGGGGAGGGGGAAAAGTTCCTTGGTTTATAGTATTTTCCAAATTGAGTACCTTGCTGTTGTGTTGAATGTACCTATAGGATCTGACTAAGCTTATTCTTTTGTGTCTTCACCTCAGTAGCCTCATCACCTTTGTTTCCCATGAAACTTTGTTTCATTGATGTTAAGGCACTGTACCAAAGTTGCGTAACTGCTCTGTTGTTCATGTATAGCTCCTGGCTATATACCATAATGCTCAGTGATGTTGCTGAGCCTTTTTCCTTACAGACCTCATCAGTTCATAAATCCTCTTGTTTCACAGACCAGGAATCTCAAAACTTCTTCCTAAGAACAGTGTATAAAGAAGGAAGGTGGAAGCAAGAACAGCTGCCAATGTGTTTCTCTCCAAAAGCCATGCCATAGTATGACTGATATAATTTTTATGCTTAATTCTAGTTTAACTCTCATATATGCACGTATATATGTGCATACAAACAACTTTATTGAATTCCATATTTGTTTATTAAGCACCTGCTATGGCTAAGATGTTGAGCTAGATTTGGGGCAAAGACCAGAATAAAACAGTTTCTGACCTTGGCCAAGAAGCTTACATTCTTTTCTTAAAATGTCAATAGTATTTTATTTTTCCAAATACCTGTAAAGGTAGTTTTCAACTTTTATTTTGGTTAAGATTTTAAGTTCCAATTTTTTATTCCTCCTTTACTTTCTCCCTCCCTAAGACAGGAAGCAATATGATATAGATTATATATGTACAATCATTTTAAATATATTTCTATATTAGTCATGTTGTGAAAGAGAAAGCGGAACAAAAGGGAAAAACCATGAGAAAAAAAGCAAACAAAAAAAGGTGAAGATAGTATATTCCCTCTGCATTCCCTCTCCATAATTCTTTCTCTTGATGCAGATGGCATTTTCCATGACAAGTCTATTGGAACTGCCTTAGATTGCAGCATTGATGAGAAGAGTTAAATCTATCATAGTTGATCATCACATAATCTTGCTGTTATTATGTCCAATGTCCTCCTGGTTCTGCTCACTTCACTCAGCATCAGTTCATCGAAGTCTTTCCAGGCTTTTCTGAAATCAGATTGAAGAGGCTTACTTCAATGTGAAATGTACACAAATAAGTGTAGAGTCATTATGCTGTAGCAGAGTAATAATAATCTTGGTTCAAGTTCTATCTCTGATACATACTTCCTGTGTGACCCTGACTAAGTCACTTAACTTAAAGTGCAGATCTGTGTTGTGGGGGGAAACTTGTTTTGTTTTGTTTTAATTGTTTTATTTTTGCTGGTTTTATATATATATATATTAACTTTTTTTTTTTTTTGCTGAGACAATTGGGTTTAAGTGACTTGCCCAGGGTCACACAGCTAGGAAGTATTAAGTATCTGAGATTAGAATTGAACTCAGGTCCTCCTGACTTCAGGGCTGGTACTCTATCCACTGTACCACCTAGCTGACTCTATATTAACTTTTAAAATGCACATTTCTTTACGAATACTGATGGGAAAGAAAAATCAGAACAAAAGGGAAAAACCATGAAAGAGGAAAAAAACAAAAAAGAAGTGGACATAGCACGTGTTGATTTATATTTCATCTCCATAGTTCTTTTTCTGGATATATAGATGGCATTTTCTATTCAGAATTTGCTGGGATTGCTTTGGATCACTGAACCACTGAGAAAAACCAAGCCTTTCATAGTTGATCTTCTCATAATCTTACTGTTATCATATATAATGCATTCTAGTTTTGCTTGTTTCTCTCAGCATCAGTTCATGCAAATCTTCCCAGGCCTTTCTAAAATCAGCTTGTTCATCATTTTTTATACAACAGTAATATTTCATTACCTTCATATATCACAACTTATTCATCCTTTCCCCAATTAATGGGCATCAACTCATTTTCTAGTTCTTTGCTACCACAAAAAGAGCTGCTACAAACATTGTTGTATATAAAGTGCGGTTTCCCTCCTTTATTATTTCCTTGGAATACAGACCCAATAGTAGCACTGCTGGGTCAAAGATTATGCCCAGTTTTATAACCCTTTGGGCATAGTTCCATATTGCTCTCCAGAATGGTTGGATCATTTCACAACTCCACCAACAATGCCTTAGTGTCCCAGATTTCCCCCATCCCCTCCAACATTTATCATTATCTTTTCCTGTCATCTTAGCCAATCTGATTAGGTATGAAGTGGTATCTCAGAGTTGTTTTAATTTGTATTTCTCTAATCAATAGTGCTTTAGAGCATTTTTTCATATGAGGAGGGAACTTCTTTAATAGAAGTTTCCTACACTGATGGGATCTCAAAATTTAATTCAAAATATATATAAAAGACATAATAAAAGAAATTAAATTCATGAGAGATAGAACAAGACTAACTAGGGAGAAGAAACCTTCATAGAAGAGGTAGCATATGGGTTGATCTTTGAAAAAAAGAGAAGCATTATGAGAACATAAGATTAAGTTAAAATTTTAAGAAGTAGTTTCTAAGACAAGGGCATACTAGGTATGTCTGACATCCATAACTATATAAATATGGGAGATAATGAATTTAGAAAAGGTTAGTAACTCGTTATGGTAAGAATATATACTTTGTCAAGACGAATAACAACACAGCTAACATTTATATAGTATCTTACACATATCTCATTTGATCCTCATCAAAAAAAAACTCTGAAGGATAGGTGATAGAGTTTTTGTAGCTAGAGGTTAAATGGCTTGTCTAGAATCATGTAGGCAAAGGTCTTAGGCAAGATTTGAATTCATGTCTTTTTGACTATGAAGTCAGTATTCTATCCATGTGCCATAAAGCTGAAAAGTAAGAAGTGAAAAAGATGTAAAGTTTTAAATACCAGGATGAATATTTCTGTAATGAGGAAGCCCTGAAGATTGTTATGCAGAAGAGAATTACACAGTTATATAGGTTTTGGCAGCTTATTGAGAATGAATTGGAAGAAATATTGGATCTAGAAAATTCAACTATGATAGTATGGTGGCATTTTAGGTAAGAAGTGATGAGGACTTGAACTAAGATAAAAATCATTTAGTTGGAGAGGAAGGGATGGATGCAAAAGATGTTATGGAAATAGAACCTTCAACACTTGGAGGCTGATGCATATTGAGGAAGAGGAAATAGTAGATGATTGTAAAAATATGAAGTTGGATAAATGGTGGGAAACTTATGTCTTCAATGGAAACAAGAAAGTTTGGAAGAGGAATAGGTTTGTGGAGATTGATAAATTGCTATGATCCACATATCATATATCCAAGCGATGGTGTCCAGTAGAGAGTCAATTATCTGGGAATGAGATTCATGACAAAGAGTATGGCTATTGTATGTAGCTTTGAAAGTGATTTGCAGAATTGCAAAAGTCTTAGGAACACCGAGAAGAAAAAAAAAACAAAACAGGAGCCTCACTAAGAGAGACACCCTCACTAAGAAAGCTGGAAATGGATAATGATCCAGGAATCTGGATTTAGGAGGCTAAGCAGATAGGGAAATATTGACATTAGAGCCAAGAACCTCTGGGAGAAGAGTACAGTTGAGAGTGTCAAAAATTTCAAAAAGTTGAAAAGAAAAGACTAAGAAATTTTTTTTTCCTGAAACAATTGGGAT
Source organism: Sarcophilus harrisii (assembly GCF_902635505.1). Lineage (NCBI taxonomy): Eukaryota > Metazoa > Chordata > Mammalia > Dasyuromorphia > Dasyuridae > Sarcophilus > Sarcophilus harrisii. The sequence continues at coordinate 179,642,632 of NC_045427.1, forward strand.
TAAGTGACTTGTCCAGGGTCACACAGCTAGGAACTCACATTTTAATTCAGGTCTTCCTGACTTCAGAGCCACCACTCTATCCATTGCATCGTCTAACTGCCCCAGAAATCTTCTTTTTATTTCATATGAGATTTTGGTAATCTTGGCATGAGAAATTTCAGTCATATTAGAAATTAACAAATGAATTTGTAGAGTGACAAGGAGAAATTGTTTTATATGGAGTGATGTGGAATATTTTCTTAGTTTAACTTAACTATGCCAAACATAACCAAAATTCATGGTTAAGAAGTGAAACATTTAGTTAACTAGCTTTTTATCCAAAGCATTACAAACAAGTGGTTGGAATTCTTTTTAAAAAGTCATATAAGCTAATATTTTTTTTACTGAATTTCTAGAATAAACTCTCTTTGTAGCTATAAAGAATCATAAAGAATTCATTTATTTAGTTTAAGTAAAAAAAAAAGGGAAGAAGACCTTTAGAAGTTAGATTTTTAATTCTTTTTATTATATTTTTTTGATGTACTGATGCCATTCAATCCTGAAGTTTATACCTTTGGAAGGAAAAAAGTCCTTTTAGGAGAGCACAAAACACCTGAACTTTCTATATGCCACCATATCCACCATCACAGATAAAGGTTAGTCAATCGACTACAGAAAGCAAAGATAGAGAGTGAGGGAAAATAAGACTTTCATCACATCATTTATAGCCAGAGGCTGCAGTCAATTATTTATCCTTTCATAGCTCTGAATAACTGTATGCTTTGAGGTCCAGGAGATAGTAGAAGTTCCATGTTCTTTCTAGATTTTGAGAAACAGTTAGGAAATTCTATTCTTCAAATTCAGTTAATTTCATCATGATTTAGCACATGTTCAGATTTGTAAGTATTAGAGTTTTGAATATTCGTAAAGGATAGATGATATTTTCTTGAAGATAAGCTATCCCCATGAAAGGAAGAATGTTGCCACCAGCAAATTAAAAAGGGTGAATGATGAATCAACTTTTTGCTTTTCTTCTGCTAGTGGTTAAAGCTGAATCTCTATTTCTCTCCTTCCTTGTCTTTGTGTCTCTGTCTCTATGAGATTTTAAGGTTTTTTACAGAGTTTTATATCCCATTTGATCTTTTGTTATTTTAAATTTTTCTCATCTCCTTTGATCTTAACAGAGTTGTGTGGTAGGTATTGCAGGTATTATTATCCCCATTTTATAGATGGGGAAACAGATTTGGAGCCACTAAATTGCTTACCTGAGGTCACAAAGTCAAAATCAGGCTCAAGACTTGAAATAAGATTATTTCAAATTCCACATTAAGTATACCTTCCACTACACTTCATAGCTTCATATTACTTACCAGTCTCAGAAAGAAAAGCTTTGTTGTCTCATAGAACACTATTTCCCTTGATTACAAGGATGCCAATTAAACAGATAGCAGTAATATCGTGACTAATGAATCTAACCTGATATCTTCTCAACAGATTATATTATCTATTTGGGATGCCCTGTGGTGGCTTTTGGATTGTTTTCAGTCATGTCCTGACCTGATGTAACCCCATTTGGGATTTCTTGACAAAGATACTGTAGTGATTAGCTATTTCTTTGTCCAATACATCTTACAGAGAGAGGAACCAGGGCAAATAGGGTAAAGTGACTTGCTCAGGGTCACTTAGTGTCTGAAGTTAGATTTGAATTCAGGTCTTTCTGACTCCATGCCCAGTACTCTATTTACTATTTCATCTAGCTATCTGTGATGCCCTAGTCTTGCACAATGATACAGGGTATAACTATTATGTAGCAGTGTTCTTTGAATTAGAGGAGTCTTTTTTGGCAATCTCATCTGTCCCCCTCTTCTCATGTTAAAATAGCTCACTATCCTCTCCAGATATCTTCCTTCCATTCCTTATTACCTCCAACACAGCATTCCAACTGCCACCCTGGATAATCCTTCATTAATTTTCCAGCCCAGATCCAACATGCTGCTACTCTCCAGTTATCTTGACGTATTATCATTGTGTATTAATGCACGACTACCCTTCGTCTTCCCCTTTTGAGCTCTAATCAAATCAACATTATCATTCCTGGAAAGGATCAATTAATACTGCCTTATGATTCCACTTTCTACCCTTGTGACTTCCAAAACATTCCAACCCTCCTTCAAAATTATTGTCCTCCCCTTTGAAGATAAAATTTCTCAAGGGTATTTTCTTGATTTTTATTTTTATATCTCTTATACTCAGCAGTAAGCACATCATACTTAATAATTGTTTTCCTCTTTATTCAAATAAAATTGGTCCTCACAGATTGCAGAATGTTGAAACCATAATAAACCATATTGTTTACAGAATAAAGATCAAATTCCTTAGCTCAGCATTCAAAGCCTTACACTACCAGGCACCACCCTGTGTTTGCCGTTCACCTCCATACATTCCATGTTCCAGACAAACAGGATTACTATGATCTCTTAATGTCCAAAGGTTACCTTTATTCTCTTTTATTTTTGTACCTTTGCTCATATTGTCCCTTATGTCTGGAATACCCCTCCCAATATATGTTTGACCTTTGGTGTTTGAATCCATTCTTTATAGTCTAACTAGAATGCCATCCCCTCCAGGAAGAATTCTACAACTAGTCCTTCTTCCTTTAAGAATGATTCTCTTCTTCTTCAGACTTTGCTCTTTGCAAATATTGCTCCAGGGGTAATATTATTGTAGGTTATAATTAGTAAGTTACAATTATCAGTGTAGGTTGTAATTATTGGTGTTTCTTGGTACCTTATTAGTCTATGAATTCCATGAAGGCAGAGACTGTCTTATCTAAACTGTATTACCTTTCCTTTTCCCATCTGACCCAACCCAGAATATTTCAATGTATATAATCAATACTTTAAAACTGCATTTAAAAATTTTTGTTGGTGATTGTTCAATAGAAAGAGTCTTGGATTAGAAGTCTTAAAATGTGGTTTCAGTTCCTGACTCTGACAGATAATCTTATATAATTTTGGATAAGTCATTCCTTCATGTTGTATCTTAGTTTCTTCATCTGTAAAATGAGAGTTTAAACACGATTATTTCGGTGATCATAGATTTTGAGATTTGGAATATAACTTAGAGTTCATTTAGTCCAGCTTCTACATTTTACAGATGGGACACTGAAGTGCAGAAAAGTAAAATGACCTATTTAAAGTATCAAACATGTTAGTGACAGGAAGAAGACTCAAACTCAGAACTCCTAATTTCTAGTAAAATGTTCTTTTTACTATACTAACTCCAGAGCAAATTAGGTTCAATTTATCACAGGAACTATGGTGGAAGACAATAGACAATTATAGCAAGTATATTAGGCAACCAAATAGAGTGAATTAAATAGAACTTGGACATACTTCGGTTGAATACCATAATTTTATTAGTTTTCTATGTGCTAAATTAATTGCCAAATCTTAAAACGAAGAATTTGTCTTCTTTTCTACTTAACATGATCATATCTCAGGTCATTCTTTTTCATGGGGAGGAGGTTGGGGGCAGCAGTTATTGTAATTGTGGTTCAAGATGAACAACAGTGCTGTGTTTGATGTCAAAACACGTTCCTTGTCCTATTTACTGCTTTCACTTCAGAGCACCTCTGTGCTTTTGTGTTTATTTGAACTGTTCACCTTTAGGTCATTCTCATTTATTTTTCTGCTTTGTTTGAGCCTTATGGGAAGTGAGTTGAAAGAGAGGCACAGCCACTCTGGGACTGGAAATCGTTCTGGTCCATTACCTGAGTGTGAAGCTTCTCCTGCATCCCCTGCTTCCCCAGTGCCACTCTGGAGTGAATGATTACACATTCAAGCCTCTTTAACCCTTGCAATGTCCCTTGTTCTCCCCCTCCCCCATAAGTTGTTTCCTTTTCATGACCTGATTGTCGCTCCCTTTCCCTCTGCTGGCTTCAAGGAGTAGGTACCACTCTTGCTGGATTCAGCTAGCACACAGACTTTTGATAAAGCTAAATAGAGTACAAGAGATGAGGGTGGGGGGCACATAGGGGAAGAAGTAAGAGAGCTTCATACTAGCACAAATTATTAACCTTCCACCTGAGACGTGGCATGATTATCCCTGGATAATGGATATTATCCAGCCCTTGGAAATGGAATCTGGCTTGGGTTTTACCCTGTTGGTGACATAAGTGAATGGATATCAAGCAAAATAATCACACTTGATATCTTACAGCAGCCGCTCAATAGTTAAACAGAAGGTTTATTTCCTTACTAAATAATAAAACAGTAAGGGGATGAAACATTAATGATTTTATGGTTATAGAGTGATAGATTTGCATGCATGACTTAAGTCTGAGAATCCCAGAGCTTCAGAGCTGGTTAGGAAGCTCAGAGATCCTCTAACCCAGACCCCTCATTCTTAGAAATGAAGAATTTAAGGTCTAGAAAGGGGAGTCACTTGGTCATTGTCACACAGCAATCAAGTGATAGAAAGTTTGCTGGATGTAGAGTGTGGCTCCCTAGCAGTAAGGGTTTACCATTTTATATTGGTGAATAAATATGAAAGTGAAATAAGACTGGATGGTGGAAGTTATTTCCAGTAGTAATTTATTTGTATACCTGGTACTCTCAGTACCCATCATAAAGATGTGTAAGAAACAGTTTACATGTCCTAATTAGCGTCTACTCTCATACCCAGGGACCATTAAACTGAGAACTGAGCAGCTAAAAATCTTTTGCTTTCCTTTCCTTCACTGAGTTCTAAACAACTTAATATTCTAGGTAAATTAGGAGAGGTGCACTCATGAAATTGAAGGTCTATTCAAAGAAGTATTTTCATTTACACTAATCATAAAACAATGGATAAAACCTCTAGGTTACTGTTAGACATCAGCCTGTTAATGAGCATTAACCAATCATAGAATATAAGCAATAACAGGGCCCTGAGAGATCAGAATCACAATATTGTTGGGGTTCTGGAGTTTCCCAAAATATATTGAGTCTTTGGACCACAGTTGCAGATGTTCCAAAAGAATTTGGAAGTGAGAAAATTTCTTAGTCAAGAGGCAAAATTTTATTATAATTGTAATGCCAATTAAAGCATCCCAAATACCAAGTGAGGGATACAACAGAATGGGGAGGACAAAACAAAGAACAGAACAGGGTAAATGACATCATGGGATTGGAGTTCACAGGATTGGTGGGACATTTGTTAATGGGGGCTAACAAGGACCCCCTTTCTTCTTTCATGAAACTAAGTGCTCATTGTTTGAATCCAGGTGCAAGATAGCAGCCCAGACTTTTGGATGACAAACCAGACATCCCTGATGGATAGCTGAGTGGAATAAAGATATTAGACCCAACTCCCTTTCTTTCACACACATTCTCCAAGGTTGTGCTACAATATTCCCAGTAGTTACATTCCTAAGGTAGCTACATCATTCTCAAGACAAAATGAGCCTGAGGTGTCTTGAAAAGTATTAGGCTCTCTACTGCTTCATTCCCAAGATCAAGTAGCTTGGGGATAATTACTACAATATTCCTAAGAGTTGCACCACATCAGTATCATTTGTTATTGTTATTCAGGCATTTGGTTAAATGTGACTCTTCATGAGTCCATGGACCATAGCATACCTATAATGTCCATGTGATTTTTCTTGGCAAAGATAATTGATGTTGTTGGCCCTATCCTTCTCTAGTGAATTAAAGTAAATAGAGGTTAAGTGACTTGCCCAGGCTCATACAGTTAATAAGTGCTTGAGGCTGGATTTGAATTCAGCTCTTCTTGATTCCAGGCCCAGTGCTCTAGCCACAGAACCACCTTGCTTCTATAGTATCATAGGACATAGATTTTTAGGATTAGAATGGTACCTCAGAGACAATCTAGTATATAGCTCTATTTATAAATGAGGCTTGATGATTACATATTTTGGACATTAGTCTGCCTCCTACACTCTGCAATCCACCCAAACCTCCTTCTGTTCCTTATATATGACACTATATTTCCCATCTCTGTTCCTTTGCATTTGCTCATCCTATGTGCTTGGAACACACTCTCTCCTTATTTCCATCTCATAGTCTTTCTCTTTTTTAAAGATGAACTTCAAACACCATTATCTGCATAAAGCCTTTTCTGATCCCTTCACCTGGTGTCCTCCCTTGCAAACCATCTTGAATTTTTGTTACTTTATGTACATTTGTATTTATTCACTTTATATTTATGCTGTATGAATTTTTATGTACTCGTCAAACTGCTTTAGAGTAGGAATTGTTTTATTCTTTGTACTCACATATCCAGTGTCTTGCAGAGTACCTGGCAAATAGTAAAAACTTTCTAAATACTTGCTTATTAATTGATTGACTCAGAATCATCTTAAGTTAGTGACAGAGCACGAACTAGAGCCATGCTCAATGACTAAAACTATGGTCTCTTGACTATCAACAAAATGAACTTTCTACTTAGGCTGTCTCCATAATGCTATACAAATTCATTTTTGGAGTCACTTGATAAGGTTCCAAAGCAATCCCCAAAGCAAATAGACATTCAGAAAATGCGCAAGGTGGTTTGTTCTTACCAGAAATGCCAACTAGGCCACAATTCTTTTTCAGCATTACCCTTACTCTGGCAATCACATTGCCATTCTAAATTGGTGACTAAATATGAAAATGAAAGAAATCTATGTGAAAGAAATCTATATGCTTTTAGTAAAGAGGTGGGAGTTATTTTTAATAGTAATGCCTTTGCATACTTGGTGTCCTCAATACTCATTATAAAGATGTATAAGAAAATCTAACATGCTTTAATTAAAGTCTACATTCTTATGTCCAAGGATCATTAAACTGACTATTGATTGGCTAAAAATATTTTGTTTTTCTTTCTTTCACTGAGCTATGAACAAAGAAGAATATATAGCTATGTATGGATATATAGGTCTTTAAATGGGATATTGGAGAGTAGACATCCTTGTTGCTTATGGATGGAATTTGTATCCTACTTACTTGATAACCTTTGACAAAGCCTAAAAATGGAGAGTAAAAGGAACTGAGGAGACTGTCATAGTTGTTGGAAATGGGGTCCCAGATATTTGGGGCTTCATATAATCTTGGTCTTCTCATTGCTACATACCCACATATCTTAGAAGAGAATACAATAACAATAACAACAATTACATTTATATAACACTTTAAAATATATAAAGGGCTTTGTAGATATTATCTCGATTCTCAAAATAACTCTTTAGTATCCCATGTTAGAGATGAAAAATAAAGCAACTGAAGTTAAAATGACTTCTTCTGGGACACACATAATTGTCTAAGTTGGGATCTGAACTCTACTTCAAATCTTTTGTACTTTAAGTCTAGTACTTTATCATATATATCCTTTGGCTGGCAAAAAATAAAAGTAATTTACCAAATATTGTAGAGGGAAAAAGTCAGAGGACCTGGATTTGAATCTTAGCTTTACTTCTTTCTTTTTGTGTTATTTGTATTATTGTTTTAGTAATAAACAATGGAGGAAAGAGTTTGGCTATTTGCTTCATCAAAGTGTTAGAGAAGAATGGAATCCCAGAGGAAGCTAGTCCAGCTTATATCTAAGCAAAAAACAACAAAAACAACAACAAACAACAAACTGACATTCATACATTGTTTTCATATTTGCCAAGAACTTTCCTTAAAATAACCTGGTGAAATAGACAATGTAGTATTATCATACCAGTGTTAAGAATGTAAAAACTGGGCCTTACACAGTGGTAAGTGAATAGTAATGGAACCAAAAATTAAACCTACGTCTCCTGATGTCCAACTTTTTTACTCAAAGATGTCTAATGAACTAGTTCATTCTACTTCGAATAACTCTCATTGGAAGAAAGTTTTCCCTTCTATATTTGTGTGGGATGGGTGACAGACCTCCTTCCCCAAATTAACTAATCAGAGACATCTTCAGGTATAAAGAGAAAGCATTTATTTAGTCCCTTCAGGGAGAGACCCAGATACCCAGGAGGCATCTGAGCTCTGGCCGTGTGCTCAACTGGACCAGCAGAAGTAGTAAAGCTGGTTAAATAGCAAAAGACCCGAATCTTTTCATTGGGTGGACTAAAAAGGAAGTAACCATTATTGATCAATGATCATCAAAGTTGTTTGCTTCCTGTGGGTCACCTCACTTCCTGTCACTTTCTAAAACTGACCTAGGGTCTGACCTTTAGAGATCTCTGGGCCTAGAGATCATGTGTTTTCCTGTAACCTGGGGCCCAAGGACTGATATTCCAGCTCTGCCAACCTCTGGGCCTAGTCTCACCTACTCTATCTTGTACCAGGGGTCCTCAAACTACACCCGTGGGCCAGATGCAGCAGCTGAGGATGGTTATCCCCTTGCCCAGGGCTATGAAGTTTCTTTATTTGAAGGCCTACAAAACAAAGTTTTTGTTTTTACTATAGTCTGGCCCTCCAACAGTCTGAGGGACAATGAAGTGGCCCCCTGTTTAAAAAGTTTGAGGACCCCTGTGACATAGACTTTTTGAGAAAACACCTGGTCTTGTAATCTTTCTCTCTTTACATTCTGCTTATTCTCTGGGTCCAAGCAGAATAAAATATCTTATCTTCCAAAAAAAAAAAAAAAAGATAAAACCCCAACAAGCCAGCCCTTGAAATATATAAACCCAGCCAACATACCCAGAAGTCGATTTTCTAGTTAAATGATTTTCAGATTCTTTGACCAGTCTTCATGTGGCATGGCAAAAACTTCCTCCCTTTCTAGCTTCCCCTTCTTTCCAGTTTATCAATGTCTTTTTAAATTATATTCCCTGGAATTGAACTCATTACTCCAGATGTGCTCTGACTGGGGTAGAGAACAGCAATACTTATTCTAGGTATCATAGTTCCCTTAATATAGCCCAAGATCAAATTAGCATTTTTTTCTGGCTGCCAATGTCATGGAGAACAATAATAAGATTAATAACTAGTACTTATATGGCTCTTTAAGAATTGCAAAATGCTTTACATACTTTATTTCATTTGATCTTTACAACAACCTGAGGTATATGTTACTATACTCCTTATATAGCTGAGAAAACTAAGGAAACATTAAGTAACTTACTTAGCATCACAGAGCTAGAAAATAGATGAGGTAAGATTTGAATTCAGGTCTCTCTGACTCTTATTTCATCCCCATTTCTACAGTGCAACCTATCTACAGAAATAGGCTCAAAGTTCACTGGCTACTAGTTTGAGAAACGATCTAGAATCCCAGCTGTTACTAGGGTTGAGATATGGTAAACTTAAAAAACAGTTCTTTAGTTTTCTAAATCATGATTCCTGTTTTAATTTTTTTCCCTCTGCTGCTTTTCAGTTCCTTATAGACTGCTTAAATTTTTTATTATTAGGGCAACTAGATAACACAGAGGTTAAAGCCCTTCCTGCTCCTCCCACTCTGCCAAAAAACTTGGAAGACTTGAGTCTTCAGTTACTTACTAGCAGTGTGACTCCAGACAAGTCACTTAATCTGTTTCCTCATTTGCAAAATGGGAATAATAATAGCACCTATGTCACATTATTGTTGTGAGAATAAAAAGAGATAAGATTTGCAAAAAATTAACATAGTATCTGACACATAGAAGGTATTATATAAATATTAGCTAATATTATTACTGTATTTTTATGTGTGGCCAGAGATATGGGAGCCAAAAAAAGTTGATGTAGTGGAATCCTTCTCTATCCCTCTGTTGTCCTTGGCTACTAGAACTGTTAGGGAATAATATTTATATGTAGATGTTTTAGGGGAAGTTCAGGTTTAATTGTAAATGTTCTCTCTTGTCTTTATTTATTTCTCCCTCCTAAAATGTTGGTCCAGTGTAGGAAGGGTTTACAGCTAGTGTCAGCCAGACCCAGGGGATTAGAGAGTTCCTAGAATGAACTCACTATTGGGTTGCCAGGACAGTTATCACTTCAGGTCTACTTTTGAGCCTAGCCCAGCCCTAGATGATCTATTGTGTTTATCCCAATCCAGTTTCTACCTTGGTGTTTCCTAAGCTCTAGCATTCCCCAAATGATTACATTCCAAAGGCTAATGCACCAAAATAAAGTTTTATGTATAAGCCAGAATAAAGTGACACAGAAAGAAGTGAAAAGAATATTCAGTGGGAAAGAGGAGCTAATCAAAACAATGGAAATCCCATAATCTGCCATTCTGATGGAAAGGGATGGGATTTGGAGGAGCAAAGAAGAGGCCCATGACAGGGAAACATGTCATCTGAAACATTCAGTCTTAAGCATAGAGAACACACTTTCTATAGTCTTGATGCTGGTCTAGTGGTAGAGAATTGATGTGAGAATCCCCTCTTTGGTCGGAGGGGCAGGTTCAATGTGAAAGAATTCATGAACCCGAAATTTTAGAGGTGAAAAAGGAAGTTTTATTTTTTCACTAAGAAGCTTTCTCTAAATGCACACTTGTATTTTCAGTGTCTTTCCAGATGCAAGGAAGAAACAAGTTGCTCCCTATATTTATCTCCTTCAAGATGGAGAATGTGTATGCTTTCCCCAAAATCTTTCTCTTCTCTTGTATATTCTTTGTTCTACTCTAAGTTGTTTACTGTTTACCTTTTAGGAAAGAGATTTACTAGCTATTTTTGATGATCTTTTATACAATGAGCATTTGGTAGAAGGAAATTAAAATTGGAAATAATAAGTTACCTGTTACTGTCCCCTTGAGAGAAAATGACTTTTAATCTAAAATCTTAAATCACAGATTTTTGATATGTTGGTAGATAGATATAATTCTAATTTAATGTCTCTCTTGAGCTCACCCAGACACATTGGTCCTGAACACTGCCTGCTCCTCTCCCAAAAGTTTGCTGGTAGTATCTTTCCTACCCTTCTCTTACTCTCCACAAAGGATGGAAATGTATTCTCTCTTGGTTATGAGATATACATGGAGGCCAGTCATATCCTGTGGCTTAAACATATATATCTATTAGGTGGAATATGGAAACAGGGATCATTATCTATACATTACAGATAAATAAATAGACTCAGAAAGTCTGACAGACTTATGAGAGCTCAGGATTTGAACCTAGGCCTTCATGACTCCAAATATAGTATTCTATCTACTATACAACACTGCCTTCCAGAAACCTCTAGTCATGCTAAATTGCAAACCAATTGAAAATTTTATTTTTCTGTAGAGCTGTTTAGTTTGATAAAGGTTTTTTAAGTCCATGGAATAAGCATTGGCATTTAGACTGACTGGTCATATTGACTTGGGACAGCTGGAAACATTTTAGTGGCAAATGGTAAGTAGGTTCTCACTAATGCACACTATGCAGTTTGAACTAAGAGAATGAAAGTGGAAAACTGGTGAGTTGTCCTCTGTGTGTATGTTAATGCTTCCTGATAGGGTGTTGTAAGCTGAGTCAGAGTTTCTGGAAGATGAGAGTTGGGACAGAGACTTTTAGACTTTTTTGGGGGGTTAGAGATAAATTAAGGGAAAAATCAGATAATCTTATACAAAAGGAATTATTAAAAACAATGACAAGTGAGGAGAAAAGAAAAAAAACAGGCTGGGGGGAAGCCAGGGCATCTTGCCTGAGGTAGGAAATTTGGATCAGTACAGATAAAAATAACTAAGAAGCTGACTTCCTAGAACTAAGTGAAAGAAACAATCAATTTTCTGTGTGCATTGATGGGTGATGGGCTAAGGGATTATGGATGTGTGTATGTGTGTGGGAAAACAGATGAAGTATGGCTTAGAACATTTTGATCTGTGGCTCAAAGAAAATTAAGATATTATAATAGAAATACTGGGCAGTATGGTGGAAAGCACATTAGCTCTGGAGTTAAACTTCTCAGATATTAATCTTGATTTTTCTCATTACTACCTGCATGATCTTGAGCCTGTACTTTCCTCTTTCTGGGCTTCCTCTACTGTCAAATGCAGGAATAGAAACATATTTCCCCTCAAATCCTTTTTCATTTAAATTTATAATTGCTAAATGATGAGAACAGCTGTTTTTCTGATATTGCCTGCTTCTTTGAAGGCAAAGTGATTAAAATTGAGGTAAGTCTTACAGATACAAGTTAGGAGTATGGAATTCCAAATCCCTGGGAAATGTGACTGGCTTTTGGAGAACATTCCTCATAATTATGATAATAACAGCTAGTATTTATATAGTATTTTACTTATATAACTCATTTACTATAACAATCCTGTAAGGTAGGTACTATTACTTTCATTTTACAAATGAGGAAACTGAGGCATAGAGAGATTAAATAAATGATTTTCCCAGGGTCACATAGCTAGTAAGTAGGATTCAAACTCAGGTGTTCCCAACTCCAAGTCCAGAATTGCACCAGGTGCTGGGTCTTCTCTGTGCTAGCTTAAACAGAGGTGCCTAAGATGGTAATAGAAGCCCCCAAAACACAGTAACAGGGAGTACACTTGGTTTCAGTGAAGAATTAATTTAATGGTATGCTGCTTAATGTTTAACAAGTGAATTTCTGAAAAAGAAATGTGGCCATGACATATTTTTAAGTTTAACTTTATATTAATATTTCATATATCACTTTCTTACTTCTAGACAATTGAAATAAAAAACAATAAATCACATCCTGGTTTGTAACATTTGCCCATTTCTGAGGTATAAATGCTCACACTGAAAATTTAGTCATTAGCTCTTGGGTTGCTTTGAGATGGCTCCAGTGAATTCCTGAATTAATCTTAATAAAACAGAATTTGTAAATCTCATGATCAGGTTGGAAGGCAGGGTCCAAGAATCAAAGAGAAGTCATCCTAGGACATGTTCAGGATGGTAGAGAGAAAGATTACCTTGTTCATCTTTTCATTTTTCTTTCTAGTACCTTGCACACTATAGATGTTACATAAATGCTTATTGAGATGAACTGAATTGAATAAACTTTCATTATTTCCTGCAAGACCAGCATTGGTGAAGTCCTCTGCCCCTTGGGAGCTTTTGATCTAAAAGAAGGTGTAGAGCTTGCAGGTGATTAAGGATTTGTACCTGTCCACAAAGTCAGACATCAAGGCTGGGAAAGAGTCCTGCCAGGAGGAACCCTGAGGTTAGAACACATTTTCTATTAGAATTATTTTAAGGCATTAAGCTTCTTTAACTTCCTTATTTAACTCAAGGCTTCAGGAACTGGAACCATTTTTTTTTTTTTTTTTGCCACATAGTGTTTGAAAAATATCTTTTGAATAAATGAATTTTTGCTAATTTCTGTACCACACAGAGTCAGGGATCCATGATTTCATTGATTTGGAGCACTCATCCATTAACATAATTTTCTTCCCTTCCCTTCCTTACTTCTTAAGTTTCTGTGGCTGAAAAACATTATGATATGGTAGCCAGTTCTGTAATCCTGAGCTGCTTTTTACTTAGCTAGGTTGGTTGTAGTATATATATATATATATATATATATATATATATATATATATATATATATATATATATAATTTCACAGACTGCAGATAGGCTTATTTCCTTGGATACAACAAAATCAAATAACCAAATTCCATACAAAAGTATTCAAACCAAAACCTCTTTAGATTCTATCCCAATCTGAGCCTAATTTATAGCCCAAAGTCTAGGATTTTGGGGAAGATGAGCTCTTCTTGCATATTTCTATTTTATACCAAGTGCAGAAACTGGAACCATTTCAATAATAGAGAGTGGCTCTTTGACTTTCTCTAAGCTCTGAAAGCAAAACAATATTACACTGGAGGCATTCTGCAATACTCCTGAGAAATGTTGCCAGTTACATTTTATTGCTTAATTATTTTACTTGCCTGTCATTAATTAGCTAGATCTAGTCCATGCTTGCTGTAGCCCTGTTGGTAGTGGATGATTTTTCAACTGCTTTAGTATTGGTCGCCTGATTAATGATAAATTATTTTAAAATGCTAATAGGGCATGCCAGAGAGCCAGAGTTCTAGACTGACAGCTCAGGAAAGAAAAATGCCTCTGAGACTAGAAGTAGCCAGCAACCATTTCTGAAACCCATTTCTTATTGATTGGAGGCACAATTTGGAATAAGTAAAAGCCTATTTTCACTTATTCAACTTTACTTTGTAGTGCAGTTAGGTTTGGGATCCCCACAGGTTTTTAGGGGATGCTAATAAAGAATCACCTTCCAACAAAATAATGTTTATTTTACATAATCTTTCACTCAGCAGATTTGAAAGAGGGACCTTGCTTTCTTGTTTCTTTCTCCTTCTTTAGACAACTTAAAGATCTAAACTCTGACTTGCTTTTCAATTCTCCTTCTTTGTAGTCCTTTTTAAATTGACACATGATCCTGTTGTCTAAAGAGACCTTAGAAGTCCTTGAATTTAATTCACTCATTTACATATTTACAAATACTCTGAATTTACTCTTCTACTTTGACATCAATCATATCTCCCTCTCTGAAGGGCCTTTATGTAGCTTTTAGAAATAACATTGGTTCATTTTGGTGGTTCATTTTTAGTGGTTCTCCACTATTAGCTGCCAGTTTTTTTTTGTTCAAAATTTAACTAATTTCACTTAACTAATTAATATCAATTAGCCTTTTCTTTCTTTAAATTAAAGCTTTTTATTTTCAAAATATATACATGGATAATTTTCAACATTCACTCTTAAATAATCTTGCGTTTTAAATTTTTTTCCCTCCCTTCCCTCATCCCTTCGCCTAGATGGCAAATAATCCAATATAGGTTTAACATGTGCAATCCTGCTATACATATTTCCACACATGTCATGCTTCACAGGAAAAATCAGATCAAAAAGGGAAAAAAATGAGAAAGAAAACAAAATGCAAGTAAATAATAACAAAAAGTGAAAATGCTATGCTTTGATCCACACTCAGTTCCCACAGTTCTCTCTCTGGGTATAGATGGCTCTCTTCATCACAAGACCATTGGAGCTGGCCTGAATCATCTCATTGTTGAAGAGAGCCACATCTATCAGAACTGATCATGATATAATCTTGTTATTAGCATGTATAGTGATCTCCTGGTTCTGCTCATTTCACTTAACATCAGTTCATATAAGTCTCTCTAGACTTAAATCATCTTGCTGATCATTTCTTACAGAACAGTAATATTCCACAATATTCATATACTATAACTTATTCAGTCATTTTCCAATTGATGGGCATCCATTCAGTTTCTAGTTTCTTGCCACTATAAAAAGGGCTGCCATAAACATTTTTGCATTTCTGGTTAGTTTTCTCTCTTTTATGATCTCTTTGGGATATAACCCCAGTAGTAACACTGCTGGATCAAAGGGTATGCCCAGTTTGACAGCCCTTTGGACATAGTTCCAAATTGCTCTCCAGAATGGTTGAATCAGTTCACAACTTCACCAACAATGTATCAGTGTCGCAGTTTTCCCATGTCCCCTTCAACATTTGTCATTATCTTTTTTTGTCATTTTACCCAATCTGAGAAGGTATGTAGTGAAACCCCCGAATTGTCCTATCAATTATCTTTTTCAAAGGGATATTAATTTCTAAGAAAGAGAAATGCTAGAAGTTACAAATGTTACCCCCTCCAAGCCTTAGAGAGCCTCTTTCCTATAGTAACACAATCCCTAAGGAGAGTGAGTTCAGATTTAACCCATTTTACATAGCCTTTGCTTTATCAAGTACAATTCCAAATATAGCATAAACAATTGACAGATGAGTCCACACCTCTGCTATTGCTTGATAGGGCTAAATAGGTGACTCAGTCCTTCACTATTTACTGTCTGGATTCTTGAAAGTCCTAGCATAGATTCTGTTCCCAGTCCTCCTGGTGGTTCACTCCTTTTGAAGTTCACAATGTCATTGTCATTTCTAATCTATTATTCAGATTAAAAAAAGAAGAGACATAATAGAGGTAGAGCAGCAGAAGGATTTTGTGAATCCTGATCCATTGAGGCTCTGGGTGAGAGGGCTAAAAGCCCATTCTATACCCAGAAACCCTCAGCAGCTCACCCTCCTCCAATGCCTCACAGACTAGAAAGCCAAGAGACCCTTACCCTAGCTGACTAGTGCCTTTTGGATGTGCACCAATTTTCTCTGCAATTATCAGTCAGTTACCTCATCACATGATTAACACACTGGAATTGGCCACAGGACATGCTATCAATTGAGGAAGAAGACATTTTTATTATATGTCACCATGTCTTTTTGGAAGCAGATTCCTGAACCTTTTCCACTTCCCCACCCTTTATAAATAAATAAGGAACTTGTGGTTCCTTGGAACTACTATGGAAGTGACTAACGTACCACTACAAAGCTCACTGTTATCTGTTGTGTGACAACATTTGTGTTTTTCTTGGCAAACATCCTGGACTGGTTTGCCACTTCCTTCTTCAGCTCATTATACAGATGAAGAAACTGAGGCAAACAAAATTATGGGATATTTAACTGTCACTGTAATCTGTATTTGTAAGCAAAAGGGAGGACTAGAAGATTTGTGAAACGATTGTGAAGAGATAAAGTTCACCGTTTTACCTTGGCGATATAATGTGAAAGTGAAAGTGACTGAAATGTTACTACTAAACTGTACCTGTATTTGTAAGCAAAAGGCAGAAGAGATAATAGATTTGTGAAATGACTTTCTGGAGAGATAAAGTTCACCATTTTATCCTGGTGATACAGTATGAGAGTGAAAGTGACTGAAATATTACTAGTAAACAAATGGCAGCTTCTAACATTCCTTTCCTCCCTATTCTCATTATAACAATATTTAAAAAAAGTCTGGCTTTCCTTAATTAATATATGTTCTCCTCCACTTACAGGTCATTGTGCTGACAAATAATGGACTAGAAACTCTACCTCCCTTCTTCAGATAGGTTACTTTTCTAGGTCAACCAGGAAAATTATAATCCAAAAATTGAAGGTACTTAGAAATAGATGTGAGGCTTTATGCCTTAACAACAATCTGGTGACTTCTAAGTGGGTCATTCATACATTCTCCTCTATTAAGTTTAAGACCCTAAATTTTATAAGGATTTTTGAGACAGTAAAGGAATAAACATTTATATAAAATCTACTATATGCTAGGTGTTTTGCTAAGCACTTTACAAATCTTGTATCAATTGATCCTTACAATAATTCTGGAAGCAAAGTGCTATTATTAACCCCAATTTACTATTGAGGAAACTGAGCATAATAGTGGTTAAGTGACCTGATCAAGGATATACATCTAGTAAGGGTCTGAGACTGCATTTGAACTCAGATCTTCCTAATGCCAGGCTCAGCACTGTATTCACTGTACCACCTAGCTGCCTCTAACTAAAACCTATGTCAACTATTCATATCAATTTACACTAAGACTACAAAATAGTATCTTAGGAGGTAGCTTGGTAGAAGGTAAAGGACAGGAAATTTTGAGTCAGAATATCAGAGCTTTGCTACTTTCTATCTCTGTGAAGTTGAAAGAAAATCACCTAATATTCCCATTCTCTCTATCTGTAAAATGAACATTTGGCATAGATTATCTCTAAAATATCAACAATCCAACCCTAAAACTCACAAACTTGTAGCTCTTTTTAAACACCATAGATCTTATGTGGAATGCAATTATTTTTGATAATGTCAGCATAGAAGAGATAACACTTAAAAAACAATAATAATCCAAATCAGTTGTCCTGACCTTTTTTGTCCTTTAGGTATGCTAGTGTGCAAGGGACTTGCTTGATTTTCTGGAGACCCAAGATTTCTGTCCTCCTTGCACTCACCTAGTGACCTCCCCTAGAGATATAAATGTTCATATTGAAAATTTAACAAGCTTTTCTAGTCACTTTGAAATGGCTCCAGCATACCCCAGGACAGTTGCATTCTTCTAGTTATCCAGGTTTAAAAGTTCAGTAATCTTTGATTTCTTAATTTAGCTTACTAAAATCCTTTGCAAAATTGTGTCATTCTAGCTCCATGACATTTTTTTCAGTCTTATCTCTTTTCTCTACTCATGTGGCTCCTTCCTAACTTCCCTCCTTTCCCACAACTCCACTAGTTTTTACAATATGGACTGTTTACAATAAATTTTTAATTGTTATTTCTGCTCTAGACCCTCTTGTCTCATCCATAAAGCTGTCCAAATCATATTTCTAAAGGGCAAGTTTGACCTGTATTTAGGAAGTATTGTGCTATTCAACAAATGTAAGTGACTTCTTATTGTCTTTAGGTTAGATGCAACCTCTGTTTGGCATTTAAAGCCTATCACAACGGAGTCCTAACCTGATTTCCCAAACTTATAATAATTTCCCCTTTCTTCCCCTCCCATTTGCACCCAGTTATTGTCCAGGTTTGTTGTTCTTCATATGTGACAATTCTTGTCTTAGTATTAGTAATTCTGCTTCTTCTAGATATAATTACCTCTGTCTGTTAGACTTCCACATTGCCTTTAAAATCTAACTCAAGCACTACTTTTTATAAAAAAAAATCTTTTCAAATCTTCCCCAAATCCTATATTTGTTTAGGTGTGTGTGTATGTGTGTGTGTGTGTGTGTCCACAGATAAAGATCCACATACATTCATACACATAGTCTTCCTGATGGAAAATAAGGTCCTTGGAGACAGGCAAAGTTTTATTTTTGCCTGTGCTAGGCACTGGATATTACTGAATATTACTGAAATTTATAACCACTAGGAAATCTCCAGATTATGCTTGGGCTCCTTTGATTGAGGCAGCCCTGAAAAGTGAATATTGGCACAAACCTTTTATCAAATATACTTTTTTCACTGGTGACTCCTTTTTGCCTGAGAAATTTTTTGTGCAACCGTGGATATGTAGGTATATAAAATAGCTACACAAATCAAACATTCACTGAAAGTAAATCATAATTTTGTATCCCCATATTCAGTTACAAGACCAAATGGGATCCTGACTCACAGTTTAAAAAGCTTTGAATTACAGCACTGGGGACTAACCTAATAGGACTACAGGGCAAAAACAGAGCTCAGCATCAATAATTGCCTAATCAGAAGAGGGGAATAAGTAGTATTAAACCTGTTAATATAGGCATTCTGGGAATGCAATAGTAGACACAGGCACACAGTGATTCAAAAGTTTGACAATAGCAGCAGTCTGTCGCATAGTCTGCATAGATTTCCATGGAGGAATATTCTAATGAGGTCTCTTTGGACCAGTACAGATATACAACTCTTGTCTTGCATTAAAATTTTGAACCTCAAGCTAATATTTCAGAAAAGTCTCCCTTCTCTTGTCAAAGACAGAAACAAGAACAAACAAAACAGCTCCTCCCCTATCTTTTTTTCTCATTGCGAAGAGAAACCTCCAAGTAAATAACCTCAAAACTCCTGGAACACAGAGTCCCTATCTTTTTCTCAGTATCTGTTAAATTACAGTTACTGCATGTGTACAATCTATATTTTTTTTTCCTTAAATAAAAAGGAAGATTTCCGTTGGCTTAGTTTTTGCCTGGAAGTATTCAGTTAATCAACAAGCATGTCTTAGATACATACAAGCTGCCAGATACTGTGCTAGTATACAATACAATAAAACCATCCCAGTTCGCTAAGGAAGAGAAAATAACAAATACACACAGGAGCATTCACATACACAGACTCACACACACACACACACACACAACATATTGAAGCCCTAATCAATGTGAAAGACATCTTGTAATAAAGATCGGTACAGCATGGCACATTTCTAAGAAGCTTGAGTTCAAAAATATTTAAATTTGACCTTGGAAAAACACATGAAGAAAAAAAATGAATAAATGAATAAAACATCAGAAAACAGAGTAAAAAAGATTATGACCTAGGCTATTTTTCAGAAATACATACAACTGTGGAAGGAATAAAAAAAAACATGGAAAAAAAATAGAAAGTTGAGGGACAATAAAAATGTGATCCATTTTTGATTGATTGATCCAATTATTCTATCCTGTCATGATCTAAGAGCATATGCTTATTGCCACTAAACTTTGTTATTTGATAATGTTACAGTGCATCATCTACATTACTAATAAAAATGCTAACCATAACTGACCAAGCAGAGATCACAAGACATTTCTCCCTTCAAGTTAATATTATTCTATTACTGCCCACTTTTGAATCTAGTCATTCTAGTATTTCTGAATCCAAATAATGGCACTACCATCTCAACAGTGATAAATGAAGCAGAAACAGACAGACAAGTAAAAAACTCTGGGCTTATGTTCTGAAGTAGCCGATAGGCTTATGGCAAAGAAAAAATGGGGGTAGGACAGTTGTTGAAGAAAATTTGAGATAATCTGTGTTCAATCTGAATTAGCAGTCAGATATGGCAGAAGAACTGTAAATAGGATATGGGAGGACATAAGGAGGATATGGAAAATGCAATATTAAGAAGAAGGTTCAGAGGTGGGTTTAGGAAGAATCTGTACTTAGATGAAAATAGATGAGCACATCCAAGGTGTTGCTTCAGGAAAGATCAAGGACAAAAGCCTGACAAGAGAAGCTTATAATCAGGAAAACAGTTCCAAATGGAGACAAGATAAATGGCTTGCTTGTTGGTAATTTTTAATGAAGATGGAACAGATCCAGACAATTTATAAAGTAAGGCTTGGTCTTAATTCACTCTCTTTCTAATTAGGGCTGTGTTATGGTAAACATCTCACATCAGCAAGTTTTAGTCTTGTTCCTAATAACTGCGACTGATGTTGTACAAACAGATGAATTAAAGAAGCTTCAGAGGTCCCACTGATTTCATTAAATAGGTAAACATCTTGGAGCTTCTGATCTTTTCATGCTAGAGTATTTAATTTTAGTAGTGGTTTAAAGAGCACCAAGTGGAGTGAAGTTCATATAAATTAAGCTATGTTTACCTCTGTGAAATAATCACCAATTCAGAAAAACTCATTGGAGTAATTGGGCATCATTGAGGAAGAATGAAAAGAAACTGTCTTCATCTGCATTACAGAACATAACCCAATAAAAAGAAGGAATTCTGGTTTAATAAAAGTTGTGATATGGATGCTTAGTGGTCTGCATTTGTCATAAGTGGCTTAAGTATTCAATGGAGACTTTTTAAAGTATAAAATTAAAAAAAATAGTATGGGGACATAGTATGTTTCAGAAGAAGGAACACTGGATTTGGAATCAATCTGGATTCAGTTCCTAGCTTTGGCTATGTGTGTGACTTGGGCAAGCTATTTACCCTTATAGGGTTTTAGTTTTCTTATATGGAAATAAGGAGGCTGAACTAAATGACTTCTATAGTGTTTCTCAGTACTTGAATGTTAATCCTGTACAAGATGAATGAAGCATAAGTTTCTGGGTTTCCAAGTCCTAGTTGTCAGTTGTTAGGTTCATGATTTTGAGTAAATAATTCCACCTTTCTATACCTTCATTTCTAGGTGCCTGCACTACTCTTTGAAGATGAGAACATCAGAAAAGAAAATTCATAGACAACCATAAGAACAGGTTCAAGGGAGTGAAAGGGCAGAAGAGATAAATAAATGTCTGCTTGGCTCACTGGAATAAGAGGAAACATGACTAGAGAAAGAAGTTCTGAATTAGATTCAAGATGAAGTGATATGTGACTAAATCTGCTAAGGACAGCTGGTATATCAAAGAAAGGAGGTGCTAGGAGGCTGGGAGTCATTTGGGATAGTGTAATCAAATAACCCAGTCTTAAATTTCATCAAGTCTATTGGGAAAGGAGCTTAAGTTAATGTAATATAAACTTTTCTCCTCTTGACAGACAGAATCAAAAAAATGATTAGGGCAGAATATTGTATACCTTGACATATGAGGTCACTTTGTTGGCCATTTTTGCATAAATGTTTTTCTTTGTCACAATGGAGGGTTCAATTCAGGAGGAATGGGGAGAGAAATATTTCCAGAAAGGAAAATGAATGAAAAAACAAGAGCATCACTAAAACTTAATTTTTAAAAAGGACTAATATAAAAGTACCCAAAATATTTGGTTGAGTGAAAGCAAGTTATCATGAAAATTTATTTGGCAATACTGTAGCAAATCAAAGGAATGTGATCTTAAAGGTATGGCCTCAAATCTGAAAGGGACTTTAGTGATCATCTAGTTCCATCCCTTCATTTTCAGTGGATAAAGAATGGAAGGCTCATTTAGTGACTTGTCAAATTCCAAACAATTCATTACTTACAGAACTAGGATTTGAAACTTAGTCCTCTAAATATCTCCAAATCTAGGGCTTTTCCCCCCACTGTACAACACCACCAGTCTTTGAACCTAATGTTTTCTCTTTCTTTTCTTTTTTTTCCTTTTTCTCTTTCTTTTTTTGCTAGGCAGTTGGGGTTAAGGGACTTGCTCAGGGTCACACAGATAGGAGGTGTTAAGTATCTGAGGTCAGATTTGAATTCAGGCCCTCTTGACTCTAGGGCTGATGCTCTATCTACTGTGCTATATAACTGCACCCCCTGAACCTAAGATCTCGTTTCTCCTAGAAATGAATGCTATCTGTTGAACTAAGTCAACTTGATTTTTAAGGGGTTTGAGATAATGATAGAATCAAGTAATAGAGGGAGTAGTTGAGTGTACAATCTAAAAGTTTTGGGTTCAAAGTAACTTCAAGCAAAGCACTTCATCTTTTAGGATCTCAGTTTTCCCCTCTTTTGACTACAAAATTGACTACAAAAATAAAAGGGGTACCTGGATCACCTCTAAGGTCTTTTCCATCTGTTAACTAGTATCATTATCATTTATAAAATGGGAATAAATAAATACATATAATATATGTTTATAAGTAACACACACATTGTTAACATACTCTGGATATAAAACAAAACAAAACAAAATTCTAGATTTAAAAATAAACCCAATAATTAAACCTTTTTGTACCACCAGGACACAATTAAAGTTTTCCACTTTTAAACTTATATTTCTGTTACAACCCCTTGATATGGTGTATTTTCTCTACAACTACCCTAGGAACAAAACAAAGATGCCAGTAACAGTGAAGACAAAGTGAGTACAGAGAGCAAGTACTTCTGATATTGGTTCCCCCATAGTACTTCAAAGAGACTATAATGATACTAGTGATAACAAACAATAATAACAACAACAAAAACTCAAAAGAAGAAACCAAAAGGTTACAAAGTGGAAAATAAGTATTACCAAGTCTATTTTCTAGAATGGAAAAATTTGCTGGTGAAATCAATCAGCATTCCCTTTAATGAGAAAAAGACCAAATCACATATAGACTACCAAAATGAATAAGGGGTGAGTGCACATCAGAATGCATTGTTTCATTTTGGAATCCTTAGATCAAGTAAATGTTCAGATCCTCATCTAACTTGTTCAACCTCTTCCTGTCATTTTCTTGTCAGTGTATTCTGTCTCCAGTAATCAAAAGCTCAGCCAGCTTTCTTGTTCTTGGACCTTTGGCATTATTAGATCTTCCTCTTTGTTTTTCTCTGTAGGTGGCAAAGCTGAGAGGTAAACCAGGTCTTCCTATTTCAATCCCCATGGCAACATTTCTCAGGGCTGC
Source organism: Sarcophilus harrisii (assembly GCF_902635505.1). Taxonomy (NCBI): domain Eukaryota; kingdom Metazoa; phylum Chordata; class Mammalia; order Dasyuromorphia; family Dasyuridae; genus Sarcophilus; species Sarcophilus harrisii. Next base: position 179,666,054 of record NC_045427.1, read on the forward strand.
ATTATGTAGTTTAAAAAAAAACAAAACAAAGCAAAACAAAAACTAATAACCAACAAAACTGTACTTAATGTAAAAAGACCTTGATTTTAGTTTTGACTCTGCCATGAACTGCTGTGACCTTAGGAAAATCATGAGATCCAGAGCTGAAAGGGATGTTGGAGCCCATCCTGTTCTACTTGCTCATTTTACAGATGAGAATGCTGAAGTTCTGAGTGGCAAAGTCACTTGCTCAGGTCAAACAAGCAATAAGTAGCAGAGCCAGAATCCCTCCTGGCTGACCACTTAATGTATATAGCATATACATGTTGGATGGGGGAAGGGGGTGTGCTTCTTGTGTAGAGTGCCTGAGATCTCTACGAATTTTCAAATTTTGTGACTATTGCTTTACAGCCTCCCTGAGATCATCTTTTTTCCTCAGCTGTCAAATGATAGGTTTGACTAGTTGATCTCTAAGGTCTCTTCCAACTTCAGAATTTTATGGCATTTGTGAAACCTTTATCTTCTTTTCACTTCAAAGGAAACATGAGAAAAGATTACATATCCTCTCTCATTTTAGACCTGTGGTTTTTTTCTCTGACCTTGGTATCTGAATGGGGGTGGGAGGAGGTCATGGGAAAGTTTTGAGAGGATGAATTCCTTGATTCAACCAGACAAAATTATCACTTTAATTTGCCAAGCATTTATTAAGTGTCCTATATTTAAGACACTATAATGGGTGCCTAAGAATAAAGAGATAAAAATGAAATAGTTCTAGCTCAAAGGAACTTTTTTTTTGGTGGATGTAATACAGAACAGGGTAATACTGGGCTGGGGAGGGCGTGAAATTTTTCTAGGTATGAAAATAGACATAGCATCTAAATTTTCTTTAGGGAATCTCGGAAACAGACAAGAAATTCAGCTGGAGGTCCAAATTTATCCCTTATAAAAGGAGTAAAAGTAATACAAAATAACTCCATATGAATGTGGAGATCTCAAAAAAGGTATTAAGTATTTGGAATTAATCACTTATAGTTTCTAGACCATCAAGCATTCTCCATTTCCTGTTGAGAATATGTGGCCTCATGTCATAGTAGTCAGTGTACTTAAAAATGAAAAAAAAAGAAAATGGACAAGGGTAAGTTCCTAGAGTGTGATCTAGACAAATTGCAGTCATCAGTATGCTAGGGATGCAACATCCATATTGTCCACATTAGTTTACAGCTATCCCTTCTACATCATGACTTTCCCCATCAGAGTTTCAGTATATTGTGTGGCAGCACAAGAAATTAAATGGGAATTTTTGGGGTGTTTTCTTTAAGTCACAGAAAATACATGAAAGCCAATAGACAACAGAGAAAAAATTTAGAAACTCAGGAATGAAAAAAAAATATGTATAGTATTGTATAATATCAATGTATTTTATCTTTAAATATAAATGTATACAATTTTTACAATAAGACACAGTAAACACCCCATAAAACAACCAAAAAAATCATACTTTTTCTCTGGTATGAAAGGAGGGCCAAAAATTTTATGTGAATTGGGGTAGAGGAGGGGCAGCTGCAATTCCTTAACCTCATGATTGGGAAAGTATAACTGAATATACTTGTAATGAGTACAGAAATATAATAGTCATCAATACTTAAGCATTTATTCATCCAAAAGTCACATCAAAAGAACTGGTTAGACTTCAAGGAAGTATACTAAAAACTGTATAATTACAATATTACAAAATGTGGGAGGAGGAAGCAACCCAATAATTCAACACCCTTCCCCCAGTGGATCCTTGTAATAAAAAAAAACTAAGTGGAAAAGTACTTGATAGAGAATCTCTCTAATTGAAAACACAAAGGCAACTCAAATGAATCTTGTGTGAATTCCTTCATTATAGCACCTACTTTGGGTTACTTCTCAATTTGTGCTCATATTTTCTGGTTGGGTTCTTAGTAGGTAGCTGCTATCTAAAGTTCTGGAAGTCCTGTGGATCTGGACTTTTTTAATCCTATAAATCATGAGCCCCAAATGATATCTTTCCCAATATAATTTAGCTAGGCGATGCATATAGGTCTTCACAAAAGCATTTACTAAAATGACATAATAAAAAATTAGCCACAAAATATTCTTCCTTCAGAAGCCAAGAATCCATTGTCCACTAATATATATAGTATTAGAGGCAAATGTGGACTTGAATTAAAAATGCATTGTTAGTGGGAAATATATGCAGCAAAGGCTTTTCTCATATTTCTAGAACTTGAATTCCTTTTTCTCCTATAAAGTCATCATTAAACATTCCATATTGGCACAGCATCTCTGCTGTGTAGATTGTTCAGTTGAATACTGAAGATTTGAAACTCTCTACTACTCAATTTTAAAATGCTAAAGATAACTTTCTCTGAGTCTTTGGCCAGTGGTTTGGTTCCAAAAATCCTGCTCTTTGAAGCCTTAAGTGACTGCCTCTCAATATCTGTCTTTGTGTGGTATATATTCCTCTGCTTTGTCTACAATGCTTCAAACTCCTCTACTTTCCAGCTACTGGATGGAGTATCTCCCTTTGGGTTAATAGCACCATTTTTAGACATTTTTGTCAATGAAAGAAGGGAAGAACAGAGAAATCCTCTTAAGTCATTGCAACTTCTTGCACTTTCTACTGCTTTCCAAAATGCCTTGGGATTTAGCAATTTAAAAAATCTTAAGGGGGTATAACCAATTTATTTACTTGATTAATCCTTTACCTCTTCTAATTCAATCTGAGAGGTTTTCTTACTTCATAAAGGGATCAAAGTTTTCTCAACACTTTGTTTCTCCAATGTTCCCTCAACATCTCTACCTATACTTCAAAGAGATTAAACTGGTCATAAGAGTCCTTGAAGAAGGAGAGAAGAGTCATAGTATTAAATAGTATTAAATGTCATGGCTCTACAGAAGTTGAGGGGGCTAAATATGAACTTGCACATAGTAGGCACTAAATCATATATTTCTTATGAATGCACTCTCATGATCTCCCTCTTTACTACTTCATTTGGTGATCTCAAAAACTACCATGGATTTAATTACCCCTCTATATGCTGATGATTTTCAAATCTACCTTTACTTCTATAATTTCTCTGCTGACCTCCAATTTTTTGCCTCCAACTCCCTTTCAAATGTCCCAAACTCCATGTCCAGCAAATATCTTAAATTCAGCCCATCCAAAACAGAATTCATCTTTTCTCCTAAAACCTGCTGCCCCATCAACCCTCTGTTACGTAGAGCAGGGCTTCTTGAACTTTTCCTACTCCTTTTCACCTGAAAAAGTTTTATGTGACCCCATCTTGAATCTGAGCCAAGGTGTTTCTGGCAGCAATTGTGCATGCACAGTGTTATGTGTTCAAAACCAAAGCTACAGTGAAGTCACACAATGCAACATTGGCAAGCACTGCCAGAAACACCTCAGTTTCATTACATGTTTAATTTTGAACTAATTTTTGATCATTACATTTATAAACTTTTTACTATTTCCAAATTTTTCCTGACCCCCCATATTTAGTTTTGTGACCCCATATGGGGTCATAATCCACAGTTTAAGAAGCTTCCCTGTAGAGAGAGATGCCATCTTACCAGTCACTCAGGTTTGTAACCTAGGAGGTAAATGAATTTCGCACTATTTTACACACTGAATATTTAATATGTTGCCAAAGACTATCAATTTTGCCTTTGCAATATCTCTCAAATACAGTCCCCTTCTTTCCTCTGACACTGCCAACATTCTAATGCAGGCCATTATCACTCCACACCTGGTTATTGCAATAGCCTGTTGGTGGATCTGCCTGTCTGAAGTGTCTTTTCCATTTCAATCCATCCTCCATTCAATCATAAAAGTGTGTGTCAAAATCTAGCAGGGGTGGGGAATCAACACTTTCCATGCCCCAACATTCAATAAAATCTTGTGGCTTCCTGGAAGTGTCAAATAAAAAGTGCTCTGTCCGGCATTGAAAGACTTTCATATCTTTGCTCCTTCCTAATTTATCAATCTTCCTTATTCCCCTGCTGGTATTCCTAGTGGCATTGGTCTCCTGGGTATTCAAAAAACAAGACATTCAATCCCTTGACATCAGGCATTTTCTCTGGCTATCCCCCATGCCTGAATTCTTCTAAATTTCAACCCCATCTTCTATAGGAAACTTCCACCAACCTCTTTTAATTCTAGTGCCTCCTGTTAATTATTTCCTATTTATCTTATATATATATCTCTTGCTTTGTACAAACTCCTTCATAGTAAAGACTGTTTAACTTTCTTTGTATCCCCAGCACTTACCTTAAAGTCTGGCCCATAGTAGACACTTTTTTTTTTCTTTTAGCTTTTCTATACAAAACATATACATGGGTGATTTTTTCAACTTTGACCCTTGCAAAACCTTTTGTTCCAAATTTTCCCCTCCTTCTTCCACCCCCTCCCCTAGATGGCAGGTAATCTAGTAGACATCTTTTAATAAGTGTTTATTAATTTAATTGATTGGTTTTTCATGGGTAATTCAACTCAAAAGGAATAATTGCTATTTCTATGGTATTTTACAATTTATAAATCAATTTGCTTACAACAAACCAACCAGGTAGACAGTAGAAAAACCAAGAAATTCAGAGAGATAATTAATCTAAGGTGAAATAGCTAATCAGTGTCAGAGCAAAAACTAGAATTCACACATCCAATGCTCTTTCTATAATGTTTTTTTTATTATATGCCTTTTACATTTACCAAATACTGTAGGGCACTTACTTTGTGCTAATATGGTTTCTATGTTATTTTTATGCAGATTCCAGGTCAATAGTGAATTTTGATTCCTTGAGAGCTTCCAACCAGATTTTGGTCTTTATCTTTCTCTCCACAATATCTCTGACATTGTTCTGTGTATTTCTTTGTCTTCGGGTAACATAGCCATTCTGCAATTTGACTTATTTGTCCAGATGGAAGATAAAATAATACATAAGAAACTGTTTCAGAAAGAACTCATGAAAGGCTGTTATTCAATTCTGTGAATAGATTTGGTAATAGACGACTATTGGGGATCCAATTGAATTCAATTCAAGGAACTATTTATTAAATAGTGTTTTGTTATAAGAGGAAAAACACTAGATTTGAATATCAATAATCTTGGATTCAATTTTTGTCTTTATTGAATATAATATATTATTTTGGATAAGTTTCAAACTCAGTTTCCTTATCTGTAAAATGGAAGACAGGATGATGGTGTTAAAGGTCCCCTACCTCTAAATCCTACTGTACTATGATCTTTTATGTACCTAATATGTGCAATATGTTGTTCTAAGGCAATGAAGGAGATACCTTAGTATCTCAATAAATGAGATATAATCCTTTCCATAAAGTTGCTCACAATTTAATAGGAAAGATAAATTGAATGCAATATAAAATATACAATGTATGAACTGAGGAAAGAAACCTTTTGATTCTAAGTTTGTAGCTCCCCGTGCAGTGGAATGCCATGCAAATCTTCCATGCAAGGGGGTGGTTTGTCTAGGCTCTAGAGCATAAAGTATACTAAATTAGAATATTTAAAATAATGCTGGAGAGATAGAGAAGTATTAAATAGTCCTGGGTACAGTAAGTGATGCCCTGCTCTGCCCTCTGCTCTTTTCCCTTCTCTTCACTTCCCATTTCCTTTTCTCTCCCCTCCCCTCTCTTCCCTTCTCCTGTCTCTTTTCCTCTCCTCTCCTTTTCCTTTTCTCTCTCTTCTCTTTTTCTTTCCTCTCTCTCCTCTCCTCTCCATCACACTTGGGCAAGAGATATGAAAAAGGTTATATTGACTACCAAGATGTTACTTAGTATTATTATGTAGTTTCTCTGGCATACATCCCAGATATATAAAGTCTTTAGGAAAAGATTACTAGACTCCATAGCAGTTTTATCCATGACTTCAGTGAATTTTTATTGATTCTATAACATGATGTACTCTTGTTATTGGCATATTTTGTAGGAAGCAGATTCATGGAATTTTTACTTAGGTGAAATTTTTAGAAACTAATAGGGGCATTTATTACTTTCACTTGTTCCTTGGAAAGGAACTGGGGTAGTTCTTTCCTTAGAGATGAGGAGGTGGGAAGATGGGAAGGGACCTTAGAAATTAATAAATTATTCTAATACTAAAAATGGCAATTTTTACAAATCAATCAATAAACACTTGTTAATTGCTTACTATATGCTAGATACAGAGATAAGCCCTAAAAATACAAATATAAGCAGAAAGGGTTCCTGTCCTCAAGGAGTTAATTTCTTTTTTTTAACCTTTAACTTCTATTTAATAACTTACTAATGCCATAACAGGAATAAAATCTGTTTAAAATTTTATTTTCCCATTCCAAGAAATTCAGGCCCAAAGGAATATGCTGCTCATGATGCTTTATGCCCACAGATCTGCCTTAGAAATTAGCCCTATCATATTTTTAAAATTTTGGAACCTAGATCATGATGGTTGACATTGAAGATGAAGTATTATAGAGAAATTTTACAGAGAAGTTACAGAATGTTTTTAATTGGGTCAGAAATGATTGGAAGGAAGAACACCATGCTGTTCCTTCTCCTCATCATGCAAGGATCATGCTTTAAACCTTCAAAGTTGTCCATTTAAAGATAGGGAGGGATAACTATTTTTTTCCCTTTTTAAATAAAGCTTTTCATTTTCAAAACATATGCATGGATAATTTGACTACATTGACCCTTGCATGGCTTTGTGTTTCAGATTTTCCTTTTTTTTTTTTTTTTTTTTTTTTTTTTTTTAATTTAATAGCCTTTTATTTACAGGATATATACATGGGTAACTTTACAGCATTAACAATTGCCAAACCTCTTGTTCCAATTTTTCACCTCTTACCCCCCCACCCCCTCCCCTAAATGGCAGGATGACCAGTAGATGTTAAATATATTAAAATATAACTTAGATACATAATAAGTATACATGACCAAAACATTATTTTGCTGTACAAAAAGAATCAGACTCTGAATTATTGTACAATTAGCTTGTGAAGGAAATCAAAAATGCAGGTGTGCATAAATATAGGGATTGGGAATTCAATGTAATGGTTTTTAGTCATCTCCCAGAGTTCTTTTTCTGGGTATAGCTAGTTCAGTTCATTACTGCTCCATTAGAAATGATTTGGTTGATCTCGTTGCTGAGGATGGCCTGATCCATCAGAACTGGTCATCATCTAGTATTGTTGTTGAAGTATATAATGATCTCCTGGTCCTGCTCATTTCACTCAGCATCAGTTCGTGTAAGTCTCTCCAGGCCTTTCTGAAATCATCCTGTTGGTCATTTCTTACAGAACAGTAATATTCCATAATTTTCATATACCACAATTTATTCAGCCATTCTCCAACTGATGGACATCCATTCAGTTTCCAGTTTCTAGCCACTACAAAAAGGGCTGCCACAAACATTCGTGCACATACAGGTCCCTTTCCCTTCTTTATAATCTCTTTGGGATATAATCCCAGTAGTAACACTGCTGGATCAAAGGGTATGCACAGTTTGATAACTTTTTGAGCATAGTTCCAAACTACTCTCCAAAATGGTTGGATTCGTTCACAACTCCACCAACAATGAATCAATGTCCCAGTTTTCCCACATCCCCTCCAACAATCATCATTATTTTTTCCTGTCATCTTAGCCAATCTGACAGGTGTGTAGTGGTATCTTAGAGTTGTCTTAATTTGCATTTCTCTGATTAATAATGACTTGGAGCATCTTTTCATATGACTAGAAATAGTTTCAATTTCTTCATCTGAGAATTGTCTGTTCATATCCTTTGACCATTTTTCAATTGGAGAATGGCTTGATTTTTTATAAATTAGAGTTAATTCTCTATATATTTTGGAAATGAGGCCTTTATCAGAACCTTTGACTGTAAAAATATTTTCCCAGTTTATTGCTTCCCTTCTAATCTTGTCTGCATTAGATTTGTTTGTACAAAAACTTTTCAGTTTGGTATAATCAAAATTTTCTATTTTGTGGTTAGTAATGATCTCTAGTTCTGCTTTGGTCATAAAGACCTTCCCCTTCCACAGGTCTGAGATGTAGTGTTTCAGATTTTCCAAGGAGTTTATTTCTAATGGAGAAAGAAATATAAACAGAAAGCTAAAGGAAGAGCAAAATTTTCTAAGGAAGTATCTTGATACAGAGATTTAAAATTTTAACTTGGGGAGGAATGAGACATGATTGACTTGGGGGCTTTCTTTAAAAGGAGGTTCTGAGTGGACCTGCCCAATTGGAAGGAGAAATTAAAGAAGAGGGGATAGTTTCAGTGAGTGAATTCCTGAACTGGAGTTTAGCTTCCAGGATGAGGAGTTAGGATACAATGGAGGAACTGCTTCCTTTCTTGTGACACCAGAATAGGATGATAGGGATTAACAGAGCAGCCTGAGTGAGACAACATGGAGAAGGAAGGAGAAAGTGTACTAGGGTTTAATGAGGCTCCCAATGAAGAGAGAGATGTAAAAGATGCTCTTGCATAGTTACACAGACATCACAGGATTAAGAATCCTTGATTCTTGAGATCATTTAGCACAAAAATTCTTAATCTTTTTTAGGTCACGAATCCTTTTGGTAATTGTTGAAGCTTATTGACCATCCTCTCAGAAACATACTTTTTAACTTCATAAAATAAAATACATAGAATTACAGAGAAATTATTTTCAATAACATTGAAATAGTTATTGTTTTTTTTTAAATTCACAACAACTTTGAATATGTTCCTAGTTAACTATTCATATGCAATCCAGTGCCTTCATTTGACAAAGGGGAAAACTCAAATACAGAAAATTGAACTAACTAACCAAGCAGTAAATAGTTAAACTACTACAAACTCAATGCTCTTTCCAATCTCCTACTGGAAGGTCTCTTCCTGATGCTTCTATAGGTTTCTGATACAAGTAGGGTTTTCAGGGAAAAGCAATAGAGCTGCCCCTAGGCAGGGAATTCTTTTTAAAAATCTTTTATTTATTTTATCTGAATTTAAGAAATAAAACAAGCATTTTTATAACATAATAGAATAGAAAAAAAAAAGATGATTGTACATGCAATGGCATATAAGCCAACTTGCTATTCATTTTAACTATATAATAAAGTTATCATGTAACTTTTCCCCCTTTTTTTCTTCCCCCCTCCTAAAATGGCTATCGATACAAATATTAATATGTTTGAAAATATTGCTATACATACTACTAATTATCAGTTCTTTCTCTGATGCAGATAGTGTCTTCTTTTATATATGTCCTTTGTAGTTAATTTGGGTATTTATAATAGTCAAAATGACTTAGTCTCTCAATTGTTTTTAAAACAATATTGCTGTTATTTTATATAATGTTCTCTTGGTTCTCATTTTGTTCTTTGTTATTTTGTGCAAGTCTTTCAATGTTTGTCCAAAATCATTGAACTCATCACAATCATATGCCATAGTTTTTTTTAGCCATACCTCAGTTTCCAGTTCTTTGTCACCATGAAGGGACTGCTAAAATATTTTAGAACCTATAGGTTATTTTTCTTTTTCCATAATCATCTTGGGAAACAGACCTAGTTTGGTTAAGGATATGAATAGACAGATAATTATAAACTTTCCTATGAAGTATACTCACTCTTTCCTTACTAGGGGCCAATGGTCCTGAAGCTCACTCTATAAGTTATAAAACAGCAAAATAAATTTACAGTACCTGTGACTAAGCACCATCCAAGCCAACATAATCACTTAAACATAGTAATACAGGAAGAGTAAACTTTTACTTTTTAGTCTCTAAAACATTGAGAACCTTGAAATGACAACACTTCAGAAAAAAAATTCACCACCTTATTTAGAGTAAGAATATATACACTTGATACTACTAACTAAAATTCTTAAAGGCATTTTGTTTTAATTTAGTTGTTTTTTTTTTCTTTCAGTCAAGTCCAATTCTTTGTGAGTCCACTTGGAGGTTATTATTATTTTTTTTTTTGGCAGAAATATTGAAGTAGTTTGGGTAAACAGGGTAAAATTAGTTGCTTAGGGTTGTGCATAGCTAGTAATTGTCTAGGTCATATTTGAACTCAAGTCTTCCTGTTTCCTAGTATTTTATCCACTGGGCTACCTAATTGCCTAATGCTAAGACTTACATTTATGTAGCAACCTATTACTTTTTCTTCCTACTGGAAACAAATATTTTCAAAAGATGTTTATGATTTATATATATGTAAATGTACATATATATATATATATATATATATATTTGGGTCTAGTGTGTTTGTGTGTCTGTGTGTGTTTATGTGTCTCTGTGTGTGTAATGCTAGCCATCTCTAGGGTAGAAGTTTAGAGGAGGGGAAAAAAGGAAAAAAAATACATGATAACTATATGTTTAAAAAGAATAGAAACGTGTAGATAATAGATTAGTAGTTTCATGTGTAATCATCTTTTTTATTAACCTGTGTTATAGAAATGCTTATTTTATTCCCTAAAAATAAAAGAAATAAAAATTTTTAAAATATGTTTGTGCACATGATAATATGAATTACTCAATTGTTTTTTAAATGTCATATAGCCATGGAACTATTCTTGATTCCTCACTTTCTCTCACCTTCTACTTCTAAATCCACTATTTTGTGAAGTTTACCTCTATTATTAATCTCTCATATATTCCATTTTCTCATTTAGTCCAGGTCTTCATCACCTTTTTAAAAATTTTTTATTAAAGCTTTTTATTTGCAAAACATATGCATTCCTCATCACTTTTTTCCTGGACTATTTTAATAGCCTCTTAATTGATTCTGCTGTCTCAGGTCTTTTTTCCTTTTTACTCTTTCCTCCACACAGTTCTAACCATAAGGTATTTCTAAAGTACAATCTATCTCACTCTCCAGCTAAAAAAAATTGACACAGTGTTTAGACCACCAAACTTAGAATCTCCAAGAGCTGAGTTCAAATCCAGTCTCAGAAACATAACTGTGTGATCCTGGTCAAGTCACTTACACACACACACACACACACACACACACCCCACAAGAACACCCCCCTCCCTATTTATTTAAATTTCTCCATCTGTAAAATGGAGATCATAATAGTCCTTATTTCCCAGTATTGTTATGAGGCTCAAATAAAATAATTATTATAAAGCATGGCACACAGTAAGCATTATATAAATGTTAGCTATTTATCATCATCATCATTATCATCAAACTCCAGTGGTTCCTCATTGACTCTAAAATAAAATGCAATCTCCTCTATTTGGCATTTAAAGCTTTTTACAATATGGCTCTAGGCCACCTTTTCAGATTCATTGCACATTATGCTTCTTCATCCAATCTACAGTCTAACTAAGCTATCCTACAAATGTCATCCCACCTCTGATCTATGCGTTTTGCACAACATTCCTTCCCTCTTTCCTTCCTGATCTCCCTACCCTACCCTACCCTACCCATCCCCCCTCCCCGCCCCCAGCATGTATTCCCATCTCATTTGTCTCTTCTTCCTAGTTTCCTTTAGAACTCAATTAGGATTATTAGTAATCACAGAGGTCCTCCTGACTCCAAGACCTGAATTCAAATCCAACCTTCCACATTCACTAACTGTATGGCCCTGGACAAATTATTTAACCCCAATTGTCAACTAAAAGAAAAAAAAAGAGTAAAGAAAAGAAGGAAAGAAAAGGCTTCTTGGGGAAGGTAGGATTTAACCTAAGTCTTGGGAGTAGTCAAGGAAACCAGGAGACAGAAGGGGATTTCAATTTCTTTACCTGTAAAATGAGTGACTTGGACTATATCATTTCTTTGTTTCTTTGTTTTTATTCCTTCTTTCTTTCCTTCCTTCCTTCCTTCCTTCCTTCCTTCCTTCCTTCCTTCCTTCCTTCCTTCCTTCCTTCCTACCTACCTTCCTTCTTCTCTTTCTTCCTTCATTTTTCTTTTTTTTTAATGAGAGAGGAAATTATTTATTTTTACATATGAACTCAAGCAAAATATACACCACACACTTCATCACTCTCTTTCACATATCCTGTGGTCCATCCAAATTGCCCTTTTTGCTGTTTCTAACACATGACATTTTATTTCCTATCTCCATATTTTCTTTTTTAAACCCATTGAGAAGGCAAAAATTTTACTATTACATATATGAAATCATGCAAAATATATTTCTATGAGTTTTTATTTTCTGCTCTCCCCCCCCCCACCCATGCCTAGAATTCCTTCCCTCCTAACTCACTGCATCTTAAAGTCCATAGTTTTCTTTAAGGCTGAACTCAAGCACCATTTTTTTACATAAAGTCTTTCTGATTTTTCTAGCAGTGGAAATCCTGCTCTATTCCCAATTATGTTGCATTTATTTTGTATATGACTATATATGTACTTGCCGTTTCCCTGGTTAAATTCTAAGTTCTTTGTAGGTAACGACTGTTTATTATTTTTTTTTCTCTTGGTATTCTTAGTACTTAGCATTGTGCCTGATACAAAATAATGTCTAGATAAATGTTTGTTGATTAATTGGTGGCTTATTCTCTCTGAACTCAAAAGACTTTCTCACATGATAATATCTATATTAGCTTATAAATAGCAAAACTTTCATATACCCACAGTCATCTTAATACCATGATGAAATATCTACACAAGACTTCGGGAAAGAGGTCATGGTATTTCTCTGTGTAACCCCCATCACAAAATCTACTGATATAGGATTCTGTTTATTGATGTAGATACCTATACTGCAAAAGGGTAGCATAGAACTCTATTTCTCTTTCAAGATTCTTGGGAAGGAGGTGCATAGTAGCTAAGATGGTAAAGTCAGGGACTTCCCTGAGCTCTCCTCTAAATCTCTTCAAATACCTTTAAGTAATGACTCTAAACGAATTTTAAAGCATCAGAAGTCACAAAAAGATACTGAAACAATTTTACAGTTGAAGACAACTTAGAAAGTCAACAAGAAAAAATAACATTAGATGGGAGTGCAGTGCCATTCTGTGTAAGATGTGCCAGCACAGCCACAGATACAGCCACAGAAAACCAGGAGCCTACTTTGGAGTCTCTGAATCAGTGGCAGCAGTGGTGGTTTCCAGACCTGTCAGCCTATAGACACCAAAGACAACTTAAAAATTCAGCAGGAAAAGTTTGTAGTAGTGGGATGACAAGGGAATCCCAGAACACCAGGAGTGGACTTTGAGAGTCACCAAATCATCAGCAGCAGCAGCAGAAGCAGCTTCAACAGCAGAAGAGACCAGTGGCTTCCAAAGGTCTCACCCTACAGATGATAAAGGGGTTAAAGCTGGTCAGAAGGAGATTATAGGGGTCTCTTTGCCAGCAGTGAGATAGGACTCAACTGCTTTGCCTATGCTCATATCTTGGTACAGTCCTGACATAGCTCCAGGGTGAAGAAAAATACTATTAAACTAGAATTATAGCTGGAGTGGAGAGGGAACCCTCCTCATAGTTCCAGGGCAGAAAAGAGTGTTTGTGGTTTCTCACAGACCAGAGGACAAGGCCAGAGAACAGTAAATACACTTCTGCTTGGATCATACCACTTTGGAAGAACTGGAAACTTTTAGGTCCCTATAATGATCTCTAAAAACAGCTGCACAAAAACCATGAAACTTAGGACATCGGTATCTTAAGAAAACCCAATTAAGGGGTGAGAGAGGAATGTATTGGGAGAAAAGGAAAAAGAGAGGTAGAATGGCAGAAATTATCTGCTATAAAAGAGAGGGAGAGTAAATGAACCTTACTCCTATCAGAATTGGCTCAAAGAGGAAATAACATACGAAGAAAATTGGGTAGAGAAATCAAACCTATTTTGCAGCAAAGTAAAATAGGAAGGATATAGGAGAAGAGGGAAGGGTGATAGGAAAGAATATTGGGGAAGGGCCAGTAAAACGTATATCAATTTTGAAGAGGGACAAGGTGAAAAGAAAAAAGAGAATAGAATAAAGGGGGAGGTGAATATAGTTAGCAACAGTAATTGTGAAAAGAATCTTGAAGCAAGTTTCTCTGATGAAGATCTCTGTTCTCAAACATATAAGAAACTAAACCACATTTATAAAAATATGAGACATTCTCTAATTGATAAATGATGAAAAGATATGAACATTTCTCAGGTGAAATAATCTAGCTGTTTGTAGCATATTAAAAATATCTAATTGTTAAGTCCAAGCTAGTTCCCTGGAGGCCTCAGAATCAGCCAGAGTCAGGATAAGCAAAAGTCTTTGGTCTTTAGGGGGAGAAGTGAAAGAAGTAGGCAAACTGCCAGGAGTTAGCCAAATATCTCTTCTTGATTCTGGAGTCCAGAATGTCCATCTTTCTCCTAGTCTTCCTGCAGCTAAATGAGACTCTGGCCTCTGTCACCCCACCTCTTGCCTACAATTATCTTAACCCCAAACTTTGAGCCAGCCCCAATGGTTAGCAGGGCCATTTTCCCCAACATATGCTGATAGAGTCATTGTCTTATATCGAATAGGTAATTAGTCTTAAGTGCTTGGTTGTATGATTCAAGCATACCTTTTTGGAGTTTTAGCCCTTTACATCTCCCACTTTCTTTTGTTTTAGAACACAGGTGGTCACATCCCCTCCCTGATTTCTCAGGAAGAGAGATGAAAAACACCAAAGGGAAGTGGAGAGTCAAGCCAGATATTGTTAGTGGGTTTCTGGGCTGAAGAGTCTTACTAGAAACAAGTATACACAAACCCAATTAGCATGAGAGGTATTACACAAGCATACAGCAATAAAGCCCAGGCTAGCAGTGATGACTCTCCCCACAGCTGGTGCAGGCTCAATGTGGTGTAACAAACATGAATTGTACATGCAAGTAGTGGCATAACAAATATGAATCAACATGGTTGTAAAAGATTTCCATAAGTCCTAGAAGGAGGGTATGTAAATAACAATTACACATACTTCAGCAACCAAGAGATAGTCAAAAACCAATCTATGTCCATTACTTCATGTGTCAGGGAATCTAATGATTCCTGCGGATTTTGAAGTCTTGCAACAGTCTTATCATGTCTTATAGAATGCAATGATTTCTGAGGGTTTTCAAGTACTGCAACAATCTTATCATTTCACAGAAAATCCAATGATTCCTGAGGGTTTTCAAGACCTACAACAGTCTTATCATATCTCAGGGATTCCAATGATTCCTGAGGGTTTTCAAGACCTACAACAGTCTTATCATATCTCAGGGATTCCAATGATTCCTGAGGATTTTGAAGTCCTGGATCAGTCTCATAAACAATTTTTGATGTCCATGAATCAACCGCCACAACTGCCATGCTCTTTCAGATTCAGTCAGAATCTGGGCAACTATCACCAGATTGCTTATTAGGTGTCTGTATCAGTAAACCTGATGCTACTACTTCTCCTGATTGATAAGTCACACATTGTCTAACTGTATTAGTGACTGGGATATTAGCTACACATTCCCCAGTTTCCCACATCAGTGTATGGATGAACACTGTTTTGTAAGTACTCTCAGGAGGTGAAATGGTCAAGTGTACTGTGCCTGGGGGCAAGGGATACATAGGCTGGAGAGGAACAGATTTCACCTCTTCAGGGGGTATCTCAGTTGTCCCAGCTGCATACAACTCTATTCACCCCAATTGTAATCCCTTTCTCCCATCAGATTGCTTCTTGGCTGATTGGTCATGTCTGTGTACTAAACTTCTAAATGCTCTCTGGGTGTAGCA
Organism: Sarcophilus harrisii; assembly: GCF_902635505.1. Taxonomy (NCBI): domain Eukaryota; kingdom Metazoa; phylum Chordata; class Mammalia; order Dasyuromorphia; family Dasyuridae; genus Sarcophilus; species Sarcophilus harrisii. The sequence goes on from NC_045427.1 coordinate 179,681,706, forward strand.
TCGGCTGCCATCATTCCCCAAGTATTTTTTGTTTTGGGCCCTGGGGCTGGGTCCCCCATCCAGTTTCCCTGAATCAGTCTAGATTCTGAGGCCCAATGGAAGCCTCTGTTGCATTTTGGACATGGGGTTTTGGGTCTTGTTCTCCCACCCTGTTTTCTCACTCTGTCTCTTTGCCAACATTGAGCTTTCAGATGCCCTACCTTATCACATTGAAAGCATTGACAAGTCTCTCTGGAAGTTCCTTGCCAAAAGGGACCCTGTCTTCTTATGTTCGGATTGGGAAGTCTGTATCATAGCCTTGGTTTAAAAAGGTATTTGTTGAGCAGGACCAGAAGATCATTATTTACTTCAACAACAATACTATATGATGATCAATTCTGATACATGACCCACTTCAACAATGAGATGAACCAAATCAATTCCAATAGAGCAGTAATGAACTGAACCAGCTACATCCAGGGAAAGAACTCTGAGAGATGACTATGAACCACTACATAGAATTCCCAATCCCTCTGTTTTTGTCTGCCTGCATTTTCGATTTCCTTCATAGGCTAATTGTACACTATTTCAAAGTCCAACTCTTTTTATACAGCAAAATAACTGTTTGGATGTGTATACATATATTGTATTTAACTTATACTTTAACATATTTAATATGTATTGGTCAACCTGCCGTCTGGGAGGAAGGGGTAGGAGGAAGGAGGGAAAAAGGTGGAACAAAAGGATTTGCAACTGTCAATGCTGAAAAATTACCTATGCATATATTTGTAAATAAAAAGATATATATATATATATATATATAAACTAAAAAGGTATTTGTGCCCACTGTGGTACAGCATCTTGTGTTCTCTTCTAAAGGAGCATCCTTGTATAGTCCTAGTATAATCCTTTAAAAAAACTTATTAGCATTTTTTTTAGCAAGTTGCCTTATCATAATTTCTGTTGCTGCATTTCCATCAATAGTTCATATGACAGCTGTCTGCAGAAAATCAGCAAAGGGTTCATTTGGCCCTTGTGCTATTTTTGTGAAGGTCTCTCCTTTGTCCTGTTTACCCAAGGTAAACCCCATGCTTTGATAGCAGCAGCAGCAATTTGCTCATTTGCTACTATGGGGTAATTAACCTGTGCTGAAGTGTCTGCATAAGAACCTGCACCTGTTAGTTGGTCACAGGTGATTGGAGTATTAACTTCAGTTTGCCTATTTGGTTGGGCTTGTATCTTACAGAGTTCACTATATTCAGAAAGCCACAACAAGTTTTGTCCAGGTTCTAAGCATATTCTTTCTATAGATTTCCAGTCCCTAGGGATTAAAATTTCATAAGCCAAATTCTGTAATAACATCTTAACATAAGATGTGTAGCCCCATAAAGAGTGCAGACCTTTTTTAGGTCTTTGATGATTTCTAGATCAAAAGGAGTGTATCTTCTACTTTCTTGACCTAAAGAGTCAAGTTGTTCAATCACAGGATACATTTCTTTTCTCAAATCAGCTGTATTCTGCCCTTCCTCTGTGGCTTTAAGTAGTGCCTTTTGTAACGGGGTCATAGGAGGGGGTGATTGAGGGGGGGGGGGGAGGTGCTGGTGATATCACTGCCCCTTCCATTCCTCTTGCTCTCTCCATCCAGGAAGGTGAAGTTGATGGGGGAGGGTCAAAAAACGTGCTTGGGTGTCAGTGGAATTAAAGCTGGGCTGTGAGTGAGAATCACATTAAGTTCCCCATGCCCTCTGGTGATATTTCCATAACCCTCTCCAGTCTCTTCCTCTTTTTCCTCACACTTCCTCATTTGGCTGTTCTTAAAACTTTTTTTTTTCTATAACTTGCAGCATTCTTTAAGGCCAATTGTATTAAGTATGCATATAGAATGTTTCCTTAGAAATTGAATCAGGACCATTATCATTGTAATATTCACATAGTTGATCTACTAGTTTCCAGTTATTTGCCTCTATTTCTTCTTCCTTGAAGAACCAAGGGTGCATCGTAATGTATTTACAAGTCCATCAATCTGCTCCCAAGTTACAATCAAACTGTCTCTTTTTCAGTCTGAGAATGCTTTCAGTAAATCTCCTTTGGGGTGGGGTTGGAAGTGGGGATGGGGAAGAATCTTTTCCTAATACCTGCCCCATTTTAGCTAGAAAATGAGTTACTAGTTTAGCTCTTAACAAAGTTTCCTGATTGTCTATTAAAATACTAACCCTATTGCTTGGTCACAGGGACTTCTTCAGTGAAATTAGGGTCCTTGGTTCCCATGTTGGGTGACAAAATGTTAAGTTTGGACTAGTTTCCTGGAGGCCTCAGAATCAGCCAGAGTCAAGATAAGTAAAAGCCCTTGGTCTTTAGTGAGGAGAAGCAAGCAAACTGCCAGGAGTTTTGCCAAAGATCTCTTCTCAATTCTGGAATCCAGAATCTCTACCTTTCTCCTCCTTATCCTGCCACAAAGTGAGTCTTTGGCCTCTGTTACCCCACCCTCTAATCCTTGCCTACAATTATCTTAACCCCAAATGTTGAGCCAGCACCAATGGTGAGAAGGGCCATTTTTCTAAACATATGTTAATAGGGCCATTGTCTTATACAAAATAGGTAATTAGCTACAAGTGCTTGGTTGTCTAATTCAAACATACCTTTACACTCTAAGTCACTATTGATTGGAGAAATGCAAATAAAAAAAAAAGTTGAAATACTACCTCATACCTATTAGACTGACTAATTGGACAGAAATGTTGGAAGGAATATGGGAGGGAAATGAGACATTAATGCATTGTTGGTGGAATTGTGAACTGATTCAACCATTATATAGAGCATTTTGGAACTATCCCAAAGGGCTATAAATTCATGCATATCCTTTGACCTAACAATACCACTACTAAGCATATATCTCAAAAGATTTTTTTAAATAAAAAATTGAATAATAATTTTTAAATAAATTATTTTTTAAATAATTTGTACCATTTGTACAAAAATATTCATAGTAGCTCTTTTCTAAGAACAAAGAATTAGAAATTCAAGGGTGCCTATCATTCAGGGAATGGCTGAATAAGTTGGTATGGTATGATAGGATGCTCTCAGAAAAGCTTGGAAAGACTTCCAAAGTAATAACAATATTGTAGGATGATAAGTTGTGAATGACTTTTCTATTCTCAGCATACAGTGATCTAAGACTACTCCAAAGAACTTATGATGAAAAATGCTATCCACCTTCAGAGAAAGAACTGATTGTGTCCGAATACAAATTGAAGCATGCTTTTTAAAAAATTACTTTTCTAATGTTTTATTTTGATGGTGATAGGGACATTTATGTTCTATTTTGCAACATGAGGTGCCTTCTCAATGTGGGGGGAAGTTGCTAGAAAGGCAGGGAGAGAGGATCTGTAACACAAAGTTTTAAAACAAATGTCAAAATTGTTTTACATATAATTGGAGAAAATAAAATGTTAAATAAACAATTAAAAAAAAAAAAAAAAAGAACAAACAGGACTGATCCCCTTTGGGAATTCATTAAGCTTCAAGTTTTCTTTGAGCATCAAGTTGCTTTGGGAGCTCCTGGATTTTACCTTGGAGAGAGGAAATGATAAAGATAAATCCTGTTTTAGGTTGCTGAAGGAACACTCTGTAAAAATATAAAAGCGGGTAGTAGTTTCCAACATGTCTTTGTCTCCAGCTTGCTACCCTTTAGAACATAAAGAGTTTCCCTTTGGGTGAGATCTAGAGCTTTTTTCTCTTGGTTAAGCTGAGTTACCTCACTCCTAATGGATGCTCCTTCATTCTGTATTGTCTGGTATATATTCTCCTATGTATATTTTATCTAATTTCTATTTTACTATGACTTAAAAAAATGGGTTTTCTTGATATTCTCTGTTAATTGGAGAATTGGTATTTGGTGAAAAAAGAGTGAAGCTTTGGATATAGATCTTGGGTTCCTCCCCCCCATCCCCCCAGAAATAATAAAGTAATAAGAAGTTAAGTAGAACATATCCCTTAATAATATTTAAGAGAGCAGATAGATATACTTCCAACCCAGGAAATCCTTTGAGGAAAGCAAAGTGGTCTTTAGGCTCAACTTCCTAATTCTCCTTTTGGCAGGAATAAAACTCTCCCTTGGAGAAGGGTTGTGAAAGAAGTTATAATTATCTATTTGATCTCCCTTTGAGCAACTCAAAAAACAGTATGTAGAACCATATTACATATATGGGGCCCATTATCATTACATCTCAAAATACAAAGAGGTATTGGACCATTTGTTTTGGAGAGACATTTTCCTTCCTGATAAACAGCAAAGGGAAAAGAATATGGCTCCCATAAAATATGAACCTTTTGTAATCACTAATAAACAAACAATTTAGAATCATGTGATCAGAGTATTAGAATGATTACACAAATATAATCACACACCTCAGAGTTACATATATTCAATATTTCATTCTTTTTTTTCTCCTTGTGCCCTTCTGAAATGTCCAGTTAGTGACTAGGATAATCAGACATTCACAGTCAATAACACAAACAAGATCAAGAGAAAAGTTTGGTTCTAATGAATTACCTATCACCCACAAAAGAGTTGTCTGTCAATGCTATCTGATTTTTTAATTTTTTATTCTATGTTTTGTAAGGTAATATCATGAATTCTTTTGTTGGTTGTCATGGTAATGGTTATGAAAAATATGATTCTCTGGAAAGGGACAAAGTTTCCTCTAAAAAGAAAGGTGCCAAGGGAGTCTTGTAATGCTGAGTCTTATGATCATTCTGAGTATTAAAAGAAAGTGAGGCAATAATGTAGGGGAAATGTACACCTTCATTACCCTTGTCTCTTAGAATCCCAAGTTTTCTTCAAGACTCAGCTCAAGCACTCCATGATATATTTTCTGTATCCTCTTACATGCTAATGGCTTTTCCATCAATTAATTGTATTTACTTTGTATATAATTTACATGTATTAATTTTGTACATACTTTTATGTATGCATATTCTTTGCTTCTATGGAATGTAAACATTTTGAGGGTAGGGACTATTGGTTTATGATTTGTTTGTTTTATTGGTTTATATCTCTAGTCCACAGTACTGGGTATCCAATTTGTATCTCCAGCTCATGGCTCATTTAAGGTACTTAAATGTTAAAAATAAATGTTTGGGGGCAGCTAGGTGGCACAATGGATAGAGCATCAGCCCTGAAGTCAGGAGGATGTGAGTTCAAATCTGTTCTCAGGCACTTAACACTTCCTAGCACTGTGATCCCTTGGCAAGTCATTTAATCCCAATTGCCTCAGCAAAACAAAACAAAACCTTAAAACAAAAATAAATAAATAAATAAATGTTTGTTGATTGACTGAAAGAATTTTTGAATGAAGACTTGTATCAGAGACCTGGTTGGGTTATTAACTAACTGTAAGAACTTGGTAAAGTAATTTTATCTCTATAACCCTCATTTTCTCTAAATCCAAAATGGTGAGGTTTGATTTTATGCTCTCCAAGGCTTATTATAGCTCTAAAATTCTATGTTGCTTTTTGTGAAGAAAGTAAAGATAGCACATTGGATGCTGAGATTTTTATAGGAATATCCATGATCATTATAGCTGCTTTTTAATGTCAAAAGATGCAGGTGATATTGTTACTGATAATGTTCAAAGTTTGAAGGTTCTATATATACTCTATATAACTGACTTTTTGCTTACATAGATTAAAGTCTTTCATGAAGTTTTATTCATCCTCATAGTTACAACCAAAAGGACCAACACCCCTACACATATTTATTTAAAGAGTTTTAGAAAGTCCTATGATAATTTGACAGGTACCAGTAAATAATAGGAGATGGAAATGGCAAACCATGCCAGTATCTTTGTAAGTACCAAATAAGATCATGAAGAGTCAAACAATGACAGCAATACATTAATACTAGAGATGTAGAAGTAGAGGACCAAGGATTGAGGGAGGTAGTGTGATATAGGGCAAGGAGTCAAAAAAATGTGCTGTGTTTGCCGTCATAGGTCCTAGGTTTGTATACCAGCTTTTCTATGATCAACCTGTATGATCAACAGCTTCCCTGAGCCTCAGTTTTCTCATTCATAAATGAAGGAGTTGAACTAGATGAGCTTGTAATACCTTTTGTGTTTTACCAGACTTTGAAAGTCTGGTGAAAGTTATGTGTCACTTCTCAGGAAAAAAAAATTATTTCAGATATATAAAATGTAGAAGATTTTAGTGGAAACCAGTTATAGTGAAAGGTAATTATATATGTGTATATGTATATATATATTAAAAAAAAAACTTCAACAACTTCAGATAAAAACTTCTTTTACAGTTTTAAATTTACAATTCTAAATCACTGGTTTGATGACCAGTGATTCTAACAATGTCTTGAACAAGAATGAATTTCTTGGTTGTTATATAACTTTGCCTCTATGTTTTTCAGTTTTCTTATTGGTGAAATATAGGGGTTGGGCTAGATCCTTTGGGTCCCTTCCAGCTTTGATGACATGCCTATAATTCTAAGGTGTGTTTTAAGATTTATTTAAAATTTTAGCTGTTTATGGCTTCTATTTCTTTTTAGACCCTCTTATTCTCTTTGGGCTTGGAATCTCAGTCCTTGGACTGATACTAATAATAAATAATGTGTAGCATTTACTATGTGCCAGGTACTGTACTATGTGTTTTACAAATGTTATCTAATTTGATGCTCACAACTACCGAATTTTTATAACAACATTAAAAGACTTCTGCAAATTTTCTTGTCCTGATTGAGCTGCAAAATGCCAACATCTGGATCTAAAGTAGCTTTTACAATGTCAGAAGTATTTAGTGAACCTTGAAGGATTCATTGAGACAGCTGTAGCCTCTGCAACCTTCTTGGTTTTGGCAATGTGGCATATATGGCCATTAAGTCATTGCATATTCATGTGTCCCTAGTGTTTCAAGACATACCAAGGTCCTAAGATACAAATTTTCTTTCAGTGTTTATCCACTCCTGCTGATAGCCGACGCTGCTGTCCAGTTCTGAGAAAGTGTTGACTCTAAATAGAACTGACTTTATGTTCAACTAAGTTAGGTCTCTACCTGAAAAGAGACCATGTGAAGAATGAGAGAAAGCAAGAACAAGTAAGTATTTCATTATATCCCAAACACTGTACTAAATGCTTACAAATATTGTCTCATCTGATCTTCACAATAACTCTCAGAGATAGGGGCTCTTAAATATCTCTATTTTATAATTGAGGTGCGTGAGGCAAATATATATATATATATCTTGCCCAAGGTCTCATAACTAGTAAGTGTTTTAGACTAGTTTTGAATTTAAATACTCAGGAGAGTCCCTAGCTCTGGTAGAAACATGCAAAGTAACACTAAAAGGATAGGCTTTCTCTACTTCTGAGGCTAACTTGTGTCTCTTTGAAAAGATACCTTGTTTCTTTGCCTTATTGCCTGTATTTTGTTTTAAATGAAAGAGATTAATTTACAAGCTCTGAGCTTAAGAGTTTTGAAAGTTAGGCTCAGCACTATATCCACTGTGCCACCTAGCTGCCATGTATATACAGTATAAATGAAGTGGGCCACTATACCTGGACCTATCAAGATTAGCTCTAATTTTGAGAGCTTTGAAAAATTCATCAATAAACAAATAAACAAGCACCCAACAACCAAGAGAATTGGGAGATGTAATGGTGTAGTGGAAGGAATGTTGAACTTGGAATTAATAAGACCTGGGTTAGAATTCCAAGTTTTTCCTTTATTACTCTTCCACCGACCCCTTACCAACCATATAATTTTGAGTATGTTATTTTATTTTTTAGTGACTACATTTACTGATATGTAAAAGGAGAGTATTGGACTCAATGATCTATAGGATCAGTGATATTTGATTCTATGGTCTCTTATTTATTTATTTATTTATTTTTGCCCTTAATTGGAGTTTCCTTTGGAAATGTGCAGAATATAGCTTCAATATAGCTTGTCTACATCTCCATGTTTAAGATAAAAGAATCTCTCGCTCTGATGGAAGCACTCAGTATAACACTACAAGGATGGGCTCTTTCTTCCTCTAAGACCAACATTTGTCCTTATGAAAAGACACCTTGTTTCTTTGCCTTAGTGTGTGTTCTTTGTTTTAAATGAAGGAGATTGATTTGGAGGCTCTGACCCTGAGAGTTTTGGGGATTGTCTCCATTGTACCAAAAGTCTCCAGGATTTTGGGAATTGAAACCCCATATTTGGTTTTGCAGGCAGCTCAGCACTAATGGCCAGAGGCATGAGGACCTTAGGGACTAAGCATTAGCTCAGTTGGGAACTCATAAGGCAGTGAGTCAGCATTTGGACATGACTTGGGCCCAACTTTGGTGGGACCAAAATTATGTAGAAACTGTGCTAAGAATGATCCCACTCTACCCAGACACTAGGACAATGTGTCCCTGTATAAGGAGAAAATGTCTGTACTTTTTTCTTACTATATCTTTGAAGTATATATTCCTTTGTAAAAGCTAATTAATGTTTAGTAGCCAAATGGAACCAGGGAGCTAATATCTGATAGCTGTTAGTGATGAGAACATAATCAGTGAGGGCTTGAGCTGATGACAATAGAGAAGAGAAGAAGTGCCTTGTGGCACTAGTAGAACCTGTGAGGAAATATAGTAGTATGGCCCTGAGATATGAGTAAGGGCAGAGGATATTCAGTATATATAGATATAAATATAGACATATCTATATTTATATCTATATATCCATTTATCATGGAGCATTTTTTTTCCTATTCCAGGCTCTTTCCTTCCATTGATCTGCCTCATAATTCCACTCAATTTTGCAACATCACCTCTGTACTGACAATTTCATATATCTCTTTAATGTTAAATTAGTGAAGAATGCCCTGTGTACTTTGGGGGAATATTTTCTTTTTTCTTTTTCCTCTATCCATTCCTAGCTCTTCTGGAAAATTTTCCATCACTGAATTGGAAAACTGTGAAGCTGAAATTTATTGTTGAAGCTGCTCCATCACATATATAAACCTTTGTCCTTTTTCCTGAACCTAAGGTCCTGTCCTCTGTTCCAATCTTCTCATGAGTCAGGCAATTTTTGGTGAAGGATTAATTGGCCTCAAGAGGCTCTCTGATTTCATAAGGTTTGGGATCTCTTGATATGGAAATAAAGCCCTCTACCAGCCATGTAGTTCAGTTTAAACTAATCTAATAAATCCTAGTGAGTTGCCCGAGGCCATAAGGATTAAGTAATTTGTCCAGTATCACAAGACCAGTAAGAATCCAAAAGGGATTTTAGCTCAGGTCTTCTTAAATCCTAGCATAGTACTCTATCCACTATATCCTTATATGTGAAATATAACAAATACATTTATCTCATATTATATTGTATTGCACTCTTTCCAATCTATACCAACCTGCTTACCTACAATAAAATAAAAATGCAAATAGAAAAAATATAATTTATCACCTCATATATAGAATAATATCAGTAGGCCCAAGAAATAAGATTTAGAAACAAAGTTTAGATAAACTATATGGACTGATTAATTCAACATGCATTTATTAATTCTCTCTTATTTTCAGAACCTTTCCTAGGCATTAGAGAAAACACAGTTCTTGTTACCAGAGAACAGTAAGGGTAAGACAAACATAGGGAACTTTAATATACAATATTTTTAGATCAATTAGATGGATATAAGAGTTAAGTGAGATGTGAAAGGAAGATTATTACTGACAGGAGAAGTCAGAATATTTCATGTAGGAGGTGACATTTGAAATATGCTTTAAAGGTTAGGTGGGAATTTAGCTGGTTAAGGAGAACAGATAGAAGATGATACAGACAAGGATAGAATGGTGAGAAAGTTTGAGACATGTTTGGGGAAGACAATTGTTCAGGGAAGACAGAATTATTCAGTTTGACTGAAATATTGAATTAGTAGAGAAGAGCAATATGAGTTGAGTTTGGAAAGTTATTCATGGTGCTAGATTTTTGAGGACTTTGTATGTTAGGCAAAGTAGTCTGAAATTACTATTAAATATGCAAGTATTATTAGCCTAAACAAAAGAGAGCAAGTGGAAATTCTTAAAAAAGAAAAGAAAAGAAAAGGAGTTTCATGATTAGGTTGATGGATAAAGAAGGTACAACTGCATGTATGTGAAGAATGGATATATAAAATAATTCATATTTAATAACTACTATATGAGGCAGGGGTTAGCTTTTTCTTGGCCCTTCAATTCTGAGCTATTTTATATCAAGGTGCCCATTTAGTCCATAGTCTTGTTTTGCAAGTAAACCATCTTGTTTTTCTTTTATACTGATTTCTCCCATTAGGCATCAATAGTTTTACGTACTCCTGGATTTCTATGAATATTCTGAACTTAATCTTAAAACTCAGCAAAGGATATACTGCTAAAGTGAATATCTAACAATATTCTATTTTCTCTGTCACTATCTAAGGGTTTTCATAGCCCATTGCTTATGAAAGCAGAAGGTTTGTGGATTTTTTTTTTTAATAAAGCAGTACCTGAAAAATATCCCATTGAATACAAAGCAATAGAACATGGCTATCAAATTTTGCTTTTAGACCTAGGATCTCCTAGTACTTATTAGCTCTGTGATCTTGGACAGATCCCTCAAATTCTTTAGATTCAGTTCCTTTATCTGTTAAATGAATCAAAGATTCAGAAGGGAAAGACCTTTCTAGTTTACAATATGCCAGCTGCCTTACATATGATATATCTATATGCAATTATCATAGGAAGGTGTCATTGCAAAAAGTTCTGGTCAAAAAACCCAGAAGAAGATGCAATCAGGAAAACAAACATACAAAACAATGAACAAATGTATATTTCTAGATTTTTTTCTAATCTGTAATAGGAGAGAATTACACTACTTTGGGTATCAGCCATATAACTAGTTTTGAATACCAATTCAGATACTTACTAGCAAGCAAGTTAATATTTATGATTCTCAGTCTTCTCCATAAAATGGTAATGCCCTAATGATGTTAGAAAAAATGTTGAGTGGAAACTTAGATGATGCATATAGAATCTAATTTATAATCTAAAAAAGTAAATTTATATAAAATTTCAAATATATGTACTTTTATTGATGTGGATATTACCTTCATAAATATAAATCTCAAGAACTACTATGGCTTTATAGATTCTTTTTAAGAGTTGTTCTAATTGAAAATTTTGTTATACTGTGCCACTCTACTGATGAGTCTCTAATAACAAAAGAATACTCCATCCTTAAGCCCATATACCAAGGCTTTTCTAGCTTGGTAATATCTTCCAGGCTTTTTTCTTCATTGAAAATTGAAAACCCATTTCCATGTTGCATGAAAGTATAATAACAGGATTTTTGTTACTTGTCTTGACCTGTAATTTTACTGGCAAAAAGAACTCTAAATGAAGTAGACCACTGTTTTAATATTTATGATCTAAAAGTGTTGCATTCTTTCCAGATGTTGGTAGATGACAAAGTGATTATTAAGAGACTAAGACTGAAACCCCTAATAATGATCTCTTAGGAGTAGTGGTCTGAGGCACAGGACTGAAGGTCTGCATCCTAGCAGTAGTTTTGCCATTAACTCACTCAGGAATTACTTTTTCTTGGCCTCACTATGTATGGAGTTTTCAAGTAAGACTATATCACCCTTAATATGATAGCTTTCCAAGGCCTTTTAAGGTATCTACTTTCACCCAGTTCTCACTTGTGGTTCCAAGAAGCTGTAGCATGTGCAGTGGCCCCACTGTAGTAAAACCATTTTGGCAGATGGCATAAACCTAGGTTGAGGGTAACCAAGTTCATATAAACAAAATCTTTTTGGTGTCCTCAATGATTTTTTAACCATGTAAAGAGTTAGTTCTGATATGAACTGGTTTGAGAACGACTGGTGTAGAGTATAGAGGGCTAGTCTTTTTAGTAACACTTTGACACTTTCTATCTGACACACACTGACTATTTGTCACTGACCCTCGAATGGTTCTGGTAGCTAAGACTATAAATTATAGATGAATTGCTAATACAAAATGGTAGAGAGAATTTCTATACCACAAGTTTCTGATTTTTGGCTAAAGTATTTACTTTATCCAAGAAAAATGAGTTAATCCCATTACCTCTAGGGGCAATGTAATATAAGGGGTGTGTGCTCCCAGATGCAGACCAGGAAGGGAACTTAGTAGCCATTTAATACAATCTCCTCCTTACACATAGGAAGCCAAAAGGATTAAATGATTTGCCCATAGCTAGTAAATAATAAAATTGGGAATCAAATTAATATCTTCCAATTTTTTCTGACTTCTAAACAAGAGCTCATTCTACTATACCAGTTGCCTCTAGCACTTATTTTATCCTAGTTGGATGCTAATACCAGCTCTGCCTCTAGCTATATAACTTCAAGCTGTTTGCTTTATCTCCTTCCTAGGTAACAGACTACTAACCTTTAAAATGAGGAATATGACCTAGTTGGTTTCTTAGATTCCTTTGAACACTAAAATTTTATGAGTTCAATTCCTTTGTCGTGGTTCTGCAAATAGAAACAGAATCTTTATACATCACTATAGTCATCATCATTGTTACTGCCTTTATTGGAAGTAATGATCAAATAATACATGGTCAGAATAAATAGTAACCTGTTTATCCTATGGCAAAATATTAATATTTAGAAACTTTAAGAAGTGCTAAAGGATAATAAAACGAGGCCTTTTTTTTTCTAGTTCAATTACATTTAAGAAGTGTAAAAATCCTACTATATGTAAGGTACTCAAGATATAAAGATAATTTTTTAAAAGTCTTTTTCCCTAACTACTTTATATTCTATTGAGAAGGAAGGTGGGTTACATGTATGCTGGTAAACGTAGTAGAAGGGTGAGAATAAAGGAAAAAAGATAGAAATTGAAAGATGCTAGGAAATTGGAGGAAGGATAAAGTTCCAAAAACTGTGGGCTTCACAAAGTATAGGACATCTAAGCTAAACCTGGAAGGAAGATACAGATGAGAAGATGGAGACTGTCAGAAGAATATCCCAGATATAGGAGACTGTCTATACAAATACAAAAGTAGGAGATGATTTGTTTAGTTTAGAGAATACCACATGTTTGTTAGGACACACACTATATAAATGTGAATGATGTGAAATAAGGTTGAAAAAGTGAGTTGGAACCAGTTTTATAGAGCCTGTAATGCTAAGGAGATTTTATATTATGTTTGGCACAAGAGAAGAAATCATTGAAATATTTTTATTTTTAAATTATTTTCATTAATTTAGGATCATATGATTTATTTTCTTCTAAAAAAAATCTAAACTTGGCGAATCATCAAATAAGAGTTTCCATATACATGGTAGATAAGAAAAAGATTGCACATGAAACTGTAAATTTCTTCTATACAGTTTACTTTAAAAAAAAAAAGTATGTAAAAATTCAGCATGTAACTTTCAAAGTTATTCTGCTTGCTGTGATTCCTTTTGGCTTTAGGAATATTACTTTGGCACCTGAGTGAAAGTTAGATTACAGAGGGGGAAGCAAAAAAGAAGGAAGTTCAATTGACAGGATAATGTTTGACCTAGAATGGTGGGCATAGAAGTGGAAGAAACAGAGGTGACATAGGAGAATGGGAATTAGAATTGACAGGACCTACAACCAGTTTTATGTGGAAAGTGACAAGGCAAGTATAAGTACAAAATTGTGAAGGGAGGTGCCTGGGGAAATGGGAGTACCTTTGATAGGAAAAAAAAAATACAGTTAAGTAGTGTCATAGGATTTAGAGAAAAATATCAGTTTTGTAAAAGTCAAGGTTGAGGTGCCAATGGAATACCCAGAAAGGTGAGAATAATTAGAAGTCAGTAGAAAGAATAGGGTTCGATATATTGACTTTAAAAGATTTTTAATAAATTATAATTGAATCTGTGGCACTAATGCAGAGAGGAGAAAGAGAGAAGAACAAATGCATCTGGACAGAGTTTTAGAGGATTTTCACACTTAACAGTGATGGTAATTCAAAATTAGAGAACAAGAGAATTTAAAAGTTGATAAAAACATTAAAAACAATTTATACTAGGATACATCTATAAAATGATGTTAAACTGCATATAAAAGGAATCTCCCCTATAATATATCCAAACAAACTTCTGTTTAATGACATCAAAAAAGGTGGTGCCCACTATTTTTCAAGGCAGTCCTTTATAGTCCATTTAATCAAAGATAGGGAACCAAAGGAGAAAAAATAAAAGAAAACAATACTATGAGAACTGAGAAAAGAGAAATAATCATCTGTTTCAAAAGGCACAAAAGAGCTCAAAGTAATTCAAAACTGAGATAAGGCCACCAGATTTTCAGTGAAATCATTGTAAACTTTGAGGGGAAAGTTTCAGTATTTAATGATGTGGTCAGAATTAAGATCGCAAAGGGTTGAAAAAACCCAAACTTTTATCATCTTCTATTAGAGTCCTCCTCCTTTCAAACCTCATTTTGCCATGAGGGTGGCATATAATCAGTTACTTATTCATTTAGTTTATCCTCCTTATCCAGTCAGCTCCTAAATTTTGTTGTTTCTATCTCCATAATATCTTTTCTATATATCTCTATCTCTCCATTAATAAAACCATTGCTCTAATTGAGATTTTTAACCATCTTTTCAGATCTATTGCAATGTTCTTCTATTTGATCTCCCTGCCTTATCTTCCTGATCCAATCTATTTCCATAAAACCAACAACTATTTTCCTAAAGTGTAAGTCTGATCATAATATTTTTTCATACAGACTCTAGTGGTCTTTTATCACCTCTGGGATAAAATATAAATTCATCTATATGTCCTTTAAAGTTTTTCACAACTTCACCCTTTCTATGTTTTGAATGTTCTTACTATATTACTCTCATTCCCATTCTCTGTGATCTATGTTCTGTTCATGTGACATGAACATCTTCTCATCTTTGCATTTGTTGTACTTGGAGAAGAGAATTAGGCTGACTACTTTGTGCAATTCTGCCTCACTCAAATCTAACTCACATATAAATCAAGATATCATGCTTATGATGCCATTGGTCCTCTTTGAAAACAAATGATGAACAATTTGGAATGTACTCCTTTTTCATCTCTACCTCTTGGAATCCCTGGTTTCCTTCAAAATTCAATTTGAGTGTCACTTTCTGTGTTGCTTTTCCTGATCCGCATAGCTTCTAATGCCTTCTCTCCCAAACTACTTTGTTTTCATTATGTATATCCACTTTATATGTATGTGCTGTCTCTCCTGATAGAATGTAATCTCCTTGAGAGTAGGAACTGTTTCACTTTTGCCTTTGAATTTTCAGAGCCTAGAAGAGTAAAGCATTTAACAAATACAAGTTGATTAATTAATATAGGCCTGTTATCCCAGTAATGTTACCCAGTTATTAGAAAGTTGGTCTAGGAGCCAGGAAAATCTAGTCGTAAGTCTTGACTAACATATATTGGATGAATGTCTCCAGGGAAGTTATTTACCTTCTTAGTGTTTAGGGTAAGTTTCTAAGACTATGAGTTGCAGAGAAAGTATTGCCCTTCATTGACTGGTAGAGATGAAATCATAGGTCCAGTGTCTATCTAAAAACTACCGTACTACTCAAATTCAGTGGCTTGTCATTAAAGGGTCAGCTTCTAGATGACAATTTTTTTTCAGTCCCAACAACTTAATAAAGGGTTACTTCAATAAGGCACTGGAGTTGTAATCTGCACTAATGAAGGGAAATCACAGATCCTTAAAGCATGCTTGAAGTTTGGCTTCTTTAGTAAACACCTACTGTATGAAGTGAATATGGTCTAGATGATTCTCTTTCTTTTATTCTGGGAGTTCAAAGTTTAATTTATTTCTTAAGAGTAGTCTGTAATAATGACTGACATTATAAGAAATTCCTTAACTCTAATTTCTGATATTGTGTAACCACTATGGCCAGGTTTGCACCCTACATAAATATACCCTGAGACCATTGTCTAGCTCCAGTTAAGCAATTAAAATGTATGAGTAATACTGAAACATCCTAGGACTGATGGGGGCAGTTACTTCCTGTTCTATCCTAGAGGGAAACAAAGTAATTATTCACCAGAAATAAAACCAACAGGAAAATGTGAGCAATATTATCTTCCTGGAACTGCAGAGAGCAGTGAAGGAAATATTAGGCAGCTATGAAGTACATAATTATATTCAAGAAGTTAGGAGAAGACTTCCTGAATGAGGATTTCCTGCAGCTTTCCTTCTTACTACTGGTGGAAATAGGGTTGCAAACTTAAACATAGGAAGAATTTCCTCGTTTCTAGTATAAAGAGGTAATCAAGATTTTGAGGCAACTAGAATACCAGACCCAGAATCAGGAAAACCTGAGTTCAAAGCTAGCCTCTAAACCTGGGCTCTTAACTATATTTGTAAAATAATCTAGAGAAGAAAATGGAAAAAAAAATTCCAATATCTTTGCCAAGAAAACCCCAAATGGGGTCACAGAGTTGGACATCACTAAAACAAATGAACAACACCAATCAAAATTTCTACTACCATTTCCCTCTTATCACCAACTACTTAGTTTAGGCATTTCCCATGGAAATAAAAACATGCTGATCCTTCTTGGTTACATTTATCTTCTGTCTGGGTGTGTTTTCCAAGAAATTAAATGTGTACCTTGGCCTTTTCTGGTGGTCTTTTGAGTATGCACTTATGTAACACATGTACCCTAGTCTCTTTGCTATGTAAACATCAGAATCCTGGTTTCACTGATAGAGGTATAGTAATAAAGATGATTGTCTATTAGGAAAAGCTATAGTCTATGCAGATTTTATGCTGTCAGCCTCTCTTCCCTTTTGTCAAGCTTGGTATGACTCTTCCAGTTCTTCCTCAAAGGAGGGTCTGAGTCAGTTAAGGGGAAGGTATCTTACTACCCTGTCTATCTTGAAAGCTATGGTGACTGCTAGCACATTGCAGAAAGTGTATCTGTTGCTTACATAAGTCCAGGAGTACATATTAAGACTATCTGTTGCTTTGTGTTTCTATATTGAGCACAAGTTATATTCAAGAAGTTGAGGGAAGACATCCACCTACTCCCTGATACCAACTCCAAATCAAACTGTCTCCATTTTGACAATTATTCCGCTGCCCCACAAACCTTCCTTCTGTACCACCTTGGACTTGGCCAGGAACTAGACTTGTATCTCACTTTGTGACCACCAGGATTAAATCTTCCTTTTCTGAGTAGAGTTCTTCCCCTTTCTAAGTGCCCTTTAAGTGGTGTTTTTTTTTTTTTTTTTCCCATTTGAACGTAAGCTATTGAGAGCAGGAACAATCTTACTTATATTCTCACCACTTAGCATAGTGCTTGGCACATAAGTACTTCATTAATATTCTTTCCCTGTCCTTCTCTCCTATACTCTCTGAAATGGTTGCTCTTAGGGCTTTATGGAAACTTTATGAGTTTAAGCATTTTAATGCTTTCCAGTCCCAGTTCGGGTTGCTTAGCAGGAGATGATGCCTGCAACAACTTCTTGAATGAGAAGAGGACCACTTCTAGTTGGAGAGAATGAATGAAAGGCCTAAGAAAACTGAAGCCAAGTTCTGGTTTACCAGAAGATAAGAGACCTTGAATGAGTTATTTCTCAGATAGTTCAGTTCTGAGGAGAAAGTGGAATGCCTATTTAGCAGTCTCACAAAGTGTTTCATGTTTTACAACCTACAAAAGGCATTTCTTGAGCCCCAGATAATTAGTGTTCTTTACCTCAAATCCTGAAATTATTTTGCATTTACTTATTACATATCATTGTATACTTAAGATGTATATATGTAGTTTCTGCTAAGGATCACAGAATGATAGTATTATAGGACAAGAACTGGGAAACTTCAAAAGCTCTCTTGTCCAAACTTCCACATTTTATAGATAAGGAAACCGAGGTCAAGGCAGGTTATATGATACCCAAAGACACATAGGTTGTAGGTATCAGAAGCAGGATTATCCCCAGGTTCTGTAGAAGGGATTGCTTCTTTCTTGTTTTTTAACAATTAGTGATTGTCAATTGTTCTACTTTCATATAGTAGGTACTCAACAAATAACATCACAGATTTAGCACTGGAAAATACCTAAAAGATAATTTGGTCCAATCTTCTCATTCTATAGTTGAAGAAACTGAGGCCCAAAGTGGGGAAGTATCTTTTTTTGAGTCCCACAATAAGCAATAGAATCACAATTTACATCCATATCTTCTAATACCAAATCCCATGCTTTGTGTACTGTACCATACTGCTTGTCCTTGCTCAATCAATTGAATTAATTTAAATTACACAGTGATGTTATTTTTTTTAAAAAGAAAATGTAGAACATTAGTAAAACATTGATCTACAAATTGCTTTTTTTTTTGAAAATGTGTTTGCTCAAAGCTAGTGAGTTTATTTCCTTCCTGATGTATCTTTGGTGAGGTAACACTTCTGCTTTGCTGATTAATCAATGACTTACCTAGTTTATGGAGGGGCAAGATTGAAACCTCAGTGTCTTACTTCAATATCAAGTTCATGTTTCTACTTTTTTATTGTTTCCATCTAATCAATTATGCTTTTGAAAATGTGTAATCATTTCCATCTTTTTTTCCTCACCCCTCTTCTCTGATACTGACAATAAATAGACCTATAAACTCTTCTTGAGTCAGGTCCTAGAGATGACATCCAGCAATTAAATTAATTCAGGGTTTTTTCCACGATTAGTCTAAACATTCCTAAACTTCCTCCTATTTGGGAGGATGAAAACATGAGTCAGCCCCATAGCCTATCAGAGAGATCAGGGAGGTGAAGCGTGTGCTTTCCCTTCATCTTTGGAAATGTCTCACCCTCAACTTTTATAGTCATACCAAAATTATACCTTTATCTAAGGAGGAGACACCTTGCCCTGACTCTGACTCCCTGAGTCAAGGGTGGAAGCAAAAATTTTCAGATTAGGTGACCTAGATTATTAGAAATAGTGTCCTCAAATTCATCCAGTAGAATTTTACCTAACATATTACCACATTGATAGTACTCTATTCTACCTTTGAGCTGTTTCTATAGGAAAATGCATTGCAAACCTTAAAACTCTGTAGACATCAGAGTTTTATTGATATTTGAACTACAAGGGAGGGACCAGAGAAATCCTCAATTTATAATAGAAGAAACTGAGACTCAGAAAGAAGTGACAAACTCAAGGTAACACAGATAATGGATTTGTGATTCAAACCTAGACTTATGAATTCAACATCACATCTCTTTTCTGCTATGACATATGACATCAGAATCATTATCTAAGAAATTTAAAATATTTTACAAACATTAATCAGTAGTTCTCAATTATTTTACCTAGAAGATATTATCCTTAAAAATGAAATTGGTGATTTAGAAAAAATAGCTTTTTAAGCAAAAAGAAAAATTATGATTACAACATCAGAAATGTGGAATTCCCACACTTTAAAAAAGTCACAAGATCATGATATTTTTATGTCTTTATGTGGTGAGCCTCATTATAATTAAGCCTTTGAACAAAATTAAATATATATACATATGTGCATACATGTATATACATATATACATATGTGTGTGTATATATATATATATATATATATATATAATAGTTAAGAAGTCTTGTAATAGTGATTCAAAATTAGTAGACGTGCAAATTGTGCATGTTTATACTTCTTTTATTGGCTTTAGTAAAGACCTTGATTGGAGATATAAATAGAGTAATATGTTGATTGAGCCTAGATCCCTGAAGTAAAGTATGATAGTTATGTTGTGGGGAACCCTGAAACTGTCCTGACTCCTTGAACCCTGCCTCTGTGAAAGACCTATCCAGGAAATCAAGATAAAGTGGTTTCATCCTGTTATCTTGGTGGGACTAGTTGAGTCCAGGACCACTCCTACTTAGCCCACACTGGAGATCTAGATTTCTATTGACCTCTATTGAGCTGAAAATTGGCTCTACTACTCCCAGTAAGCTTTTCCATTCTACTGGAAATCTAGGCCTGGAGGCAGTAATCTCATTCAATTGAAACTTCTATTCAATTCAAAGATTTTAGTCTGCTTTTAATTCAAACTACTGCCAACCCTTAGCAAAAGTTTCAAATTATAAAAAGGGGCAACTTGGGACACTTCTTTGCAGAGGCCCAAAGCAGGAATCATGCCAGGCCAAAGGATCTCCCTTGGCATATCTTCCTGTGAGGACCTTCTGCCCACTGAGAAGGCATTCTCTTCTCAGTGTCAGCCGCTCTTTATCTTTCTCACCTACTTCCCTAACAGGACTACATCCCTCTTAACCTCTCTGTCAAGATTTCTCTGCTAGGAGATTTCTCTGCTAGGAACTTAATCTTGTCACTGAAAATTCAGTCTTCCTTGCAAAGACTGACTTCTCAGTTCCAACAGTAAACTTGTTTTGTCAGTAACTTTTTGGGTTTGTAAATTCTTTTATGAAGGACCTGCAACTGACCAGAAGGGGTCCCCACAACTCTCTCCCCTGCACCAAACCTCATCAGTTACAAAATTTAAATTTGTGACAATCAAAAAAACATTTTTTGTGGGCATGAAGAACAATAATCAAGGCAAGATCTACTTAGAACAAAGACATGGCTGATCTAAATAAAAGAAGTATAAATGATAATTAGTATGACTAAAAATATTCTTTGCATATTAATTTTTCTTAATATTTTTATTTTCATCTTAATTGAATGATGTTATTAATCTATAACTGATTCATGTAAGCCAAATCAAACATATCCAAGTAAACAAGATGGAAGTAAAATAAATAAAAATGAAAAGATGTTAATCTTTCAAGGATTTTTCAGCTTGAGAGTCAGCATGTGTTTCATGGATGGAAAGCCTGTTCCAGTACTCAGAAGACCTGGGTTCAAATTCTTTTGACACATAGAGGTTCTATAGCTCTGGGCAAGTCACTTACATTCTTTGTGTTCTGGACATTTCTCCAAGCCCATTAGTTTCAGAGAAGGTGCTGTTCTTCATTGATTTAAGGTCTTTTCTCATGTTGGAGTTTCTTGGACCAATGAAATCATAGGTCTAGGTTCTACCCTTTCTCAGTATGAGGTTAATTATATTCCCCTGAACATTGTGAACTTTTAATTCTAAACTAAGGAAAGACAAATGTTCAAAATAAGATAATTTTATAAATGAGACCCTAAGATTTGGCTTTTTTTCAGATTTGGAGGCTTGGTGAGGACATGGCAAAAAGCCTAGCCCCTTCATGTGGCTTTTGGTGGAGATTTGCTACTTAACCTTAGGAGAAGAAAAAAGTAAAGGAAGTAAAAAGGAACTCTCACAAGCCAGGACAGGCCAGTACATGGAAGGGACAAGGAAGAAAAGGTTTGCATCTGGTTAAACTCTGGGAGCTGACTCTGAGGAACACTCCCATGTGGGTAAACAAGAGTCCTCAGGCTAGGATGAATCAGACTGATCTTATCAGTACCTCTGTTGAGGGGTGAGAAATGAGGAGTGAGAGATACTCTAATAGCAATGGGGTTCCAGGCAGGTGTTGTAGGTCTTTGCAAAAGAATTCACAGTTCCCAATCTGCAAGCAAGGTTTTTGGCAAAAAATATGTTTATTTTCACTGAAAAATTACTCAGTGGCCAGTTCTTGATAGGAATTAGCTAAAGTTTGGGTACTGAATCTTGACTTTTATCCAGCCTTCTGTGGTTTAGGGCTAGGAAGTGATTTAGGGGCTAATTTTCAAATTCAAATGATTATTTCCCAGACAAAAGTGATTCCAAGATGAATTGGAGGTAGGAGATTCCCATGGGAACCAGGTAGGTGAATGTGGATCATTTTGAGGAATTTCCCCAGACCAGGTAGCCCACCCTTCACAAAAATCAGGGGACACAGTTCTATTTCATCACCTTACCACCATGTTCTTCTTTATAATCCATATCTGAGAAATAAGACTTCAATGTCCACCAATGTAAACCTGGGATGTGCTAACAACATATCTAGGCAATGAAGGGAATACACAGTTTTCTTTTTGGTAATAGAATGACATTTTTGAAATACAAAAAGTCAAAATTTGGTAGGAAACAGCTTAGTATAAAGTTCCTTTTTTCAAATTTATCAGATCAAAACTGATCTCCTAAGAAATTTTTTTTTTGATGTGGCAGATATTGAAAAGTGGGGTGAGATGCAGGCAATGTTCTACAGAATTAAAGAATTTTAGAGAATAAAAGAATCTTACATATGATTGAATCTAGGCCATTAATTGGCTATGATGCTTAATAGTTCTGTATTTGAAAGTAGAACAATGGAGAAGTATGGAACTTAGTGTTATGATTACCTGAGTTTGAATTCTGACTATGCTGCTTTTGAGCTCTATAATTTTAGGAATCTCTCAGCAGTTGAGATCTCAAAGTATACTGGACTGCATAGGAGATTTTCTTTTATTGGATGGCTTCAATAACTGGAATGACCACTTTGGGGGTGTATTGTTTTTAATTCCTTATTGAACTAAATGGTCACCAAGATATTTTCTAACTGTGAATTTCAGTGATTTTATAATTCTGATTTTGATTCATGATTTTTGATTCATGCTACCTATTCCTGGCTACTTTTATGTCTAATCCTTGCATTTTATTTTTTATGTTTCCACTCTGACAAGTAATAGAGACAGAATATTGGGCAGGTAAAACTTCATAGGAAAGTGGCTAATTATCTTATTAGCTTTTGTATGACTATACTGAGAATTATGCTATCAACCTATTTTTCAGTAAATTATAATTTACTGTATATAAAACCATATTAATCAAATCTATATTTTAATAATTAAGAGTATATGAAAGTAGTCTAAGGAAGTTAATGTGTTATTTGAATAAAAAATGCTTTCTGAATGAAAATCAGGAATAGGTCTAAACTGAAGCAGTAATTATTATCTTTATCACCTCAAGTTCTTTGCATAAAGAAACAATATCTAGAAAAACATTTCTATTTCAACAGCTTTTTTTAACTTAAATTTTCTCAGACTATATAGCATGGGTCTATCACTATGTAGTTTGTAAAAATGGGAAAATACTGTTTTAGTTTTGTAATATATTGAAATTTATTTTAAATTAAAAAAAAATCTTATCTTGAAATAAAACCCTATTGTTGTAGTCCAAGATTGTTCCAAAGCAAAAATGTGACATCAAGATAGTTTGTGCTTGATGTTCTTATAGCCCTTCAACTGCTCCTTTCCCAACTTGGAAACCCTATTGCTTATCTCTTAGGTACCAGGCCATCCATGACATCCTCCCACTGTAGGACTTGTAAAGGGTCCATTCTCCACTTAAAATTCTTGTTTTCCCCCTTTTTCTAAATTCACAATATTTGTCCTGTGTCCCATTGTTTCAATGCCCCTATTTTCTACATCTAAAGTTTTAATAATGGTGTCAATATTAATTTTTCTACAGAAGATTTGCATTTCACAGAGGCACTGGGTTTGGTTAGAAAAATCTAGGTTAAAAGCTTTCCTTTCATTACTATTTTTGGCTTTGAGCAAGTCATTTTGATGGGGTGAACCCTGAAACTGTCCAAGTTCTCCTCTGAAAGAGGCCCACCCTTCAGGGCATTGAGTGGTCTCATTCAGTTGGAGATTATGGCCAGGGACATGGTCAAACATGCTATTGAGTTAAAGATTAGTCCAGAACCACTCCCAGTAGCTCAAACTCTCAAGATAAGTAATCTCTTTTCAATTGGAGATCTAGGTCTGGGGCATTGTCAACATTGACTCGAACTCCCAGTTAATTAATCTTATTCAATTTTGAATTGAATTGAAGTACTGGATACCTGATAAAAGAAGATTCTGAACCCCAAATCTTCACAGAAATCCTAAATAGGATTATGCTTGCCAAAGAAGCTGCCTTCTTAGCAAGCTGCCCTGCCAGGACTTTTTGCTCACTAGTGAAGATATTCTCTTCTCAGTGTTAACCTTTGCTATCTTTCTAACAGGACCTTTTTGCCCACTAAGAAGTCTGTCTTCCTAGCAGGCTGGCTTCTCAGTACCAATAAATCCCTTTTGCCACGCAGATTTCAGATTTGAGAATTCTTTCGCACAGGACTTGCAGAGGGGATCTCCCACTCCAATTCTTTCCCCTCATCACAACTACAACTAACCTCATCAATTTCCTTTTTCTAAACCTCAATTTCCTTCTTTTTAAAATGAAGGGAAGGAATTAGATGACCTCTGAAGTCTCTCTATAAATTACCCTGTGTTTTTGCAAAACTGTTGCAACATAATGAATGAATGGATAGATGACCATTTATTAAGCACTTACTCTGTGCTAAGCATTGTGCTGAGTTCTAAGGATATGAATAGAAAGAAAAATTATTGATCTGAATAAAGTTAAATCCTAATTAAAAGAGGGGCAGTTAGATGGCACAGTGAATTAAGTGCTAACCCTGGATCCAGGAAGACATGAATTCAAATAGCTGTGTGACCCTAGGCAAGTCATTTAACCTGTTTGCCTCAGTTTCTTATTTGTAAATGAGCTGGAAAAGGAAATTCTAAGTCCCTACCATATGCTTGCCAAGAAAACCCATGGAATCATAGCATCAGACATAAATAATTGACCCACCCAAGAAAGAGAAGATAACATTTTAAAGAATGCTCCATTTGGTGTCAGATATAAAGGCCTAAAAATCGTTAATGTTCAACAGTGAAGCAGATAGCAAGGTCCAGGGGTCTTTAAGTTAATATAATTAGACCAGTTAATAGTGTTAGGGGATTTTAGGGCATATAGTCAAGAAAATGGTAAGGCTTGAAGCACCTTAGGAAACAGTAGTAGGACATATGTAAAGACCATCTCATCTGAAGTAATAAAGTTCTTGATATCCAATTCAACCAACCCTTTTGAAAAATCAAGTTAATTCAGGCTAAAGGGCAAAGGCGAGGAGTAGAAGGAACCATAGTTGTTAAGAGTAGAAATAGTCCCAATGTGAATTATCTGGGTATGAATTCAAGCCCAAATTAAATGCAGTCTGCAATACAAAAATCTCAGTTAATATGTAACCTCTTATGATATTCTTTTCTGTTACTTTCTAATAAATTTTGCAAAAATAAAGTGTGTAGTTAATTCTTGTGTCTCAATCTCCTACATTACATGAATTATATAAAGGCAGAGACCATACTTAAAGTAAAAAGGGCTAATATTTAGCTGTAGGGATGAAGGATTTTTGTTGATCAAAATATAGCACAGGAACAATTGGCATTGCTGTAGAAAGATATGCATAATAAAATATGACTTGAGAGATAGAGAGAGCAATGATTTTATCCACTCAATTGACATTTTTTAAAATTCAATATTAGTTTCATGCCAATCAGAAAGGACATGGGGAATATCTAACTTTAAGTTAAATAATTATCTGTAATAGAGGACTTTGACCTAAGATATAGATATAGGATCCCAAAAGATTTAATTTTATTTTGGGAGTGCTCTGTCTGGCTGTAAGTAAAACATTATTAGGGAGGAGTTCTAGTCACAATATCCCAATAAACTGGAACCAAGATGGCTTGAGTATCCTTGAAGAGGTGAACAACAGGTAAAAGCACCCAGGAGAGACTCTAATTACAATCAGCAACAAAGACAGTACTTACCTGAGACTATGTGAACAATAGTCGTCATAAGACCAGGGAAGCAAATTCACAGCACTGTGTTGAACAATTAATAAACATTTATTAAGAGCTTACAATGTGGCAAGAAATTAGAAACTGAGTAGATGCTCATTAATTGGAGAATGGCTGAATAAGTTATAGTATATGAATGTTATGGAATATTATTGTTCTATAAGAAACAATCAGCAGGATTATTTTAGGGAAGCCTGAAGAGACTTACATGAACTGATGCTAAGTGAAATGAGCAGAACCAGCAGATCGTTATACACGGCAATAGCAATATTATACAATGATCCATTCTGATGGAGGTGACTTTTTCCAATAATGAGATGATTCAGGCCAGTTCCAATGATCTTATGATGAAGAGAGCCATCTACACCCAGAGAGAGGACTGTGGGAACTGAGTGTGGATCACAACATAGTATTTTCACTCTTTTTGTTGTTGTTTCCTTGCATTTTGTTTTCTTTCTAATTTTTTTCCTTTTTGATCTGATTTTTCTTGTGCAGCAAGATAATTGTATAAATATGTATACATATATTGGATTTAACATATATTTTTAACATTTTTAACATATATTGGATTACTTGCCATCTAGGGAAGGGGGTGGGAGGAAAGGGGAAAATATGGAGCACAAGGTTTTGCAAGGGTCAATGTTGAAAAATCATCCATGCATATGTTTTGAAAATAAAAACCTTTAATAAAAAAGAAAGAGCTTGCTATGTTAATAAAGCATGGAGAAGCCCACAAAGAGTGGAGGTGTGTGTGTGAGCATAATTCCTGTCCTGAAGAAGCTTACATTGGATTGAGGGGGGACAGTTTGATAATTTAACTATATACATATAAAATATGTAAAAAGTAATTAGAACATAATTTAGAAGGGAAGACATGGGGATGGATTACTGAGAAGAGCCTTCTGCAGAAATGGAATTTAAGCTGTCTTAAAGGAAACTAAGGAATATAGGAGAAGATTAAAAGGGCAAGCTTCCAGGTACAAGGAAAATTCAGAGAAAAGAAACTGGAATTGCAGAAACTGGATTGTAGAGTATGTTTGATGGAGTAATGTATATGATTGGAAAGATAGGAAGGAATGAGGTTATGAAGGCTAGTTTTAATGTCTAACTGAGGATTTAATATTTGAGCTTCGAAATAATTGGAAGTCTCTGGAATTTACTGAGTTGGGGGACTGGATAAGGTGATATTGTCAGCCCTGTGACTTAGTAAAATCATTTTGATCATTCAGTGAAGGGTTACTTTGAGTAGGGAGTAGGAAGATACTTGATGAAGGGAGATCAAATAGAAAGCTACTACAATAGTCCAGACATAAGTTAATGATGACTATAATAGGGTGGTTGCCATGTGAGTTGCAATATGTATATGAGATATTTGAAGGTAGAAACAAGATTTGATAACAGATAGCAAATGTGGGGTGAGTGTGAGTCAGGAATAGATGTTATCAATGTTGTGCTTGAATAACTGGAAGCTTGGTTATTTCCTCAATGAGAACAGGAAAGTTTTTAGAGAAAGATGATAAGCTCTATTTCAGAATATTCAGTTTCAGATGTTTATGGAACATCCAGTTCAAGAGGTCCAATAGGCAGATGGAGATGTGAGAAAGGAGGAGAGAAAAACAGGAAAGAGATAATTTAATTATATACATATAAAATATATAAAAAGTAATTGGAATGTAATTTAGAATGGAAGACATGGGGATAGATTACTGAGAAGTGCCTTTTGCAGAAGGTGGAATTTAAAAAAATTTTAATAGCTTTTTATTTACAAGTTATATGCATGGGTAATTTTACAGCATTAACAATTGTCAAACCTTTTCTTCTAATTTTTCCCCTCCTTTCCCCCACCCCCTCCCCTAGATGGCAGGATGACCAATACATGTTAAATATATTAAAGTATAAATTAAATACAAAATAAGTATACATGTCCAAACCATTATTTTGCTGTACAAAAAGAATCGGACTCTGAAATATTGTACAATTAGCCTGTGAAGGAAATCAAAAATGCAGGTGGACAAAAATATAGGGATTGGGAATTCAATGTAATGTTTCTTAGTCATCTCCCAGAGTTCTTTTGCTGGATGTAGCTGAACTGTAGTTCAGTTCATTACTGCTCCATTGGAACTGATTTGGTTCATCTCATTGCTGAAGATGGCCAGGTCCATCAGAATTGATCATCATATAGTATTGTTGTTGAAGTATATAATGATCTCCTGGACCTGCTCATTTCACTCAGCATCAGTTTGTGTAAGTCTCTCCAGGCCTTTCTGAAATCATCCTGTTGGTCATTTCTTACCAAACAATAATATTCCATAATATTCATATACCACAATTTATTTAGCCATTCTCCAATTGATGGACATCCACTCAGTTTCCAGTTTTGGGCCACTACAAAGAGGACTGCCACAAACATTCTTACACATACAGGTCCCTTTGCCTTCTTTATGATCTCTTTGGGATATAAGTCCAGTAGTAACACTGCTGGATCAAAGGGTATGCACAGTTTGATAACTTTTTGAGCATAGTTCCAAATTGCTCTCCAGAATGGTTAGATGTATTCACAATTCCACCAATAATGTATCAGTGTCCCTGTTTTCCTACATCCCCTCCAACATTCTGCATTATCTTTCCCTGTCATTCTAGCCAGTCTGACAGGTATGTAGTGGTATCTCAGAGTTGTCTTAATTTGCATTTCTCTTATTAATAATGACTTGGAGCATCTTTTCATATGACTAAAAATAGTTTCAATTTCTTCATCTGAGAATTGTCTGTTCATATCCTTTGACAATTTATCAATTGAGAATGGCTTGATTTCTTATGAATTAGAGTCAATTCTCTATATATTTTGGAAATGAGGCCTTTATCAGAACCTTTGACTGTAAAAATGTTTTCCCAGTTTATTGCTTCCCTTCTAATTTTGTCTGCATTAGTTTTGTTTGTACAAAAATTTTTCAATTTGATATAATCAAAATTTTCTATTTTGTGATCAGTAATGATCTCTAGTTCTTTGGTCATAAATTCCTTCCTCTTCCACAGATCTGAGAGGTAAACTATCCTGTGTTCCTCTAATTTCTTTATAATCTCATTCTTTATGCCTGGGTCATGAACCCATTTTGACCTTATCTTGGTGTACGGTGTTAAGTGTGGGTCAGTGCCTAGTTTCTACCATACTAGTTTCCATTCCCAGCAATTTTTGTCAGACAGTGAGTTCTTATCCCAAAAGCTGGGGTTTTTGGGTTTGTCAAACACTAGAGTATTAAAGTTATTGACTGTTTTGTCCTTTGAACCTAACCTATTCCACTGATCAACTAATCTATTTCTCAGCCAATATCAAATGGTTTTGGTAACTTCTGCTTTATAATATAATTTTAGATCTGGTACAGCTAGGCCACCTTCCTTTGATTTTTTTTTTCATTAATTCCTTTGAAATTCTTGACCTTTTGTTTTTCCATATGAACTTTGTTGTTATTTTTTCTAGGTCATTAAAATATTTTTTGGGAGTCTGATTGCTATAGTGCTAAATAAGAATTTAAGCTATCTTAAAGGAAACTAAGGAATATGGGAGATTAAAAGGGAAAGCATTCCAGATACAAGGAAAATCCAGAGCAAAGAAACTGGAATTGTAGAAACTGGATTGTAGAGTACATAAAGAGAAACTGGGATAGAGACGAAGACAGAGAAGAGAAAGAGAGGGAGAAGGAGAGGGAGAGATGGAAAATAAGAGAGAATTGATAGGAAAGGTTCAGTTAAGAATATACAACATTCATTTGTAGTCCCCCACTCTGCATGGTTTGAGGATTCAGTTCTCCAGTTCTCCAGTCTCCAGAGACTCCAGTTCTATTTAGCATTCTTTGAATAGGTAGCTAAGGAGGCAGATGGTAGAAATTATGTAAGATTGTTGCTTGACTAGGTTTGATTGGTGATAAGATGGGGAAGCAAAGGAAGGGAGTATAGATGATAATGTAGAATTGAATTAATTCACCATGGGATCAAGCAAGGGAATTTTCTTGCATGCTATTTCATGAAGTGCTCTTGCTATGAACTGACTCTGTCTTCTGAGTGACCAGTAGGAAAGTGACCAGTAGAGGCTTGCAAACTACAAATAGAAACCTAAAGTAGCTGTTTAAGGAACTTCATGTGAGAGAGATATACCTGGAAGTACATAGAGATTTGAGGTTTATTAATCACTTTATACTTTTAATAAAAATGTGATTTTTATAAAATAATTTGTGTGATAGGTGATATAGATGGCAAACTAATCCTCAAAGAGGTCAAATTACTTCTGTATGGTCAAACATCTAGTAAGTGTTAGTGATATTCATATATAGGTCTCTCCCAAACTTTGCCACTATAGCTTTAAATTCATATCTTTTTTAGTTTTGCTCAATGTTCTACATGGAGATGGTATTTAATAAAAAAAAAATTGTTGAATGAAATCTGTCTCCTGACTTCAAGTCCAGTGCACTTTTTACTACAGCATAATGAGATTAGGGAAAATAATTGTTGACAAGAATACTGTTACTCTCTTAAATCAATCAGCATTTGACAGCCATTAACTCTACAAATCTAAACAAGGTAGACTACAAGGGACTGTTAACCTTGGATCCAGAACTTTACAAAAAATTTAATAGCTATATTTTAGGATAATAAGTTTCTTTTGTAATTCTAGATATTTTATTTTATGAATATAAAGATATTATTCTAAGAGGTCTATAGATAACCTGCTTAAGGCCCAAACACTGTGACATTTTCCTTTTCCAGATATTGATAGAGTTTTTGAGAAAGCTACTATTGAATGGGATCTCAGGCATGACTTTTGGACCCTTGCTTAGCACCCTACAAGGATTCTATAGCATAATTTCCAAGTGAAAATCACTAAGTAGAACTTATCACTGCCTCCTAAAATTACAAATTTGCCCATGGTATTGAGAAAAATCTTCTCCCAAATGTTGGTAAAATAAATCTAGTTCTTAGAAAATACAAAGTTCAGGAAACAACCAAAAAACCATATCCACCTGATAACCTGAATTCATAGAGTGTAGAGCAGAAGGATAAGAAATCAACATAAAGACATATAGCACATAACACTGCATGTTAAGTAAATTAGACACTTGCAAACAAAATACTGTTAGTTTCCATGAGAGAATTTTTCTTATTGAAAGAG
Source organism: Sarcophilus harrisii (assembly GCF_902635505.1). Taxonomy (NCBI): domain Eukaryota; kingdom Metazoa; phylum Chordata; class Mammalia; order Dasyuromorphia; family Dasyuridae; genus Sarcophilus; species Sarcophilus harrisii. The sequence goes on from NC_045427.1 coordinate 179,712,446, forward strand.
ATTAAGAGTAGACTTCCTGAGAAGGTGATATTTAAGTTGGGTTTTAAGGGATAGATAGAAATTTGACAGATAAAAGGAGGGTAGAGAGATATTCCAGACAGAGAATTGTGTGAACAAAGGCACCTAGGAGAAGAACTCATGTGGGTATATGTGTGTGTGTGTGTGTGTGTGTGTGTGCATGTGTGTCTTGTCTGTCTGTCTGCCTATATGACTGTTTACTTGTATTGGGAAGGATACAGCTGTTTAGTTTGACTAGAATAAAGAAATACCTGAGGGGATTATATAAGGTTGAAAAGAGCCAGCAATGTCAGATTGTGGGATAGCCTTGCATGTTCAACAAAGGTCTAACTTTACTTGGTCAGCAATAAGAAATCACTGAAGAAATTGGAATAGAGTTACTTTTCTACATGACAAGATCTAAGCCTTAGAAAGATTAATCTTCCTCAGTGAAAAGAGAAGGTTGAAAGAAGAAGCATGCAGGGACCATCATTTTTTCCCAACTTCTTTAGAGCTTATCTGATGGCAATGGTCCTCCAAATCAAGAAGAGAATTGGGGGTAGATAGGTGGCAAAGTGGATAAAGCCCTGGAGGTAGGAGGATCTGAGTTCAAATCCAGCCTCAGATTCTTAATGCTATGTAACCCTGGGTAAGTCACTTAATTGCCTGAAAAAAAAAAAGAGGGAGAATTGTCTTTTCGTTGCTGTTATTTTTGGTATGGAATTGTGATTTCATTTTAACAAGGATGTCCTATACCTTCACCAATGCAGATCAGAATATCTTGGCAACTTAGAGAGTTTCCTAGGGCACTGAGAGGTTAAGTAATTTGTCAATATGTTACAGACAGGATTCAAACTCAAGTTTTCTAATTCTGAGACTGACCCAGTAATCATTTACTTTATATATAACTTATTTTAATCATTCTTTTCTTTTTAAATGTTGAGTTCTAAATTTTCTCTCTCCCCATTTTGCTGAGGAGGCAAGCACTATGATGTTAATTATACATGTAAAATCAAACAAAACCTATTTCCACATAAATCATACTGCCAAAAAAAAACCTTCAAGAAAAATAAAATGAGAAAATTATACTTTAATTTGTATTCAGAATTACTCACTTCTCTCTCTGGAGGTAGATAATATTCTCATCATAAGTTCTTTGTAATAGTCTTGCATCATTGTACTGATCAGAGTAGTCAAGTCTTGAAGAGAAGATCATCATGACAACATCGCTATTACTGGACAAATTGATGTCCCAGTTCTTCTTACTTTGTGTCAGTTTATAAAGATTTTGCTTTGCTTTTCTGAAATCACCCACCCTGGTCATTTCTTATGAATAACAGTACTTCATCATAATCACTTGCTGCAAGCTAATTTGGCCATTTTCCAATTGATGGGTATGCCCTAAATTTCAAATTCTTTACCATTTCAAAAAGAGCCACTATAAATATTTTTGTACATATAGGTCTTCCCCCTTTTCTTTAATCATTTTGAATTTGACCTAGTAGTGGTGTTGCTGGGTGAAAAGATATTCACAATTTTATAGTTTTTTAGGGATGATTCTAAATTGTTCTTCAAAATGGTTAGAACAGTTTACAACTGTACCTTTAGTGCATTAGTGTACCCATTTTCCCCCAGACCCTCCTGCATTTGGATTTTCTAATAGGTATGAGGTTACTTGTTTTAATTTGCATATCTCTAATCAGTAGTGATTTAGAGAATTTTTTGATAATGACATTTTTGATAGTCATTAAATAGTAATTAACAGTATATTAAACACTTAAATGATTAAGTGGAAGAAATTAAAAGCATGAATTTATCTTGTCTATGTCCTATATCAAAGATAGACTTATTTGATCTCATTTTAATCATGTATATATATACATATATATACACACAAATACATCCCTCCCCACCATATATGCATGTCCACCAAAGTCATACTCCAAAGTTTGTATTATTATCTTTACTGGAATTCTCAACAAGTCCTGTAGTTTCCATGAAGTGCAACCTCAAGAAACTTCTTCCAACTTGTAAAAATTTTGAATATAGTCTAGCGTCCCCTTTGAGGACTTGCCTACACAAGTGTGTATGTGTGTGTGTGTCCATTAGATGTTGAATTTCTTCTTCAACTACAGAAGTTGTAAAATCAGTAATAATGTGAATTAGTAGGAATTATATCAGTAATAGTTAGTCAAAGGAGTAAGTCAATCATTTAGCCAATCAATATTTATTTATTAAGTGATTACTGTGTTTCAGCATAGCATTACTATGCTAATGTTGAATCCTATTTTATTTATATGTTTTATGTAGAAAGGTGATAGTCAATAGACATTTATGAAGTGCCTACAGTGTGCCTTTCAATATACCAAGCACTGGGGATACATAAAGTGATAATAGACAGTCCCTGCCTTCAAAAAGCTTACAGTCTAATGGCAAAGACACACACACACACACACATACACACACACACACACACACACAAATTATATAATATGAATCAGAAATAAGAAAAAGAAGGCACTAGAATTAAGATGTATTGAGAAATGTTTCCTGTAAAAGGGTTTTAGTTGGAACTTAAAGGAGATGCTGTAATAGTACCTGAGTTCAGATCTGACCTCAGAATCAAACTGTTTAATTCTAGGCAACTCACTTTAACCTGGTCTGCCTCAGTTCCTCATCTGTAAAATGAGCTGGAGAAAGACCCAGTATTTTTGACAAGAAAACTCTAATGGAGTCACAAAAAGTTAGACATGACTAATTGACTAAACAACAAAAGGAAGCCAGGAAAGTCAATAAACAGAGATGACAAAGAAGAATAATCAGGGGACAGCCAGAAAAAATGCCTAGAGCTACATTGCCTTATGTTAAGATGTTACTAGAGAATTTAACTTATGAAATTTTAACCCCTAGTGATTGGAAACCTATAGCAAAGACATGTTTAGAACCTAGACAAAACTTGTGGTTTTTTGAGTATAGTGAACTCTGTAGAATACAAGCTCAATGGAATAGGCAAACTGGAGTATATTAATACTAGTCACCTTTGATCAACTAGCAGCTATAGGTCTTTTTGCAGAAATTTTAGAGCAGATTAATTACCCTACAACAGCATATGAGCAAATTGCTTCAAAGCATAGCTCTCCCAGGAAGACAAGATAGAGGGAAAACCTTCATAAAAATAGTGCAAGGTCCAAATGAACCCTTTGCTGATTTTGTGAGATGTTTGCAGACAGCTGTCATATGAACTATTAATGAAAATGCAGCAAAAGAAATTATAACAAGACAACTTGCTAGAGAAAATGCTAATGAAGTTTGTAGAAGGATTATACTAGGACTACACAAGGTTGCTCCTTTAGAGGAGATCATAAGATGCTGTGCCATAGTGGGCACAAATACCTTTTATATCACAGGTTTTGATGAACATGGGAAGGCAGGGTCCCTTTTGGGAAGGGACTTCCAGAGAGACTTGTCAATGCTTTCAATGTGATAAAGTAGGACATCTAAAAGCTCAATGTTGGCATAAAAACCAGGGTAGGAGAATAAGACCCAAAACCCTATGTCCAAAATGCAACAAAAGCTTCCATTGGGCATCAGAAAGTAGATTGACTCAGGGAAACAGGAAGCAGAGGCTAGTTACAGGGCCCCAGACAAAAACCACTTGGGGCATGATGGCGGCCAATGTTACAACCAGAGAATCTTTAAAAATTCGACATGATCAATTAGCTGAGAAGCAACCTGATTGGTTAAAGGGATTATAATTAGGGAGAATAGAGGTGTATGCAGCTGGGACTATTGAGATATCACCTGGAGAGGTAAAATCTGTCCTGGTCCAGCCTATGGATCCCTTGTCTCCAGGCACAGTAGGTTTGACCATATCACCCTTTGAGAGTGTTTACAAAACAGTGTCCATCTATACACTGATGTGGGAAACTGGGCAATGTGTAGCTAATATCCCAGTCACTAATACAGTTGGACAATGTGTGACTTATCAACCAAGAGAAGTAGTAGTATTAGGTTTACTGATACAGATGCCTAATAACCAATCTGGTGATAGTTGCCCAGATTCTGACTGAATCTTAAAGAGCATGGCAGTTATGGCGATTGATTCATGGACATCAAAAATTGTTAATGAGACTGATCCAGGACTTCAAAATCCTCAGGAATCATTGGAATCCCTGAGACATGATAAGAATGTTGTAGGTCTTAAAAATCCTCAGGAATCATTGGATTTTCTGAGAAATGATAAGATTGTTGCAGTACTTGAAAATCTTCAGAAATCATTGCATTCTCTAAGATATGATAAGACTGTTGAAGACTTCAAAATCCTCAGGAATCATTGGATTCCCTGACACATGAAGTAATGGACAATAGATTGGTTTTTGATTATCTCTTGGTTGCTGAAGTTTGTGTGACTGTTATTTACATGCCCTCCTTCTAGGACTTATGGACCACTGGGATATTAGCTACAAAGCCACTAATGCAGGTAGACAATGTGTGACTTATCAACCAGGAGAAGTAGTAGTATCAGGTTTCCTGATACATATTTCTAATAGGCAATTTGGTGATGTTTATCCAGATTTTGACTGCCAACAACAGAATTCTGGAATATTTTGGACTGCTGCTATTACAGCTGACCATCCTATGCTCACTATCTATGTAAATGCCATACCATTGGAAAGGTTGGTAGACATGGGTGCAGATCGTAATCTTTAGAGGTACCAATTGGCCCAGTCATTGACCAAAGATTAAGGTAGACACTTATATGTCTGGCATAGGAGCATCAATAGCAGTTGGAGTTAGTGCTACCCCTTTGAGATGGATATTTGAAGGTGAAATAGGAGATTTTACTCCTTTTGTAATAGAAAAAAATCCCCATCAATTTATGGGGAAGAGACATCTTACAACAGTTAGGACTACAATTGAGTACTTGGCTTTTTAAGCAGGGCTGCTGTTGAAGGCCTGCCTGCACTTTCACCTTTTCCTATTCAATGGAAAACTGATATATCACTGTGGGTAGAACAGTGGCCCTTAGCAAGTGATAGAATTCAGGCCTTATTAGATATAGTACAGGAGCAACTTGATCATGGACACTTACAACCTTTTCTAAATCCTTGGAATTTCCCTGTATTTGTTGTAGAAAAGAAATCTGGAAAATGGAGGATATTGACTGATTTAAGAAAAGTAAATGAACAGATGGAAACTATGGGAACTTTTCAGCCTGGACTTCCATCTCCTCAATTGCCTAGAGAATGGCCTCTTTGGGTTACAGACATTAAGGGTTACTTATATTCTATCCTTCTAGATAAGAGGATATGAAAAGATTTGCTTTTTCAGTGCCCAGTGTTAATTTAGCTGAGTCTTATAAAAGATATGAATGGACAGTTTTGCCACAGGGAATGAAAAATAGTCCTACTATGTGTCAAATGTATGTTGCTGCTACTCTTACTCCAGTAAGAAAAGGATTTCTAAAAGTTATATTGTTACATTACATGGATGATATTTTGGGGTGTGCATATGAGGAGCAAATGTTAGAGGCAAGTCTATAAGAGACCATAGAAACACTAAGGAACTACAAATTGCATATAGTTCCAGAAAAAAATTCAAAGGCATGCTCCTTTTCAATATTTAGAATATGAAGTATATCTTAAAGTGCTTACAGTACAAAAACTTTCTTTAAGAACAGGAAAGTTGGGGGCAGCTAGGTGGTGTAGTAGAGAGCACCAATACTTAAGACAGAAGAACCTGAGTTCAAATTTGGTCTCAGACACTTAACACTTCCTAGCTGTGTGACCCTGGGCAAGTCACTTAACCCTAATTGCCTCAGCAAAACAAACAAACAAACAAACAAACAAACAAAAAAAAAAAAACCCAGAAAAGTTGGAAACTTTAAATGACTTTTAGAAATTGATAGGAGATATCCAATGGATGCATCCAGTGTAAGGCTTAACTCTCTATCAATTATAACCATTATATGACATTTTAAGGGGAGACAATGCTTTAAACTCAGCACACCAGCTTACAAAAGAATCTCAAGAGGCTTTGAAAGAGGTTGAACTGGCTTTATCCAATGTGGTTGAAAAAGTTACTCAAAAACTTTTGAAAATATCAGTTTTTGCTACAAAAGATACACCCACAGCAATCCTTCATCAAACAGACAGTGTAGTCAAGTGGGTGAACTCCCCAGAAAACCAGATCAAAGTCTTACTCTTTACCCAATGCTTGTGGCTAGAATTTTATTAAAGGCCATTAAGCAAGTAATACAATTATCTGGGATAAGACCTGACAAGATATATAGCTTTTATACCAATGTACAAATTAATGTATGCTGTGAAACCATCTCAGAGTGGCACATTTTATTGGCCACAGCTTCAAATTTTACACACGAGTCTCCATTAAAGATAACCCAGCTATTACATAATTGGCAATGGATTTTTGAAGAAAAGGTTTCTAAGCTTCTTCTTAAGGAACCAATATCTTTACCGATGTATTCAAACATAACATTTGTACTGTATACTTTCATGACTTAATTATAAAGAGAGTAATCAGAACTTCTTTTCAGTCCATTCAGCAGAATGAATTGCATGCAATCATGCTAGCTCTTACTTATTATCCAGGAGATGTAAATATAATATCTGATTCAGCTTATTCAGTAGGTGTGGTAGAAAGAATTGCCACAGCCCAAATAAAATATGTAGCTTCTAATATATATATATATCAGTTCTTTAAGGAACTTCAAGAGCAAGTAAGAAAGAATCCAGGTAAGATTTATATCTTGCATGTCCACTTTCATAGTGCTTTTCCAGGTCCTATTTTTTGTGGGAATTCAAAAGCAGATCACCTTCTAACCATGTTAGCCAATACTCCTTCATTTCAGGCAGTCCAATAATCTCATTTTAAATATCATCAGGCTGCTCAAGCTTTACATTTGCAATTTGGGATAACAAAAGGAGCTAGGAGCATAATAAAAGCCTGTACAGCTTGCTTTCCTTTCCACATTCCTATACTCCCACAAGGGAAGAACCCTCATGGTTTAAGACCCAATGAAATTTGGCAAATGGATGTGATCCATTATAAATCTTTGGGTCATCTGTCTTTTATCTATATTGTAGTAGACATCTTTTCAGGATTTACTTTTGCAATATCAGCAGCAAAAGAGACAGCCTGAGTAGTCACTGAATGCCTTATACAAGTTTTTGCCATTATGGGTGAGCCACAAGCAATAAAAACAAATAATGGACCTGCATATGCTTCAACATTTTGCACACTTTTGTGCACACTATCAGATTTTACACACCACTGGCATATCTTTTAATCCTCAAGGACAGGCAATAGTAGATTTGAGAAACAGTGACATCAAGATACGCCTCCAAAAACAAAAGAAAGGGGGAGTCACAGGTAACCCTAGAGAACTTCTAAATTTAGCTCTTTACACTATCAATTTTTTGATTTCTGATAAAGATGCACCAGCAGACAGGTTTTATAACCTGCTGGAAGGGCAGTGTCCAGTGTGAGCAGCTTCACTATCTTTAGATAATTGCCAGGTGATGTGGAGGGATCCAGAAAGTGGTGAATGGAAGGGACCAAATAGGTTAATTGCTTGGGGGAGAGGGTTTGATTGTATCTGTACAGATGGAGAAGGAATCAGATGGGTGCCAACAAGCCGTATTTGCCTTGTCCATTGAAGAGAGATGGAGAAGACCCTTGAAACAAATAAGAAGACCCAAGAAACATCCCGTACTTCTATCACTGACTGTGCCCCCCACTGAAAGAGCATGGCAGTTATGGCAGTTGACTGAATATCAAAACTGTTGATGAGACTGTTGCAGGAATTCAGAACTTGCAGGAATCACTGGATTCCCTGACACATGAAGAAATGGACAATAGATTGGTTTGCGACTATCTCTTGGCTGCTAAAGGAGGTATATGTGTGATTGTTATTCTTTTAGGATTCATGGACATGTATAATTCCTCATGTTGATTCATATTGTTTGTTACATCACTACTAGCCTGTGTTATGTTACTATGTGCTTGTGTAATACCTTCCAAGCAGATGTATTTATGTATACTTGTTTCAAGTAAGACCCTTCAGTCCAGAGGAATTTTGCTAACAGTATGTGATTTAGTGTTCTCACCTCCCTGAGAAGTCAGGGAGCGTGATCATCTCTTTTTTTTTTTTTTTTTTTTTTTTTTCACCTCCCTTCCTGAGAAGTCAGGGAGGGCATGACCACCTGTGTTCTAAAACAAAAGAAAGGGGGAGATATAGAGGGCTGGAACTCTGGAGAAAATACTTGAAACAAGGATACTTACAACAAGGTGTTAACTCAGTGGAATTGATGAGATAATGATTCTCTAGTACATATATACTTAGTATGGTGATATAATGGTTCTATGGTTGGCACATGCTCAGTGTGATAGTGTAATTATACTAAGGTACATAAAGGCTGAGAGGACTTGAAATAAGCAGACTGGAGAGAGACTCAAATGAGTGTGTGCTTGAGCTTGAGCTCAAACACAAACACAGAGGAGACACAGAAGACAGAGACAGGAACAGAAATCCTCAAGAAAGCTAGTCCGGACATTACAGATAAGTTTTATGGTATAGTAGATTAAGTGCCAAATTTTGGTCAGGAAGACCTGGGTTTAGATCCTTTTTCTGACAATTATTAGCTATGTAACCCTGGCCAAGTCATTTAATAACTCTGAGCCTCAATTTCCTTCTCTGTAAAATGAAAAGGTAAATCCTTACCATTCCAAATCTATGATCCAATTATACAAATGTATATATATATATATATATATATATATATATAGAGAGAGAGAGAGAGAGAGAGAGAAAGACTGTACCTGTGATTTCATTCATAGATCAGTTATTTCTCTGCAAGTTATAGTTGTCGCCTAGAGAATTATTAGTTTAAAATCACTTGCCCACAGTTACACAGCCAGTATTTGTACTTAAACTCTGGTTTTCTTGTTTGTCTCTATATATACTATGTCATATTGGGTATCATTTTATTTATATGTGTGCATATGTAAACACACAGATATGTAGACTCCTTTATAACAAGATTTGTGTGTGTGTATATATACCTATACATATACTTACATAAAAAGTAATCTATGTAACCTTATTTTACTTATTTGATGCCTATTCTGTCCTGTCCTGAACATTTCTCCAGTCAAGTACAAGAATACTTTTTAGTTAGAGGAGTCCCCTTACATGGGATCCAGGGGATGATTGTGGTCCAAGAATGGATTTTGGCTTGATTATTAAGGAGTTCTTGTATAAAGCATTTATTAATTAAGAGAATTAAATCCTATTTCAGAACTGTATCTATGACCACAGTGAGCTCAAAGGTTACACTCTGAACAGGTAAAATCATCAGGAATTTGGTAGTAATTCTCCAAGTAAGAGATGGGATTGATCTTCATTGAAATCGTAACATGCTACAGTCATTTTTCCAGGACAGGATATGACAAAACCAGACATTAATTCAAACAACTTTAAATCTGAAAAAAGAAATAGTTCTCTCTATGGTGATGGGCTTTTAATCTTGCTAACATAAATTAGAAGATAGGACAATGAAGTTATTTTTAAAAATCCTTCTATAAAGAAATCAATTCTATACAAACTCAGAAAGTATTGCTTTATAAGTCAATGATGTCCACTGATTTCTTTCCAGAGAGAGGTCATGATATATAATAACATTTGTATTATCTGTACAGTGATACTATTTATCATTAGTAGTAAAGAAATATGAGAATCAAAAAGAAAACATAGAAGAAATTTTTAAAAAATTAATTATCCTAATTTTGAAATACATTCTATTTTCTATTTTCATTCTATGGGAAATCAACCTATTTCTAGATTCTATATTCATATTTCTATATTCATTCTTTTTTCTATAAAAGAACAGAATAGAAACAATGTGAAATTTTCATATATGTAAATGAAATATACAACTTTATTTTTGTTATACATCATAAACAGCATAGTAGTTCTATGGCAAAAGCAGGTTTTAATATGAATCTAAATAGAAGTACCTATAGTATAGAACTGATCTCTTTATCACAAAACTGTCCTGTAATTATGGACTTTAAACCCTATAAAAGGGGCAATGTACAAAGAATATCTTTTAAACAAGCAAACAAACATATTCATTAGAATAGTCAGTTCTCTATATGGTACAGGCAGATATGATCATAATTAACTTTATACTTGCATATATATATATATATATATATATATAGTTTGAAATGAGGCCAACTGTTTCTGTATGTGAGTAAAAAGACCACTGCTATTTCTCATATTTAATGATAGTTTTGCCTTCTATTATCTCTAAACGTGTTATTTCTAATAAGAGCATTCTTTTAATAATGAAATTTGTTTGAAGGTAGATTATTCCTTATTCTGGTGGTTAGTGAATAGTCCTCTTCTGGTAAGGTTTAAGACAGAGAGGGATTAAGTGATTTGTAGGTCAGATTTAGGAGAAAGGTGTTCTCACTCCCAATCTTTTATTAAAGCAGAAGTTACAATTTTTTATTTTTGGATCTAGAACTAATAAATACCCAGAACTTTGTCACCAGATGATGAGCAAAGCGAACAGTATAAAATGGCAATACTTACTTACTCTGTTGGCTACTTTATAATTTCTAGGTCACAGATGGGTATGGGTTACTGAAGCAGGAGATCTACTCTTCTATTCTGAGTACTCCTTTTACCTTTATCTAAATGTTCACTTTCCAAGGCATACCTAGGTTCAGCCCCCATACATTTAATGAATGCTCAGTTGTCTCCTAATAATTTAAAAGTGAAATCAAATTCTTTTCCTCCATTCTATGAATAGATGTGAGTGACCATTTTGGTTTAAGGTACATTTGACTCATAATGCAGCAGAAAAGTACTAAATTATCTTGTCTGAAACAATACATGTCCATTTATGTGAAGAATTAACTGCATACTTTCAAATAAAAGAATTAGTTCCCCCTATCTTTACATTATCTATTTTAACCAAGGGCATCACCTAATGTTTAGATAAACAGCAGCAATTTTAGAGTAATGACTAAAGAAAAATTCTCATAATGGAATATCAGTTGGCAAAGAAAAGAATCTCTATCAATGTTATGATGTATTTTTTCCCCTCCCATGACCCACAGAGATGCTGAAGAAAATAATTTCATGCTTTGTTACAAACATTCATTAGAGTAGTCAGTCCTCTATATAGTACAGGCAGACATATTTATATAGAGCTTTATCATACAAAAATATTTGACTATTATTTAACAAAACCTCCCCAAAATAAGCTACATATGTTGTCTGGTGGTTTTACAACCAGCTTAAATAAATACTTAAGTAATTTAAGAGCTTAACCACAATAAAGTAAGTACAAAAATAGAATACAATATTTAGTTTAAGCTAAGTGTCTTTAGGTCTTTCTACAGGCAGAGAGATAGGTAGATATCCTTTTTATAATCACCTAATTCTCATCTGGTTCAGCATGATATCATGGCACAGACCCACCTTCAAAATAATAAATATTTTAGCAGTTTGTTGTACCATTAGATTCATCTAAATTTGATGTTCTTTCCAAATATCTCAGCTGAGCCTCCAATTTCTCTGTCACTCAAAGATTCACTTCTCTTGCTGGAGAGCCTCCAGACTCTTTTGAGATGAGAAAAGTTTCCTCTGGGGAAGCAACAAATCCTTCCTTAAGTTCTGTCAGACAAGTAGAAACTTTAGGGAGATTAAAAGCAGTCCACGATCTGTTCTGTGTATCCTCCATCTCAAGGAAAGTTTCTGGGGAAGAAGGAAAAGACCAGAGTTATCAGTGCCAGGAACCTGGAAACATTCAAATCCCAAGTCATTAGGGTACCAAGTTTCTTCTTTGATTTTATGACAGTCTCTCCACTTTTAAAATAACTGGTGGGATTTTCTAAAGAATGAGAAAAGAAATTGTATCAGGGGTCTTTCTTTGTAACTAAATGCTTGATTTTTATATCTTAGGTTCAAACTCTAAATTCAAATCTTTTTTTCAAGGCCTTCTATAATTCTCTGCCATCATCTTTTTCTAGATAGTAATAAAAAATGTTCTCCATTTCATACATATAGAAACTGAGGTTTACAGAGATTAAGTGACTTGCCCAATATCACCCAGCTAATAAAAATCCTCAGATAAATTCTTATTCAGCAATTTATCAATCTAAGAAAACTATGCACAGAATAAGCTGAACCTGAAGTCAGAAAGAATGGAATGTACTTTGTTCTCTCTATGCATTTACCATTCCCTATGCCTAAACTGGTTTCTTCTCCTATTGAATGCTTATGCATCCATTAAAGACCAATTTAAATGCCACCTCCTTTAGGAAACTTTCCTTGATCTTTTTCTTCTCCATTAGTGACCACCTTGTTTCTTCAGATCTAACAGAAATCTGTTTTGCTGATGTCTAATGGACTTACCATGTTACATTGAATATTAAAACTAGGGGCAGCTAGGTGGCACAGTGGATAGAGCACCAACCCTAAAGTCAGGAGGACCTGAGTTCAAATGTGACCTCAGACACTTAATACTTTATAACTGTGTTACCCTAGGCAAGTCATTTAACTCCAATTGTCTCAACAACAAATAAATAAATAAATAAATTCATCTTCTTAAAAAAAAAAAAAGAATATCAAAGCTACCTGTGTCTGCATTTTATCCTGCACCTAAATTGTGAGCTCCATGAGGCCAGACAATATGGCTGACATAAATTTTTAAGACTAGGTAGAGAATGTACTTAATAATTTTTAAATGAATGAATGAATGAATGAATGCTTGCATGTAATTTCTCTAGCAATTCAATTTCAAAAGCATTCATTAATTAAATGATTGCTACATGAAAACATTTTTCTATCCTTAACCACTTCAGTGGACCTTGGGGTTTAAACTTATAGCCACTCTAAAGAATCATGAAGAATGAAGTGAAGATCTTTGAGTATTAAAACAGTTACTGCTAAAACTTCAAAGATTTGAAAACTACAATTCACAAAAAAGCAAGAAAATATTTGAACACATATAGATGTCAACTTTTTCAAAGGCTTCAGAAGTACTCATAAGCTTTATTGAATGAAATGCTTGCCTTTTTGATTACTACAGAGTTTCAAGTCTAGGACAAAGGGGAAGAGAAGAAAGGCCAGACTTGATTCCTTACTTGCTTATTTCATTTATTCTGTTTCTCCACTGCATTGTTGCATATGTTGAGACCAAAAAAATTTGGCCTGTGCTCACACTATAGTGTTGTCTTAGACAAAAGGTTTCAAAAAAGGTAGCACAAAACTCTAGATTGGAAATAGGCTTGATAGGATTGCTTGGCAATTCTTGCCTCACAAAGTCAGTGGAAGTTGAGACTTGTAGTTTAACTGTATAGAAAACTGCTAATTCCCACTCCTTCCCACTTAATTTTTTTTTTTACCCTCCTAAATTGGGGTAGCATAGAGAGTTGCCTTCAAGTCAGAAAGATCTAGATTCAAAATGCTGCCTCTGATGACATTCACGCTTTATGACTCTGGGCAAGTTATCTAATCTCCCAGTGTCATAGGCTGTAATTTACAGAGAATGTGCTTTACTCCATTGATGAAACCAAAGTTCCCTCTTTACACTTCCAAAAAAATCCCAAACAAACACATACACACACACAACAAACTAACAACAAAAAACAAACCAGCAAAAAAAACTCCTCTAATCAAAATTGAACCATTGATTTTTGAAGATATTAGTGCACTCAAAGGAAACCCAAATCATCTGGATAGTGTGGTTATGAATAATGGAATAGGATTTCAGTTCTATTTTTGTTGGGCACTGGTACTAGGGATATTACTAAGAATGAGGTGGGTGGAATTTGTATTGTCCTGTGAAATATTAATTGTTGGATCAGCAAAAAAGTGAAAAATCTAAACTTACCAAAATGTGTATTTCATAGTATTTATTTAAAAATACAACTGACTATATATGATATCAAATAAAAATATAAAATCAAGGCATGAAAGTTGTTGAATGATATCTGTTAGCTGTAACTGCCCAACCAGTAGGAACCTTTGAATGTGACACTTTCCTTCTCCCTGGTCATTGATTTAAAATCTACTGATACTAGAAAATGTTGCAATTTGTTTGCGTTCAAATGTAACCCTGTTTTTTGTGGATTGGTCATATGGTTGTGGTTTTTCTATCTTGTGAATATTAGCAGTGACTATATTATTATTTCATTTTTTTTCATTTTTCGTGAGTATTTTGGGCTGATTTCAAGCAGAAAACTCCAGAGCTCATTAAAAGAAGATGTAAGTACATAGTAGGCATTAATGAACATTTGTTGAGTTGTTTTTGAACACTGTTGAACTAAATTGACTTTGAAATTATGTGTAAAAACATTCATTTCACAAAATATTAATTCAGCACCTATGGCTAAACTTTGGATTTTCTCTGATATGTCAAATTAAAACTGACTGTTTGGAGAACAACTGGAATGAAAAAAATTAAGAATTCAAAATAATAAATGATGAAAGGGACAGGCAGGAGAAACTTGGGAAGATGAGATTGAATTGATGCAGAATGAGGTGAGAAGAACCAGGAGAACAAACTATATACTAATAATATTGTAAAGACAACCAATTTGGAAAGAGTTAAGAATTCTGATTAATGGTCCTCTCCAAAGGACAGAGATGATGGACTTCTGCTGCAGAATGAAACATACATTTATATACCTGAACAACCAGTAGACTTTTAAATTTCTTTGTTTGACTATTCTTACTCATAGAAAGGGTTTTTATTTTCTCTTTTTTCCAAAGGGGGAATTTGATGGGGGAGGGGGACACTATTGATTGAGTTTTTCCTTTACCTCCCTAAAATTCGTCATTGAAATATTTAAAATGCACAAAAGAGAATGGAAGGAAATTTCAAAATGAAAATACATATAGGAAATCTTAGAATTTAATATGTTGGATTGATTGTGTGCTTTTTACAAAGGTAAACTGTGTGTAACAAAGATTTATGGTTTCATATACTAACCTCTTTTTTTGTAATATTGGGCATATAGAAATGCCTTCCTTTTGTGTGTGTGTTTAAGTTAAGTTAAGAATAAAATAATAAAAGAACAAAATAAAATGAAATTAATATAACTTCTCACTGCTCCCTCTTCTTCCCATCACCCTAAGGGAATAGTGTAACTCCCTAATCTCTTATCCATTATTCATGGCTAACCAAGATAAATGTATCTGGTTTCTATATTCTTTTTGGTGATTTTCTAGTTTTGATGTTTTGTGAATGTATCAAAAATAGAAGCAGCCAAGTTTTGAACCAGTGAAGATATTTATAAACCTAACTGATTCTTCAGTTAGAAATCATTTAGAACTCTTTAAGTATTAGTACATTGACCTCCTTTGAGGTATTGGAAGGCATCCGATTAAATAATTCCACTCCCCTACTTAAGAAGCCTTTGAACACACACACACACACACACACACACACACACACACACACACACTTCCCTTCGTTTCTTTGAAAATTTACTGTAAGATCAAAGGAGAGTCCCATATGAATTACACAAGTGTTCCTACCAAACAGGGATTGTGGGGAGGAGTAGAGATCCTGTTTATAATGTACTCATAGGATTGAAGGAATGGGTTTCAGGAACTAGTCATTCCAGTGGAAAAAGTCTTTGTTTACTTTCCAGATCACAAATAGTATATTCCTGTTGCCACAATTGTTGCTTCACTTCCTGTGTTGCTCCATAGGACTGGAGGCTTAGGTATTTAGAGATTATTTGGCCTCTCCTGGCTTCTCTTCTGAAGAGTCCATTATGTTTGTAGGCAATGAATTATAGGAGGTGGTTTTGTGGTCATGAACAAAGATTAGTACATTGCTTTTTCTATGCCCTTAATGTGGTGGAGGAGAGGCATGTATTAATAAGAGTTAAAATCTATCTAGTGTTTTAAATTTTGCCAGAATGTTTTAATGTGACATTTCATCGAAGCTTCACTAACACCTTATCAGGGTAGGTATTATATTCCCCATTTCATAGGTGTAGAAACTGAGGCTTAAAGAGAGATAAAGTGACTTGCCCAACATCACAGAGGTAAAAAAAAAAAAAAATCTTCAGAGCAATTCTAATCCAGATAATATCAAAGACAAAGAGGTGACCCAGTAGTATAGAGAGCTGTGCTTGGAGTCAGGAACACCTGAAATAAAATCTGACTTCAGATATTTTCTAGCTATGTGAACCAAGGCAAGTCCCTTAACCTCTGTCTGCTTCAATTTTCTCATCCTTAAAATGGGAATAATGGCAGTACCTACTTGCCAGGGTTGTTGTGAGGATCAAATGGTAAATTTGTAAAGAGTTTAGCACAGTACCTGGCATGAAGTAGGTGCCTAATAAATGCCTGTTTCTTCTTCCTCCCCCCTCCTCCCAAAAACCAGTTTTCTATCTATAATCTTGCTGCCTTTTCATATCTTTGTCAATGTTCTGGAAATTAATAAATGGGATCACAGACCTAGAATTGAATGGAATTTTCTGTGGTTCAGTTGTGTTCTACTCTTTCTGACCTGATTTGGTGTTTTCATGACAAAGACATTAGAGTGGTTTGCCATTTCCTTCTCTAGCTGATTTTACAGATGAAGCAAACAAGATTAAGTCACTTCTCCAGGCTGATACAGCTAGTAAATATCTGCAGCCAGATTTGAACTCAGGGAGATGAGTCTTTATGATCGTCAGCTCTGTCTACTACACCACTTAGCTTCCTAAGCAATCTTGAAGATTATTTAGTCCACTCATTCATTTTATAGATGAGAAAATTAAGACCCAAAGAAGTTAAGCAGCTTACCCCCAAATTGCACAGATAGTAAGGTTCATAGTATCATAGTTCTAGAATTACAAAGACTTCATAAGACATTTAGTCCAAACTCCTTATTTTACAGATGTAAAAACTGATTTTTCCAAAGGTTACATACACAGGGGAGGACCTGGGATTTGAACCCAGATTCTCTGATCCCAAATACAGTGCTATTCCCATTCATACATGGAGCCAGCTAATAGGTAGTCAGGGATTTCATTCCTGTCCTGGGCCTAATGGACCACATGTCCCAGATGAATCTTTTGGGGAAGTATGTTAAATTTGGAGTGAGTCCTGGGTTTGATTCTTATCTTTATGCTTTCTAGCTACATGGCCATGGATGGCCAAGTCATTTAACCTCTCTAAACCTCAGTTTCTATCTCTGTAAAACAGGGTTAAAAACCTACTTTACAAGGGGTATTGCAGAGAAAGCAGTTTATAAACGTTCAAATACTAAAAAAATGTGAGTTGCTGTTAAGGCTGACATTTGTTATAGCACACTTTGTATATTGTGTCTCACTTATCAACCTTCTCTCATGCTGACATAAAACAATCTTGAAAATGAGCAAAATCCTTCTAGGATCTGACTAAAGGAGAAAGGATAGTAAGTGAATTTAAGTGCCTCAGATTATTTGTATAAATTCACAACCCTGTGCTTCTATCCCTTCATAAAAATCAGGTGACATTATTGTTTTCTTTTGGCCAGAGGGTGGGGAGGGAAGCAGTTAACTCTGAAACCACGTGCTTCTGTCATACAGGTAGACAGCCTTCACTGCCCAAGCAAACTTCCTGTATTAGTTCCTAGTTTGAAAAGTAAAGCTGGCTTTGGAAAGATTACTTAATGAAAGGAATTAGTTCATTCCTTGCAAATCACTGTTTTGGTATGAAGAGGGGAGTGAGGAAAAGAAGTGCTATTATTCAGAGGCTTTCAGATTTTATTTCTGTGAATTCAGGTGTCATTTTCTGATCTGCACTCAACATTCAAACCTGACTCCCACTTATCTGCTTAAAAGCAAAGCAAGATTCAATTTAGCTTTGTAGGATATTGGTTTAAACCTTGCAAAGAAATTTGCTTTTCTGTGTACCTTTTACATAGTGTCTTAGGCAGTATCTTTTAAAATGGACTTTCAAAATACACTTTGTCCTTTATTTATAGTTAGGCTCATTCCACAGATCATAAAGATCCCAAGACTCTGTTGTGCCTTGTCTACTAGGCCTTTCCACTTTGGCTACTCTTAACACTAGCATCTTTCTCTCCACTCTCCTACCTTCCCCTAAACATATGCAATCACATATTTCCCCAGGCTTTTACTAGTCTAGAGTCTACCTCTCTCACCTTAAAGATGTGAGAAATAATCTTAACCGAAAGAGATCCTTTCTACTATTGAAGGACTCTGGGGAAGATGTGTTTCAAAAGAAAGGGCCAGAGGCATCAACTTAAACTTCTAATCTGTAGCAGAATAATGCAAAGTCCAGTTTCTCTGAAAATACCTAACTCTGAGTTTTCCTTTGTGCATATTGGTGGCAAGGAGGAATTGGTATTATATAGTGGATCATTGCTAGAGGTACTTAGGTAATACTTAGGTATTACATCAACAAATAGAATTCATCCTAGTTGTCCAAAAGGAGGGGATTGACCTATTGCATTAGAAACAAAGAATTGGAGAATGTTAGAACTAGAAGAAACCTTAGAAATCATTTATTCTGTTTTAAAGAATACCATTTTCAGATGATGAAACGCTCCAGCCCTGAGATTTAAAGTGACTTCCTTAAGCTCAAAAAATTAAAAAGCATCAAAGACAGTGTTAAATGTAGTCTCCTAACATTAGGTCCAGTATGTTTCCTCCAAATCATATTGATTGGAAACAATTAGAAGATAGTTGCATAGATAGAGCTGGAAGAAACCTTAGATAACATCTATTCAAACCTATTCATTTTACAAATGAGGAAAGAGAAATCAAAAAAAGTTAAATGACTTGCCTAAAATCACCCAGCCAATTAGTAACAAGCCCAGACTGAGAGGTGGAAATGACTTTAGAAGCCATTTAGTCCCATCCCCTTATATTCCAGATGAGAAGGAGCATAATTCAACTTAAAACTGATGTTTTCTTCAGTCACAACAAGGTGCCAAATCAGAAAATATTTAGACTCACACAAAAGCCTATGAGTTAATTTAAATAAATTATATCCCAGTAAATTCTAGCTCCCATACTTTGACAAGTGTTGAAAACCTGCTCAAGCTATCCCAGGCAACTTCAGTTGGCGCCTAGAAGGAAATGTGATTGGTGTCTGACTCAGAGACTGCATATCCTGTACTTTTTGTACAGTGGAGTTAAGCACAACTTTCACAAGAATGGAAAGACCCCTTATTTGCCCAATAAAGCCAGACTATTTTGATGAACACAGGTATATTTAGAGTGTTCTACTGTAATCTTAGGATAATTTCTAAGTTATTTTATGCTTCTTTTCACCTGTGATCCAAGAAAGATGTGTCAGTTATGACGCAAGAAACAACAGGAAATGTACCAATATTTTGTTCCTCTCCCCCTTCCCCCACCTCCCCCACACACAAACTGGGCCTACTTTAGGACAATAACTGGAGAACTCTGCTCTATTTGGGGCTCCTGGCACCTGGCCAGATGTCATCCTGTTTTCCCTGGCATCCCAGGATCCTCCTTTTATTTCTATCAGTCCTCAAACTATTTCTTGGTCCCCATTACTACAAACTATTGATTACTTTTATTTCCTTATCTAGCATTAATTAAGCAAATTAAGCCTACCTACCTATTTTAGGAGAAATTCATCACAAAAACCCTATAAAATGACAAGATTGGGCTACATGATCTCTGGAGTCTCTTCCAGTTCTAGTTACATGGTACATGAAATGTGCTGTGCTCTTAAGACCAGTTATACAACTCAGTCACTCTCCTATCCCAAATGCATTGTAATGCCCTCCTCCCCACTTTCCTTTTCCAATTCACACATATGGGAATCATTTGGGACTGGCCCAAGACACACCTTGGTTTTACCGTGCTTCCGTGGCTTCGGGAACCAGCTTTTTACCAGCTAAGTCTTGGGTGCCCTTGCTCTGAGTCTCTTTGGCCTTTTTACAGGTATATAGCCATTTGATAATCCGGGCATTGCGTTCTATCACTGATGTGGTGCTGGGAACTTGCTCCGTCACCTCTTCTTCCAGCAGCCCCTCATCTCCACTGGGATGGGAGAAGCCGCCTTCGGAGGTGGCCATGCTAACGCTGCGGATCTTGAAGGATCGATGGTCCCATCCTGCTGAGAAGTTTTCCTTCCCCAGATCTTCCACCACCTCAGGGTCCAGGCCACAGTACTTAAAAAAGGTGTCAAACTCTGAGAAGGATTTGGAATAGCGAGAGCTGATGTCAGACTTGGAGCGGTGCAGGCTTCTTCTCTTCACTTCCTTGAAATCAGCTGGGGCCACATCTGCCTTCATTGGCATCTTGTCCTGCCCGGAAGGGTCACCAAGGCGGGTGGTTGCTGGGGAACTGGAAGGAGCAGTGTCCTTGTTGTCCACTCTGGCCTTGTTTTCCGCTCCGGGCTCCTCACTCTCCAATCTCGTCTCCTCATTCTCCACTCTGGGATCTTTCTTTTCCAATCTGGTCTCTTCACCATTCAGCCCGGCCTCTTTAGGGTCCATTTTAGCTTCTTTTCTCTCCAGTTGGGTCTCCTCACTTTCCACTTTGACTTCCTCCTTCACTCTGGGCATGTCCAGTGACACTAACATCTTTTCTTTGCTGGGAC
Organism: Sarcophilus harrisii; assembly: GCF_902635505.1. Lineage (NCBI taxonomy): Eukaryota > Metazoa > Chordata > Mammalia > Dasyuromorphia > Dasyuridae > Sarcophilus > Sarcophilus harrisii. The sequence continues at coordinate 179,733,069 of NC_045427.1, forward strand.
TCTGGAGGATCTTCCTCACCAAGCCCCCTCTTGTGTGCTCAGAGCCTTGGCCTTTGACAAACTCACACTTCTGGCGATAGATAATGAGGGAGTCCGGCCTCAGTTGCCTCCTGGCAATTATTCTCCGGGTCACGGGAAACACTTGGGGAGTGGGGCACCAGATGTCCCGGCTCTCTGACTCTTTTCTCCCTCTCAAGTCCTTGCTGCTCCTTCTGCTCTCCACAGAACAGGTTTCTCTGCTGCTCTCTGAAGCTGAGTTCAGCCTGGCAGGCTCCTGTTTGGTGCCAATTACCTGCTGGCTTTTGACATACTTGGCCTTATCAGCTGCTAGTCTCTCCACAGCACTCTTCTTGGCCCGGTCTCCTCTATCTATCTGCCGGCGCAGGTACTCGGGACCCTTGTGGAGCAGCCGGGTCGTGAGGGAGGAATCCAGGTCGGAGAGGGCATGCATTCCCAAGCTTGCAGTGAGCTCAGTTGGCATGTGTTTGGGGTGGCTGGAACTCAGGGCAGAAAAAAGCAAGAGGCCGGTGCTAGGGCAGCCTCCCACATTAATGTCCTGGGAGCTCAGTTCAGTTCCAAAGTCTTTAGTTCATTGCCTGAGGAGGGGCAGAAACTCCAGCTCTCTAAGCATAAGTCAGTCTGTGCTGTCTACAGCACCAACTCCACACCTTTACCGGCAGCTTGCTGCCTTTCACGGATACCTTGCCAGGGAACCAGCCCTCTCGCTCACAGCAGCCAATCCTGAGGGAGTGGGACTGTCTGACAGAGAGAAGGGGAGTCCAGGCCAACTGCACTGCCTCCAGGGAAGACAAGCCCTAATTAAAGTATTTACTTAGCATATGTTATCTGCAGTCTCCTCTTCCTTTGTCATATTTTGAAAGAAAAAGAAAACTAAACTTAAAAATTGAGTAGTCTCATGGAGGCTAATATGCCTCATCCTAGAGACTGAAATTCTTAGGGGGAAGGGAAAAGGAAGAAGGCAGGGGAGGGGAGAGTAAAGAGGGAAGGAGGATGTGGAAGCTTCAGCTATCCATGACGAGTTGTAAAGGAAAGATTTGCTGGATTTATAGTCAGGAGAGCACAGTTCTAGTGGTTCCTCAGTCAATAATTAGCAGTGTGAACTTTTGACAAGTAACATAGTCAGGATCCTTATCTCCCTTTTACTAAAATGAAAATGTTGGACTAGATGTTCTTGAAAATCGAGTTAGGAAATTCAAGTCTAGCCTTAGACATTTACTAGCTGATTAAGTCATTTAACTTCTGCCTACCTCAGTTTCCTCAAATGTAAAAAGGGGATGATTATACTTGCACCTGCCTCCCAGCATTGTTATGAGAATCAAATGAAATATTTGTAAAGCATTTAGTATAGTAGTTTGTATGTCATAGGCATTTTATAGAGATTTGTTTTTATTCTACTTTCCCATCAGAAGGCAGGAGCTCTGAGTATTAGTCCTGGTTCTGCAACTAACTAGTAATTTGATTTGGGAAAGTCATACTGCTTTAGACTTGGAAGGGATCTTAGAGAGAATATATTTTATCTTAATTCAATTTATAGTTAAGCAAGGTGAGATCTAGGGAGGCTGTTACTTTTCCCATGTCACATAACTATTGGTACAACACCTGAAAGTATTTAGATGACAGGATTTTCAGTTTAATACTTTTAGATCTACAGAACACTTATCTTTTCTGTATTTCAATATTCCTATTTAGTAAATGGGGATACTAAAAATAGCCCCTAGCATCTATAAGAGGGTTAAATAAAATAATGTATATAACACAATTTTGAAAGGCATAAAACCCTATACATAAATAAAACAATGTATATAACACAATTTTGAAAGGTATAAAAACTTATATTTATCATTATGTTGTTATGTTTCTGTCCCAGAAAGGGAAAAAAATTATGTTTACAAAAGTAAGAAAGGAGTGAAAATGCAGATATTCAACACGATGAAACATACACAAATGGTATTTACAAGTTTTCATTCTTTCCTAAAATTGCAAGAATGACTACAAAATTATGCCAGGCATCTGAAGGTCCAAATTATTTCTTACTTTACTGAAAATGCTAGGAAGATCCTGACCTTTCAAAGGTTCCAAGTGAATATTTTTTCCCTAATGAAACTAAAACAGCAGGTAGGACAACAGGATTAGAAGGCATGTCAAGACAATCCAATTATTCTGTATCTCAAGTCCTGGGGAAAAAATATTATGGAACCAATAATCAATGAACTTGAAGCGCATTTAAAAATGGGAGTGTGAGTGGAGTAAGTCAATTCATGTACACCAGATGATGTTGTTTTTCATTCTGTGAAAGAAAATGGGTAATTCATAGACTCATAAAATTTTAGACCTAGAAGCTACCCTTGGACTCCATCTGATTCAGTGTCTCATTTTATAGATGAGGAAAGTACTGAATTATGAGTCAGAATATTGGATTTGAATACTTTGTCTTCTATTTTTTAGCTATATGAACTTGAATGAGACTCAGAGAATTTTAAGAGATTGTAGATATTACCTAGGCCAATTGCTTTCTGAAGCACAAATTTCTACTAAATACCCAACAAATCATCAAGTGAATTGGTCCAACCATTCTGGCAAACAATTTGTAACCAAATCCCCCAAAGTCATCTAACTATTCATATCCTTTGACTCACTGATGTTACTATTAAGTATATGTCCCAAAGAGGGCAAAGAAAGTAAGGACTCATGTACAGGCATATTCAGGCATCAGTAAAATTTTTATTACAGCAAATACCAGCAGCATTTTACTAGCAACACTTTTATTATAACAAAGACCTGGACATGAATATTATTGGGGGATATTTGAACAAACTGTAGGGTATGTTTAATATAACACATTAGGGGCACTATTCAGCTGTAGCCACAGATACTGGTGACCTTTATTCTTTACTCAGATCATGTGGTTTGCCTTGGTTTATCTCTGGAAAAGGCTGATATCTCCCATAGGAGACTGGGTTCCTTGTTGTCATTGGCCCATCATCCCTGCTCCAGAGTTCTGGAGAAAGTTGCTAATTATAGTAACAATCATTGCTCTAACATCCAAGAAGAGATTGAAATAAAGAAAAAAAAAAGGGATGCCCTATGCATAATATGAAGTGGATATAAAACAAATCATTTATTCTTACTAGGAAAGCAATGTTAAACCTAGCAGAACAACAGCACATAATATGATTCTGTAATTTAATATATAATTATGGATACAGTTGACAGAGAGACTGATTGGTCTCACAACATTAAAATAGCTATGTAGTATGGAGCACTAAACTTAGAGACAGGAAAACTAAGTTCAAATATTGCTTTAAATACTCATTAGCTGATCAAGTCACTTAACTTCTCAACCTTATTTTCCTCCTCATAAAAATGGGAATAATAATAACAGCTTCTTCCTTAGCTACCTAAGGTTATTGTGAGAATCAGATAAGGTAACATCCACAAAGCTTTGCAAAACTTTAAAGTTCTATATAAATGATAGTGATGATTTTTATTATGGAGTACTGCTAATTAAGGGTTTCACTGCAGCATCTGCCGTGAAATCAAAAACCAAGACTGACTTTCTTGTGACTTTTCTCTCAGTAGATACTCCTTTATGACCAGTCTATTCTTGAAAATTCTCAGGTAGAAGATGTTGTTGCTTCTTATAAACCTTCAGACCATTCACATTCATGAGGTGATCTACTGGAAGAAAGGAAACACAAAAAATTAAGGGGTTGCTGGGGACTTAGGCATAATTTTGTCTAGTCATGATTTTAGCCCCAGTTTTCATGTCATGGGATAGATAAGGCATCTTGAACAGATAAAGGACTCTGTCCTTCCTGACTTCTATTTGGAATCACATTTATTCACCTAAAGATTTATAGGCAAAAGAATACCAGATGGAAACTGTAATTTTTTTTTTTTTTTTTTTTTTTTTTTTTTTGTGAGGCAATTGGAATAAAATAACTTGTCCAGGGTCATACTAGGAAGAAAGGTTAAGGGCCTGAGACTGGATGGGTGCTCTATCTGCTATGCCATCTAGCTGCCCCATTTTTTTTTTCTTTAAGAAATCCTCTGAATCCTAATTTTGTCCTCCTCAACAGCCAATCAGGAAACTCTCATTTATGGGTGTTATATTCTGAAGTCTGGATCCCAAAGCTCCCTCAGAGCTGATTATTGGGATAGTGATGAATGATCCAATAATTGAAGAGTCCCATTACATAGGAATATAATATATTTTTATGTTATAGAGGACAGATATGAAGAATTCAGAAAAACTTGAGAAGGCTTGCATGAACTGATGAAAAGTAAAATTATCTCATGGAGAGCAATCCTAAAATAAATTAACTTTTGTCTAAATTCTTCAACATAGTAGTTCAAACGCTGATTGGTTGTATTCATGACAAGTTTTAGTTTTTTTGGGGGGGTGGGGATTTTTTTTCCTTCTAAGTCTGTTGGTACATGTAAATTTACACATAGCTTTAATTTGAAAAAAATATTTTAGAAGATCCAAGAAGAGAACTCCAAAGAATAATTGCTGGATGAAGTTTGAAAGAAAAGGGAATTATTAAATCCTATCTAGAATGGGAAGGTTAAACATGAATATGCCTTATGTTTCTTAGAGTAATCTTTAAGGATACATATTGACCAGAAGAATTGTTAAAAAACTAATGAATGAGATAGACTCTGGTGAATGTATATAAACAGAATCCAGTCTGAGAGAGCTTTTGCTAGGAGGAACAAGCTCTGTCCTCGGTTTTTTCTTTAGATTTTGGGGCAACCTATCTCATGAAGGAAAAAAGGAACTAGAGAGGTATATCTGGAGATTGTTTTCCCTTGTCCAGAAGACCTGAGACTTCTGGGTCTCAAGATCAGACCAAGTTCTCATCAGGAAGAACTAAAGACTTTTAGCCTAACTCCTCATTAAATGTCCATCAATCAGGGTTAATTTTTACTTGTCAGAGGAATTCCCTTTCAAAAAGGATTTAAAGCATTTTAGTGTCTTTCATTACCAATAGAAATCACTGATCACCAATTTATTGATTGCCAGCTAACTTAATTACTAAATAATAAACTAAATTACAAATTACTCAGAAACTCAGTCTTTCAATGTTTTCATTAGTCACATATTACTTTTTTTAGTTCTGCTCATTTTTTCTTTAATAGCTCATAAAAGTTCCCCAAAATATTTATTTTTATAATCCTCATATACTGTAAATTGTACCACTAATTCTGTTCAACCCCCTTTTGAAGCACTTCATATGAGTCTTTCCAGGTCTCTTTAAAATAACCTATTTACTCATTTCTTTCAGCATGATAGACTTTCATTATACTTATTTATCACAATGTATTCAGCTACTACTCAATAAATCAGTATCCTTTGGATTAAAAAAAAAAACAGAACAAAATACTTTCTGTATATAATTACACTTCTTTGTACTAAATGCTCTCCAAGTTTTTTGTTTTTGTTTTTCCCAGCCCCATGACCTTTGATCATAAGCCTTTTTACAACCTTTGTACCTTTTCTTGGTGGGGCTCAAATATTGGCGATTTCATTAGTGTTTAATTAGCCTCTTGGAAGAGTCTCTGAAGGCCTGGTCAGAGCAAGTTATAAAAGGAGATTAAATACAATCACTCTTGATTTTTCAGCAGAGTCTCTAATAATAATAATAATAATTCTCCACCTTCCTTTAGTATTTAGTTTTATAAAATGTTTTAACCATAATAGCCTTATATTCATTGTCCCCATTTTACAAATGAGAAAACTGTAGCATAGCGATATATAATGATCTACCTACATTTGGATATCTTCCAAAGTATTAGACCTGAAATTCAACCCAAGTCCTTTTTTTGATGCCCATGAACTACTCTAACCTAGCCTTCAGGAAGTTTGTCAGTTGATAACTCCAACTGTCTACAGGCAGAAAGGATGTTAAGAAAAAAAAAATCTCATTATTTTCTCTTTAAAAATCAAAGGAGTGTGAAAGGCAGTGGGAGAATTTAAAGAAAGAAAAATAGGTGAATAAGTATGTGAACAATAATTTATTTCACATTAACTTACTTCACAATAATTTATTTTAAATTATTATGTGGTTTTTTTTTAGTGCTCAAGTTGACTTTCTCCTCCTTGTGAATCAAAATTTTTGTGGACTTAATAAAAAAATAGCAACAAGAACAAAAAACAAGTTCTCCTTTCCTGTACTATAACAATAAAATGCACACAAATCCTGAATCATGCATGAAGAGCAATATTCTATAATGAAAACAAAATTGTATTTGAAGTCCTGCTTTTGCCACTTACAAGCTATGTAGTCATGGACAAGTCATTTAATTCTTTAGGGGTTTTTTTTTTGGTTTATTTCCCCCTCCTACAAAATGAGTGATTTCAACAAAATGATTGATCCATTCCACTTCTATCTCAGAAATGAAATAATATATTCTGTCTTAGGTTTGAAATAACCTATCATATCTCCCAGGATCTTCACAGAATCATTGATTTTAGATCTAGATGTCACCTTCAAGGTCATCTTTCAGAAGTCTATATAATTAGAGATGGAAGGACCTTTAGAATTCATAAATCCAATCCCTTCTTTGAGGCCCAGGATCATTAAATTAACTGTCCTAGATCACATAATTAATAAGGTCTTGAGGCAGAATTGAATTTTGGTCTTCCTGAATCCCAAATCCAACAGTCTTATGAAACAAATCATACTTTCAGAAATGCAAATGTCAGGTGTGGAATGTAGTCCAATGCCCTTATTTTACAGAGCATAAAAGTAATTAAGCAATTTGTCAAAGGTCCTTCATATAATAAACAGTGGTCTTCCTTTGCATTTCCAATAGCTGACTCCAAATCTTCTGCTTTTCCACATCACCTGAATCAAACTTTGCACTTTCATTAGACATTAGGCACCAGCAGTTACTAAAAGGTCACTGAAGGAAATAGGCAGCACTCAATCAATAAACAATAATTAAACTCTTATTATATGCCAAGCATTGTGTATAGCACTGGAAGGAATCAACAGAGTGACCAAAAGAAGATCACAAAAGAATATTCATAGAAAGTATAATTTTAACTGGGCTTGAAGGAAGCTGGGGAAACCAAGGATTGAAAATGAGGAGAAAGAGTATTCCAGGCATGGAGCACAGTCCATGAAAATGACCAGAACTAAGAGATGTTTGAACAATAGTAAGGAGATTATTATCATTGGATCATAGTGTATGGAGGATAAAGTACAAGGTTTAAAAAAGACTGGAAAGGTGGAAGAAGGCAGATTATAAGAGACTTTGAATTCACTCCAGAGAGTTTTAAATTTGGTCTTGGAAGTGAAAGGAAATTATTGCAGTTTATAAAGTAAGAAGCAGGAGTAGTATGGTCAGACCTCTGCTTTAGGAGATCCCTTTAATTGCTGAATGGAGAATACACTAGGTAGGAAAAGGCTTGTGACAGGAAGTAATCACATTGATCACAATGACTTGATGAGTTATTCACTAGTGTCTGATCCCAAAAGGAGGCATATGCAAGAAATATCATGAAGGCAAAATTAATTAGCTTTGGCAACAGATTGGATATAACAGGTGAGAGACAGTGAGAAGTTGAGGATGACATATAGATTTCATGACTGAGTAGCTGGGATAGTGGTTGTGCCTTAACAGTAATAGGGAAATTAAGAAGGAAGTGTAGGGGAAAAGTAATCAATTAAATTTTGGACTTGTTAAGTTTAAGATATCTCTTATTCTGTTTGACATATCTAAGTATTAGTTATATGAATCTGAAAATTGGGGAAAAGATCTAAATGTAACCTTAAAAGTCATTTTTCAGGAGATGATAAAATTAGAGATAGAAGGGCCATATATTTTAAAGTTATAAGCATAGAGATGACAATTGAAATTATGGGACTTAATAAGTTTATTAAATGAAAATGGTATAGAAGTTTAAAAGATAAGGGCCCAGGAAGTACCCTGTAGAACACCTAGTTTTTGTGGTTGTTACTAAGACAAAGATCCAGACAAGGTGACTATGAAAGAGCAATCAGATAGGTAGTAGGAGAACCAGGAAATAGTCATGTCCCAAAAGCCTAGAAAAAAGAGTATAAAAGAAAAGAGATAATTGACAATGTCAAAACTTGTAGAGAGGTTAAGAAAAATGAGGACCTCATGAACATTCCTTACTTTTTGCCATTTCCTCAATGAAACTCATTCATTTTACAATAATCTTAGTAATAATGATATTAATAACAACAAGCATTTAAAGGTTTTCAGAATATCTTAAAAACATTATTACATTTATACAAAAAAAAAAAAAATCCCAAAACCTAAACCAATCAAACCATGTAAGGCATGTACTACTGGTATTATTCTCCTTATTTTACAAAGAAACAAACTGAGGTGTCAGAGAGATTAAATGATCTGAGATCACAAAGCTAGAAAGTATCAGAGGCAAATTTGAACCTAACTTTCTCAAAGCTAATAATTTGCATTTCCCACTTAGATAAGAGATTAAATATTTGCTGAGGCTGTTTTCCTTGTATGTTCCTCCCTAAGGTTGGTGATATTTAAACTCATTAGGAAATGTAAGCATATATTCAATCATTCAATCATAGATGGCCATAATTACTGAAAAAAAGAAAGAAAGAAAGAAAAAAAGAAAAAACAAAAACCTCTTTTCTTAATTATCTTTGGGAAGGCAAGTGTAAACAGAAACACATTTCACTAATATACTCATTCTTTTCCCCTGCTACAGACAGTCACAACATGTACACAGATGATATGTATAAAGCTTGTTTGTCAAATTTGTTCATCCAAATTCAAATGAAATTACAATACTTTAATTGACTATTTAATAGAATTACTATATTTTAGACCATGGAATATAGCTATATTTAGAAATGTTTTTGTATAATTTTAAGCAATAAGTTCTCTTGAATTGATGAGTTAACTAAGACTTGCAGACTAGATTTTACATTTCTCATTGATTTCATTTTCTAATATCTTTATTGTGAATAGACTGCTAAGTGGAAGAGATAAAGCATATGTCAGGGCATCTTTTTAATTTTTACACAATTATTGCCTTTTGTACAGTGATGTATTATTTTGGTCAACGGTTTTCATTCTTTAAAATCAGTTGAAAAAGAGGAAGGCAGAAATAATTTAATATTGAAATGGCATTGTGATCTCACTGATATAAAATTTCTTCTTTCCAAGCGTGTCATCTATACCTTCTTCTGTGAGGTTCTTATACATGTTTTTGTCCATAAATATTCCCTGGAAGTTTACCCAATGGATCTTACTCCATGGACCTTTCTTGGTGTATTCTACTAGAATATGCAGGTATGGAGTATCAGTATTCTCTTTTTGCTTGCTGCATGTCTGGTCCTATTTCTGATCTTACATTTCTCCAAAATAATTGTTTACATTATTTTTCTTGCATAACTCTTAATTGATAGAGTTTTATAAATTTCTGACATACACTTTGAACTTCTCCAATGTTCTTTGAGTATCCTGTCCTTCAGTTAAAGTTCTTCAGGGGCTGTAGGATTCTACAAAGCACTGTGAAAATAATATCATGACTTAAAAATAAAATTTGTTTCAAACAGAAACTTGAGGTCACTAAAAGAATGGCACAATTTTTGAAGGTAATCTAACTTACCTTTTTTATTTTATTCAATTCTGCATCCAGCTCATTGCCCATCTGCAGTGTTTGTCCAAGATACATGCACAGATAACTAACAATTTCATCAAGCTTGCCTCTCAATATTAATAATCTCAGGGTTATTTAACAAAGACAGTGATTCTTGAGTGATTCTGACATGTGCATGGGAGAAGAGCTTTTAAGGGAGCATTTTGTTCTATCAAATCAAATGAACTTAGGTAGTCAACAAACATGAATACAACAAGATCTTCTAGTCTTTATTTCTTTGAGTCAAATGCTTGACTTCAAAGATACAGTCTGATGTAGAATGTTGTTTATAAAATCTTGACTATTCCCTTCTTATGCTTTCATCAAGCATGTCCTTAAAGCATGTTTAAGATCACCCTTATGAGGGTGATATATATATATATATATATATATATATATATATATATATATACACATACACAATAAGGTCCATTTTACCCTTAAGTGTCCTCTCTTTATGATATCCTAAGAATGGTTCTTCACTGATCTCCATATATTATTCATTGCAGTGTCTCCTTTGTTGGTCTAGTCTACATGTTTTTACCATTCCCATCTTTGTGTTACTTAATGTAATTTATACTTCTTCATGTAGCATAGTATGAATGTCATTAGGGATTTCAAATGTGTATAATTATTGGAGAAAATACTTTCTTGATAGATGTTTTTCATTTTTGTCTGTAGGTTATTCTGTTTAAGTTTCATCCTAAAATATTCTTGGTATGACTTTATGAGTCTCTTACAAAGTGAGTTTTCATTAAACTTGCTTCCCTGATTTAATTCTTTCTCCAGGTTTTCAGTCATATTTATAATGTTATACTATCAAATCTCTATATTTTCTAAGATAATACTCGTCTTAATATCCCAGCATCTTCCTCTAGAACATTTTTCTAATGAGTTTATATTTTAAATTGGGGCTGCCTTTGACTGCCATATCTCTGTACTTGGCAAATTTATAAGCTCTTTTAATATTGCTATGGTGATTAATTTACAGAAGTTAAATTCCTTACAAAATGGTTTAATCTCTATTTATATTAATTCTTCTCTCCCACCTTCCCTGTCCATTTTTCTTTTTTTCTTCCTTCCTTTCTTCCTTCCTTCCTTTCTTCTTTCCTCTCTTTCTCTCTCCCTCCCGCCTTCCTTCCTCTTTTTAAAAAAAAATCAGCCAGTTTTTTTTTTTCATTCAACATCTTCTCTGGACTTCTCTAATCTGCACTCACACTTTCAGATTGGGACTCTAGAAAGCAACTGTTAACTCACTATAGAGGGAAAACTTCTGTACTTCTAAAACTATAGTTCATAACCCCCCACTGTAGTATTTCATATTAGTGGCAAATCTAGTAGACATGATTAACTCTTAGAAAAAAACACTTATTAAAATTAAAATGGTATAGCAATTATAAAATATGCCCCTCCCCTAATATACCTGGGATAGCCTCTCCAGAAATATACACAATTTTAATGGAAAGAGTAGGCATACATGGAATACAAGAGTAATGAGGCATATAAGTGGCAAAAGAAACTCACAATTTCTCATACTGTAGAACCTAGAGGTCCTTCTGTACTCCGACAACTTCTCTCACATGACCTTTCTGTGTAGTTTGCTTAACTGAGCTTCCAAGATCTTCTTTGGTTAACCTAACTTCTTTCTTTGTTGACAAGAATCATATTTCTGATGCTGATCTTTTCCTGGTCTGATTCTCTTTCTCTCTGAATCTGTAAATATCTTTATTTTCTATGGTTTTACTTTGAACTCTCACAAAAGAATGAACTCAAATTTCTAAATTTCATGTTTCCTCCTGGTCATGTTGCTAATAGATGCCAAGACTGATGCAAGGAAAGGAAATAAATTTAATTCTCTCCCATTTTGAGGATGTCCTTCAAATGTAGCTCCCAGACTGAAATGGCTCCACTGAAATTATGTAGCCCTAGCTATTTAATATCCTGGTTTGTGAGGGTTAATTTATCTGTAAAGCCAATTGATTTATTCCCTTCTGGACTCAATCAAAAAGATGGTCTCATTTCATAAAAGATAAAAGTATAAATACATCTTGTTTAAACATTAAAATATCATCATGTGACTAGATTCTATAACAACTGAGCTGGGTATAGAATGTATACACACATACACACACACACACACACACACACACACACACACACAGATAGAGAGGGGAAAAAAACCTTCCCCTCATACTCCGTCTTCTGTCTACCAGGTAGGCATATGCTGTCTTCAGTAAATCAGCCATGATGCGTTTGACAAAAATCCATATAGCACACTTCAGAAATTAACATTCTTCCATAGGTGATGTGAGTATTGCCCTCATTTCCAGAGTCCTGATTAAAAAAACAAAAACAACAACAACAAAAAAACTTTAAGAAACATTGTTTTACAAAGTTTTCATAGCTTTTCATACTCATACTATGTTCTGATAAGTTTTCATACTATTTGTCTTGAGGACTTGCAAAATAAGAAGAAAATCATGCTTTTTTGCCTAAGAAGGAAAATTTGGTTCTTATAGAACTTCCAGAATATTTAGAACTCTTCTTGTAATGTTTTAAGACCTGAAATCAACAGAATCAATCCCCTCATATTTCATGTGAGGAACCAAACCACTTTGTCTTGTCACTTTATAACAATACACATGCTTGGCTTAAGGTGCCTCTATCTTCTGGGAAGGGGCATTTCTGCTTCGTCCTATGTCAAGTATCAAGAGTTATATTGGGCATGGGGTTAGAGAGGGGCAGATCAGGCTACTCATTCTCTTATATTAAAGAAATATCCCTCTTTTGGGTTTACAGATTTGGCTCAATCCTAGGAAACAGTGGAAATCCTCTTGGTCCCTGAACCATTTAGGACATCCAAAGTTTCTCTAGTTATCCGTGTAATACATGGGGATAGACTTCCAAATGGAAGTCTAAATTTTGTTCTCATTAGGATAAGCAGTGCAATATAAAATGAGAGGGACAGAGAGAGACAGAGAGACAGAGACAGAGACAGAAATAGAAACAGAAAAAGAGACAGAGAAAGACAGAGACATAAAGAGGAAAAGGAGGAAGAAGAATAAGGAAGGAAGGGGGAGGAGGAGGAAGAGAGAAAAAAGGAGGGGAAAGGAGGAGGGAGAAGGTAGTAGGGGAAGGAGGAAGATGAGGAAAGAAGGGAGGGAGGGAGGGAATGAGGGGAAGAAACCCATAAAAGCCACAAATAGATGTGGGACTTCGAAAATGAGATTAAACAGTTGGTTTAATGATTAGCAATTTTTAACTCAGTTAGCAAACCTGATCTTAACTGGATCTGTGGTCTGTTAAGCTCTCAGTTAAGCTGTCTTGACTTACAAAATAATAAATCAAATATTTTAGAGCTTCTTAGGAAGATCTAAAGAAAAAATATTAAGGATAAGTTCCTAGTATTCTCTAGCCAAATTATTAGGCATCAGTATTCTAAGGTTACAAAATTCCATGTTTTTCTTATTAGTTTTTATGCTCATAATGGAGATAACAATCCAAAAGATATTGATACATAAATATTCAAACAAAATTCATCAAAAATTATCCAATGTTTGACCTGTCCAGCAATCACATTGGAAAATTATCCTATTTAAAAAATTTAAAGTTGTAAACCTTTTTCCAGTGGATCTTTGCTATGGCAACAAAAGAGAAGTATTCTATGTGAAAAATCTCAAAATGGGTTTTTGAATATGCACAGGAGATCTAAAAATACCCCAGATGAAGCTTTATAATACTGTTTAAAAGGAGAGTATGATGATCACTCCTACTTGTCCCTTATTTTACCTCGATGTGTCCTAGATAGCTTTTTCTTAGGATCATCTTCTCTACCTTTTTTCATACATGGAAATAGAATCAAAGGTTTTTCAAGCCATTCTCCAATTGATAAATGGTCAAAGGATATGAACAGACAATTTTCAGATGATGAAATTGAAACTATTACCACTCATATGAAAGAGTGTTCCAAATCACTATTAATCAGAGAAATGCAAATTAAGACAACTCTGAGATACCACTACACACCTGTCAGATTGGCTAAGATGACAGGAAAAAAATAATGATGAATGTTGGAGGGGATGCAGAAAAACTGGGACGCTGATGCATTGTTGGTGGAGTTGTGAACGAATCCAACCATTCTGGAGAGCAATCTGGAATTATGCCCCAAAAGTTATCAAACTGTGTATACCCTTTGACCCAGCAGTGCTACTACTGGGCTTATACCCCAAAGAGATACTAAAGAAGGGAAAGGGACCTGTATGTGCCAAAATGTTTGTGGCAGCCCTGTTTGTAGTGGCTAGAAACTGGAAAATGAATGGTGCCCATCCATTGGAGAATGGTTGGGTAAATTGTGGTATATGAATGTTATGGAATATTATTGTTCTGTAAGAAATGACCATCAGGATGAATACAGAGAGGCTTGGAGAGACTTACATGAACTGATGCTAAGTGAAATGAGCAGAACCAAGAGATCATTATATACTTCAACAATGATACTAAATGAAGATGTATTCTGATGAAAGTGGATTACTTTGACAAAGAGACCTAATTCAGTTTCAATTGATCAATGATGGACAGAAGCAGCTACACCCAAAGAAAGAACACTTGGAAATGAATGTTAAGCTGCATTTTTGTTTTTCTTCCCAGGTTATTTTTACCTTCTGAATCCAATTCTCCCTGTGCAACAAGAGAACTGTTCGGTTCTGCACACATATATTGTATCTAGGATATACTGCAACATATTCAACATATACAGGACTGCTTGCCATCTAGGGGAGGCAGTGGAGGGAGAGAGGGGAAAAATCGGAACAGAAGTGAGTGCAAGGGATAATGTTGTAAAAAAATTACCCTGGCATGGGTTCTGTCAATAAAATGTTATTATAATAATAAAAAAAGAAGATAGAGGTTGTAACAGGGAAAAAAAAAGAATCAAAAGTTTTCTAGATCTATAGATTATATTGAGCTTCCAGAGACAAAATGCTTCCAACAAAAAACAGCTCAGTTTTAGATCTCCTTAAGAGTCTAATCCAACAGGGGCAGCTAGCTGGTCTAGTAGATAGAGCAACAGCCCTGAAGTCAGGAGGACCTGAGTTCAAATCTGACCTCAGACACTTAACACTTATTTGGGCAAGTCACTTAGCCCCAGATGCCTCAGCAAAACACACACACACACAAAACAAACAAATAAACAAGAATCTGATACAAATTGAATCCAATGTGAAACAGAAAGCTTAAACAGCATGTAAATACTATAACTGTCATTGGAGGTGGGTGAAAACCTACTTTTATGAAAAAAAAAGGAAAGTGGTAAATTCATATGAAATCCATAATTATTGTCTTATATTTCACAGTGACGTATGAATGACTAGCAAAGTGCTTTTCCAGTTTCCTGTCTTCTAATGATGGAAGGCTACCTCCATTTAGTCAAAGGCATCATAAACTTATCAACAAATGATGAAAAGACCAGTGATCTCTCCAAATGTGATCCAATCATGTTTATCTATATAAAACAGTCATCATTTGTGTCATTCACAAATCTTTAAACACAGAAAAATAACGACAGAGTAAAAAAAAATCATGCCAAAACAAACCCTAGTGGTAAAAAGTGGTATAAATTATCAACTTGGTGATTATTGAACAAGGTACTCAAAGGACCACAATATTCATACAGTGTATCTATTTTTTAAAAACACCTTTGGCAAAAGTCTTCAACTTAGTTTCACATTCTTATCTCACTTATATACTACAAATATAACATAGGTCCAGACATATTATGAACAATTTGGCTTCCACATAGAAAATTATCCTCTATTTATACCATACCACCAAATTATACCATGTAAAGAATAATTGTTTTAGAAGAATTAGAACAAATATTTAGAACAATTAGAACAATCTAAAAGATACTCCCCAGACAAGATATTACATCCATTTACAGATGAAGATATATTTGAAAAGTTGTGATTTTTTTTTTCAGTCACATAGGTAGAATGTGAATGCCATACCTAGTACTCAAACAAATCTTTTGAGTTCCAGTCCAATTCATTCTTGCTACTATATATCATGTTTTCTTTTTAATGTAATAAAGAGAAACTTATGAAGGATATGGTAAAGTGAAACATGATACTTACATACTATTGTTAATTATTCATTAATTTTCAATGGGAGGTTTCATGATTCAGAATGAAGAAGACATGAACTCAAATTTGTCCTGAGACACTTTCTTTACGGCCCTGGGCAAGCCACTTAATCTCTATTTGCTTCACAAAATAAACATAATAATACCACTTATCTCACAATATTTTGTGAGGAGCAAATGAGATAATAATTGTAAACTATTTAGTATAATACCTGGCACATAGTAAGCTACATATAAATATTATCTATTTGTAGCTATTATGATCACTTGTAGATGATATAGAGAGGATTCCCCAGTCAACAAACATTAAATGCTTACTATTGTGTCAGATCTTTTGTAAACTCCGGGACTTCATTCTGTCCATCCTTATCTCCTTACAACTGGACTCTATCTACTGGGTCCCTAGTCTTTGATAAGTGAGTTTTTGCTTTATGTATTTGGAGCAAGGCCTCCACATCAATTTCTAGCAATTTGTGCACATACATTCCAGTTTAGGTTGAGGCTGAAGTAAATAACAGGAATAACTGACATTACAGTTGTGAAAAAAATGGCAGATATGGAGTGAGGACACTTGAATTTGAATCCTACTTCTGTCATTTAATCTTCCTGAATTTTTTCTGATAATCAAATTAGAGCACTGGACTACTTGATTTATAAGATCCCTTCTATAAGTGTGATTGTGAACTGTCATCTCTGAGTTCTTTTCCTATTCTGAGATTATTGAAGAAATATTAAGCACTCGGGATTCTCAAGGGCATGAATTAAACTTCTCTAAATCTTTTTTAAAATTATTATTCAATTTTATTTTTAAAAAATGCTTATAATTTATTTTAAACTTTCTTTTAAGAAAAGAGTTCAGGGACAGGTAGGTGGCACAGTGGATAGAACAACAGCCCTGAAGTTAGGAGAACCTCTGTTCAGATTTGGTCTCAAATCACTTAACCTCAATTGTCTCAGCAAAAAAAAAGAAAAAAAGAAAGAAAGAAAAGAGTTCTAAATTTTATCTGTCCTACTCCTCTCCTCCCACTGAGAAGGCAAGCAATATGATATCAATTATGCAAAATATATTTCCATATTAACCATAGCACAAAAAAGTGAGAGAAATTTTTAAAAATGAGAAATATTTTAATTTGTACTCAGGGTTGATCAGTTCTCTCTCTGAAGATGAATGATATTTTTCATCATAGGTCCTTTGAAATTGATCATTGTATTAATCAATCAAGTCTTTCACTGAATGAAAAATGAGAACTCTATAGAGTTTTTCAGTAGAATAGTTTGTCAATCTCTAAGAAGTCAGGCTTTAATTACATTTAAAGCAAAGTGCTATAACACTCCACAACATTTCCTAAGTCTGTTCATTTCACTTTGTATCAATTCATACAGTTTTTTTTTATGTTTTTCTGAAATCGTTTCCATCATTTCTTATTGAGCAATTAATTGTACTCCATCATAATCATGTTCAGCCATTCCAAAATTGATGGATATCGCCTCAATTTTTAATTCTTTGCCACCACAAAAAGAATTCTATTCTATTATTGATATTATATTATAAATACATATCATGAATAAATTACATTATAAATATTATTGAACATATAGATTCTTTTATTTTTTTCTTTGATCTCTTTAGGATACAGACCCAGTAGTGGTATTGCTAGTCAAATGGTATATACAGTTTTATAGTCGTTGAATATAGTTCCATCTTGTTCTCTGGAGGCAAACCTTTTGTTTTGTTTTGTTTTGTTTCTTCTTTACCTTCCCTTCCCTCTGCCCACATGAGGTATTTTACTCTTATCTTTGGGTGCTTTGCTCAAAGCAATAAAAAATTTTTTTTACTGAAACCTTACAAGATATCTTGTCATTTACTAGGCTAGCACCATGCCTTAAACCCAAATCACTCTGATTCTCATTGATTGACCAATAATAGGTTCCAGGTCAAGTTCTACTTGGTCATTATTTGGGTCCTGATTGGCTCAGAGTGAATGAAAATAGTAATTGTTTCCTTTTTGGCCAGGAACCTTGAGGGTCTTCCTATATGTGTGTGTGTATGTGTGTGTGTGTGTGTGTGTGTGTGTATGTGTGTGTTATCTATATCTAAATTTTTATTGACTAGTTAAAAGAGGCTGTTCTCTGCCTCATTTCTTACCTACTCTCAATCACTGATTAGGCATTACCTAAACAGTCAGACTGAGACTTGTTAAAGACCTTAGCTTAAAAAGGTCAGGGTCTTCCACTGTATCTAGCGAGGGTCATCTCCAGTGATCTTGATCTACAACTTGCCACTAGAGCCAGTGATCTCTGGAGGACAAAGTGAGGCTGGTGACTTTGCACAGTTCCTACCTCACTTCAGTCCAATTCATTTGCATGTCATGGCATCACTTCTTTGATGTCATGGTCCTCTTTGAGAACAAAGGATAAACAATAGCAGTGTTGTCTAGAATGGAGAACAGATTTTTCTTCAGAGTGGAACAATTTACAACTCCAGTAAGAGTTCATTAATGTACCTATTTTCCTTTATCCCTTCCAGCACTTGTCATTTCTGATAAATGTGGAGTTTTACCTCAATGATTTTATACTTGCATTTCTTTAATTGGTAGTGATTTAGAGCATGTTATGTTCCTATAGATAGTTTTGATTTCTTCTTCTAAGAAGTGCCTGTTCATGTCTCTTGAAAATTGAACAATTGGGGAATGACTCATTTTTATAAATTTGATTCAGTTCCCTATATATTTGAGAAAAAAGTTTTTATAAGAGAAACTTGTTATAATTGTTTTTGAGATTGCTTCATTATGTATAGCAAAATGTAGTTTTCCTGATTATCTCTTCTAATTGGGTCCATTTTTGCTTTTGTTTTATCTGAGCATGATTGTTACCCCTGCCATTTTTGCTTCAGTTGAAGCATAATAGCACTCCTCTTGGCCTTGGCACTGTGGCCAGGTCCTCTACTCTTCTACAGTAGCAAGCATCTGTGCTCCTCTCTGCAATGGAATGTGCTCTTTGGGATCTATGAGAAACACTCATATCTGTCCTGATACTGCAATTCAGAAATGTGTATGGGCAACAGAGTTGCCAATTTGTTCCACCTATATCTAGTGGAAGCAAAGGATTTCCTATAATATTTTACTGACACCACTTACCAACTCTGGACTGGAAGCTCTCAAAGCTGCTGATTCTTCTATTATCTCATCTATATACCTCCAAGACCCTCCACTGGTGTTGCCACTGTGTACATTGAGAGCCAATCCCCATCCAAGTGTAACAGACCTTGCCAATATCTTCCTAACTTGTCTTTGATCAGAAAAAACTATCACTCTCTTACCTGTTCTTTGCTGCACCATTCCAAAATTTGATTTGAAGCATTATTTTAAAGTTGTTTGAAACAGAATATTTTGAATGTTTAGATAAGTTGCTATTTTCCATCATAGATTAAGAGAATCTCAGAATTAGATGACAAGTCCATGTTATCTAAACTGACCCATATCTGAGATAGACAGAGACAGAGACAGAGACAGAGACAGAGAGACAGAGACAGAGAGAGACAGAGAGACAGAGACATACACATACAGAGAGAGAGAGAGAGAGAGAGAGAGAGAGAAAGAGAGAGAGAGAGAGAGAGAGAGGCAGAAAAAGACAGAGGGAGAGAGACAGAGAAAGGGAAGGAGAGAAATTTCACCACTTAAGGGGAAACTCCTCAAAGTCTCTAGTGTATTAAGTCAGGACCAGGGACATGATAAAGACTGCCAGCTACTCCTTTTCTTCTCAGAGTCTTTTCCTTCAGTAACTTGAAAGGAGGTTGGAGTTGGCGCCTATCTTCCTTCTTGAAGTGGGACACTAGAAGCTGTCAAAATGACCCAAAGAAGACTCAAGAAGAATAAAATTCTCTTACTTTTATCAGCTCCACTCTGCTTTTCATGTAGTTCAGGACACACATGTCTGCCAATAAGGAGAGAATCACATATCAGTGGGATATGGGCTGTGATAGATTACATGATAGTTAGATAGAGAGATAGATAGATAGACTTAATGTAGTATTTAAAACAAATGTTCTAGTGGAAAGAACAGAAGAATGTTCTATTTCTGTCTGCCATTGACTAGGTGTTACGAGGCAAATATCAGACACTTTCAGGTTTCTTATTTATCAAGTAGGAATACAACATCTGCCTCTGAGTTCTCAGCAAGAATTTTGTGAGACTACACACCTGTCAGATTGGCTAAGATGACAAGAAAAAATAATGATGATTGTTGGAGGGGGTGTGGGAAAACTGGGACACTGATACATTGTTGGTGGAGTTGTGAGCAAATCCAACCATTCTGGAGAGCAATCTGGAATTACGCCCCAAAAGTTATCAATCTGTGCATACCCTTTGATCCAGCAGTGTTTCTACTGGGCTTATACCACAAGGAGATACTAAAGAAGGGAAAGGGACCAATATGTGCCAAAATGTTTGTGGCAGCCCTGTTTGTAGTGGCTAGAAGCTGGAAACTGAGTGGATGCCCATCAATTGGAAATGGTTGGGTAAATTGTGGTATATGAATGTTATAGAATATTATTGTTCTGTAAGAAATGACCAGCAGGATGAATACAGAGAAGCTTGGAGAGAATTACATGAACTGATGCTAAGTGAAATGAGCAGAGCCAAGAGATCATTATATATGTCAACAATGATACTGTATGAAGATGTAATCTGATGGAAGTGGATTTCTTTGACAAAGAGACCTAATTCAGTTTCAATTGATCAATTATGAGCAGAAGGAGCTACACCCAAAGAAAAAACACTGGGAAATGAATGTAAACTGTTTGCATTTTTGTTTTTCTTCCCGGGTTATTTTTACCTTCTGAATCCAATTCTCCCTGTGCAACAAGAAAACTGTTTGGATCTGCACACATACATTGTATCTAGGATATACTAGGACATATTCAACATATATAGGACTGCTTGCCATCTAGGGGAGGGGGTGGAGGGTGGGAGGGAAAAACCGGAACAGAAGTGAGTGCAAGGGATAATGTTGTAAAAAATTACCCTGGCATGGATTCTGTCAATAAAAAGTTACTATAAAAAAAAAGTTGTAGAGAAAATCACCAATGTCACTATTACTAATTTTTGCAATCCAATTTCTTTGTCAGATTATTACTACTCCTAGTTGAGGAAAGTTATTTCCTGATTGTTGAATATTAATAAAAATAACTTTAATCAATAAAAAAAGAATTTTGTGAGAACAAAATGAAATAATAAATGTGAAAGTACTTTCAAAAGTTAAAAGCATTATATAATATGTAAGGTATTAAATGTAAGGCACATGGCAGAAGGCTATATTGTCCTATCATTTTTATGGATGGATATCATACTTTTGCTTGATTAAAAAATATAAATCTTTTCTGTACTTCATTAAATTATAGGAAATATAAAAGTAAAAGACAGAAAATAAAAATAATTTGTTAATGTAAAAAATCTAAAACTAGTCTACATTTTCTCAGAGAATCTTTGAGAAGTTAATTCCATCATCTCCAATTCTCTTTTCTATTTCTCCTAAAATGGCTTAGATAAAATTTTTACAAACAAGACAGTAAATATTTTGAAATGAAGCAAAATGATACTTAAATTTTCCCAAAAGAGAAATGTCTCCCTTTGCTTCAAATACTTTAAATATATAGTGATGAATGTTGGTTTTTAACAATAAAAACAGAAAAAAATAACAAATACAAAATCCTTTGTAAAATTTTATAAAGTTCAATAAATTAAAATACATTAAAAGCAACCCAGAACTTTTGGATGTTTATAAAGATAAATATAAAATACTGGTTGGATTTTATTAATTTCAACAAGTTTTGATTAAAAATGCCTGCTATGTAACAGGCATTGTGCTAAGCAATGGAAATGCAAAGGGGGGAAAAAGTAGTCTTTCACCCTAATGAGTCTGGTTTCATACTCCTTTCACTTAGCCTTAACTCTTTGCCCTTTATCTTTTCTATTCTCCACTTCCCTCCCCCTTATCTTTTGATTTCACTTCAGATAAAACTAAACTGTTCTGGGTCAACATCACCACCTTGTGGTCACCAAGTTCTTTGAGATTTCTTTTCTACCACTTTATTTCTTTTCACTAAGGGGAGTGATACCATGCATATTGTATGCTTTCCATTTCTCTCTATCTTTTATCTCTCATCACTCAGCTAATTATAACCAATATAATCTCCTCATACATATACTATCATATGTCTCAATCCTTTCCGTGCTTATCCTTTCTAATTTTCTAATTTTACAGTTACTTTATTCTTCTGATCTTTGTCTCTATAACTTTTGTTCCTTGTTGTTTCTTTTAGGAATAAAATGATTACCCTAGCCATTGATAATAAACTTTAATACTAATTATTCAGCTACAACAAAGCAAAATATTTTAGAAATTAGATTAGATATAATAAAGAACTTATGTGATTATATCTTTAAAAAAAAACCCTTTGTTGATTGTCAAAAGTGTCTGTGTGAATCTCCACAAAACTTTATTTCTCCTTTCATCTTCATTCCATTAAATTTATTTCTTTTCTCAAGTACCAGAATACAAAGTAAATCAAGCACCACTTCTTATTCAATTTGATCACTGTTTCATTTTATTTACAAACACTCCTCTATTTATAAACCCCTGGCTTTCAAAACATATGGAAATAGTTGGCCCTTCCCCTGATTAGAAAAATCAAAAAGAAGTATTCCTGGTGTCATTATATCCTTTCTTGATAATTTAATATGGTCGTTGAGTAGCATGGTGGGGAGAAAAGAAGAAGTAGAACAAACAATGGAGCCGCCGAATTTCTATTATAAACTCAGAGAATATCAGAATTATATGACAGCTTCATGGTCAACTAGTCTGACCTATATCTGAACAAAATCAGTCTCTTACAACATACACTACAAGTAGGTACCTATCAAATCTTTGATTAAATCGCTACAGGGAGAGAGATCAACTACATCCCGAATCAAGATGTTCTATTTTGGTCCAATTCTAATTGCTAGAATTGTTCCCCAAAAGTCCAAGTCTTACTCTTTGCCAGACCCTGCATCATTCTTATTCCTATTTTCTTGGACCAAACAAATTTAATTCTTAAGGAGCTTTTCAAATACTTATCTATTATGTCCACTCCTGAGTTCTCTTTAGGATAAACTTCTTTAGTTCTTTAACTGATCCTCATATGCCATGACTTAAACATTCTCCATCTTGATCTCTCTACTTTTTACTTTTTGCAAATTCACTATAGAATCAATAAACGAAATAGTAGTAACATAAGATTAGTACTATATTTTCAGAATGTACTCTACATCTATCTCTTAGAATTCTTTCCTTTATTGAAGGATAAGATCAGTTATTATACTTTGACTAACCCAATTGTTAGTCCTATCTTTCTCCTCACATTACCTCATATTAACTAATGTGTGAGAATGTTATATTTTTCCAATAGAATTTAAGTTCTTATAAAATAAAAAGAGTAAATATCAACATATTTTATATTTAATTTTTATACTTTTGTTTTTTTAATATAGTAAAAGTTTTTTTTTTCTTTTAGAATTAGGTTAAAAAATTAAAATTCAGTGGAAGCAATTTACAAGATAAACTGAAGTCATCTTCAGCAATATCCAACCTTTTCCATAATGGTTGCTAGGATATTCAGCAGTTCATGAATTATGCTCACATATGCAGAGCTCTAGATGACATCCTTTATGAACCATCCTTTTTGAATCAGCCCAGATTCTAAGTTTATGAATAAGAATATAGTAAATAAATTTCCTATAGTCTTTGCCCTAAAGTTCCCAGTGCTTGGAAGTCAATGATAGAAAGATCCCATTTGAATCAAAATTTTATTTTGATTGGTAGCTCAAATGAAACATGAAATATGAAAATTTAAAGATATCTCTTTCCCAAGTGTTCATATGGACTATTTGTGCCTGAATTGTGATGGAGCTTTCCAGACTTATAGTCATTTCATCAGCCATAGCTGGAGAAGTAGTACATTGATCCTTGAATTATAAGATCATTTTGTGACTCTTCAATTATGGAGGAAAATGAGAGTAGTTTGTTGTAGCAAAGAAATGGAAAAGGAAAAGTAGATATATTTTGATTAAAAATGTTAAATTAACTGTTAGGTATATGAATGTATGTGTATATTACTACACTGTGAGAAATTATGAACGCAAAAAAATTACAGAGAAACATGGAAAGGAAGATTTCTAGGAAATGAATCATAATCTAAGTAGAACAAGGAAAGCAATATTGACAATGACTGAAACAATGTCAATGGAGAGCAAAAAAGCAATGAAAATCAAACCAAATACTACAAAATTATAATGAACATGCTTGTCTCTCCAAAAAGAAGTATCTTAATATACCTTACTCTCTTTGCAGAAATAAACAAGTATGAGTTTGGAACACTTAAACATTAAGTCAGATTAAGTTGATGAGTTGGCTTTTTTTTCTTTCTTTTTTCTTTTAAAGAATTTTTTTTGGAAGGAATGAAGGAGAGATATTTTGAAAATGTAGGTTATGCAAAGGTGAAAGATATCAATTAAAAAGGAAAACATCAATTAATTTTTGTTAAACTATTTCACAAAAATTATAAACAAGTCAATTCACCTTTAAGTGACTGTTTTGATATAGGGTATGGGGTCACATGGTGTTTAAGATTATTGATATTTTGCACCCTTAAATTCTTTATAAAAATACAACTGTTTTATATTTTAAAATACAAATATCATTAATACCAAATTTGTAAAAGTGCAAGAAAGTTGTGCGCAAAAGATCTGATAATCCTATTGCAAACTCTCTACATAGAGAATTATTCTTATAATCAACTTCTTGTTAGTAGAAAATGCATTTGGGGTTAGGAATTTTTCTCTTATAATCCACAAAGGTCTTCTATCTATAGAGGCTTAATGTAAGGGAATGAACAGGTATAATAAGATGCTCTACTTATGGGATGGAACTCTCTTCACATTCCTCTCTTTGAGAGGAGGAAGGCAGAAGGCCCAATAGAGTGGGTACTTGCTAAAGCAGATGACAGGAAGAGTTAGAATAGATACAGATACAGACAGAGGCAATCAGAACTCCTCCTATATGAAAAGCAGCACTGCTGCAAACCAAGAGTGGAATGTGAAAGAAGCAGGGGAGGCAGAAATAATCTTGTAAAAGATGGACTTATCAACTTGCCATCTGGGGGAGGGGGTGGGGGGAAGGAGGGGAAAAATTGGAACAAAAGGTTTTGCAATTATCAATGCTGAAAAATTACCCATGCATATATTTTGTAAATAAAAAGCTATAATAATAAAAACAAGAAAAATGGACTTATAATCAGCAGAATGGAGAAAGGGAGAATAGAGACCTTCATATGCCAGAGAATGGAGCAGATCCTGAATTTACTGAAACTGAAGAAAATTCTGAGATAAAGGCATGTGATAACTCAAATCCCTTTATCTCCTACTTCTGCTTCCTGGGGGAAGGGATTCATCAGTTTCCATAATGCTTTCTTAAAAATCAGTTTTTTTTTTTTAAACTTCTTTCTTCCAAAATTAATGTAGTTAACTATTGCATTGCTGATCAATGTATTTTAATAGTCAAAGGCAGTAGAGAGAAGGGAGAAACATGAGAGACAGAGAAAAATTTCATAACTGCATAATATATTAACCAGAACTTGCCCCCTCTTGGGGGTCAATATGAACAAATGAAAATTATCATTTCTTTTTTTTTTTTTAAATAACTTTTCCAGAATAGTGAAGAAAAAGAAAATGTCAGCTGACAATTTAGTTGTGTTAGGAGGAAAGTTATGACTGGTATGAGAAGTAGCTTGCAAATTATTTTATTTTTCCATGATTTCTTTCCCCTCTCTGTCCCAGTTTACTCAGAAAAGAAAACTATCCTCTAAGAGATGTAGAGCTGAGGTACAAACTATAGAGAAAGTGACATCAGAGAAGAGGAGTCACTGGGAGTAACTGAGGAAAAAATGATTCCATTCATAGAGAGGATACAGAAGAAAGGATGGACTTGACTTCTTTACCATCATAGCACAACAGTTCTACCCTCCATAACCCTATAAAACAGCAATTACACAAGATGAAACAGCATGGATGGATTGTGTTCTACATTAGTGGAAGGACTATTTATACTGATGAAATTATCTTTCCTAATAACTTAAAAGACAGAATATAATTTTGTTGTTGTTATTGCAGTAGCAACAGTTTTTTTTGTCTAATTGCATTTTTTCTTGAACTATTCAAATTAATCTTCACTCCCTAAGAACAGCTATTTTAATTATAAGCTTAGTGACTATCAACAGAAACATTGAAATAAACAAGTAGAAAAAAATGAAATCACACAGAATACCTAAAATTCAAAACTACGGTTGCATGATAAATTTAATAAAATAACACAATTCTTTTATTGGCATCTGTCCTTTTCCAAACTCTTTTCAGTAAGTTTTTTCATTGTATTTGTGGTATGAGCTCTTTTTACATAATTAATGTACACACACACACACACACACACATATACATATTTATAGGTTTGATTTTGTTTTCTTCATGTAACATTACTAAAAATAAATTGTTCCACATTTCTTCATGTTTTTCCTATTTGTCATTTCTTATGGTATAAGAATAGTCAGAATATTCCATTGCATTCATATACCAAAATTTTAAGTTAGTTCCCAATTTTTAAACACACATGTTGGTTCTAGTTTTGTATTATTTTATGAAAAAAACCTGTTATGAGTATTTTCTTCCATTTACCTTTCCTCCACAGATCCTACCAATCACATTCTGAGTATACTCTTAGTAATGTGGCCACTGGGTCAGAAGATAGAATTAGTTTTATTATATATATATATGTATATATATATATATATTTACATATATATATATATATATATGTACACATACACATACATACACACATACTTATTTGTATATAATCCTTTCCTAAAAGTTCTGGCAACAGCTTCTATAGAGCTACAAGACAAAGCAAAGAAAAAGATAAAAAAGAGGTTACCCAGTTGGGGCTTGTTCTTAGAAGAACCTGATCAGATATCAGGGAGATATTTAATCTTTCAAGTACCAACAGACTTCTATTTAATTTAACTATATCAAGATTAAATAACATTTTAACAACCAAGGGTCTTCTCCATGCAGGAATTATAGCCATTCAAAAGTTGCTGAAAGCAAGTAAATTACAGTCCTACTATTTCAGCTTCATTGGGTTTTATTCATTAACAACCACATGATGCAAAGTCACACAGAGGCTGTCAGATCTTATCATTCCAGTGTCCCAGCCAGGTTACAGCTGTGAGGGAATGCCAGGGAATTCCATTGCAGGTGAAACCCAGTTATCATATTTCTGGAAGGTATTCTTGTCCAAGATAATGTGTGTGTGTGCAAGTATGCATGTATGTATGGTTGTGTGTGGGGGGGTTTCCTTGGTGTGGCTACTGATTCAGGTTTTTGTTTCTTTTTTTTTTTTTTTTTTTTTTTTTTTAGCTAAAACTGATATCTGTGGAGACAAGAGCCATCAAAGCGCCTAAAGAAAAGAACTGGTGTGTGGCAATAATGATGAGCTCATAAATGAGGAAAGGAAATACATCCTAGTGTAGGAATTATGCTGCTCATTTCTTTTTGGGAGATGAAACTATAGTTCTGAATTTATTTTTCTCTAGGGACACAAAGGAATTAATGAGAGGGGGATAATTTGGCCTTTATCTCAGAGAGGTAGAAGATAAAATCTTGATTCCAGCAAAGAGGTACTCTAGCATCATGACTCTTTAAATGGCATATGTGAATAGATTATGAGGCAAAATGTAATAAAGTTGTTGTAAAGGAAGGCTCTGAAACAACATGGGGAGCTTGAAGTAAAGGTCTCTTTTATATCTTGTTAATTTTCACTTTTTGGAATGCAGTGAGAACTTGAAATAAGAGACAAGAATAGAATTATACCAATGAGCTTTCAGTGCTGCTTCCCCATTGCTGGACTGAGAATATTTAATTGCATAACTACTTTTTACAATTCCTTATCACTTAAATTCAATTCACCTGCAAGTCAAGACAACACTCATGATGTATTGGTCCTCTTCAAAATAAAAAAAGATAAAAACAAACAAACAAAATACCACAACAAAATTTAATTGCATTTTCTATAATGGAAATCAAATATTTACTAAGTACATCTATGTATCGGGCACTGTACTAAGTGCTAGAGATAGACAAAACTAAAATAATATCTGCGTTCAGGAAGTTTACATTCAATTAGTATGGACATTCAAAGTTGTATTTATTCTCAATGTATTGGTGTCTGCCCAAGAAGAGAGTTTACTTATTTACTGCCTAATGATTCTCACTAGCCCTGAATAAGAAGATGGATTCTGTTTAGTCTGGGTCAGAGAAGGTTCATTAATGACATCACTCTGTTAATTTGGGGCTTTTCCTTTTTTTGGTCCTTCTGCAATGAGTGTAATTCAATATTAAAACTGGAGAGAAGGTGGGGTTGTCCTTGAAGTATAGATAAAACAACCCCACTGTAATATCTTCTAAAACAGACAACTCTTCTCCAGGAAGAACTGAGGACCCCATTGTCTGGTTTGGGAAATGGATGTTCTCCTCCTTTCATTTGATAGCTAGGTGGCTCAGTAAATAGATGGTTAGATTTGGAATCATAATGATCTGAGTTCAAATCCAGTCTTAGACACCTAGTAAGCTGTGGAATTTGGGGCAAGTCACTTAACCTGTTTCCTTGATTTCATGCAATGTAAAATTAGGAATAGCAATGGCTCTTACCCTATTGAGTTATTAAAAGGATCAAGTGAAATAATATTTGTAAAAGAGTCAGCACAGGGTTTTACCTGTTGCTTTATCTCAGTTTAGAATGAAATAGTAGCTATGAAAATGATTTATAAACTACAAAAATCTAAACATATGTTAACTTTCCTTATTCTCATTCATGATAGGAAGGACATATTCTTCAATTGGATATGTCGCTAAGATATACCCAATTCTCTTTGCTGTATGTAGATGGGTGCATGCAACAGTAATAATAATGTCACCTTAATGTTTAATAAATAATATCAGAACTTTCATATAGTGATTTTTAAAGTATTTTTTCGCACTAATCTTGTGAAGCAGGGAGCAAAGAGATCAATCAATCAATCAACCAGTATTTATTAAATGTTTATTTTATTCCAGAAATTCTGCTAGTCACTGCAAATAGAAAGGAAAAAGAAAACAGTTCCTCTCCTAAAGGAGATCACATAGTAGTTGGGAGAGACAACACATAGTTAAATAGGAATATAATAACATTGAAAGCATGCACATATATTAGAACACAACAGATTGTAATACAAAATGAATTCCAGATAGTTGAGGGAACTTTGAGGGAAACAGGGAATTCAAGAAGCAAAAGAGGAGTGGATGTGTACACATCTAATACAATATGCTAATACAAAGACATAAATACTAGGAATGAAACATCCATTGTACAGAACAGTGGATGGGCTAATATGGTTTGGATTGTAGAGTGCATGCAAGGTTGTTGTCTTTAATTCCTGAAGGGGACAAAAATGGCATCCCTCTGTCAGAGTCAAGGTATCTGACTATAGCTGATAAGACCAATATGAATTTGGAAAGACTCTACCACAGGTCAGGCACAAATAGTTCATATGGCTGTTGGAATGGAGATGGCTCTAAATTTGTACATCTCACATTTCTTTTGAGCTACAGGAATTCTGCTTTGCTTATAGAGCATAGCAACTTCTTTGATGTGGGCATACCATGCTGGGTAGTCCTGTGTCTCCCTTGTCTCACAATCAATTCCAAAGTTCCTCAGATTTCAAAAGTGTCCTTATGTTGCTTCTTCTGACTTCCATCTGAGCACTTGTGTGAGTTTTTTATAATATAGTCTTGTAGACAAATGTATATTTGGCATTTGAACAATGTGGCTATTCCATGAAAATTATACTTTCTGCAGTACAGTTGAATACTTGGCAATTCAACTTCAGAGAAAACTTCAGTGTGCAGTATCTTAACTTTCTGGGTAATCTATAGAATCTTCCTAACACATTTTAAGTGGAAATTATTTGCTTTCCTGGCATGGTGATAATATGCTGCCCAAGTTTCATAAAAATGCAGCAATAAAGTCAACACAACAACTCTGTAAATCTTCACTTTAGTAGGTACACTAATAATTTTTCTCTTTCATACTTCAAAGTCTTCCAAACACTGAACTAACTCTGTCAATATGTGTTAACTTCACCATTTATATGTACATCCCTAGAAAATATACTGCCAAGATAAATGAACTTAACCACAACATTCAAATCTCTCTATTTGCTGTAATTAACGGTTCTATGTATGAATGGTACAGTGCTTGCTGGTAGAGAATTTTTGTTTTCTTTGTGTTAATTATCAGACCAAAATTAGCATAAGAAGCAGAGAATTGATCCATACTATGTTGCATATCAGTCTCAGAAGCTGCACTGAGTGCACAATCATGTATGAATAAAAAGTCATGCTTACATGAACTGATGCTAAGTGAAATGATCAGAGCCAGGAGGACATCAATATTATACTACGATTAATTTTGATCAACGTGACGCTTTCCAACAATGAGATGATTGATGCTGGTATCAATGATCATGTGATTAAAAGAGCCATCTACATCCAGATAGAGGACTGTAGGAACTGAATGTGGATCACAACATAACATTCTCACTCTTTTTGTTGTTCTCTTTCATCTTGTTTTCTTACTCATTTACTTTTTTGAAAAATCTGGTTTCTTTTGCGCAGCAAGAGAATTGTATAAATATGTTTAAACATATTTTAACATGTTTAACATATATTGAATTGCTTGCCATCTAGGGGAGGAGGTGGGGAGGAGGAGAAAATCTGAAACACAAGGCTATTGCAAGGGTCAGTGTTGTCAAATTATCCATGCATATGTTTTGAAAATAAAACGCTTTATAAAAAAATTAAAAAGCCATGAACCAATTTTTCTTCTACTTTAATATTGCCTTAAAGTGAAATAAATTTTAATTAAGTTAAATAATTTGCTGTCAGTGTGGTAGCTTACTTCAATGTCATTTTTTATTTTCATTGAAGGCTTCTGATGAGATCATAAAAGCATTATACTAAAAAACATGGAGGCAAGCACACAGCCCTGTTTCATATCACTGGTGACTAAGAAAGAGTAAGAACATTGTCCATTGTTCAGAACCCATTCAAATATGCCATTGTGGAACAGTATTCAATTCTAATGAACTTCTCTGGGCAACTAAATTTTGTCATGATCTTTCAAAAGCCCTTGCAAGTGACATTATCAAAGGTTTTGGTCAGAGCAATGAATGTGGTACACAGATTTCTGTTTTGTTCCAGGAATTTTTTTTTCTGGAGTTATCAGTGACACCATATCAGCTCTTTCTGAAACCACACTGGTTCTCAGACAGATGACCATCTTCCAGGTGAAGGTTGTGCTTATTAAGGAGGATTCTGGCAATCTTGCTGCAGTGATTAAAAGAGACACTTCTGTGACTGGCACAGGAAAACCTATTTCCTTTTCCTTTATAGAGATACATAATGGAGGCATCTTTGAACTTTTGGGATAACTTCCTCTCACCATATAACCTGAAAGATTTCAGAAAGCTTTTGTATGGACCCCTTGCCTTGTAAATCTCAAACACAATGGAATCAATACCAAGCAATCTGCCACAAAAGAGGAGCCTGAAGGAACTTAAAATCTCTTTTTCAGTTGGAAGTTTGACTAGAGATGGATTGCCTTCAACCTAAGACAGACAGTTAATGGTTTCAGCATTGGTTGGTGATGGTACGTTGAGAATTCCATACAAGTATTCAGCCAGCTCTTCAGGAGATATTAATGTGATGCTATCAACTCTGAGTAGTTGAAATGTTCCATAGGTCTTTTGCTCAAAAGTTGTTTTGAGGGCATTTGTATACTAATAACCAGTGTATAACTAAATTTCACATGTGTTGTTACTGAGCCAAGAATCCCATATCTTTCTAGGCTTCACTTGTACTTTTACTTTTGATGTCATTAAATGCTGGTTTTTTAGAGACAGATAAGTTTTCCTGCTGGTAAACCTATGTAATTCTCATTTTTCATTTATCAGCTTCTGAATTTTCCTATCATTTTCATCAAACCAGTCTTCTTTGTTAGTGTTCTGACCCAGATGAATAAATGTGTTGCTGTTGCTGTATACCAAAGATCTTAAAACTGCCCATTTTTTCTCCGTTCCATTGCCACCACTCTTGTATTGGCTCAGATTTCTCTCCAAATAAGCAACAAACTATTTACATTTGGAGAAGCACTCTAAAAAGTCTTCTGTTAGTGTTGGCTTGAAAGTTGCCATTTTTGTGGAATGTGGATGGTTAGCATGGAGAATATATGTCTCTGACTAGCCCAGTACTTTGTTTCATGCATCACTCTCACCTTTTGTTTCTCTTTTTCTTAAAACAACAGTCTATTAAATATCAGTGTTTTCTGTGAGGGTGCATTCATGAAATTTTATTCCAATTAGGTAAATGGAAGATAGTGTTAGTGACAAAAAGTTCATGAGATGCATAAATCTCCAACTGTAAGTAAGTAACCATTGCTATTGCTGTTTTTCACTCCATACCTCTCAAAGATTCCCTTCCATGTCTGACAGTTTGCTTTTTTTTTTTTTTGCATTAAAATCACTCAGAATTCTTTCATCACATTGATGATGAGAGTCTCCAATCTTCTTAAAATTTTTCTTTGATCTCACCACGTTTTTTTTCATGGTGGGAGTATGTGCACTGACAATGGTGGCATGGCAATTTCCGGTAAATGGTGATCACATTGTCTTAAATCTTAATTTTACTTCCTGTGGAAGGCATATAAACTTGTTAAGTAGATTAGTTGATTGTGAAACCAGCCTCAACCTATCACTTTGGTTACTTCAGAAGGAAAAAAAATGTATCCAGCTCCAACTTTAGTAAATTGGCCTTCATTTGTCAACTTAGATTCACTCAGAACTGCTAATAAGATCCTTTTTAGTTCTCTTACAATAAGAGTTGTTCACTTTTCAAGTCCACTGAATTTTGTATTGTCCATAAGTGTGCACATATTCCGCGTACTAATGGCCACTTGAACCATCTTTGCAAAAGCGTGTGTGTATGTGTGTGTGTGTGTGTGTGTGTGTGTGTGTTTGTGTGTGTGTGTTGACTATAGGTACAATCCCCACCTCCCACAGTAAGCAGGGAATGTCTGGGTTAGGTGAAGCAGATAATTTTAAAGGCACTTTTTGTAGTCTCTTCCTCATGCCAGGAGATGAACAGCGAGGTTCTTAAAAGGTAAAAGCTGCTCCTACTTCAGGTCCATTGAGAAGACTAACTTATGTCCTGGGATATGTATGTTCAGGGTTATGACTACAGCTCCTAGTATATCTGCACATGATGTTTTGCCATTTGTCCATCACCACATCACTCTGAGTAATGTAAAAATGGTAAAAATCATGTGGGTGATATCTTTTGACTCACACATAAATTGAATTTAAATGAGACAAAATTTCACAAAGTTGTCAGGCACATTTTCTTTTCCAGAGTCATCAGAGTTCAGTGGCAAGACAAAAGTCAAGACAACTAGCAATGACTTGGGATGGAGTGAATGACCTTAACTTCTTTGATGGCTTTGTGATAGTTAGAACAAATTATTCTCATTTACCCATTTCATTGGGGAAAGTGTTCATATGCTTGACATAAACATGCCCCTGATTCCCTGATAAGTTTGAGATCCCTCAGTTAATCTTCAACTTGGTTTAGCACATCTACTGAGGTGGTTTTACTAGTATGTGTGGCCACTCTGCATGCTATAGGTTCTTAGTGCCTCAGGTGAGAGTTAGGTGAAGGTAGACACCAAAGGTGAATGAGCAGACCTGAAAAGGACTCAGCATGGCCTCATACCAGAGGTACTAGTCATCCCTGAACATTCCATGGAACCTTAGAGAAATAGATTCATGTATTAAGAGTATTCCTGGGGAGCCATTAACTTCTAATCCTCAACTTCCCTTAGATCTTTTCCTCTTCATGAGTCTCGGATACAATGAAGCCTTTGACCAAATCATTTTTTTGATCAAACCAAACATATCTGACTTTCAATGATTCTAATTTTATAACATGAGTTGGAAGGAGTTATTTATTCTAGATCCTTGCTGAAACTGCCCTGTATAATAGGTTGGACAGGGAATCTGTTTCTGTCAAGTATCTGTTAAGCAAACAATCACAGAATCATAGATCTTGAGCTGGAAAGAATCTCAGAGGAAATCTAGTTAAATCCCATCATCCAGATGAGAAATTTGAGACTCAGAGAGGTTATACAGATGGTATGTAGTACACAATTTGAACTCAGGCCTTCCTTACTCAAAATCCTCTGTACTATAATCTCTGTAGCTAAAATTTAAACTTCTTAAAGCAGAGTCCTGCTTTGGATCTGAATAGGGCCCAGTGCAAGGTCTTGCAAATAAAAGGAGCACAAAAGAATTATGTTAATAATGTTATGTTATTATTAAGGGATGAATATTCTTTTTGGTTTTATTTGGCTATTAGCATCCATTTTTAGTAGTTGTTACTTTGAATCAATAGGGTTAAAAAGTATCAACCACATTTTAATTATAACAAATGTTGTCTTAGTGTAAGTTTTGTTTTTTTGTTTCCCTCCATAAACAGATGTCTAATTACAGTATCCATAGTTTTGTTTATAAGCTTGACATCTGTTGCCTCATGAAGATAATGGGAAATCTCTAAATTGAATATGAAGAGTAAATTAAACATTTTTAATTTGCAAAATTATTCAGTTTGAATCTTTAATGAATAGAATCTAAGGTTTCTTTAATTCTGTTATAAATAAAAAATGACATTACTAATTTTGTTTTTCTTTTTCACTTATAGTAATGAATAGCTATGATATCATGTTACAATTAAAATGATTGCATTTTTATAATAATAATCGTATATATATTTGTATATTACTTTATGGTTAGAAAAGTACTATATATACACATATTTAATACACTTATAAAACAATCTCATATGATAATAAAAGATAATAGCAATTGAACATTATTTAATTGAATGCTAATTGAATTGCAACAGTGATTGAATATAATACTACAAAGTAGGTTCTACAAACAATATCTTTCTGATAAAGTATTATCTTCTTTAGATCACTTTTTAAATTCTGTCTCTAACTCTTAGTTCTATATTTTGTATATAATAGATACTTAATAAATTGTTGTTAGATCCAATTAAATATTTATATTTTAGATGCATCTCATTTGGAAAATTTCACAGAGATTTCAATGAGCCAAATTTTCTTTAATATCAAGATTATATTAAATAGAAACATACTTCAAGGCTGTAATCATAACATCACAGCATTTAGTGCTATATGGGACCTTAGAGTTCATCTAACCCAACCATAATCAAATATATAGTTTTGAAACAATGCAAGTTTAAGATAATCTAAGAACCAATGTAATGGTATATGATAGACTATTGTGTTGCCATTTGTGCACCAGCAGTTATAAACAAGAAGATGGAGAAGGAGGAACAAGAAAAAAAGATTGGATAAGATAAGAACAAGAAGGAGAAGGTGTCCGAGTACAAAAACAAGAACAAGAAGTTGAGTAGGTTTCTAGGGGTGATGGTTTCTCCTTTCTTGCAAGTCTTCAAGCAGAGACTAGATGGTCTGCTCATGAGTATGTTGTAATGGACAATCCTTTTATGTATGGATGGTAAAATCTTTATGGGGAATCATGGTCAGGAATTCCATAAAATTAGGTGTAAACAGGTTATGATCCACATTGGAGGAGCAACAAGTACACTGATGGTATCATAGGTCTACTGAATTGCAAAATATTCAAAATGACAGAACTGGCTACATGATTTATATTATCATTATGATTGTTAACAATAACTAGTATTTACATAGTAATTTAAATTTGGAAAGCTATTGTAACATTATTTTGTTCTCATAACATTAGGAGGTAAGAGCTATTATTATCTCTATTTTATAAATGAGGAAACTAAGGCAGGTAAAGGTTAAGTGATTCACAAATATGTCATTTCTCCTCTCTAGGCTCCAGTTTCTTTTATCAGAAAAATGTGAGGATTGTGTTGGCTTTCTCTAAATCTCTAAACCCTCCTCCAAGCTTGAGATGATATGACTCATAAAGGAAGTATCAGGTAGTTATTTGGGGTCATTTGTACATCTATAACTCTCAGTAAAACAATATTATTGTCAAATAAACACATAAAAAGTTTAAACTGTTCATTAAAAAGTGAGATTATTAGAAACTCCTCTCTGATCAGACTTCAGAAGTAGTTGACATTTGCAGTCATATATGAGTCATTCACTACTTGTAAAGACTTGTTGAATATTTAAGAAACTCCAACATCAAACTGTTATAAACAAATCTTTGACTTAAACTTTACCTATCTTATGAATGTATGTGTTGCACAGAGATCAGGAATGGATGACTGGTAGGAAGTAAAGAAGATAGGAAAGTAAAGTAGGAGGGAAAGAAGGTGAGTAACAGCAAAGATAATAAAATCTTATGATATAAATCTGTTAAAAAGTATGCATAGTTGTGAAAGCTGGCTCTGAAGGCTCAAGAAAGAACTTTCCAGCATCACTGGGAAATTACTAATGTGAATTAAATTCATCAGACACTTGCAAATATCACAACAATTGGGAGCATAAATGTCTGTTTATAGTACCTCTGGTTAGTGCATAGCTATGATGGTATCACTCCTTCATTCAAAAATCATTAAGGTTTCCTCCTGGATTTACATAATTGTTGGTGGTCATACCTATTATGTTGAAAAACATCCATATGACAGAATTTTACTCATATTTGTTTGCCCATATCCCCCAAATCTCAAGAATCCATAGATTTCCTTAGCTTATCATTTAAGGACTTTCAGCATTTGACTGAACTTAACTGTTTTCAGAATTATTTTACAGAATCAGTCAACGAGCATTTGTCAAGAGTCAAGAGTCTACTATATACCAGACACTGTGCTAGGTGCTAGATAAATAAAAATAAAATTGACACAGTTGCTGCTTTTAGAGAACTTAGATTGTATTTTGGGAAAACATACACACATCTATACAGAATAAGAACAAGGTAATTTTGACTGTGAAACATTAGCAGCTGGAGGTTTGAGAGTGAAAAGAGGAGCAGGGTTATAAAGAAATGCTTTATGTAAAGCTCAGCATCTCAAATGAACTTTAAGGAACTCAGGATTTCTAAGTGATACTTCTCTATTTCAGAAATTTCATTTTCAGATCTAGTTTTGGGATCATTTCCTCCCTGAAGTTCTTTCTTATTGACTTAGCTGAATTCATCATTCTCTTTAGGGAACTTTCAAAGAATTTTATTCATACTTCTACCAAATATTAATATTTTTAAATGTATATTTAGTGGTTGCTGAATGATTTGTAAGAAGATAAGGAGAAGTATAAAAGGCAGCATGTTATGGATAGAACTCTGGTTTAGGGCAAAAAAAAAAAAAAAAGAACTTTCTTTAAGTCCTCCCTCTGACACATACTAGCTATATGACCATTGGAAAGTCAATTAACCTCTTAGTGCGTATAGCAACTCTCTAAGACACAAATGAATCACTGATTTGCATCAATGAAAGGAATTTCCTTAATGGAAACTCCTCACATCATGAAATCACTGGTCTGTTTTGAAAAAAGTGGAAATCATAAAGGATGAGAAAATGCGGATGGCTTCCTTGAAAAAGCACAATTATATCAATGAAATCCTGAATCTCTCAAAACAGAGTAGTGATAATGTCTTATGAACTAAATTAAAGAGATTAATGAAAACAGAATGTATCTTACTCATCTTTGTATCTCCAGCACCTTTCAAAAAATAGGAATATAATAACTGTTTCTTGCATAATGACTTTCTCTACAGCTATTCCTTCCTCAATTGGACAGCAGTGTGATCTTTGACTTGGACATAAAGAGAGAAAGGATAGTAGTAGGAAAAAATGCCTTGATGAAGTTGCAACTGTGCAATGCCAAGCTCAAGGCCATGGTCAAAGAAAGGAACACTGGGACTGGCTGTGGTTGGAGCAAAATTTTCCTTTCCGGGCTTAGTTGTGAAATTAATTTACCCTGTTCCAAGGTATACTATCTGTGATTTGACATATATCTAAGACTGAGAAAATTACTATTCTTTAATTTATTCCTGAGTCCACAAAGATCCTACATCCCTTCCCTATGTCATGAGTTTCCTTTAAGAATGTCTGCCTCTTTATCTAAAGAGTTGAACATTGCTTTTATCTGCTAGATGAGTAGTGATATTTGGGAAGTATACAAATGCAAACTGAATTTCCTGGAGGTCCTGAGTTGAAGTAACTCTTGTGATATCTAGGAAGGTTCTGAAATTGAGATAAAAAGAAGGCTAATGGTGATCTGGCAGATATTTTATATTCTGTATTATTTCCTTGTTGTCGTCTTCTGATATGATAAATGTCAATTTTATTATAAATAAATACTTGATACAGTATCCATGTATATGCATCTTCTTATATGGAGCCAGCTCCATTATATTAAGGACATTTGAGCAGGGTAAGTACAAGGAAGTAAGTGAACTATTTCAATGGGTGGAAGTTTGGAGATAATTTCTGATTGGATAAATACATAAATATACACACAGGCTGATAATAAGGTAGCAGAGTCCCCAAAAGGAGATTGTGATAAATGTTTATTAACTCTGTAAGCCATTAAGAACATGGTGGTTAATTATGGTTTTTTTTTCCCCTATGAAATATATGCAGACTATTAGAGTGAGTATGGAACTCACAGGACCCAGATTTTCTTTATAATAAAGAATAATATGAGTGGCTATCATTGACACCAATGGCTAAACACAAATAAAATTTAATTATGTCTAACCACTGAGATAGAGGAAGCCAAGGACCAAATAGATGATATGATCAAAAATCTCAAAAAGTAGTGAGCATTTTACTTAAATTTCTACTTCTGATTCTTCAGTAACTTCTGTTCTCTCTTTCATTTTTCTTTCTTGGCCTTTCTCTTATTTCCTTTTCTTTTCTTATACTTTAACAAAAGAGACTAGGATAATAGGAATAGTTCTGAAAGAAATGCTTGTTGTACAATTTTGAGTTTGTAAATATGAAAAAAAAAGATCTTGCTGATTCATAACTGACAATATTGACTCATGCTCCTTTGTCATTTATTGATTTAAAGAGCTTGTCATTGCATAAGGGTGGGGGTAAGAAATCAAAAGGATTATTTGGATGAAATTTAAGTAATATAAATTAATTTATTAAGTTGTCAAAAGATATGAGATATTATTTCACAAAGGATGTTAAACTTAAAAAAAAAAGTAGCTCTATTTTTTTTTTTTAAAGAAATGTTTTCTAGATCCCAAGCAGGTGAAATTCAATCTTTCCAGCTACCAAATGGGTACTGGAGCAGACAACATTCTTCATTCTCAGACAAAGGCTCCTTACAAATATTATGAGAACCAGACTAAATGATAAGCTGACACACATACGTTTTCTTAACAAAAAAAAAAAAAAAAAAAAAAAAAAAAAAAGGCTGCAGTGTGTTTCATCTTGAGTCTAAAACTTGAAATGGTGACCTTGAAACTAGATGAAAGAAAATATTAGGGTTGAACTGATAGTCACATGTTTGTAATTCTCTCTTAAAAAGCTTTTCAAGCTATTACACAGATGCTAATCTTCAATAAATATGCTCTAAATATCCATTTGGTACTTTACACATTACCTTAACCTGTTGTGATGTAGAAATAGGAACAAATGGGTCTCCTTATATCTAAAGAGAACACTAATTATTTTGTTTCATATAGTACCTACAAGATAATTGCGAGAAAAGCCAATGGCCCAGGCTTTATATAGGATATCCATTGACTAGCAAACTTCTGTAATCTATTGTGCCTTTAATATCCCTCTATAACCTCTCTTTTCTTTCATCTGCCATACATGAAATCTCAATACTTCATTCTCATCTGCCCTTTTTTCAGTTTACTGAACTTAAAGGGACTATGAGACCTCCAAAACCAGTAACTTAGAATTTGTTATTAAACAGGATGTTAAATGATGGATGAGCTATGTTATAGTGGCATTTCATAACTAATTAATACAATCAATAATTTATTCCATAGCCTAGGAGAGAAATTTATTGATTATAAAAATTTCTTTTTAAAGACCACAAAAAATTGGGTTGTTGTTATAAAAAATATAGCCATGAAAACAGATGCAAGATGCACTGAAATGTGAGCCCTTGGTTATATTGTAACCCCAAATCACTATTTGTCACTTATTAGAAAGTATAAAATGCTCCTATTAGAAATGGACATTCTATAGATCTAGGTATCCTCTATGTATCCCTTTTGACCTTAAAGACTGAGCAGAGAGGGAAGGTCTAATAAATATGCTTGAATTGATTCATTGAAGTTAAGATTTAGAAGAGAATTTAAATATTATCAAGACCAGCCCTTAACCTCCAAGTCTCAGTCTTTTCACATGTTAAATGAAGGACTTGGAATAGATAGCCCCTAAAATCTTCTCTAATTCTTAAGTTATGATTTTGTGATTTTATCAATCCAGAGCAAAACACGAAAGCTTCTGTGATATCCCTGCTAAGAAGTCATCAAGTTTTTCCTTGAAAACCTCCACTAAGAAGGAACTCAGTCCCTTTTGGGAGAGCCCAGTACATGCTGAGATAGCGACACTTCTTGTAAATAATACTGATTAAGCCTAAATTTACCACTCTGTCGATTTAGGCCAGTTCCAATGATCTTGTGATAAAGAGAGCCATCTACACCCAGAGAGAGGGCTGTGGGAACTGAGTGTGGATCACAACATAGCATTTTAACTCTTTTTGTTGTTGTTTGCTTGCATTTTATTTTCTTTCTCATTTTTTTCCTTTTTGATTTGATTTTTCTTGTGCAGCAAGATAATTATATAAATATGTATGCATATATTGGATTTAACATATTTTTACCATATTTAACATATATTGAATTACTTGCCATCTAGGGAGGGGGTGGGGAAAGAGGGGAAATTAGAATACAAGATTTTGCAAGCATTACTGTTGAAAAATTATCGATGCATGTGTTTTGAAAATAAAAATCTTTAATAAAAAAGTTAGAAAAAGTTTTTAAAAAATAAATAAAATTACTACTCTGTGACTTTTGCCCATTATCCCTAGTTCTGTTTACTATTTTAAAAAAGGAATTGTAATGCCAGAGAAACTGAGCAAGATAGAGATTAGAGAGTATTTAATAATTTATTAAATATTTAATAATTTATTAAATAGGAGAGATTTACTGGGACCAAATGGATCCATGGTTTGGTCCCAGGGCTGAATGAGACTATCATCTCAAAGAATCCAGCTCTGAATGTTGGATACAAGATTTTTTTTTAATAGGGGTACAAGACCAATGACATAATGGGAGAGGTACCTGGATGGGGATGACCTAATGAGGGGAGGAACCTAGGGTGAGGATGACATAATGGAGGCAGGCACCCACCTAGGATAACATAATGGAGGGAGGTACTGGAGAGGCTCCTGATATGCTAAAGATGTCTAAAATGGATAAAGACCTTTATCCCATTAAACATTAAGAGGGAATAAGTATAGCATAAGGTCTAAGATATAAGACCTTTATCCTATCAAACATTAAGAGGGAATGGTTATAATCTGAGGCAGAGTAACTAAATAAGACAATTAAGGAAACTGGATTAGGACATTAAAAGAGAACTGTGGCACAACAGAATAAAGGGTCTATAACTTTACTTCTGTCGGTCAGCTTTTCAAACACTTAAAGACAATTATTATTTTCTTTCTATACCTATATGGTTAGATTTTTATTCTAGTCTCATCCTTTTAGAGGACAAGACTTACACTCAGGCACTGTGCTAGGGATACAAGTACAAAAAACAGAACAATCTTTGCTGTATGAACTATAGTCTAAGGAGACCTATCATGTGCTAGGTACTGAACAATATGCTGAGAATGTGAATTCAAATAAATAACATATTTTATGCCTACAAGTAGTTTACATTATAATGGCATGTGTATGTGGGGCAAGAAAATAACACAAGGGAAGTGGAAAGTGTTTGTATGGGTGGTGGTGTAAGAAATATGATTATTTCTCTCCTATCTTAATAACCACTTATTATAGAGGAGATTCAGCATTTTTTTTTTCCTTCTCATTTCCTCATTAAGAAATCAGCCCCTCAAGAAACTGGAAACTGAGTGGATGCCCATCAGTTGGAGAATGGCTGAATAAGTTATGGTATATGAATGTTATGGAATATTATTGTTTTATAAGAAATGATCAGCAGGATGATTTCAAAGAGTCCTGGAGAGATTTATATGAACTGATGGTGAATGAAATGAGCAGAACCAAGAGATCATTGTACAAGGCAACAAGATTATAAAAGAATGTATGCTTTAGGGGTATTGTTGTGGGCAGTTCTCTTTTAATGTCCTGATCCACTTTCCCTAATTATCCTATTCAGTTACTCTGCCTCAGGAAAATAACCATTTCCTCTTAATGTTTGCTAGGATAAAGGTCTTGTACCTTAGACCTCAAGCTATAATCATTCCCTCTTAATGTTTGATGGGATAAAGGTCTTTATCTATTTTAGACATCATTAGAATATCAGGAGCCTCTCCAATACCTCCCATTATGTCATCCTTGGTGCCTACCCCCATTAGGTCATTCCCATCCAGGTACCTCCCCCATTATGTCATTGTTCTTGTTAGACTATAAAAGAATCTTGTATCTGACATTCACTGCTGGATTCTTCAAGACAATAGTCTCATTCAGCCCTGGGACCAAACCATGGATCCATTTGATCCCAGTATACATCTCTCCATTTAATAAACTATTAAATTGTTCTCTAATCTCTATCTTGCTCAGTTTCTCCAGCATTATAATATAAATACATATACACACATATGTGTGTATGTGTGTATATGTAAGTATACATGTGTATATATGTACATGAATTAGTACATAAAATAGAAATACAGAGTAGATGGAAGGTAGTCTTCTGGAGAAACAGAAATGTAATGGAGGGTATTTCTGATTAAGGAAAGTTCACAAAGGTGGAATCTAAAAGTAAAATTATATAGTATTTTCAAGAATGTAAAGGGTAATAATATCTCTGCTTTTCAGATTTGTATTCTCCTTCAAGATTTATCTGATGTTGTACCTCCTCTATGAAGTTTTCACTGAACTTTCTTTCCTCTTCCACCCCATTCCAACTAGTAGCATTCTCTCATTTTCAAGTATTCCAAGAGTTCTCTTCAAAGTGGTTTATTTCATTCATATTATATGGGCAAAACACTGGAGTCCTCTTCTGCTTTCCCCTTTCCTTCATAAGGCAGTCTTTTAGGTTCATCAGCGATATAAAAGAATTTTATTTTTCAAACTTAATATATACTGTACTTAACACTTGTGTAATTTTTATTATATTTATATTTACATAAAAGACTTTTTGTATAAAAGTCTTTGAATAGCTAGAATTAAAATTCAGCTATTAATCTGTGAAATTTCTAGAATACTAACTATATATTTTAGCAAGAACAATTCATGTATACTAAGAATACTTAGTTTTTAATTACTTTTCCCCTTAAGCAAAAATAACTTTTGACCAAATAAAGTGGGAGATGGGGGGAGAGAAAATAATTTTTTGAAAACTTGGCTTGAAAATAATAAATATATCCAGATAAATACCTAGAGAAGATTCCAAGAACTGACAAATTTTTTTTTTTTTTAATTATAGCTGTGTTCAGACAATGTTTTAATATTAGGATGTAAAAGACTTCTCTTGATACCTCAAGGATTACTTTTTTATATTTTTTCATATTTTGGCCAACAGTAACTAGAGCCCATTAAGTATTTACCCATTAAGTATTTCTCATCCCTCACAATATAATAGAAAAAAAGGTTTTTACTATAAACATTATATTGATGTGCTTTGATTATAGCTTGGGTTGTAATGTAAAAGATCCTGACCATGGAATCAATTAAGATAGGTTCAAGACCTAGTTATCCACCACTAGTAGGCTAGTAGCTTTGTAATCTTGGGAAATTCTCCAATTCTCTCTGAGAAATTTCCTCGTCCGCAAATTAGAGATAGTATTTGCTAAAAAGGTGGCTTTTCATCTTGTTCAGGTAAATTCCTTTACATAAGCTTTTGATATGATTCTTCATAATTTCCCCCCATGAAGTTCAGATAAGAAGTGGTTTAAGGATAAGACACTGGATTGCTATACAAAAACTGAGACCATTTGCCCTGATTTCTCTCTTCTCTCTTTCTCACCCATATCAATCAGATGCTTTCTGCCATTATCTACTTAACTCCTGCCTCATACAAAGAGATGGCATTACTCCTCACCAATATTAACCTCTCTACTTGCACATATGATTCCATTCTATCTATCTTTTTTAAGAAATTGGTTGCTCCCTCTATCAATCATCCTGGTTCCATCTTTTTTCCCCCAATCTGTTTCTGTCCCTTTTGCCTACAAGCATGCTCATATTTCCCCTATCCTGAAAAAGCCCTCACTTGATGTTTCATCCATGTTACTGTCTTATATTTCTTCTGCCCTATGTGATTGAAAAAAAATCAGAAAGCATCTGAGGACTGTTGAGATTCTTGTTCTTCAAAATATAAGAGTTCTCTCTGGGAGAGAGGGTTTCTTGGGGAGGTTTTCTGGAGGCAGCTTTAGTTTCAGTTACAAGTAAATAATCACCCAAAATCACAGCCAGCTGATAAAAGTTCAGATCTTTTATTGTGTCCTTTAATATAGCTCGGTTAGCTCAGAGGCCTATCTCTCTGCTTGGTTCCAAGAGCTCTTGCAGCTTTGTCCTTTGCCTTTGCTTTCTTCAGCCTCCAGCCAGCACCAAGGTGGAAGATGCAATGAATCTCTCTTGTCTTGGAGAGAGGGCTCGTGGGCTTCCTCCTAGAGTGCTCCTCTCTGACCCCAGTCAATGTTTGTAGTAAGTCTCTTCAAGCTCTAAGAGC
This sequence comes from Sarcophilus harrisii, assembly GCF_902635505.1. Classification (NCBI taxonomy): domain Eukaryota; kingdom Metazoa; phylum Chordata; class Mammalia; order Dasyuromorphia; family Dasyuridae; genus Sarcophilus; species Sarcophilus harrisii. The sequence goes on from NC_045427.1 coordinate 179,777,980, forward strand.
TTCCTCTATGTATATGATCTCCCAAAGGTTAACTCCTCCTCTGAGAAAGAGGGATTATGGGTTATCTCCCAGAGAGCTCTCTGGCCCTTAAGAACTTCAAGGGAGATGTGAATTCCAATATCTCTTTCTAAATCCTGAAATCTCCCAAACATGTGAACTCCAATGAGTACTTAAATATTTCTTGCTTCTATGAGCTCTCTAAAGTTGTGAACACAAGCATCGTTTCTCAGTTGTATTTAGTACCTTGTTTCAAGTTCTGGCCCAAAATATCTCCTTCTAAGATCAAATCAATCATATTGAACCTTGCTAAATTAGATAATTATTGTTTCCATCAACTCTAATGGCTTAACAGTTTGTAAAGATTCCAACAGAGGACTATAATTTTTGATAAAAGGGAGAGGTTAGGAGTCACTGAGTCTGAGATAGGAGATATGCTTACCTATTTCTAAATAACCCATTTGCAATTTATAGCTCTATGGGATGCTAATGGTCAGGGTTCTCAACCCAAAAAGTCAGGAAGGGGGGAGGGGATTGTCATTGAGGCAGAACAATTTAGGGAAACTGAAGTAGAACAATTTAGGGAAACTGAGGCAGGATAATTTGGGGAAAATGAGGCAGAAAATTAAAGGAAACTGTGGCATAATATTCCATACTCTCTCTTCTGAATATTCAAATCATTGAATTATCTTGGAGGGTCTGAGCACCATTATTTTGACCAACCCTATTTGAAGTAGATAATCCAAAATAAAATTAGAAAAATGCAAGGACCTATGGTAAGGTCAAGTCTCTTCTAGGTAACCCCAGAGTTAACAGCATTACAAAGGCTCCCTATTGCAAACATGTTAGGTCTTCTGCAGTTTTGGAGTACCATCTCAGATGGGGAATCCTATTTGATATAGACAATTCACTCTGAGTTAGGTGGTCTGCAGTTGTTGGTGCACTTAGCTCAACATCTGTTAATAGAGCAGCAGCATGCTCAATTCAGTTTGGGCTGATTCATGCTAGAAGGGACACTACATGGCTGTCAGAGATTCCAAGGGGGAAGGGTGAGACCTGAAATATCCACAGATAGACCTTGCTCCTAGGATACAGAAAGAATCCGAATTTCTGAGTAGAGTGTCAGAGTGCGCCATTAAGGCAGACAAACCACAAACTTGTAGAGGCCTGATACCAAACTGCAATGTCTTTTGTGAATGCTGAAATACTAATTAAGGAACTGGGATAACAGGACTTGAGAAGCAGATTAGAGAGACTGCGAGTTATAAGATGTCTGTATCTTGGAGATTTCCAAGGGTGATTTCTGATTGTTCCTAAAAATAGGCAATCAGAAGATAGCCCCTAAAACTGAGTCTGCCAGGGCAATTCCAATAGAATAAGGGGTTTCAAAGTTAAAGCATAACCAGCAATCACAGTCCAGTTAGGGTTTAAATAATAAACCAAGAAAGGAATAAAAATTAAAAAAAAAAAAAAAAAAAAGAAAAAGGATTCCTGGGAGAGCTTTCAGTGATAAGGGACATAAAGGCAGGAGTGGGGGAGAAGTGCCTGAGGCCAAGTGAATAGGAAACTAGGGGTTACTTTCAGGTACTTTTGGGAAAAGTCCACCAGCTTTCCTGATCTCTAATCTCATATCCTCCCCTTTTGTTTTATCATAGGAATCATCCAAGGAGGGGTAAATATTTTCAAGTAACCATCCCATGTAAATCTTGAAAGTGAATTAAAGTTCCTATACATAACAGACTAGTACAGTAGGCATTTTCCACTCTGGAATTTATCTAAAGATCCCTCAAACAATTTCATGTTCTGAAGGGAACATTATGATCAATTAGATAATGCAGATATTTTTTACAACAGTTACCCAAACCCAACATTTTTATCCCAAATCTTAAACTCACAGTTATAGGGGACCCAGTCAGGATTTTAACAGTAATATACAGTAATAGGGAACCCAGTCAGAATTTAACATTCATCAACCATTTCAGTACCCCCCCAAATCAATGAGGCTCAAAGTCCATTAGGAGTAGGGGCAATGTCTCATCTTCTAGAACTGCTTTCTACTGAGAATGGGTGAAGAGCTGACTATTCCAGGGAGGGGGTTGTGTGCTGTATTGAAAACATTCAAAGTATCCAAAGGTGTTGAGTCACTGGAGCCACCTGACAGTGGCTGCTGGAGATCCAACCCAGACCTGCAGAATGGATCTCCTCTGTCTCCCCCAAGGAGACTGAGAGGCAGTTGCTATTCTCTGACCTCTCTGACTGGGAGGCCATTGCATTGTCTAACTTCTCTCCTCTTTCCTTTGTCTCCAATTTATCTCATTCCCAGTTCGCAATGCCAGTATCAACAAAGGCTGTCTTGCAACTCCTTCAGATGTTAAAATTCACAGCTGTGGAGGCTCTTGGAGAATTGATCTGCCACTTAATACAAAGGGCTGATTTAGGTCCCAGAAGTAGGTCAATATAGCTGCAATTTGACCAAATCTAGAACAAAAAATAAATCTAAGAAATAACGATTAAAACAGTCTGATCATACAAAGACTGGTTCACAAGGACTACTACAAAATGTTAAGAGCCCAGGATAGACTGGCCATCACCTTCCCATGCAAAAAAACAAGTTTGTGTCATAGGACAAGCATAAGGTTGTCAGCTATAGTCTCAATAAATAGAAGTTAGGTCTCACAGACAACTGTGCCAGTTGTCTTCTCATTATTTAGAAACCTTTAAAAACCTGAATATCTATAGACATAAATATCCAGTAACAGATAGATGATCAGGCTAAATACTCATTTGCCTAATTATTTAGGATATATTGATTACATATAATCGGATTGGAAACAGCAAGGTATGAAATAATTGAATTGCATTAATGGTTGCATTAATGGTTTCTATTGACCATTTGTTCTGATCATAGAAATCAGTCACAGGAGGAAAAAAACACCCAGGGACATGACTATAGCATAATATAATTAGTTAAAACTGATTGTTCAGCACATACAGGATACAGAATAAAATAGCCTTAACTCAGTTTTACTCCAGGTAATTGTCCCAGTAACTTTTAGAAGATGGAGCTTTAAAACTCCCAAATAATATTTACAGGCCCAAGAAATTTTACTTCCAGTAACAAATCCCATTAACCAAAGCTTCAGATAAATCTTAAATAGATATTTACCATGACCTTATATTGATAACAGTAAAAGATGTATCCCAGAAAGTTCACACAATTATCTTTCATATTTAAGTCGATATTTTATTAGGTGAACATTATATGAATCATTTTGCTTTAAAATGCCCAATACATAGAAAAATTCTAAATTTCATATTGTCTATAACAGAAACATTCAAAAGGACAAAAACAAAAACTATTATTCTCAGTCTCTTTAAATAATGGAACAACTTTAAGATGATTCCACATAAAAGAATCTGAAAGATTCTTAAAAATATCAGTTAAATTTTTGGAAATAAACCTACCAAATTATAAATCACATTTATGACCATATTCCTTAAACAAGGAGACTATTATGCATTTAAAGAAACAAACATTCAGTCAATTAATTTACTACAGTAAAACTAGGGTGTCCCTTTAAATAAATGCCTTCTGTAGCAATGACAGTGAACTTATCTCCATTTCCAAAGAAGCAAGGAAAAAGCAGTGGGGATGAAAGGTGAGTTAAATTTTCACCTTTGAAGCTAAAAGATTCTTTCCCATTTCTCCCTCCCCTACTCAACTTCTTTTTATAGTTAACTTTTAGGGTGCCAAATTCTTCTCAGGATTTACCCAACCAGTTTATTTTTTTTCTTAAAATCACGTTTCTTCAATTAAAAGACTTGCCTCTTTTCTTTTTATTTTTTCTTTCTACTTAACTCTTCTCTTTTTCTAGACTTGCCTGTACTTAATACTGTCTTTCTTCTTCTCTCTCCTCCTTCCTGAAATCATTCAACCTTCAATTGTTCCTACAAATCAATCTTTCTTAAATCACTTTCTTTCTCCTTTCCTTTCCTTTTCCTTCAAAACTTTTAAGATTCACAATACATGAATAGCTAAATAACTCCATAAAACTCACACACATGTTCAGCAGAACTGATAAATTTAAAGCATAATTTATAATGTTTACAGATTACCCAATATATGTTTCAGAAGGTAATATACTTTATCTAATTAGAAGCATGTGACCTCCTCAGGCAAATTATCAAAACTTTGTTTTAACAAGCTATTGTTAAACTGAATTAAATTAAATATAACTTAAAAACATTTTTTCTCTTTAGTAGTAAAGGTTCAATATTCAAACAAATTTCTAAGATCTTATACTCAGAATAAACATATCTAACATGCACAAGGCGTTTCAGAATCACAATACCACTTTAAAAAAAAATTATAGACCTATAAGCTGAAAGGATATAGCTTTTCCCCCATTTAAGTAAGTTTCCTAAAATTCCTAATCAAATGTTGCAAACAAATTGAATTACCAGTTAATTATATATATATGGATACACACACACATATACATATACATATATATATTTTTTTTTTTTTTAAACTGACTCTCAGAGACTTTTTTCCCTCCTGTCTGATTTTTTTCCCCTACAGCAATTAGCATCAACTTTTGTACTCTCTCTTATCTTATGCTAAACACATTTGCAACATTGAAATGATCAATTGCCAAATTTCTTAATTATTGTTCTTAAAACTTAACAGAGCTCTTTAAATCAATGAAACAGACGAACTGATCACACAGAACACAAGACAATGATCACACAAATGAAACATTTAACATAAAAAATCCCCAGAACCCAAACTTGTGCCTGGAGGCACCCAGATTTATTGTCCAGAGATATATTCAGACCAGACATGTGTCTTAATAGACACTTAGAACAGATGGCACTCCAGTAGTGTCCCACTGAGTACCTCTTAGATTGTTGTTTTGTCAACCTATCATTTGGAAACCTAAAGGTGCTAGCAAAACAGAACAGAACAGAAAGAAAACCCCTTACCCTGCAGGGATTTTATAACAGACTGTTTTATGGCCAGGTGAAGGTGTCTGCAATGACTCTTGCTGCAGCTGAAAACCGTTCCCCAAAACTGGTATCTCTAGAACAATCCAGAGTGGCTAGCCTCTCCAAACAAAAAGTCCAGACCTCAGTTGCTCCAAGGCTCCAGGTGGAGACTTGTAGGTCTCTAATATCTAATCCTGCTCTCATATCTCGCTGGGGTCTCCAAAATATAATGCTGGAGAAACTGAGGTAGAGATTAAAGAGTTTTAAATATTTTACTTGAGGAGAGATTGTGCTGGGTGCAAACAGGATCCATGTTGCCCCCAGGACTGAATAAGTCTCAAAGTATCCAGCAACAAGTAAAGAATCTAGTGATCAGAAGAGACAAAAGCAGGAGGATGGGATAAAGCACTGGTAAATGGACCATAAATTTGGTTCTGACAGGTTGGGGGTGAGGACCATAAATTATGATAAGAGGGAGAGGTTAAAAGTCACTCAGTCTGACATAGGAGATATGCTTACCTACCTTTAAATGACCCATCTGCAATTTATGGCTCTATGGAATGTTAGGTCAGGGCTCTCAGCCTTAATTTATATAAATTCTAATGGTCAGGAAGGAGATTTGCCATTGAGGCAGAACAATTCAGGGAAACTGAGGCAGGACAATTTGGGGAAACTGAGACAAAACAATTAAAAGAAAATGTGGCATAACAGTTTGAATCATCTCATTGTTGAAGAGAGCCATATGTGACTGAAATTCTTGAAAAACTGTTTACAATAAATGCCTCCACTTTCTCTTCTCTGACTGTCTTCTTAACTCTACAGTCTGATTTCTGCCTGACCTTATCTACTGAAACTACTCTCTCTGGAGTTATCAATGATTTCTAAGTTGTCAAACACCAATGGCCTTTTCCCAATCCTAATTTTCTCCTCAATTTTTTTCTGTAGTCTTTGATATTGTTGATAATCCTCTCTTCCTTTAATAGTCTCCTCTCTAGGTTTTTGGCACACCATTCTTTCTTGGTTCTACTCAATAAGAGTACTGATTTTCAACCTTTCTTTGATAGATTCTCAATTCAGAACCTCAAACTATGGGTGTCTCATAGGGTTCTGTCCTGGGTTCTCTTCTCCTTCTACTTGGTGATTTTATTAACTTCCATGGATTTAATTACCATCTCTATGTTGATGATTCTCAAAGCTATCTTTCCTATTCCAATTTCTATCCCATCATCTAATCTCACATTTCTAATTGCCTTTTAGAATTTAGAATTTAGAAACTGTATGTCTAGTAGATATCTTAGATTAATTGTATCCAAAACAAAACTCATTATTTCCCTCTCCCTCAGCCCTCCTTACTCCTGCCTTTTCAGTTCCTCCCAGTAGTTCAGGCTTGGAGTCCTCTACTAGTTCCAAGCCTGAGTCCTCTAGATTCATCTTACTCCCCCACAATACCCTTCTATCTCCACCATATACAATCTGCTGCCAAAGCTTGTTGATTGCTCTTTTGCAATATCTTTTAAATGTGCCTCCTTCTCTTTTCTGACATGGTCACCACTATAGAACAGGCCCTCATCATCTCACCTCTAGATTACTTCTAGTAGGTCTTCTTGGTCTCAAATATCTCCCCATCCTCCATTCATCCACTGAAGTGATATTTCTAAAAGTCAAGTTTGACTGTGTAATACCCCTTCCTACTCAAGAAGTTCCAAAGATTTCCCATCACTTCAAGGATAAAATACAAAAACCTATTTAGCATTCAAAACATTGTATAACCTAACCTTTCCTATATTTCCACTCTTTTAATACTTTATTACTCAATATAGACTCTTTCATTCAATGACACTAGCCTCCTTATCTTTCCATGAAAAGGACACTTGCTCTAGGCATTTTATCTGGCCATCCCCCATGACAGGAATATTTTCCTTTCTCATCTTCCTCCTCAACTCTGACTTTCTTTAAGTCCTAACTAAAATCCCATCTTTTATAGGAAATCTTTCCCAACCTCAATAAATTCTAGTTATTTCTCTCTGTTAATTATTTTCTATTTATCTTTTACATAGTTTATTTGTATATATTTACTTTCTGTCACTCTCATTGAGTTGTGAGATCTTTGAAGGCAGCAATACTCTTTTGTATTAGCACAATGCCTAGCCCATAGTAGGCTTTTTTGGGGGGGAAGAAGGATGGAAGAGATGGGCTGAGACAGTCAGAGTCACACAATTAATAAATATTAACTGTCTGAGGCTGAATTTGAACTCGGTCCTCCTAACTCCAGCATCAGTGCTCTATCCACTGCATTAGCTTTCCCATAATAAAATTTTAAGAATTCTTAAAATACAAATAAACTCAAACCCAGAATCCACAAACAGTTCTGGAGTTGAAACTCTCTTTGGTACTTGCTGATGCTCCAGCCACACCCAGCTAGCCTGAAGGGTGACTTTTCTGAGGAGCTAGCTTGGAGGTGTTTACACTTCAGATAGGTTAATCTCCAGTTTAGGATCTTTCTTCAGATATTCTCAAGTTATATGAGGAGAAGAAGAACTACTTTGTGTATAGATAAAATAACTATGAGGGGAGGAATCTGGGAAGATGGCAGAGTAGGTTGGTAAATTTCAAGTTCTCTCGATTTCCCCCACAAATGGAACAAATTTTTGCTTCAGGGCAAACATAGACTGGTGAAAAATCAAGAAGAATTGGGGCAGAACTGGGGTCCTCATGATACAACCTGAGAAGGTCTGAGAAAAGACTCCTGGGCCTGGGGATTAACCTGTGTGAGGTACAAACTCCTCTGGACTAACTCCTCAGAAACATTAATTGGGGACCTCTTGGGCTGGCTGGGTGTGGCTAGACCCTTAATAGGAACCACAGAAACTTTCACCCCTGGACAATTTGTCCTGGGGGTCTGAGTCCAAGAAGGCTAGGGAACCTTGGCTGATTGGGAATGCCACACTCAGCTGTGTTGCTGAGATGTGGCCCTGGACCAGAAGGAACCAGCATCTGGTGAGTGTAAGGGCAATGGGACTGGGACATTGCTGGCTTTGACACTTGAAGGAAGGGTTTCAGGGCAGAGAGGAGAGCTGAAGGGAAGCTTGAAGCACCATTCACCTACCCCACCATTAGAGGTGCTTACATTAATACCTCTTATTAAAAAAATAAATGAACCAGCAAAGAAGAAAGAACTCAACCATTGAAACCTATTGTGGGAACAGGGAAGACCAGGGTTCATCTACAGAGAAGGACATTTTAGTTAAAAAAAAAAAAAAAAAAAAAAAGCTTCTATTCCAGAGTACTGTGAAATGGCTCCCCACTCAGAGAGAATTTATAGAAAAACTTAAAAAAGAATTTAAAAGTCAAATGAAAAACATTGAGGAAAAACTAAAAAAAAAAATGATTCAAGAAAAACAAGAACCTTATGAAAAAAATGTTAACTAACAAAGAAGGTATATAATCTCAAAGATGAAAAAAATTCTTTGAAAATTAAAATTGGGGGGGCATCTAGTAGTGCAGTGGATAGGGCACTGGCCTTGAAGTCAAGAGGACCTGAGTTCAAATGTGATCTCAGACAGAATACTTTTTGCCCACCTGAATTTTTGATTTCCTTCACAGGCCAATTGTACAATATTTCAGAGTCCAATTCTTTTGGTACAGCAAAATAACGGTTTGGACATGTATACTTATTTTGTATTTAATTTATACTTTAACATATTTAATATGTATTGGTCATCCTGCCATCTAGGGGAAGGGGTTGGGGGAAGGAGGGGAAACATTGGAACAAAAGATTTGGCAATTGTCAATGCTGTAAAGTTACCCATGCAATAACTTGTAAATAAAAAGCTATTAAAAATTAAAAAAAAAAATAAAGATATTAAATACACTGAAAAAAAGATTCACATCTACAATAGGGTAGCTCAAAAGAAAGATTGGCAGTTAAGAAAATAAAGTAATCATGTAACACAAATGAGGTGCAGAGGAAGAATAAACACAGAAGTATTAGAGGGAGGAGGAGGGCTCATAGTTCTGAAAACCTACTCACATAGGGAATGGGTTCAATAGGCAACACTGCATATATATTATGGTATATAAGTATGTTTGTATGTATGTATACATTTTGGAGTTTACATATATATGTAAACTCCAAAATCTATAAAGAAATAACGGGGAAGGGATGGGTGAATGGGGAAATAAAAGGTGAGAGAAGATGGGAGAGTAATCCTTGGATGGGAGGAGGTTAAGTAACAGCAAGGCACATTATGGGACAGAATTTAAAGATTCAGCAGGGATAGGAAAGACAGGTATGTATATGAGAAGTGTATATGTTTGTATATATCTACATATGTATAGGCAGAGGGCTGGAACTCTGAAAAGGTGTACTTGAATCCAGGTACTTAAGGCTAAGTACCTGCTCAATGTGACATAATGATTCTATAAACATATACTTAGATGATATGGTGATGTGATGGCTCTCCTCACAATTGGTGTCTGCTGAATATGGTGTGATGAGGTAATTGTAGGGAAGGATTGGTGGGCTGAGGGAAAGTGTCAGAGTCTCTCTGCTGCAGCGTGCTCAATAGGGAAGACTTCAGGTTCCAGACTCCAGAATCCTGGATCCATCTTTGATGAGCCACGTGGCAGCTTGAGTGCCTCCTTCCCTTCTTCTCCTAAAGACCTCCTAAAGCCCTCCTTCTTCCTCTAATACTCCTCTGACTGTCCTGACTGTGACTGATCCTGAGGCCTTCCAGAGAGCTAGCCCAGACATTACATGGATACATAAATATATATTGTCTTAATTGTAGTTTGCTTGGGAGTGGTAGAAGGGATGAAAGGAGAAAGAGGAAATAAAGTAATTAAGGTGCACAATGGATAAGCAAAGAACAATTCAAGGAAGTAAAGAAAAAAATGACATTCATTGAATTTCTTCTACTAATATTTTTTGATCTGATAATTTGTTATATATTTTGAATCCTCCCTTATGTTCTGCTGGGCATATGACACTTTTGTTTTGAATTCCTTTTCAGGTTTTGTGTGTGTATGTGTGTGTGTGTGTGTGTGTGTGTGTGTGTGTGTGTTCTTATTCTGTTTTTTCAAATAAAATAAATTTAAAGAAAAAGAACAAACAACTGCTTTGTATAATTGGAATGTACACTCATCTTTTATACCTTACTGAACATATTTTCAGGACAATCTAGTGTCAAACAGGATGAAAAATATGTCCTGTTTCAACAAAAATTATGAATTTTTTCCCAGCACTGGATTACTAGATCTTTTCAAGCTAATTAGTTTGGAGATTATGTGTATTATGTGGCATAACAATTTCTATTTAAATATTTTCTTACAGTTTTATGAATCAATGTTATGATTTGGTGGTTGTGAACAACAGTTTTGTCTTTAATGGTGCTCAGGTTCCAGTAGAATGGAATGTCCAGTACAGTATAATATTCTATTTTATTTTGGAATTTACATTCAAAGTATAGACATTTATCATCTATTTATTAGTTTAAAAGAGATAATGATCTTCTGCATTTAATAGAATCTCTAGTTACTTGATCAGACCTCTCTATGCTCTGGTTGAAATAAGTTTTTGCAATTTGCTATGATGTGTTGCAATTTCTATTACTTCATTTGTAATCTACATTGCTTCATAGGCCTAGGTTACTTACATATAACTTTTCTATCATTTCTTTTGGCAATGACTCAGTTTCAAGTCACTATAATAAAATCCCTGTAATGCTTCTACAAAGCAAATCTACCTACCTCAACTTTATTTGATTTTTTTTTTGATGAACATTATCATATGGAAGATGGCTTTTGATTCTTGTGCCTTAGTGTTTTATAGATATCATCTGAAGATAAGCTACATTTGACAGATTCAGTGATATAAAAAATTTATATGTCACAGTTGCTTTTTGGTGTGATGCCTACTTGTTCCACAAATATTTCTGTAAAGTTTTAGTCTGTTTATTATGGATGCTGAAAATATCAAGGATCCTTTTCCTCTTTTCAGATAAGAAGATATTGATCTTTCCAGAGATGCTTTGGTTAATTATCTTTGTATAGGTTGTTATATGCTAAACTGCATGATCTGTAGTCCATTTTAATCATTCAAAATGTGATCTTTCAATTAAGTTTTGACTTTAGGATGTCAGGCAGTCTCTTAACAATTACAATGTTAGCTTTCTCCTTCATAGCCTTATGCCTGAAATGGTTTGCTTGGATTATACTATTTTTTAAAAAAATTTGAATCATTGATAAAGTAGGTGAAGAATTTCTGATGTATTTTTGTTTTCATATCCCATTTCATTTGTTTCTTCAAGTTTTTTTAAGCTATGCATGACAACTAAATAATGATGTAATATTCTAATACAGATTTTCCAGCACATCTTTAATAGCAATATCACTTTTACTCACTGGTTCATTCTGGACTCTGGATTCAAGCTCCAAGCCTTTAGTACATTCTTTCCTGAGGAACTTTAAACATTTTAGCTTTATTGAGTCAAAACTGCATTTTGACATTATTAGAGAAAATTTCCACAAGAAGTAGGTGTTTGATGTACTTTTAGGTAGAGATATCAAGTAGTTAATATTATATTTTAACTTTGTCTTTGACTTGAAAGCCACCATGAGTTTAGGAGTGATAATAATGAATTTAAGGCTTGGTAAAATCATAGTGGGGTTAAAATTATCTTTCTGAAAAATGCTACATTTTATGTAATTCTTTTTTGACTTTATAATATTGGTGGCATGTATAAACCAGTTTTCCATGTGCACAAGAAATGTTCTAGCACTTTTGCTTTGGGGATCAATTATATAGTTATAGTAAATATCCAGACAATGAATATGAAACTTAGGCAGAGATCTTGTAATCAGCAATAAAGGTACTATCAAAGTTATACAGTTTTCAGCTGTTTTGTTCAATAATCACCAGATCAATAATAATTTACTCTTTATAGCACTAGTAGTTTTAGGAACTCTACTATTGCTCCTTAGCCAATATCGTTATTTTTTTTTTTATATCTTTACAGAAATTTTTTGATGATACAGACAATGGAAACTTTGAATAATGTACATTAAACTTGATCTCTTATATTTTGGTAATAAATAGATGATGCTTGTTTAAAATGGTGAAATCAGATTTCATAGGAGACTGATAAAATTATTTGCTAATAATTCATACACAATCATGATATATCTATTTAAGCTAATAATTATGGAACTTATCTAAAACATCTTCCAATATTGTAAAGAATTTAGGTTTAAGAGATACCTCTTCATATAACCAATTATTCACAGTCATTATACTAAAGATAGGCTTTCTCTTTCCCATTTAATTCAACTTGCGTTTTTATTATGTCAGCTTTCGTTTAACCATGCAGATAATCAGAAAATTTCTCTATCTTCCTTTTTTTGGGAATTCTTGCTCTCCTTTAATTGCTTTGCTTCTCAAACCTCTATAATTATACTTTTTGAGTAATATTGACTTTAAAATGGTATTCTTTTCATTTATATGACTACTTTCATCATCTCTTTTTGATTTGCAACTTCATTCCCCTTATGGCATATATATTTTATGGGTTTGGTGTCAAGGAAGTTATTATTAATATCCTTGACCTTATTAGAAGAAAAACATATTGGTTCCTAAGATTCAATGATAAATATGTTATACATAAATTAAATTAATGTCATATCACACATAAGGACATATGGAACTGTTCTAATTTTGTCTTATCTCAGGTAGCTAGCATAGTTACTGGAATAGAGCTAAGTTTCATATATACTTGTTTAATGGCAATGAATTAAATATAAATCTTCAAAGAAAAAATAATGAAAATGTAATTTTTAAATTTTTTTTTGTAACTGTGCTTATACATTTTTTGTAACTGTGTTTATAATTTTCTTTTGATAACTGTGTTTCCTATCAGCGTATCTATAGTATATCTTACATACCTATAGACCCACAGGTAATGTCTTCCTGTCATCTTCAATCCATAGCAAATGATTCTATCCGAAACAAAGAAATACACAAACAACAATGTACCAGAAACCCCACTGTGAAGGCCACATATCTAATCATAGAAGAAAATAAAGGCAGACTTGTGCAGAATGTAGCTTTCTATCCCTTGATCATTCTTAAAAACTTTTGTCATCAGTTACCATTTCAGCATACATTTTGGTGACCTTGGATTTTAATGAACATTAGTCACTTAGAGCAAAAGCTCAGGTATAATCAAGTGAACATATAATAGGCCTCTTTGTCTAGAATCTTGTTTCATCAATGTTCAACTCATATAGTTTTTGCTGCTGCTCTATTATTAAGACACCTGCACCACTCCATGAAAAACATTTTCATAATGAGACCATAAGTGTAACTGATAGATTCAGAATAGGAGTCATATTATGCAAAAAGACAAACACTAGAGTAAATTAAAAAGAAGAAAATGGTCTTTTGATTTAGCTCCTACATACTGAAAAGTTTACAATGGGAGGCATTATTATGTCATTTTATAGAAGATTGCAATATACTGGCAAGAGGGTCTTCACATGATAATGCTATTTGGAAAATGCAATCTATTCTGGAAGAATTATTATCTAAATATCTCGTGGCCATTGGTTGATATCTTGAGTCAACAATAGCTTTTTGTGAAATAAATAAATATTAATTTTTCATTGATATACTGAATAGACAAAGTAGATGCCCAGAAAAATCATGGACGGAATATGCATGATAATATTGGATATTAGAATTTGAGTTTAAATTTGAATAGGAAAAAATTATAATTGCAAAAAAGTCTTTCAAAAAAAGACTTGTAATTAAAATGCCAAATGAGAGTAATGGGTGTAATATGATTATTGGCTATTACCAGATGGAGAAATGAAGTTCCAGGAAGTTTAAAGCATTGTATGGGCCTTACATGGCAGGCTAAACATGAAGCCACTAAACATAGCCTATCTCCTTGTGATTTTTTGTTCCTTTTTCCTCTATTTCCTTTGCAAGGGAGAAAATAGTAGAAGGATTAAAGACAGGTAAGAAAAAATTGAGGATAAAAACATTCCATTGATGAACCTTTCTGTTTTTGAACATTGATTTCTGTTATTTTTACTATATTCTCTGCATCTCAGTAACACTAGACTTCTTGCTGTTCCTTGAACAAGACCCTTCATTTTTGGTCCCATGCATATTTTCATTAGCTTCCCATCATCCATGCTTGGAATTCACTTTCTCCTCATCTCCATCTCCAGGTTTTCCTGGTTTACAAGTTCCAGTTACAATCATAATTTCATAACAAAGCATTTTTCTAATTTTCTTTAATGTTAGTACCTTCCCTATTAATTATCTGGCTTCTAGTGTAATGCCAGAGAAACTGAGGCAAGATAGATATTAGAGAATATTTAATAATTTATTTAAAAGGGAGAGATTTACTGGGACCAAATGGATCCATGGTTTGGTCCCAGGGCTGAATGAGACTATCGTCTCCAAGAATCTAGCAAACAATGTGAGTTCTCAATGACATATACACATGGCTCAGACTCAAGGGGTAGACTGGGGGTGGGGGGTGAGTCAGGGTGCTGAGAGTGGGACCAGGACTCTGACAAGGTGGGGTGAGCCACCAGAGATGGGATGACCTAATGGGGGGAGGAACTTCGGAGATGGGGAAAGGCATCTTGATAAAACATTATCTGACATTCTGATAGCTTGGGATGGGGAGAGGCATTTTGATATTCTAAAACATAAGATCTTTTATCCTTATCAAATATTCTGATAAAGAGGGAGGCGTAGTTTCACAGGACTGAGCAGACAATTATAAACTGAAGCAGAATAATTAGGGAAACTGAGTCAGGACAATAAAAGAGAACTGTGGCATAACAGTAGATCTGCTCTGTTATTGAAATACCTGCAAAGTTCCATGCAAAAGTTTTTCATAATGAAGCCATAATTCTATATGTAGAGCTATTTCTTTCTCTAACTCATTTTGCAGATAAGTAATTGAGGCAAACCGCATTAAGTGATTTGTCCACGGTCAAGCAACTAGCAAGTACCTGAAGCTGGATTTGAACTCAAGAAAATGAGTCTTTCTGATTCTAGGACCAGCCTTCTATGCACTGTGCCACCTGGTTGACCTGCCTGGTACATAGCATGTAATTAGTAAATGATTATTGATTGACTGATAATAATCTATTCAACAGTAGTTTGGAGTTGAGCTCTACCTTATTCTATTTTATTATTTTTCTAAAGAATAAGAAAAATAATCTGATTCTGTTGAGGATTTAAATCACTTTTCATGTTGGAGAAATAATTTCATTAATGAATTTTTCTCCATTAAAATTATTTCTTGATGCTGTCTTTTGGTATAAAGAATCTTGGAAAGAATGTCAATGGAATAAAAGGTCTTGAGGTACCTACCAAGGTGGAAGGCAAAGACTTTGAATATGGACTGACATATTCCTTGTGTGAGTCAGGAAGATTCTTCTTTCTGAACTTAAATCTGACCTCATACACTTGCTATCTGTATGATGCTATTTTCCTTAGTGGTCTCCTCTGTAAAATGAGCTGAAGAAGGAAATGATAAACTAAACCAATATCTGTGCCAAGAAAATCCAAAAATGAGGTTACAAATAGTTCAGATATGACTGAATAACAACAACATTTCTCCTGTGGGTTTGTTGTATAAAAGATTTGTTAATTGTTTGGAGAGACTCATCATCAAAGGGCAGACCATTTGGAGATACATATTTTTGTTTTTTCCTATCCATATCCATTCTTGAAGATATCTACTAAAGTAGAGGGGAATCTGTGCCAATTGGGGGAAGAAGAAACTATTTAATGAGATTAGAGAGCCTTAATATATTGGTATTTGTTCTACATATTATAGGGGCAGCATGATAAGATGCAAAGATGCAAAGAACTCTGAACTGGGAATCAGAAATCCAAGGTTTAAGGCCTGGCTTGACTCTTTCTCAGTGGTATGATCTTGAACAATTCACTTCCCCTCTTTCAGTCTCAGTTTATTTTTCTATAAATTAGAGGTAATAATATCTTTTCTGCTACTTCCCAGACTTGTTTGTGATCCCAATGAGGTATTGTGTATAAAGCATTTTGTAAACATAAAGCATTATGAAAGTATGAACTGATGCTATTATTTTTAACAATCCAATTTCTAGTTTTAAAGTAGTTGCAAAAGAATCAGTTGTAGAGATGAGAAGGGCTTTAAGTATCTTGCAACTTTCTCATAATCCTCTTTCTATAAGAGAACATCTACTTTCTACACATTCCTACTGTGAAAAAATAAACATTTTAAAAGGAAAATTAATTAGTTTATTTTATGGAGGTCATGACTTTCAGTGGGAAATTGTTTGAACCTAATAAAATATGCCAGTAAAATCCTTATTTCAAAACATTAGACTCTTTCTTGTGGAAGATAATTTTCCAGATCTCATTTCTGCATTACTACCTACAAATGAGTCATTCTGAATCAGATTTTCTGTTTTATCAGTAACTTCTGCTTTTGTTCCATAAAGGGGGAAAAATATGAAGGAGCTTTATTATCTTTTTCTCAAAACCAACTCTTTCTCAGGACTTTCTCCTTTTGGTCCATGGCTCCAGTATTCTCTCTTTTTTTAAAAAAAAATTATTTAATAGCCTTTTATTTACAGGTTATATGTATGGGTAACTTTATAGCATTAACAATTGCCAAACCTCTTGTCCCAATTTTTCTCCCCACCCCCTCCCCCAGATGGCAAGATGACCAGTAGGTGTTAAATATATTAAAATATAAATTAGATACACAATAAGTATACATGACCAAACCGTTATTTTGCTGTACAAAAAGAATCAGACTCTGAAATATTGTACTATTAGCTTGTGAAGGAAATAAAAAGTGCAGGTGGGCATAAATATAGGGATTGGGAATTCAATGTAATGGTTTTTAGTCATCTCCCAGAGTCCTTTCTCTGGGCGTAGCTGGTTCAGTTCATTACTGCTCCATTGGAAATGATTTGGTTGATCTCATTGCTGAGGATGGCCAGGTCCATCAGAACTGGTCATCATATAGTATTGTTGTTGAAGTATATAATGATCTGGTCCTGCTCATTTCACTCAGCATCAGTTTGTGTAAGTCTCTCCAGGCCTTTCTGAAATCATCCTGTTGGTCATTTCTTACAGAACAATAATATTCCATAATATTCATATACCACAATTTATTCAGCCATTCTCCAACTGATGGACATCCACTCAGTTTCCAATTTCTAGCCACTACAAAAAGGGCTGCCACAAACATTCGTGCACATACAGGTCCCTTTCCCTTCTTTATGATCTCTTTGGGATATAAGCCCAGTAGTAACACTGCTGGATCAAAGGGCATGCACAGCTCGACAACCTTTTGAGCATAGTTCCAAACTACTCTCCAGAATGGTTGGATTCGTTCACAACTCCACCAACAATGCATCAATGTCCCAGTTTTCCCCCATCCCCTCCAACAATCATTATTATTTTTTCCTGTCATCTTAGCATGGCTCTAGTATTCTCAAAGGCTGGGCTTAAGCTTCATGATCCCAACCTATTCCACAAAATATAATTAATAATAACTATCATATATTTATTGTTGACTCATAAAGTACTAGGTTTCTGAGGGAGACAAAGAGTTGTAGAGTTCAAATCCCTACTTTGTAAATAAGGAAAATCAAGCCTAGAAATGTGAATTTACTTGACCAAGCCCACCTCCTTCTTTCTGACATACATACAGAGTAACACCTCTAGGATATAAATTAGGTTCCTTGACTCTAAATCCAATTCTCTTCTTAATAAATCAAGTGTAGCCTATAAATAGGTATACTTTCAACAATCTCCCTAATATGATCATTTTGCTTCTGTTTAAAGATGCTTAATGGGTTAGAGCCCATTTTTTTCTAGAGTTTTAACTATGAGGAAGATTTTTTTTCATTTAATCAAAATTTGATTTGTTGAAGCTTCCTCATCATTCTTCCATTCAGTGTTCTTTGTTCTGCCCTTGAGGACCAAGTGAGCAAGTTTCTGTCCCAAGATAACTCTCCAAATTCAGCCATAGGCATTCTTGTTTTCTGGGATTGGATATATAGACCTTGAAACTATTTGCATAGAGAGGATTATTTGAGACCATGAAAAACAATGAGTTCTTTCTGTGAGAGACTGGAGACAGATAAAAGAAGAAACTCAGGACTGAGGCTTGGGGTACTTGGAGTACTTAGAGCTAATGGGAATAACATTGATAATTATCCAATATTTGTTCTGTCATTTCACTTTCATTATAAGCTTTTGAGGGGAGGGAGTTAGTGTCACATTCAGTATGTGTTCATTAAGTGTTTATTTTTGATGACTATGACAAGCCAATAATGCAATATGCAATAATTGGAAATGTACTTTATATGGAGACAACACCTTAATATATGTACGTTTCTGCTAAGACTATATAGGTACTTTGTATATTTTAGTGACCAACTAGAAAACAAGATGGATGAAGCCCACATATGATATGTTTGTCAGATTCACAGAAGATATACAGCTAAGGGGTAAATTTAATAAAGTTGACATCTGAATAAGAACTTCATAAGTTTTTAGCAAGCTAGTATTATAGGACAAACAATGAGATGAAATGTAATGAGTTTTGCAATACATGATGGAGAAAGGCATGCATGGACAGATAATAGTTTGTGTGAAAATCATTTTAAGATTTTAGTAATCCACAAATTTACTGTTACAGAAACTAAAAGAGTAAATATGACTCTAGCCTTCCTTGATAGAAACTGCTTACTACATGAGGGATGTTGTAGTTTGCTTGAACTCTACCATCTTCAGATCACATCTGGACTATTTCTGATACCAGATTGTAAAGAAAATTAACAGACCATAGCATTTTCAGGGATAAGTAGAAAGAATTTTGAAGGGATTGGAGCCCAAATTATATGAGAATCACTTAAATATTTAAGTAGGAATTTTAGCTCTTACTCTGCTAAAGAAATGCATGTGTTTAAATTTTTATATTCAATTCAGTTCAGTAATTCAGTAGTCATTTATCAAGCACCTACGATGTGCCAGGCACTGTGCTAAGCTCTGGGAGTACAAGTAAGAAAAGGAAAGACAGTCCCTGCCTTCAAAAAACTTCTAGTCTAATGAGAAAAGATAACACAAAAGGATATGTGTCTATCCTTGTCACATGATCTGTGTCACAGATCTTGTCACAATACTGTGATAGAATTAACTTTAGAAGATAGGGTCTGGGACTGGGATTTTTAAGGAAACTTTCTCTTCCAGTGCTTACCTTCTCTTCAGCTTAAGTATTAAGAACTGTCTCCTGCTAGAGCAGAGCAGAGCAGAGAAATGATTTGCTCAAAATCTTACAGCTAGTATGTGCCAAAAGAAAGACTTAAAGCCAGACTTTCCTGATCCAGAGGATACCTATTTATCCACTATGCCATACTGGCCCAAGAATTAGCTATGAACAAAATAGATTATACAAATCTCCACTAGTAAGTCAACCTAAAGGGAACTGATCTTTTAGTTTTAAATGACCAACTCTGCAGTCTACATTGTATTGATATTCCTAAAATTATAAACCACAAAGCTCTGTTGGTCCATCCCTTAAATTATGACCAATTGAAAAAAAAGTTTAAAAAAAGAAAGGCTAATCATTGTACCTGACTAATTTGAGTAAAAGTCCCTTCACTTTTAACCCTCTAGGAGATGGATAACTTTAGATGAATTGTCATTTTACTAGCATTTAAAGATTTTAAAGACCTTGAAGTATACTGTTCCATTTGAATTTCACAGGAAATCATATTATCATATTTTACAAATGAGGAAACTGAGGATCAGGGCAGTGACTTGCCTATACTCACACAGAGTGGTGAGATTTAAACTTAGGCCTCTCTACTCTATTAACTATGTCATATTGCTCGCTCTTTTGAAGCTAGAAACCAATTAGTATGGAATAGGAAAAAAAAAAAACCTCATTCCCAAGGTCATAATTGAGCACTGCTGAAAGAAGCAAGAGTTGTTGCCTCTTGAAAGACACATCTTTCCCTGCAGATGGTACAAAATTGACTACAACTCATGTTATGTGACAGGTGGGATTATGTTATAATTTTCACAGGATGTTAGAATAGGACAGGACCTTAAAGATCACTTCATCCCTCCCCTTCATTCTCCAGATGAGGCTATTTGACAGTGTGATATATTTTAGTACTCAAGATGCATGCTTACAACCACACCACCACCTGTTCATTATTATACTAAGTGTCATGTTATTGAGTAATAAAATAAAGAGATGTTGACAGCACTATAGTTGCTCCCCCTCTCCAAACATCTCTCTCTGTTCCCCCCATCTCTTTCTCTCTCTCTTTGTCTCTGTCTCTTGGTTTCTATCTCCATCTCTCATGTACTGTTTCTGTCTCTGTTTTTTTTGTTGTGTCTATCTGTTTCATTCTCTCCTTCTTCCCCCTTTCCTTTTCTCTTTCTTTTTTTCTCTCACACACATATCTTCTGTACCAAATATCTAAAATTCAGAATCTTATCTTTATTTATCCAAGCATAATGTTTATTCCCCCTATCTCTACCCCATTCAAACTCACAATTCAGACATTCTGTAGTTAAGCATAATTTGGAAAGTGAAATTGAGCAGCCAGTATAAACAGCAAAAAAAAATTTAGATGCTGAAGTCTGGTAGGGTGATTGATGTTTGAGGATTTAAATCTGCTTTTTCCTTGCTTCTCCTTTAGTCACCCAAAGGATATTGCTCACATCTCCAAGATTTTTATGATAGTTCTCAATCTTTGGTGGGAAAATCAAATTTTCAAGCCATTGTCCAAGGAAATTCCTTTATCCCAAGCCAGAAAGATGGGTTTCCTGGTTTAAAATTACTTTTCTGATTTTAGAGTCCTAATACAATAAACGGGGAACAAAATGCTTTCTTTAAAAGAAAAGATTTATGATGTCTAGAGATAACCCCAAACATCAAGCCAGTGAAGATGCCTATCAAGTACTTGAAGGTGACCTTTTCCTTCTAAATTTTTAAGTTGATGCATTTTGTTTTTGTTTTCCTTAAAAGCACATGTCATCACTAAAATAGCTATGCTTCCTCTCTCTCCTCAAGTATTTTGTAGTTACAACTTTTATTTTAAGGATTTTTAAAGGAACCAGCCAGATATTTTGGTTGAACCTCTCTCTTTGCCATGCATCTTAAGATTTGTAGAGGTAGAAAACAAAACAAAACAAGTATGTATTTGAAAAACACATGTATTTGAAAAAAACAGCACAAATTTCAATATGAGACTGGTGCAGTAAATCTACTGTATATTATTGTGGTATATGTGTTAATCTCTTTCTGTTACATATTGAACATTAATAAATGTTTCTCTTCTGGAAATACCTTATGGGCAACTAAATATAAAGATGAGAGAATGGAATGGTTAGTCTGAAAACTTTATCTAACCTGCAATTTGTTTCAATTCAAATAATTAAATTTAGCAAATATTTATTAAGTTACTTCTATAAACAGGCCTTGTAGTAAACACTTAGGTGACAGGGAAGGATTAAAGATTAAGATATACCCTTATCTAGTTTATAGAACTATCAAGGATCTGTTTTAATTTAACTATCAGTTCTATTCAGCAAGCATTTATTAAGTACCTACATGAGCAAAATGAGAAATAGTAAGCATAATAGACCCTGGAGTCTACAGGTCTTACCTTTTGATATATATTAGCTATGCAAATATGAATAATTCACTTAATTTCTCAATTCCTGAAGAAAATGACTAATGTTATTATATGTTGATAAAACTTATAGACAAATAATTTAAAGGGACCTTATAGGTAACTTAGTCCAGCTGCTTCATTTTAAAATTGTGGAAATTGAGGCTTGAAGAGATTTAATGGTTTACCCAAGGCTACACAGAAAGTTAAATGACAGAAGAAGAAGCTTTTATCTGTTATAGATGCTGAGCTGCCATCAATGAAAGAAGTTTTCATGCCAGGAATTCTCCATACTGATTAGGGTTCTCCTTGCTGAACCAAAAAGGACCCTCTAAATTTCTCATGAGAACCTGAACTTAGCCTCACATTAGATCAAAGTGTGCAAGACCATAGAGTGATCTTGCCTATTTCTGTTCTTCTGCTTATTTGGGCATCACACCTGTGAGGTGCTTTTACAAGATAAGATCAGTTACTGTTCTTTAAAAATATTGACTCTGGAAGGTCTCTTTAAGCCCATTTCCATCATTGTATGCATCTGGTTATTGCTTTAGGCTGTGAGAAATATAATTTTTTGTGTGTAACAGCTCCTTGATGACCTAACTACATTCTTTTTGCTTCTGTATCACCTGCTTCCTTTGCTAGTTATAATTGTATATAAACCTGTGCCTCAGATACTTTAGATAGAATGATTTGAGGTAGTCCCATCAATCAGCTAGCTTATTAAACTCTCCACTTTAAAATTAAATCAGTCTCTACTTGCCTCAGTTTCTCTGACATTACATCCTTAGGCCAGAAACATAAGACAAAGATGAATAGGCAAAAACCAAAAACACAAAACCTCCACAGTCTTGGCCACAAAGGAATATACTAGTAGATATAACATGTAAAGAGTTAAGTGCATACAAATAATTTGATCCTACACTGGAGAAAATTTCCCTTAGGAAATGACACCATACACTGAACCTTGAAGGAAAATACAATTTTTAAGAGGCATAAATGAGGAGGAAGTGAATTCTAGGCATGGGAGCCAATCTTTTCAAAGGTAGAGAAGATGAATGGTGAGTTCAAAGAAGAAGATTGATTTGTCTGGAAAACAGTGAATACCAGGGTAGTGATGGGAAGTCAGTCAGGATTTGATGGGCAAATTATTAAAAAATAGCATTTAGAATTTTTATTGTTTCAACTTTGCTATTATACAGCTATGGGATCCTTTGGATGAGATATTTAACCTCTTAATGCTTCAATTTTCTTAATAAAGAAATGAGAAGAAAGGTCTTGGAAATAGATGAAGTCATGAAGAGAATTTGTTGAGGTTGGGAAGTGACCCCAAAAGGTTGGGGTTCACAGACCAGTGAGGTGTCAAAAGAATTTGCAGGCTTGAAGCCATATGCAAATCAAGGGGCAACATTTATTGTAATTGTAATGCCAGTTGAAGCAGGCTAAATTCCAAAAGAATTTATCAAAATACCTGAAGCCCGGAGACACTTTTATCTAGTTCTTCATGTCATTGATATGCTAATTTTATGGCCTATAGGTAAAACTAAGGAGTGGTTTCAGGAATTTGGTTATCATTGTCCAGCAGACCTAGAATTATCTTAAAGCTAGAAGACTTCAGAATCATTGAAAAACAGATTGTTAGAACAATAGCATCCTAAAATTAGAAAGTCTCAGGATCATTACTATATCTTCCCTAACGTTTAAGGGAAGACATATTATTAAATTCTTTGGCCAGAAGACTTTTACAATAATTGACAGACATTGCCAGAACAATAGCACTCCAAGGTTGGGAGGGGGGAACCTCCCTAGTGCTGTCTCCCCTAGAAGCTATACTCCTTCAGATTGATTTAGAGTCCACAGACCTGTGCTGATCCAGATCTATTTCTTACCACTTGTACGTCACTCCATGTCCCTTGGCCTCTCAGTTTCTACTTCTGACAAACAAGGCAGATAGAAAGTGGATAAAAGAACCTCTAAAGTCCCTTTCAATCCTCAATCTTATGACACAGATTAAAATGTTGTTAAGAAACTCAACAAAATTTAAAAGCAGAATTGTCCCTATTCTTTGTCTTTAAAGAATGAAACATCGACAAGTTACTTATTTGTATTCAGCTAATATATTTAAATATTAAAGCAAGAGAACGAATCTGAGATCAGATATGTTACAAGATGTGTCTTTCAGTGCAAAAATTTTTGTAATGTTGAAAATGACATCATGATTGAACATATTTTCATAGATTCAAATGTTCCTGTTTCCTGACATCTGGTTCCAAGTCAGTACATGTAGCAATTAAGGATTACTAAATACCCTTCCAGCCTTTCCTGCATTTCTGATGGTAAGTGCCACCTGTTCTCTTCTCTTAAGTCATTAGTATTTTCAAAACACTGAGGAAATCTGAAGGTAAAAATCATTAGGCTTCAATCAAAACAGTAAGAAAATGTGCATCCATTCCTTATTCTAATAACCAGAACACAAACACTGTGTGCTTTGTCTTAGGGTTGCTTATGATAAAAGCAACCCTAAGACAAAGCACAGGTTGCTTATGACAAAAGGCAAGAATGTACTTAATATAATTAAAAGTTTTATAGAATTAGGAGCTATTATCATTAGTGTAGAATTTCTGTGCTTAGATCCATGGATAGATTTTAGAGGGCCCTATGAATTTGAATGGAAAAAAGAAAGTCTTTATTTTCACTAACCTATTAATGAAATTGATTCATTAAATTATGTATGTAAATGACAAATCATTCTTCTTCACCAGAAGATCAAAGAGGTTCATTCATGACATTCAGAAACATTAAGAATTCTTGCATTAGGAAATCACATCTAAGAACTAAAATATATGACCACTAGATATATTAACAGTCATATAACCATAATCCTTATTTCATTCTATTCAACAAGCATTTATTAAGTCTCTACTTTGTGCAAATCATTGTGCTAGATTGGAAATTCAAAGACAAAAGCAAACAACTTTCAAGGAATTTACATTCTATTAGGAGTAATGGTAGATAAATAGTGGTGAGTCAATAAATATTTATTATATGCCAACTATATACCAGGCATTGGGCTAAGCATTAGGGATATAAAGAATAGAAAAACATAATCTGTATTCTCAAGGAACTCACTATTCTAATGGAGAAAACAACATATAAAGAGCTATGTACAACCAAGATATATATAGGACAAATAGGAACTAGTAAACAGAGGGAAAGCACCAAAATTAAGAGACGTCAGGAAAGATTTCTTGTAGAAGGTAGGCTTTCAGTTCAGATTTTAAGGAATCTAAACAAGCTAGGAGGTAGAGATGAAAAGAGAGATCATTCCAAGTATTGGGGAAAGCAAGGGAAAAACGTACAAACTTAAGCGATAGATGATATTGTGTCAAGAATAATGAGGAAAAACAATGTCACTGATCACCAAGTAAAAGGGAAAGGAACTTTATTAAGATATAATGAAGCGGGCCAAGTTATGACAATGTTTGGCAAAACATAAAATCTTATATTTGATCCTAGAAATGACAGGGAGCCACTTGAGTACAGTGACTAGAAAGATAACATGGTCATACCTATACTTTAGGAAGATTGCTTTAACATCTCAGTGTAGAATGGTCTTGAAGGCAGCGACTTGTGGCAGACAAATAAACCATCAGGCTAATGTGTATGAGGTTATGTCCTGTACCAGGCTGGTGAGAGAAGGTCTTAAAAGAGAAGGGGGCATTTACCCCATATGTTACAAAACTAGAATAGACAGGACTTGACAACAGATTGGATAAGGGGAAGATAGAAAAATGGCATCGAAGTTGCAAGTCTAGGTGAATGAGAAGATAATGGTATTTTTAATAATAATAGAGAAATCAGGAAGAATGATAGATTTTGTGGGAAAGGTAATAAGTTGTTTAGGACAGTTGAGTTACAGGACATTAAGTTTGACATTTGAGACTGAAGGTCAAACAAGACTTTAGGGTAAGCAGGAAATCTGAATCATATATATCAAGATGATAGTTGAATCTATAGGAACTGATGTCATCACCAAGTAATGGAGGAAGAAGAGAAATGAGCCCATGACAAAGCCTTCAGTGATACTCACAGTTAACAGGCATGACTTGAATGAAGATCAACACAAAAGTATCTCCTTCACCATGAGCACTGAATTGAGTTATGAACAAAGGTGTAACCAACGTAGGAAAGTGTCATCAGTTGGGAGCCAGGACTCAGTACAAGACAGAATGAGAAAGGAAAAGGTTTAAGCTGAAAGAAAAAGCTGATTAAAACTTTATCCTGTGGGTGAGATTTAAAGGATAATGATAGCACTCTGGGATCTTTAACAACCTCTTAGTGGGAATAGTTAGTAAGAATAATTAATTAAATTAAGGGCAAAAATTGTTTGCAAAATGAAGTAGAAACGGTATGTAGTATGACTACAACAATATAAATAAAAACAACAACAAAACAATGTTATGAAATTGTTATGACAAAACTTACCTCCAAGGAAAGACTTGAGAAGCTTTCTCCACTTCTTTGTAGTTTCAGATAACTATGAGTACAGAATATTGTTTATACTGTTAGAATTTTTTACTCTTATTTAGTTTTGATGAACTTTTTTATTCTTATAAAGGGATGCATCTCTGGGACTTGTGAGGGGAAAAGATTGATTGGGAAATTTAGGGAATATAAAAACACATTACAAATAATGTTTAAAAATTAAATATAATATAATGGTACCAGATGGGAGATTAGGATATGTTCCTTGCTTCTCCCACCTAGTCCATGACCCTTCCTCCGTAAACTAAGAAGGCACTTCATGACACTTAATTGAGGCATAGTTTGAGTATTTGACCTAGGAATCAAATATCTAAACTCTGACAATGTGCAAGAGTAAAGAAATACTGGGCCAGAGCCCTGATTGCTAAGATTAGGCCAAACAATGACTGACTTCTATACTAGTTACTAGTATAATTTCAATGAAATATTCTAGAAATCACAAAAAGTCTTGGATAAAAGAATGCCAATTAACATTCTTCATCTGGCATCATAACAATTTGAATGTTTTCAGGCTGTTAAGGATAGTCCACATCTGCTGCTTTGCTAAAAACACTCTCACATACACAGTTACAGAGATGACAACTATCTCCCTTCTATCCTTTTTATTGGTGATAATAACAGTTTCCATGACAGATTAAATGATTTATTTTAAATATAGCTAATTATAAAGTAAGATACAATTTATACATGTTCCTTACCTTTCTGTAAAGTAGAAAAGTGTAGTTTGATTATGTCTAAATATGATCAAATGATGTTTTCTGTCTAAATATTCTCTAACTATATTCGAAAGTTTTAAAAATTCCACCTCTCATATTTTTTAAAAAATTAAATATCCATACAATGTAATGCAATTTCCACTAATAAAAAGTCACAGTGAAATAAAATGTCATTTAAATCTGTTTAATAATGAACAAATAAATAATTTTTACATCTTAAAATAAATTATAGGGGATAAATCTTCTAAATAGTGCCCTATAATATTTTGTTCAACAAATTACAATAGCAATTTAGCCATCATTAAATTGATATTTTGATGCCTTATTTCTGTGCAATAGGAACTGGGGCAGCACTATCTTCTTTCACATAGATTATTTGCAGTTACTGTTTAAATGGTCTCCCTGATTTAGGTCTCTTCTCCATTATATCCTAAAGTATAGCTGTGTCCATATTGTACCCTGCTTAATGGGCTTCAGTGGCTCCTTAGTACATCTAAGATTAAAAAGTCAAGCCTTGTATTTGAAGTATTAAAGCTTTTCCTAACCAGGTCTTTTTTACATTCCCACTCTCCAGACTTTTACTATTCCTCTCCCCACTCTCTACAAATCAATTTTAGTAGCTTACCCTTCCTTTGTGCCTTTGTGCTGTCTGTACTTCATGTCTGGAATTTATTGCCTCATCCTCTCTAACTCCTTGCTTTTCTGTCTTTTTTCAAGACTAATATTCAAATTCTTTCTAATAGGAGGCTTGTGTAGGTCTCCCCAGCTGTGGGTGTGGTCTCCTCTGAGATTATTCCCCATCTATTTACTCTATTTTTCTTCCCCCCTTTCCAAACTCTCTCTGTCCCTGTTTCTCTGTTTGGTTCCCTCTGTCTCTCTGTCTCTCTGTCTCTCTATTTCTCTCTCTCTCTCTCTCTCTCTCTCTCTCTCTCTCTCTCTCTCTCTCTCTCTCTCTCTCTCTCTCTCTCTCTCTCTCTCACACACACACACACACACACACACACACGCACACACACACACACACACACTTTAACCTATAATTGGCCACAAATTTTGGCAAGCCCCACTAAACTTGAAAGTCTTCAGGGACAGGCACCTAGTTGGGCACAATATGACTATTGTTTGAAAGGCCAGACTAGCTAAGAAGGAGGAGACTAATTTTCAAAGATCTGATTTCCAGGGAGAGGATTTTTTAAAATGGGAATATGAAGTGACTATTTACTAAGGAAAAAAGGGTTCATCATTTTCACGAGGGCAAAAAGTTCCTATGCAGATCAAGCTATGGAAAATTTAAAGTATTTAAAATCACAGTAATTCAGCAAACACTTCTTCCCGTTGGTCTACACCTCTCCATCTCCCACAGAATTTATCAAAGTATCATGTGATGTAATAGGTCTTCAATAGAGGTATATTAATGATGTTCATTGATCAGAATGCTACAGAATATAATCTTCTTAGGATAATGAGACACATCAATAGGATGGATTGGAAAGGCCTTCCTAATTCCACAGCCAGTTTTCTTTCTATAACATCATGCTGTCTTTCCACCATACTATTCTGTGTTTTAAAGTAAGTGAAAAATGTCTCATAAATATAAACATTATATACATATTTACATTCATTTCATTTTCTGATGGAGTGGCTTTCATATATAAAAGAATCTGGCTCAGTCCATTGCTTCATTTCTTCCTGTGAAATAAGCTGAGCAGACTGGACTATTAAGCAAAGTCCCTTGGCTAAGCAGTGACTGGATTTTTTTAAGAAAAATCTTTAAATTACTCTCTCTAGTTTTGCTCATGTTTGTAACCATGTAGAAGATATAGTTTGATTCCCCAAAGGGAATTTAAAGAAAATCTAGGGGAAAAATTCTGTAAGCACTCTGTAGCAAATCATTCATTTTTTGAGTCAATTTGTTTTTGCTTTGGGCATGAGAGGAGGTAGAAAGAACAGGAAAGGGTTACATGCCTAAATTCCTGGGTTTTGTTTTCTTGAAATAGAGGCTATATATTAAGTAGTGGTGTGGAATCCATGAAGATTCTCTTGCAATAATAATCAAACTTTTTAGCCTGCTTCAGAATCGTGATATCTGAAAAATAATATTTCATATCTCATGGACAAATCTGCATTTTTAAAATGTTTGTTTTCTTATCACTGCCTCAGGAATTGACATCATTGTTTCAGTATAGATATTTCAGCAATTCCTTATCACTCAAGCAATCAATTATAAATAAGTATTTATTAAAAATCTACTATGTGAAAGGTGCTATACTAGACCTAGGGGATACAAAAACAACAACAAAAAAGGAAATAATCCCTGTCCCTAATAAGCTTACATTCTATTCAATGAATGAAGAGAAATGGCACCCCATTTCAGAGATTATAAATTGAGGAAAATAGTAGGTCTTTTTTTAAATAAAAGGGGGTTTTGGCTTTTTAGATCATATCATATGACATGGTTTTTAAAAATCATTTACAATTGTCTGAATTACTTTAGCATCTCTCAAGCAAAAAGGTTTCTACACTTTCAGTTTTCTGTTTTCCTTCCTTTGCTGGGAGATCTTTGAGGTTATCTATAGCTTTTTTTAGTCTTTTGGTCTGTTTGCTCATCTGACACCTATATACCCTGCATCTTCAAAACACTACCTAATTTTCCTTCCTTATGAATATTTTTCTATGTAGACTAAACTTAATATTGAATCTAATCAGAGTCCAATTAATAAGGATAACTTTTCCCTTAAAATGAGAAAAAATTAATTGGGATTTGGAACTCAGATACTCCAAGTTAAGTGCCCTTTCCATTATACAAAGCTATGTAAAAACTAAAACACTGATATATTCCACCCAACTCTATTAAAATAATGTGCAAAGACAATCAAATCTGAAAAAAACTTTTTAAGTCATTTAGTTTGGCCTTTTCTAGTTTTTAGAAGAAGCCACTGAGGCACATAGAAAAGAAATGATATCTACATCCACCCAAAAGATGAGTGGAAGAGTCAGTGTTTGATTTCAGTTCTCCTGTGATTCTTTACTTTGACACAAGTAGCTCCTATTAAAACAATTATAATAGGAACTAGTTGTTTGCTTTTTTTTTCCCCCTGGCACATTCAGATCTAAAATATATACCTTCAGACTCAGTTACACAAACTATAGTTAAAAACATCACTTTCCCTTTAAGCAAGCTCTTGTTTCCAATTGTAGCAAATGTCTATCCTTTTTTTTGTAAGAATTTATAACTTTATGCTATTTATTAAGTTCTGCTAAAATGAAATCTTGAATGTTTTTTTGTGGGTAACAGATCACAGAATTTAAAAACATTAATGGTTAAGAAACTTTTGGTCCCAACAGCATATATGCAAATATTTTAAAGAAGCTGAATTGCCAAAGCCATCTGGCCCAATTCCCTTTTTTTTTTCTGATCTTTCTCCTTTTTTCTCCCCATCCTTCCTTTTTTTCTTCCCATTATTTCTTATGACTCTTCACTTGATGCAATGTTTTTCCTGCTATTACTCACTCTAGTGGAGGCACTTGACTTCTGTTGGGAAATGAAGATGTGCACTATGGATGAGAGTGGGCCAAAACAATGAAGAAAGATTCTGGTGAAGTGGGTACAAAGGATATTATCACTGAGCTATGTAATCAGAAAAGGAGAGAGAATGCTATGTGACAAATCAAGATAATCAAGTCATAATCAAAAGCCCATAATCAATGAACATCATTATCCATTGGAATTCATGTATTTTCAAAAAATATGAAAGAATGTTCTTAGGATGCCAGGCATACTTCCTTTGGAAGATTTGTGGTAGGGCATTGACAAGAGTTAAACAAGAAAAGGAAAAAAAAGGATACAGTTGTATCTTGATCTGAATTGTTGGAGGGGGAGAATCAACCATATTAATGAAATTACAAATTTAGGGAATATCAAAGTTAACATTAGAAAAGATGACATTTACAATCATTTTTGTTATCCAGTGATACTGATGTTTATGATAGCATATTCCAGGTAGAGTACATTGAAATTGTACCACCACTATCCCTGATAAGAGCAGGTAATCTTATCTAGGATTGTATGGAGGAAATTTCCTACCATTAGAACCCCAATACTAGTTATGGGTCATGTCCATGGTATGGACTGATTGATCTATCCATCAGTTTCAACTGTTATAATTTAATATTGATTGACAGTTCAATCACTTAGTGATAGTCAACATAGAAATGCTAAACAATACTGAATTCACCATTGTTTTCCCTTTTTCTTCCTTTGATTCATCAAAAGAAGATCTTACTTAGCTTGCAGTATCAAGATGTAAAATGTCATTGATGTCCACCTCAACTTTTCTTTGATTGAGTTTTTATTCCTTTTTAAAGCCCATTTTAAATATCCCTCCTTTAAAAAACTTTCTTCTATCCCCTTGTTTAATAAAGACTATTTTGTCTTTATTTCTCAGATGGTCTTTTATTTAAATAAACAATTACTTATTTAATATTGTACATTAAATTATCTGTATTTTGTTCTTATTCTTCGACTTTATTGTAAACTTGTATGTGTTTTGCTGGTGGGTGGAATGAGAAGAAGAAGCTATCAGGAAATGTATCTTATCAAAATTTTGTCTGCATATTGGTCTGTACCTGTTCGGTATTCAGTAAAAGTTTGCTGAACTGTAATATGGGAAGTCCCTGGCCACTTTATGAGAAACAGGTGATGCAACAGACAGGACAATGTCCAGTTAAGCATGAGCATATGCAAATAGGGACAATGGTATTGAATGATTCTAAATAATTGACCCAATGCTTTTCTGCATATTTCTCACAATGCCAGTTCAAATAACAAACAAATAACAAACAAAATAGTGGGTACTTATGGAATAAAGTAACATCTCAGTTAGTATTTGTACATATACAGAATCTGGCTGCAACTCATTGTTCTAAACTTATCTCATTTCTCTTGTATATTCTTGTTCAATTGGACTCATTGTATTATGTATCATCTTTTATTTTTTAATCTTCATGCATATTACAGGCCATCTCAATCTGTAATACAACTTCTTAACTCTATCATTAAATTCCTTCTCTTCCCTAATAACACTAACTGAAAATATTCTTTCTCACCTTTATTTTTCCTAGAGTACTTTGTATCTTTTGTTTCCACATTCTATTTTGCACCCTACAGATTGATTATATGCCCTATTATCCCCACCTGATAAATTGTAAACTCCTTGAGAATGAAGACTAAAAAATTCTTTTGGGGGTGTCATCGAGTGCTTGGAGCCTTCAAAAAATATTTAATGAATACTTACTGAATTGAATTGAACCAAACCCAATCTACATATTAATGCTCAAACAATTGAGAAAAGGGGGAAAAAGTCACCCTGGACATTTTAGAACAAGACACAACAAGACACAAAATATTATTTTTCAAATAATATATTAACAAGGAAAGAATTATTATATTACTCTGGGACAAAGATTGCTTTAGGCAGAAGTCCTTCCTGTTGAATACAAATTGTCTATCACTGGCTATACATGTGGCAAGGAAGAATTCATTTCCTTAATTAGAGAATGCATGTGATGATCAAATACTACTTCAGAAATTTTGTGACATGGTCTATATCATTGTAATTCTTTTATCCTCATAGGTATATTACTTGAAGAGAGAAAAGACTTTGAGAAAATATAGGTTAAGTAACACAAATATTATCCCAAGCAGTTTTTGAAGAGAAAAAAGATTTTGAGAAAATATAGATTAGGTAACACAAACATAAACATAAACATAAACATAAGCAGCTTCTTCTCCTGGTTCTACTTTTGATTTTCATTTGTGTCATCATGTCTTAGTTTAAGTCTCACACTGGAAATTTCCTCAATACCTGGGGCCCCCTCACCCTAGAATATCCATCAGTTCCTTTGACCTCTTTACGAAGAGGGTTGGTCCTTGAAGGTTTCTTATTCTAGAACATTCTTCTGCCACATTGGCTCCTGTTTCTGATTGGTGAGTATCTTTCAGAACCTTCTTTTTGTAAAGGAGTCAGACTCTTCAATTTTTATTCTTTCTTAACTATTTTTCTGAGTTTCTGGATTTTAATATTATGTCCCCAAGTATACTGTTTTCCACTTTCTCATCCTTTTCCCTATCTTCCTATTTGTGTGTTATCTATTACTATTTTTATATAAATATATAAAACATAATATAAACATAATGATTTAATAAACATAATAGAATACAAAATAAAATTCTTATTTTTATTTGTTCTTATTTATTTCCCCAAAGCTTAGTACAATATCTAATACATTATAAGTTTAACAAATATTTGTCACCTTACTTTTGTGTAGAATGGAATGATGAATCAATTTTTTTTTTCATGAATCAAATTTTAAAAGGATGAAATAGGATAAATTTTAAATCTTTTATTTTAGTTTTAAAGTCAACTCCACAAAGAGAGGGAGGGAAAGAGATTTCTTAAATGCAACATATGTGGAAAAAAAACTCAGAATTTTAGATGATTATAGATTCAATGTGATTCAAGATTATTAAGTAGCAGTCAAAAATATTAATCTTATCACAGGCTTCATTAAGAAGAGTAGCATCTTGAGTCTTTTTCTACAAAATGGCTAATATAGAAATGTTTTGCCTGATTGCAATTGTATAACCACTATCAGATTGCTCATCACTTCAGGGAGGGAGGAAGGAAAGAGAAATACAAATTGAATTGTAAAGCTTTAAAAACATTTAAAAATGTTTTAATATTTTAATTGGGGTAGAAAATAAAATAATATTTAAAAGGGAGGGAGTAATATCTAGAATGAATATAATGATTCTTGTGTTCTTAGTCTTCATCTAATCATACCTGGGTCATTATGTCAAATTCCTAGTCCCACATTTTTAAAGGGAAATTGAAATATGGAAGCATTTTTACAGAAGAGTCTTAAGGATGCTGAGCAGTCTTGAAATCAAGTCATACAGGAAAAGAACTGGAGATATCTAGTCTGAGGCAGAGGTCTTTGTTAACTCAGAGGTAGACACAAATTTATTTTCAAATATTTGATAGTTTATAATATGGAAGATGATTTTGTTGTTCACTTATGTTCAATTCTTTCTGACTGCATTTTTTTTTTTTGGCAAAGATACTGGGTTGGTGTGCCATTTCCTTCTCCAACTCTTTTTACAGATGAGTTTACAGTTTACTGAGGCAAATTAAGTTAAATGATTTACTCAAAGTCACACAACTAGTTAGTATCTGAGGCTAGTTATAATCTCAGATATTACTGCTTCCCAGCCTATTACTCCATTCACTGTACCACCTAATCATTCTGGAAGAAGATTAGATATTCTATTATTCAAGAAGGAAGAGCCAGGAGTAAATTGGTAGAAATTACTGGGGGCCAAGTATTTGATTCACTTAAAAAAAAAAAAAAACACCTTGAAAGAATTAAAGATTTCTTTTTAGAAAATCTGAATTAATTGAGGTATGAATGTAATGGAATATTATCATTCTATAAGAAATCAAAAATTTATACAAACTTATGCTAAGTGAAGTGAGCAGAACCAAGAAAATACTATACACAGTAACAGCAAGATTAGGTGGTGATCAACTGTGATGGACTTATCTCTTTTCAATAATGAGATAATTGAAGGCAATTCTAGAGACTTGAAATAGAAAGGGAGAGAACTATGGATAATGAATGTTTTCTTTTTTCTTTTTCATGGTTTTTTTTTTCTCTTTGATCTAATTTTCCTGTGTAGCATGATAAATGTGAAAATATTTAGAAAACTGCACATGTTTAACCTATATTAATGTTGCTTGCTATCTAGGGAAGGGAAAAATTTTAAACACAAGGTTTTTCAAGGGTGAATTTTGAAAACTATCTTTTCATGTATTTTGAAAAATAAAAAGCTATTAATATAATAATTAAGTTGCAACAACAGGATTATACTATGATCAATTCTGATGAACATGGCTCTTTTCAGTAGCGAGGTGATTCGGGTTAGTTCCGATGGTCTGGTGATGAAGACAGCCAGAGAGAGGACTGTGGGGACTGAGAATGGATCACAACATAGTATTTTTACTTTTTTGTTGCTTGCGTTTCTCATTTTTCCCTTTTTTGATCTGATTTTTCTTGTGTAATATGATAATTGTAGAAATATGTGTAGAAGAATTGTACATTTTTACCATATATTGTATTACTTGATGA
Organism: Sarcophilus harrisii; assembly: GCF_902635505.1. Taxonomy (NCBI): domain Eukaryota; kingdom Metazoa; phylum Chordata; class Mammalia; order Dasyuromorphia; family Dasyuridae; genus Sarcophilus; species Sarcophilus harrisii. The sequence continues at coordinate 179,813,124 of NC_045427.1, forward strand.
ATAGGGGAGGTGGTGAGGGAAAGGGAAGGAGAAAAACATTTGAAACACAAGGTTTTGCAAGGGTGAATATTGAAAATTATCTTTGCATATGTTTTGAAAAGAAAAAGCTTTAAAAAGAAAAAAAAGAAAAATTTAATTTCAGGCAACTATTGCTGAAAAACATCTTTCTTTTGTGTTTCTTCTGTCCAACCCTTCCCTGAATTATGGTTTTCAAATATAAATCTCCACAACCTCTTCTGGTCTGTGGACCCCCTTGTATTTTGTACTGGGGTGCCTTAGCACTAGTATATAATTTTCCTTCCAATAAAACTTTTTTGCTTTTTAACTAAATTGAACTCCTCTTCATTTTGAAAGGTAAGCTTTGCCCAGTTGACAAGTGGATTTTCCACAGAAGGACTGGTTGAGGGAAAGCAGATGACTTGCATTCTGCCCTGTTGAAAGAAATGTCCCTCATGAAGAGATCACAAGCCCATTGAGGTATAAAAGGTATGTGAAATGCAACACACTTGCACATGAGATAAGTACTCTACTACCAGAGCTGTCTGATCAAAGGCTATATGACCCTTACCTGGGGATCCAACTCACATTGTAGAAGATTCAATTATCTGGCAAGGATTTCAATTTTCTTTCAATGTTGAGATTGTATGCTTCATGGTTGTATATAGTTGTTTTCAAATTGCCTCCCCCTTCAAATTGTAAGATCCAAAAGAGTAGGGAATGATCTTTTGCTTTCTTTGTAACTCTTGTGCTTCCATGTAGGTACTTTAAAAATGTTTGTTGACTGACTAACTTCTGTATTTTGGTTTTTCCAAGGCCTGCTATCCAGAAGATTGAGAGCTAGAAGAGATCTGAGAGAGTATATAAACTTCATTTTATAAGTAAGAAAAATGAAGTCTAATGAGGTTATGGGAACTGTTCAATGTCACAAAGGAATAACAGCTTGGATTCAAAACCAGACTGTATGATTATAAATCTAGTTCTCTATCCATTAAAGTATGTCTGTCTTCAGAGTTAGTTGACTAACAGGAAGAGCTGGTTGAACAATACCAATTCAATCTTTCAATGTTCAGAAATTTATAACATGCAATTCTCTGAGGTCATTTTGCATAGGCACCTTGAGGCATTTCTGGTAGGACATATTTCAAATCAATCAATAGCCAAATAAATCAAAGCAATTTTTTTTTTGGCAGTTACATCTGGCCTCCCTCCCAGGAAAAGGTTGGCACATCTAGCACACTCATGTACCTGACCTGAGCAAACTTCCAAATGTTACTTTTTTCCAAATAAAAATGATCATCTTTCAAATCAAAATGATGTGACTTTTTAGAGATTGAGTAACAATGCTCCTGAAAGGATCCAGCTGAGATAAAACATCAGTCATGGTGGTAGTCAAGCCAAAAATATTCTTTTCATTGTATTAAATAAGTCCTTATTCTTTGACTTTCTCATAGGTTCCCTTTTCATCAGACAAATAATAGCAGTGGAAGAATGATGGGTGAAAGAAGAATCTACATGGAAATTATTTGTAGTGTTATTTTGAATACCATATCTTCACACCAATTCCTAACTCCATAAATCATGAGATTTTTTTCCATCCACTTCAGTCTTATAATGAATAAAATCCTGGTCCTGGAATTAGTAAGACTTTTCCTGAGTTCAAATCTGGCCTTGGGTACTTACTATCTAATCCCAGGAAGGTCACTTAACCCTGTCTACCTCAGTTTTTTTTTTTTTTTTTTTTTTTTTTTTTTTTTTTTTCTGTAAAATGAGCTAGAGAAGGAAATGGCAAATCACTCTAGTATCTTTGCCAAGAAAACCCAAATTAAGGTCACAAAGAGGCAGACGTGACTGAAATGACTGCACAAGAAAACTTGCAAGTGAAGAATGGATTATAAATGCTCAGTATGAGATGTAGGTTTAGAAAATTTATGTCCTCAGTAATGAGACTCTGTTCAGATCTCCAGATACCCATCTCCTCTAAAATGGTGTATAGTTAAGTTATTTTTCCCAGTCAGCTTTTGTTGCTGACTTGTTGCTGACTCATGCTTGTAGCTTGAGGGGAATCTTACAGCATGAAAATGTGTCCACTATTCTACAACTCATGAGGAAGCATGCTATGCATGCATATGCCCTCCAATTACTTAATGTGTATCTTTGTAGATGTAGGGATTTTGATAGTCCTTGCTATCGTTGTTAACAACATACATAAAGATTAAAAAAGGAATTCCTTCTTTTCTTAGGAAAAAAAGAGAATGCTTTAACTCTTTTGAAGGATATGTCCCATCTCTTTTAAGTCCAAATTATCAATGCAGTCAATTGTGATTTTTTCATATTGCTTTTATACTTTCATATTTATTTTACTCATATTACTTTGAATTTGATCCAGCCCATTCTTTCTTTACAGGAAAACTGAGTTCCAAAAAAAGGAAGATTATTTGTCCCAGCTTTTGTTTACGAGTTGTTTGTCATGCCTGACTGTGACCGCATTTGAGATTTTCTTAGCAAAGATACTGGAGTAGTGTGCCATTTCCTTCTCCACTTCATTTTACAGATGAGAAAATGGAGGCAAACAAGGGTAGGTGACTTGCTCAGTTGTGCCACCATTGAATTTGATTTGAATTTGAATTTCGGATCTTCCTGTTTCCAGGTCTAGTGCTCTGTTTAATGAATTATCTAAGTTATCCTGCCCAAAATAATGTGATTCTATATGGTCATCTAAGTCTTTTGATCCCAATGCTCATTTAACTCCACCAGGCTTCCTAATCATTAGAAACAAGTTGATTCAGTATCAATTTACGTCCACTTAATTATATTATCATCAGTGGCCAATCAATTCTCTAAGATGTAAAACATAGGTGAAGAGATCAGAGAGGATCAGGAATATCTAAATTTAAGATAGGGTGGTGATAGTATAAGTGGAGGGAAGAAAAAAAGGGGATGGAATTTATAAGATAACTTTATTATATATTTAAGTGGAATGGTGAGTTGTACATAATAGATTAACAGTTTCATGTACAATCATCCTGTTTATTATGACTGTATTATGAAAATATTTGACTTATTACATAAAATAAAAAAAAAATTTTAATTAAAAATCAAAGAAAGAATTCCTAAGTAATCAAGAGCATGAAGATCATGGAACATCTAATTAAAGGCTGGGAAAGAAGAGAATGAAAAATAAATGAAAACTCATAATTTTGCCACATTTTATTTTAGTTATAGGTTTATTTTTCAAAGTGGTAGAGAATGAAGTATTTGGCTTAAAGTTAGTCAACAAACATTTATTAAGTATTTACTTATATACCTTGTGGCGGCAGCGAAGTGGCTCAATGGATAAAGCACTGAGCCTGGAATGGGGAAGATCTGAGTTCAAATGTGGCCTCAAATATTCACTGACTGACTCTGAGAAAATCACTTAAAGTCTTTTTGCCTTTGACCACTAGGGAAGGAAATGACAAGTCACTCTGGAATCTTTGTCAAAAATCCTGTACATGGTCACCAAGAGCCAAACATGACTGAATGACTGAATAAATATTCCCTACATTATAAGGATGAGGACATGAAAAAAGTGTGTGTGTGTGTGTGTGTGTGTGTGTGTGTGTGTGGAGAAGGGACCCATCCCTTTTCTCAAAGAATTTCCATATTCATGCAAGAAACAACATGTAAATAACTATGTACATATTAAGTAAAGGGAGCATAATCTCAGCAGGAAGGTACTACCAATGGGGGGGACTTAGGTTTGAATACCAAGTAGCTACCATTTAATAGATGTGTTCTCCTGAATATGTTTTCGTGATATGAATCTGGAAAATAAGAGAATTAGATTGCACAATCTCTAAGATTCTTCTTGTCTCTAATCCTATAATGCTCTGATGCTGCCTAGATTGGATGCCCTGCCTCAGCCAAGTCAGTTGTTTTCTCAGTTGAAGGAATTATGTAGAAGGCAGGAACTCTGAAAAGGTGTACTTGAATCCAGAACAGCAGAATACTTAAGGCTAAGTACCTACTTAATGTGATATAATGGTTCTATAAACATATACTTAGATAATATGGTGATGTGATGGCTCTCCTCACAATTGGCACCTGTTGAATGTGGTGTGGTGAATGTGTTGAGGCAAGGATTGGAGGGTGGAGGGAGAGAGGCAGAATCTCTCTGCTTCATCAAGCTCAGCAGGGAAGACTTCAGGCTCCAGACTCCAGAGTCCAGGATCCATCTTTGATGAGCAGCTTGCCTGCCTTCTTCACTTCTCCTCCTAAAGACCAAGGACTTTGACTGATCCTGACTGTGACTGATCCTGAGGCCCTCCAGAGAGCTAGCCCAGACATTATAGAATTATTCATATTTAACTTGAAGAAGAGAAGACTCAAGAAGACATGAGACTAGTGTTCAAATATTTTGAAGGACTGTCATATGGAAAAGTGATTAAACTTGTTCTGGTTGGCCTTAGAGGACAGACTAAGATCAGAGCCAGAGTCAGAACCAACAAACATCTGGCAATGGCTAAGAAACAGAGTGATGAATCAGTGGAATACATTAGGTACAAATTACTTTACAGTAGATGACCATAATAATCTAGTATTGATAAACCTAAAGATTCAAGCTTATTTGACAAAACCTGCTGGGAAAACAGGATAACAGTATGGCAGAAAGTAGGTATAGTGAGATATTTTACCAATATCTCATTATATTCATGCATCATCAAGATAGGGTTAAAATAGGTACATGATTTACACATAAAGAGTGATATCATAAGCAAATTAAGAGAACATGGAATAATCTATCTGTAAGGTTTATTACGGATATGAGTAAAACTTACAACCAAAGAAGATATAGGAGCTTTTTTTGGTGATGTTTAAGAATTAGAAATCTAAGGGAAGTCCATCAATAAAGAAGTTTCAAAGTCAGTATTCCAGTATGGGTGTATTGACTCCAAATAAAGATCTTTTGGTTTTCTCTTTCCTAACACTCTACTATTGCATCTGTTCTCTCTATCACATCTGTATTGCCTCTGTATCACATCTATCTTATGGAATTCTTGGTCTCACATTTTAGTAATGACATTGACAGAAGAAGGTATTTGTTGAATTGAATTGAGAGTACCTTTCCATAAGTTGTGTCATCTGAGGATAAGTTAAAGAAAACTAGAAGTTTTCTTGGTAGGTGGATGGGTGGGTAGGAGTTGGGATGGGGGAGGAAAGAGAGAAAGAGTTGCTTTAAAAACAGCTAAGAGGCCTAGTGGATAGAGTGCTAAGTTTGAGTCAAGAAGCCCTGAGTTCGAATCTAGTCTCATCCATTTCTAGCTGTTCTAGGTAAATCACTTAAATTTTGTCTGCCTCAATTTCCTTATGTGTAAAATTGTGATGATAATAACACCTGTTAAGATCAAATGAGCTATTATTTATAAAGTGCTCAGCAAATAGTAGGACTTCAATGAATGTTTGTTCTTTTCCTTTCTTTTTACCTATTTGAAGTTCTATTTTGGGGAAGAGACCTTAGATTTGAACTATTTAACTAGAGAACATAACAGGAATCATGAAGGAGAAATGGTAAAGCAGCCAATTTTGGACTGACACAAATGGGAAAAAAGAACATTGCCTTTAGAGTCAAAGGATCTGGACATAAATCCTTTCTCTCATTCTTACCTTTTGTTTTAACGTGAAATCACTCAACTTGAAATCACTCAACCCCTCTGGACTAAATAGTTGGACTAGAAGGACTCTGAAATCATTTTGATCTCTAGATTTATAATTTTATGAACTAGAGCAATCCCTAAGTTACATGGTCTACTTTGGAGGTAGTGGGTTCCCTCTTCTTAAGCCCTTCAAGGTTATAGGGATACTGTTAAGGGGCTCTTAATGGGGATATTATTAAGGGATTTCTTGATCAAATGTGGATAGGACCAGATGGAATTTGAAGTCTTTTCTAATTTCCACAATATATACTTATGTGATCTAATATGCTAGGCTTCTGCCTTTTATAGATAAGGAAGGACATTGAAGATCAGGGAGAAGTATCTTATCCACGATCACATAATTTCAGAGCCAGGAATGGAACCTACCTACAGACCAAAGTTCTTTCCCCTATGTCTTTCCTCTATATTCCTCTATATTTTTCCTCTATACATATATTCCCCATTTATATTCCCTATATATCCCTTATATGCCTTTGTTGCATTAAAATCAATGAAATGTAAAACTGACCAAAGACCATAATATTCCTAGTTCATTTAAAGCTGCTTTTACACTTGTTTAGAATTCATTTATAATCTTTTTCTACTCACATTTTCTTGTAACACTTTAGGGACTTACAAGCTGCAATATTTATTAGAATAATTAAAATAAGTTGCTGAATAGCTCAATAAACTCTAATTCTCTAGGTTAGAAAAAAGGAACATACCTAAATCGTTACCACAAGAATAGTGTTCTATTTTTCCCTCCTTTCTTTCCTCCATTTTTTTGATCTGCTCTAACCCTGGCTAGAGAATGATGTTCAATTCTGGACTGGCATCCTTAAACTGGAGAGAATCCAAATAAAGACGAGTAGGATTGCCAAGAGTCTCAAGATCGTGTCATATTAGAATTGGTCAAAAGAACTGGGGGGAGGGGGAGGGCAGTATTAGCTTTGAAAAGAGACTTAGTGGGGAAAAGAGTTTTCTCAAGTATTTGAAGGGTTGTTGTGTTGAAGAGGCTTTAGAATTCTTCTTCCTGGCACCAGAGAGCAGAATTAAGAGCAATGAATAGAAGTTGCAGAAAAACAAATTGTAGTACTTTATATATATATATATGTGTGTGTGTGTGTGTGTGTATACACATATATATGTATGTATAGAATAAAATAAGAATTTCAATATATAAAATGATTATATATGGAACTGCAAACCTATTATGTACAAGTTGCTATTCCTTTTAAATATATAGTAAAATTATTCATAGAAATTTATTTTTGTCTTTTTTTCTGTCCTTCTCTCCCTCTGAGATGACCAGTATTATACAATATATTGTCATATATACACATACATATTATAATATGAAATTATTCTCTATATATTTCTATTTATCAATTCTTTTTCTGCATGCAGAAAGAATATTCCTTTATATGTCCTTTCTAATTAATTTTGATGTTTATAATAGTCAAAATGATGTTCACTCAAAGTTGTTCACAAAACATTATTGCTGTTATATATATATATATATATATATATATTTCTCTTGGTTCTGCCCATTTCACTCTTTATTATTTCATGCAAGTCTATCCATGATTTAGTAAGATTATCATTGCAGTTTGATATCAGCAAATTGTCTAATAATGAAAATGATCTTTTAAAAATGGAATGGCCTGTCTTATGGTTTTATTTACCAGGAGTAGTTGGTGGCAAAGTAGATAGAACACAGGCTTGGGAATAAGGAAGACCTGAGTTCAAATAAGGTCTACTAGCTGTGTGATCCTGGACGGACTATAATAGAATTTAAACATAACTATTTTAGTACACTATAAGTAATGTTATTCCCATTTTTTTATAAGGAAATTGAGACTTAGCAAGATAATGCCCAAAATTACATAGTTATTGTCTTAGAATTGTGATTTAAACCCAGATTGTCTTATTGTGTCAAATGTTTTTTTCATCATACAAGTATTCTTTCAATGCTAGAGGGGACTGGTTAGACTGATTAGAAAAATAGGAATGTTTACATATTGTATGTAATTCCTTGGGGTCCCCAAATCACTCACAGTTCATTTTGTCTTAGAGATTCTCATCTTGCTCTTCAGGATCTGATTCTTATTTGAATTTGAATACTTCTAGAGGAATAATACTTGGAATTATCATTCACACCACCTTCTAAATGAAGTATCTGAGTTGTAAGAAAGATGCTGAATGGGGGTGAAGGTTGTGAATGTGACTGGAAAAATGAGAAATTATTGGCAGCTTAATTAAGATTAATTGTCAAAGACAAACTTTCTAACTTTAACATTTTTGCCTATGGCTAGATTAGTATAGGTATCTTGGGTTCTTCACTCTCCCTCACCTCACCTTTCTATTTAGTTGCTGAATCTTCTTGTTTCTCTATTCATGGTATCTCTCCATTAAGCTCCTCTCTACCATGCAGCAACCACTTCCCTCCAGGCCCTCATCACCTATCACTTAAATTACTGCATCAGCCTCCTAAATATTCTCTCTGCCCCAGTCTTCTCACCACGCTAGTCAAACCATACAATGCTCATACTTGTATCTCAAATGCCTAGCACAATGCTTGGTACACTTAACATAATTGATTGAGTGAATACTTTATGAACTTTGAAAAATAACAATCTCTCTTTATTTGGCTTTCCTTATCTTTAATTCTAGAGGATTGTTCTAGATGACCTCTTAAAGTCCCTTTCAGCTTTAAATCGCACAATCCTAATAGAATGAGATCTGTGATTCTATTTTTCCAAATCTAACATACTTTGAACATCTCCCCCAATTTGGCATAAGAGAATTCAAACATTAACTTTTGAGTTAGAGAAACTACTTGGTATGATTATTGTGCTACCCATTCTCTGTCTGATCTAAGGCAAACAGGGGAGAAGGTTGACTAAATGGCCTCTGAATTTTCTTCCAGTTCTAGATCTATGATCTTATTATCTTATAATGTCTAAGGTTCATGACAGCTCTAGGAAACACATCTATTTGTCCTTCCTCTCACATATCAGATGGTTATGGGGCAGCTGATGGCAAAATGTTTCACTAACCAGAAATACCAAGCTAGTATGTAGAAACACACAGCTCATCAAAAGTTTAAGCAGCAAGTGAACTAAGAGGTCAGTTCCTTAAAGTCCTTTATAATAAGGGTTGCATTTTCAATCTTGAGTAAAAACTTGATGAATATGATATCATTGAGTCTATTGTACAATGTGTGGGTGGCCCAATGCTAAATGTCCCACCTGATAAATGGAAGCAATAATAAATAGTATTCAGTGAGTATACTAAAGGAAGGGATGACTGACAAAGAGGCAATGGGATCTGAGACACAGTTCCCTACCAGTATTCATTCCCCTATAAAATACATTTACCTACCTTATGTTGTTTTATTCTGGATTGACACTCTTAGTGTCCTAACAAGTTGGAAATCTGTGAACCTACCATAAATTGTATGTTTTTCAAGTTCCTTTGCAGGGTATTTGCATAATGCTGACATTTTAATGGTCTCATTTAAAGTTAGCAACTTGGACCACCTGTCTATAATTCCTTGGGAAACCAATGATAGGCTGTTTCTGTGGAAGTTTAATTGGCCATATGACATTTTAAGAAGTTTTGTTTTCTTTTCTTTTGATAAGAAAGCATCCACAGAGGAATAATATAAACTTTTCATGGTAAAGGTTATTGAAGAATTGACAGAAACCATTGCTAGTAGAGAAAAGATCTGCCACCAACAGGAATCTTCACAATTAAAGTAAAGGGTAAGGAATATGTTGATTTGAAGAGTTGGTTATTTGCATATGTAATTGAGGTATACTTTAAGACAACGGCATACAAATGGATTGTAATCAGCTCATTCCACATCTTTGACTTCTAAGCTTTTTTGGAGACTGATAGTGCAATGTTTTGAGAACTGACCTCAAGTTCCAGAAGACCTTGTAATGCCAGAGAAACTGAGGCAAAAGAGAGATTAGGTTTTTAAAGTATTAATAGTGGAGAATTTGGACTAGTTGACACTAACAGGCTGAATGCGACTCTTGTCTCAAAGTACCCAGCAATGAGCAAGTACTACCAGAGAATTTTATAGGACTCAACTATCAAGAAAACAAAGGTAAGGGGCGGGGCACAAAACATGGGTGAATGGAAATTCCAGGAAAGATAATAACTTTAGTTCTGACAGGATGGGGGGTCAGGAAGGTCAGGGGCAGGAGACAGGGGTCTGAAGCAAAAATATGGTGAGTGATACCCAGGCATTTGAGATAAGCCATCTGAAATTTTATGACTCACTGGAATGTGAGAGTGACCAGAGCTTAATAGAATAATGAAAGATGGGGTGGCCACATCATTTTATTCAGGATATAGCATAAAAATTCAGGGAACTGAGGCAGGGAAACTGAGGTATTACAATTCAGGGAAACTGTGGCATTTCATCCTATCTCAGTCCTGTGTCTAACAAACTGAATGTGTGATTCTGAACAAGTTATCTTATTTTTCTCTGATTTTCCCAGGCAATTACCTAAGACTCTAAATTTTAGAGAAAGTTCAGATCAGTTAGATGTTTCCTACATTAAATCCAGCAGCAAAACAAAATAAAAAGAGGTGTCATCAAAATTTTCATTCCTATGATTCCTTGGAAACAAATCCTATGTGCAATCAAACGAGCATGCCTAAGTTAGGTTGGTGCAGATGACTAATCTTTAAATGTTTCTTGCTTATATTCATCATTAGCAAGACCTACATAATCCTAAATGCCCTGATGGAAACTAGATCTTTAATAATTCACTTCCTTCCATAATGTGACTTAAAGGATCATAGACTTAGAGCTGGAAGGAACTTGAAAAGCCAACTAGTCCAACTCCTCATTATTCAGATGAGGAAACTGAAGCCTATAGATGTGATGTCACAGGTCCAAGATCATATAAATAGTAAGTAGTATATGAAGGCTTTAAACTTAAGCTGCCTGACTCCAAATCCAAGGATCTTTCTTTTGCATCAAGCTATTACAAATGCCACCTCATGTGACAATATACCAAGCAGTTGCCTAATTTTTCACATTTCATTGGTAGTGCATTGTAGATACATTCAATTTTCTTGGGAATGATCCCTATATTTCAAAGGATTTATTGTAGAGGACTTTGTGGAAGAGAAAGAAAGCTATAAACATACATTGCAAAGAAAAAGAAGAGTTAATTCTATTGATTTAAGTTGTTTTCACTAAATCTTATTTTCCTCTAAAAAAAAAACAAATAAATTCAGTCATTAAATGTTATGTTTCTACCTGTTACTGCTACTGGTCTATTTGAAAATGACCATTATCCACAGAGTTCAAGAACAAGAAGTAACTTAGAGATCGTGTTTCTATGAAAAATACGCTAAATCTGGAGTTAGAAGACCTTAGTGTAAATTCTGACTTTGCTCATTATTTATCTGTTATGTGACTTTTAGCAAGTTACTTCCTATCAATGGGTCTCAAATTCCTCATCTTGAAGATGAAAAGGATCAGTATATACAATCTTCACAGTCCTTTTTTAGCTACAAAATTTTATAATCTAATTGATTCATGTAATTCTTTCATAAACTGAATGTCCTTTATCCCAACTCCCACTCTATCTAGTTGAATCTACAGAGTGCTGGCTATAGTTCCTTCAAAAACAAATTCTGGGGGTATAATTCTATAAGCTTGTATTTTCATTCTGATATATTCTCTTCAATATTAATCACCACTTACAAATAATATCTCCCATAGCATTACACTGCAAATTTTACCAGATAATATCAATTGGCTTTTATAAAGAGATATTCAGTGAAAAGTCAGGAAAACAAAAACATTTCCACTAACACCAAGGACCAACTACTCAGTCTTCACTATCTCAGTCCACAGGGAGAATAGGCTCAGATTTAAAGATTATTTTACAAAGTATTCATACAATTTTATTCATCCACACCATTATACCATACTTATGAAGGCATCACAAATGATGGATGAGTTAATCCAATTGCAGGTCTTGCTCCCACACCCAATAGCTACCCACAAATTCTGGAATGGACTCTAATTTTTCTAACTTGATGGCTTCCTCTCCCAATCTTCCAAAAGAGTAGCCTAGATTGTTGTGTCTAAAACTGTTTTAGCTAAGGTTAGAAGAAAATAGAATAGGAACAGAAGAAGCAGAAAGATCATGAGCCTATGGCTTCACATAAACCTATTTAGGGAGAGTAAGCAACCTATGTTGTTGTTGGTTTTTTTTTTTTTTTGGTTGTTGTTGTTTTCAGAATATTTTATTATTTGGCAAAATTTCCCAAGATATTTTCATTGAAGCGATTTAAACAATCTCTTGGCTAGAGAGGAAATTTTTCCTATATTTGGATGATATCCTTGTCCAGTAGGGTCTCCAGTTTAGTAGTCTTGGGGTTGGAAGTTTGAGTAAGTTATGAATGCATCTTAGCAACCTCCAGAGAAAAGGCTGCAAATACTTTGGATCTTTCTATATAGTTGTACCTGTTTATTTTCTCATTCTGAGAGTGTTCTCCATCATCAATAGCTCCTAGTAGTAGCATCATCACACTCGTTTGTATAATGTCCTGGATTGTTTTAGCAATTGGAATAGTTGATCCATCTTATATGATATCAGTATCTACTCCAAGCACTGTTTTAATTGCTTTTCTTGCAGCCACATACTGAAAATCATAATTAGCCACCCATGGTGGGACTCTCAGTATCATAGTTAAATTGTTGGAACTATTGTGTTGAGAGAATATATCTTCAAGGGGCTTTATCACTTGTGTCTCCACAACAGAAATATTCATATGAAGCACTAAGCAGATTGAAAATTTTCTTGTTACTTGGGCAGGTATGACTGTTTTAGTTCTTGTTTATCAATTGCTCCTTCATTCTCATGGATAGAAAAAGATGGGTACTACCACAGATGCATGAGGATTTCCTCCTTGGTGTGAAATAGGAATTTTTCCACTTTGGTTACTATTTTGACATTATTCTAAGTTCAAATCAATAGTTTCATACATTTTCATTTCTTCTTCTGAAAGGGGAGCCATATTATTACAAATTCCAGAGATTAGAATATGACCTGAAGAATCTAGCAGGCTTCCAAGAAGGGAAACCAAATTAGCCATTGGCTCATTGAGGATGCCACAAAACTTCCTGAATGAAAATCTTGATCCCTGCATTTCAACTCCAGTGAAGTATATGTTTCCTCAGGTTCCATAGGTAAGTGATGGCTTCTTGCTAATCCACAGGCTGTCTGACATGAAAATGTAGTCAACACTAGGTAAGAAATGATCTTTTTCTCTTCTGACAAACTCATGTAATGAAATTTAACCTGCCTCTTCCATTCCTTCAATTATAAATTTAATATTCACTGGGGGTGGAGCCAAGATGGTGGAGACCACACACTTTTCTCTCTGACCTTCTTTACAACTCTCACAGTAATTACAAAATCCAGCATCTAAATTAGCTCTGGATGGGTAGAACCCATAAATATTGGGAGTACAACAAATTATCAGCAGAAGATAATTTTAAAGATCACCAAAAAAAAAAAAAAAAAAAAAAAAAAAAAAGTCTGTTTCAATTGGAAACAGGAGGGAGACAGCCAGGACAACCAATACAAATGCCAGCACAGACAGCTCAGAGTAACAGGAGGGAGAATTTACTGGATGAAACAGACCAGAAAAGATCTGTTTCAATCAGAAACGGGAGAGAGGAACTGAAGCACAGTTGACCACAAACACCAGAGTAGACAGAGCAGAGCCCCAGGGCAGAGCAGTCTCAGTGTGGTGGTGCAACCTCTGGAGGGCAAAGAGTTTGTGGGAGGAAGCAGACCAGAGAAGGTCTGTTTCAATCAGAAGTGGGAGAGAGACAGTGAGGCATGGACAACTGACTACAAACGTGAGCAGAGACAGCTCAGAGCAACTGAGAAGTGGAGTCTCAAGGTCACTGAGCAGACTCTGACCACAAACACCAGGACAGACTGCACAGAGTCCCTGGGGCATTGCTGATGACTCCATGTCACAGAGCCAGCACCAGCAGTGAATCAGCACTGACCCAGCGCAGCTGCAGTGGTTTGGAAAACCTCTCCCATTCTAAAGACAGACCTTAACTTAACTTAAAAAAAATTAGTAAAAAACTAAAGAGGACTCTAGCAATTGACAGCCTTTATGGTGAAAGAGAACAGATTTCAAACCCTGAGGAGACTAAAGGCAGATTGTCTCCAGATCTAGCTCCAAAGGCTGAAATAATCTGGTCCCTATCACACGAGGCTCTCCTAGAAGAATTTTAAAAGGATCTTAAAAGACAGCTAGAAGAAAAATGGGGAAAGGAAATGAAAGCCTTGCAACAAAGTTTGGAAAAGGCAATACAAAATAGATATAGTGAAATGGAAAAAGCATATAATTCATTAAAAGATAGATTTGATAAACTGGAAAAAGAAAGCAATTCTGAGAAAAACAGAATTTATGAAACAAAAAAAGAAAATAACTTAAACAAAATTTGTGAAATGTAAAAAGAAAATAACTCCTTAAAAACCAGAATTTTTGAAATGGAAAAAAAAATTCCATAGAACAAAATAACTCATTCAAAAATTCAATTGGACAAATACAAAAAGAAGTAAAAAAAAAAAGTAAATAAAGAAAATAACACACTAAAATTCAGAATTGAACAAATAGAAATGAATGACTCAATAAGGCAACAAGAATTAATCAAGCAAAACCAAAAAAAAAAAAAGAAAAGAAAAGAAAAAAATTGAAAAAAATATAAGATACCTAATGGGGAAAAGAACCAACCTGGAAAATAAAACTAGGAGAGACAAATTAAAGATTATTGGATGCCTTGAAATACATGATGAAAAAGAGCCTACACACTATTTTTCAGGAAATTATCAAACAGAAATGCCCAGATGTCATAGAATCAGAAGGTAAAATAGACATTGAAAGAATTTCATCAATCACCTACAGAAAGAGATCCCAAAATTAAAACTCCAAGAAATATTGTGGCTAAATTCTAGAACTATCAGACCAAAGAAAAAAAATACTACAAACAGCCAGAAAAAAACAATTCAAGTACTGAGGAGCCACAATAAGGATCACTCAAGATCTAGCAGCTTCTACATTCAAGTATTGAAGGGCCTGGAATCAGATTCCAAAAGGCAAAGGAACTTGGTATGCAGCCAAGAATAACTTATCCAGCCAAACTGAGCATTTTCTTCCAGAGAATGTCCATCTTTAAAAGATGGACAATCAATGAAATAGGTGAACTCCATTTATTTCTGAGGAAAAAAAAACAGAGCTAAACAAAAAGTTTGACCTCCAAATATAGACTTAAGAGAAGCATAAAAATATAAAAAGAACTCTTAAAAACTGTATTTCTTTTATGGGTATACATAAAGAATACATGTATACTTTGGTTTACTGTTATAATATAAAAAAGGATGTAGAGGTAAAAAGGAAATTGTAGCAGAAAAAGGGAAAAGTGGAGGTACTACATCTCATGAAAGGACAAAGGAAACTTATTATATCTGAGGGAAAGAAGGGAGGAGAATGATCACGATGTGAATCTTACTCTCCTCACAATTGGCTCTAAGAGAAAATATTAGACATATTCAGTTTACAGAGAAACTTCTTTCATCTCATTGAAAAGTGAGAGGAGAAAAACAAAAAGGGAAGGGGTAGGATAAATAGAAGGGAATACAGAATTCAAAAGGGAAAGCTTTAGGAAAAGTGGGGGGGTCAATCTAAGGGAGAGGGAGGGATCCTAAAGAAGAAGGGATGTGTGAGGCAAGTGGTGCCCATAAGTTTAATACTGGGGAGAGGGGTAAGGGGAAAAACAGAGAAAAGCATAATCTGTGATTAACAAGATGGCAGGAAATACAGAATTGATCATTTTAACCATAAATGTGAATGGAGTAAACTCCTCCATAAAGTAGAGGTGGGTAGCAGACTGCATTAAAAGCTAGAATCCTACAATATGTTGTTTACAGGAAATACTTGAAGCAGGGCAATACATACAGAGCAAAGGCAAAAGGCTGGAGCAGAATTACTATGCTTCAGGTGAAATAAAAAAGCAGGGGTAGCCATCCTGATCTCAGATCAAACAAAAGCAAAAATTTATCTAATTCAAAGAGATAAGGAAGGGCACTATATCTTGCTAAAGAGCAGCATGGATAATGAAGCAATATCAATACTAAACATATATGCACCAAGTTGTATAGCAACTAAATTCCTAAAGGAGAAGTTAAGAGAACTGCATGAAGAAATAGACAGCAAAACTACAACAGTGGGAGATCTCAACCTTGTACTCTCAGAACTAGATAAATCAAACCACAAAATAAATAAGAAAGAAGTTAAAGAGGTAAATAGAACACTAGAAAAGTTAGGTATGATAGATCTTTGGAGAAAACTAAATGGATACAGAAAGGAGTATACTTTCTTCTTGGCAGTTCATGGAACCTATACAAAAATTGACCATATATTAGAACATAAAGACGTCAAATTCAAATGCAGAAAGGCAGAAGTAATCAATGCATCTTTTTCAGATTACAATGCAATAAAAATTACGTCCATTAAAAAGCCAGGGGAAAGTAGACTAAAAAGTAATTGGAAACTAAATAATCTCATCCTAAAGAATGAATGGATGAAACAAGAAATCATAGACACAATTAATAATTTCACCCAAGAGAATGACAATAATGAGATCCCACAAAATGTGTGGGATGCAGCCAAAGTGGTAATAAGGGGAAATTTTATGGGTCTAGAGCCAACTTGCATGAAATTGAGGAAATCACTTGCAACTAAAAAAGCTAGAAAAGGAGCAAATTAAAAATCCCCAATCAAACACTAAACTTGAAATTCTAAAAATAAAAGGAAAGATTAATAAAATTGAAAGTAAATAAAACTATTGAATTAATAAATAAAACTAAGAGTTGGTTCTATGAAAAAACCAACAAAATAGATAAACCCTTGGTAAATTTGATTAGAAAAAGTAAAGAAGAAAGTCAAATTGTTAGTTTTAAAAATGAAAAGGGAGAAATTTCCATTAATGAAGATGAAATTAGAGCAATAATTAGGAGTTACTTTGCCCAACTTTATTCCAATAAACTTGATAACTTAAATGAAATGGATGAATACTTTCAAAAATATAGGTTGCCCAGACTAACAGAGGAGGACATAAGTTGCTTAAATAGTTACATTTTAGAAAAAAAACTAGAACAAGCTATTAATCAACTCCCTAAGAAAAAATCCCCAGGACCAGATAGGTTTACATGTGAATTCTAACAAATATTTAAAGAACAATTGAGTCCAATGTTATATAAACTATTTGAAAAAATAGGGAATGAAGGAGTCCTGCCTAATTCCTTTTATGACACAGACATGGTACTGATACCTAAACCAGGTAGGTTGAAAACAGAGAAAGAAAATTATAGACCAATCTCCCTAATGAATATTGATGCTAAAATCTTAAATAAGATATTAGCAAAAAGATTTCAGAAAATCACCCCTAGGATAATACACCATGATCAAATAGGATTTATGCCAGGCATGCAGGGCTAGGTCAATATTAGGAAAACTATTAACATAATTGACTATATCAGTATTCAAATTAACAAAAATCATATGACCATCTCAATAGATTCAGAGAAAGCATTTGATAAAATGGAACTATACTCAGAAAGTCCTCAAACTGTGTATACCCTTTGATCCAGCAGTGTTACAACTGGGATTATATATATCCCAAAGAGATATTAAAGAAGAGAAAGGGACCTGTATGTACAAAAATGTTTGTTACATCCCTTTTTGTAGTGGCTTGAAACTGGAAATTGAATGGATGCCCATCAATTGGAGAATGGCTAAGTAAATTGTGGTGTATGAATGTTATGGAATATTATTGCTCTGTAAGAAATGACCAGCAGCAGGAATACAGAGAGACTTGGAGAGAATTACATGAGCTGATGCTAAGTGAAATGAGCAGAACCAGGAGATCATTATATATTATAATATATGAGGATCAATTCTGATGAAAGTGTATATCTTCAACGATAAGAGGATGCACAGCAGTTCCAATTAATCAGTAATGAACAGAACCAGCTACACCTAGTGAAAGAACACTGGGAAATAAGTGTGAACCACAACATAGCATTTACACTCTTTCTGTTGTTTGCTTGCGTTTATGTTTTTCTTCCCAGGTTAACATATTTAACATATATGGGTGCCATCTAAGGAAGGGGGTGGAGGAAAGGAGGAGAAAAGTTGGAACAGAAGCTTTTGCAAGGGTCAATGTTTAAAAATTACTCATGTATATGTTTTGTCAATAAGAACAATTCACTGGGATATTTTGGTTTAGGGCTTTGAAGGCAACCACTACATTAATCCAAGCTAAAAGAGGTCCTTTGTTGTCTGTTGTTCCTTGTCCATAAAGTTTTTCATCAACTTCTACCAGGATGAAAGGATCTGTAAAATACACTGTGGGTTTCTTTGGATCATTACCAAATTCAGCTAGAAAAATGGGAGGTATTGGAAGGATCTACCCATCAGGAAGTTGTTGAGGTCCCATGTCTAGTAAATCTCTACTGGCTTCTAAGTGCTTAAGCTTATCTGTAGCTATGTCCATCATTTTGAAGATTTATTCTCTGATGTGTGGTAGGGCTTGAATAGAATCAATCTCAATGACCACCCACTCCTTAAGAATTGAATAAATTCATTTTGATGAGATCAATGTATTGGAAGATATTCTCTAACATTCCAGAGGAAGGAGGGGAGGAAGAGAACAACTAATCTTCTTTCAGAGGGAGGAAGAGGACTGTGAATATGGAGGAGGCTTATACTTCTCAGGTTTGATTCTATTTGCTCCAGTCACAGAGGTTGGTTTACATTTCTTATAATGCCTGTATTACATTTTTCTCACCCACTTAGAAGCTTGACAGTTCTTGCCTCAATAAAATCTAGGAAAGAAAAAGATCTTTGAATAATTAATCTTTTTAAATTTTTCAAAATGATTTTAATTGATATTTTCTGTTTTTTAAATCATGATCTTAAGTATCTCTCCCTGTCCTCCTCCTAGAGAACTTTCCCATATTCATTCATTAATGCAACAAACATTTAATATTTATTAATTTTTTATTAATTATTTTTATTATTAATTTAGCATTGTTAGGCACTATGCTAAATACTGGGAAGACAAAAGATAATCCTTGACCTAAAACAACTTAAAATCTAATGGGGGAGACAACATTCAAAGAAATATAAAAAATGAGGGATGTTCGGGATATATAAGAAATAGATAAAAGGGAAAGAAATGTCATTAAGAGGGGTTGGGGAAGATGTTCTGTAGAGAGTATGATTTTAGTTGGGATTTAAGTAAAGACAGAAAGGTCAGCACTTGAAGGAGAGGACAGAAAACATCCCAGGAATGAGGGAGAGCCAGAGAAAGTGTCTGTTTGGTGGATCTTGTTCATGAAAAAAGCAAGATATAGAGTCATTGAATCCAGGATGATTCCTAGGTTACAAGCCTGAAGTACTGGGAAAATGATGTTACCCTCTACAGCAATAGGGAAGGCAGAAAGTTTAGGGGGGCAGATAGTATTTTTTTGGTAGGGGGAAAAAATCCACACAACTTATCGATACAAGCCACCAAAACATGTACAATGTTTCTTATCTCTCTTCATTCAAGTCCTGTTTGATCTTTATAATTTTACTACATTTACTTTTTGATATACATTTTTTTTTGGTGTACAAGTGTTCTTTTCATTTGCATACATAGTTATTATGTATACTATGTGTATTACATTGGTGCCATTTAAAAGCACATAGTTCTGACTTGACAATTTACCAATAGATTTTTTTTTGTCCACATGATATATAGAAAGGAAGGAGGCAGCCAGTAAACTTATTAAATGGAGAGTCAGACCTGGAGTCAGAAAAATCTAGGTTCAGATCTAAACTTTGACCCTGTTTGACTGTGGGAAAGTTACTTAATCCTGTTTGCCTTAGTTTCCTATCTGTAAAATGAACTGGAGAAGGGAATGGCAAACTACTCCAGAATGTTTGCTAAGAAAATCCTAAAAAGGGGTGCAAAGAGTCAGAGATAACTGATTACTAAAACAACCACAAAAATGGAAAGAAAGCAGTAATAAAATGCATATGCATGTTCTGAAGGAAAAAGCAGTATCCTTCAATGAAAATATCTTACAACAGGCTACTCAAGTATTTAGCTGGAAGAATGGATTAGACAGAGTATGCTGCACATGTTCCAGAGCACTAAACCTTCATTAATTATTTCCCAATTATATTTATAAAATTGCAGTAAGGATGCGGTTTTATAAATCATAAATCACTATTTTTTATTTCCTATTTTCAGTATCCATGATTTCACTGGTGAAAGGACCTCTGGGTAAGTGAATTACCCTTTAGCAAAGTAGAATTGTAATCCTTCTTCAATCTAAAGGTTTGTTTGGAGACATTGAGAGTTTAAGTTACTTGCCCAGGGTCAAAAGTCATTGTATGTGAGAGGGAAAACTTGAACCTAGTTCATTTTAAAGTCACTGGTTCTATATCCCTTGGCCATGCTGCCTCTGAACATATTTTTGTGCTGCTTATCATTACTATCTTCCATCCTCCTCCTCATTATAACTGTCACCTAGTTCAACCCTCTTACCTACCAGGGGAAAAAACCTAAGACCATCGTAGAGGTAAATTATTTGTCCAGGATCACATGGCTACTCGATGACATAGATTTTCTAATTAGGACTCGCTTACTAATTAATGCTCAGTACTCCATCCTTTTTCCCACCTTTGAATCATCATTATAGGTTCTTGGGATTTGGAACTTTTAAATATTTGTGTTCTGCAACCTGATATTGGAATCAGTGACCCATATGGTGAGTTAGAATATGATTCATTGTTAACCTTTATGGGCTAGTCATAATTATAATCACATGGGCAGTATTCCTGTTGATCAGGAAGTCTTCATAGAATAATTGGATGGTTATTACCTTTCTACTGACTAATGAGCCAAAAGAATAAAGTTTCTTTTCAGCTTATCAGAAACTTGGTGTCATGTTAACTTAAAGGAGAGAAGGCAGAGGAAAAGACAGTAATTAGAAAAACTGCAATTTACTATGTGGTAATACTGTCAAAGCTTCTGAGATGTGAAAAAGAAGTAGATATTTGTTAAATTCTTTCCCCTCTATATATGTATTTATGTAGAATGGTAACCTTTGCGATATAACACTGCAGGTATTGATTTAAAATTCTCCTTTCTGGAATTCTTGGTAGAATACATTCATGTGTTTTAAACATATATTTTGCATTTAAAGGGTACTTAATAAATTTTTCTTATCTAAATTATTCTACAATCCCAGATTTGTTTTCAGTCATTCAGCAAGCCTTGAAATTGGTGACAACTCTGAGCATATCCCATACATATGCACTGGCTTTCTAATTTTTCTCCTTTCCTCAATCAAGGAAATACAGAGTTGGAGGCAACTTCATATTATCTCAAAAAAAAAATAGTAAAAAGAAAAACAAACACCTTAGGAGGTTAGAAGAGACAATCCCTTTGATTCCTGTTTTATTTTAAATCTTTTGGGTAAAGCAGACAAGGCAAATAATGTTTAGGGGGCTGTTTTCTGTCTCCTGTCTTAGTCTGTAATTCACTGGTAAAGAATTTGCAAAAATGAATTCTATTTATCTGATTTCTCTTTTGTTGAATCTATTTTCTTAGCCATAGAAAGACATCTGACAAGGTCATTTCTCTTTTGCAGAATTCCCTGGTTCAACCCATTGCAAACCATTTATAATGCTTTGGAATTAACACCATGATGCCACTCTATTCATTCCCTGATTCTCTGATTGCAAGACTGCTTTGTGCCTTTTGTGTTTTGACATTAAAGCAACTAAAATTCACTGAGGCACGGAGCATTACAAATGTAAAACAATTTGCTATTGTTTGAAAAGTCTTTCAACTGCAACTTTTGCAAATTAGGCACCTATGAAAATACAAAACCTTTTATTTGAAGATTGTAGTAAGGGACACCATAAAAGCAGTCTTTCAGAGAAAGCTGTATTCATTTATTTATTCATAGCACAAACATTTACTAAGAATCTAATATAGGCAAGGTGCTGTGTTAAATGCTCAGGGAAATATTAAAAATAATAATTCTCTTTAGAGTTTGCAAAAAACTTTCTTTGCAACAAATATATGAGATAATTTCTGCAAGAATTATTGTCTTCATTTTACATCGAGGAGACTGAACTTCTAAGTGAGTAAGTGGTTCATCCTGAGCTCCATTCTTTTTTTTTTTCTTTCCCCCACTTTTTTCATTTTATTTTTCATAGTATTTTATTTTTCCAAATACATGCAAAGATAGTTTTTCATCATTCAGTTTTTCCAAACCTTGTGTTCCACATTTTTCTCCTCTTCTCTGTCCTCCCAAGACATCAAGCAATCCAATATAGATTAAACATGTGCAATTCTTCTAAACATATTTCCATATTCATCATACTGTACAGCAAAAATCAGATCTAAAGGAGGGGAGGGAATGAGAAAGAAAAAAAGACAAAGAAACAAACAACAACAACAATGAAAAGGTGAAAATATTTTGCTTTGATCCACATTCAGTCTCCATAATTCTCCCTGATCTCCATTCTCAAGGTTGTATTTGAATTCCAGGTATACCTGGCACCTTTTGCAATTTTGTTATGGCCCTTTCCAAAGATAAATGAGATAGAGTTTTTACTTCCAAGTAGTTTATAGTGGGAAATGATGGAATAAGATAAAAAATTAAACAATAAACATGAATATGATAAGTGCAACAGAAATATAAAATGTCATGAAAGGAGATAAGGAAGCAGTAACACAAGTTACTAATGATCTAGAAACTATGTGGAAGAGTGAAATGAAAGAATATTGACTCATAGCAGAAACCTGGATTCGAATTCTGCCTGTGACACTTGCTAACTGTTCATTCTTTAGGAAATCATTCAGTCTTCATAGGCCTCAGTTTCCTCATCCATAAAATGAAGACATTAGATTAGAAGGTCTTTGAGGTCACTTCCCTTTAATTTACTTCCTAGCCACAACCATATGTCTGGGCCTAGTTCAATGGAGGAATTAGACTTCTAAGGTCACTTTTATCAATAACTCTAATGACCCATGTCCTGTGGAAACTGGAAAACAGAAATCTAAACCAGGTTTGGCTATTGATTTACTGTGTAACTTTGAGGAAAGGTATTGGAGCACAGGTCTGAAGGCAGAAGATAATGTAAAAGCAATCTAGTCCAAACATTTTATTTTGTATTTGAAGAAAATGAATGAAGCATGGAGATATTAAGTGGCCTAGATAGAAAGCATCAGAGACAGGATATGAATCTAAGTCCTCTACTACACTGTAGCTAGATTAAGTGTCATTTTCCCACATGTAAAAGAAAGGAAAAAAATCTCAGCTTTCCTTTCCCTACCTGAATTGAGGGATTAGATAATTATACTGTAATTATTTGATGAGTAGTATGGTTCTATTGCTGAATCATCAATTTATTGGCCCTGTGAAAGCTGTGTGAGCAAGGTACTTTTACAGAGAGTAGTTTACCCTATCCTACAGAGACTGACCTATTTAACAATATTACAGGAAAGAATAATTGATACAAAATCATATAACTAGGGAGAATAAAGTCAATTTTAGGAGGTAGATACTATATAATTATAGGGCAGAATTTCGTAAGTTGCATATTATCTATGTTAGACATAAACAACCTTAACTTGGTTCTTATGAAAAATTATGAACAAGTACTGTAAATCATGAAAAGATAGTTGGCATCCCTCATGCTGAAGATTTATATCTATGCTTTTTCTTCTGATTTACAGGTTATTAAAGGAAGGAAAAAAGTGGGGTTGTTTTCAATTCTCAGATGTTAAGATTTTACACTTCCCACAGGTGGTTCCTTCAAATCAATTATACTGGTTAGTATTGAATCTAAGATGGTCCACAGAAAACCTATGACTAAAGGGCTTAGGGAGATTATAGAATGGAGCTACATATAAAGGAGGTAGGACCTGTGTTATTTTTCAGTGGTATATAGCTAATTCCCACCCACCTGCCTTGGCCTTCAAAAGATTCATGATTATTTATTCTGGACTTTGAAATTTAATTCTTTAGTCAACCCTCTAGGGAATAAGAATGGGACCTTTGCTTGGGACACTCATGATGATGAAAGTTTGCTTGTTTGATAGGCTGAGTCAACAAGAAAGTCTTTCTAAAGGACCTATTATGTAAAATATTCCAGGGGTCTGGTAGGGGGAAAAAACTTCATAAAGATGACTGAGCAGTCAAGAACGTGAAATCATTCACTTGGCAGAATAGTAATGCCCCTCAGGATTGTAGGCATCAGGGGTGGGGGTGGGGATGTTTGATGAGGTCACTGCAGTGAGAACTAAGGAAGACAGTTATTTGTTAAGGACATACCATGAATGCCTCTGTGCCAGCCTTGAACATGAAGGCTGAGAAATAGCATGCCAGCACAAAATTATTATTCATGAGAACATACACTGCCAAGGTCCTAGAGACATGTTGATTCCTGAAATGGAAGAAGAAAATCCTCTCTCAGCCTGCATCTTATTCTAGTCCTTGGATTTTATGCTTCGTAGAGTGGAGATGAAAATGGCACAGAATACTAAAAAATGATGAAGGTTTGCGTATTTTGCCTAATTTATGAAGGGTGGCAAAGATTACTCCTGGCTTCTTTTGGCTATCATAACCAAATGATACTACCAATTAATAACAAGCTAGCATTTATAGAAAGTTTTAAAGTTAGCAAAGTGTTGTGTAGATATTGTTTTATTTGATCAACAAGTCTGTAAGGTAGGTCAGCCCTATAATTATTGGCTTTTTATGACCAGAAGAGAAAATTGAGACCAAGAGGTAAAATGATTTACCTATCCACAGACAGCTAACTAAAATCTTCCTGACTTCAAGTCTAGTAGTACTTCAACGTTTTTCCCTGTCTACCTTTTTTAAAAAAAATTTTTTTCTAAATGGTGCATCAAATCAGAAGATTTTAGGTTCTCCAAATTTCTCCCACTTACTTTTGTGAATTCTTTCCTTATATTAATGATTTCTTGAGAAGTAATTACTATAATGGTAAAATTTCCCTTCATCAGAGAGCTAAGCAAGCAGAGAGGATGTTGTCTGGTAACACAATTGGACCACTAGCCTTTCCATGAAATATAATGAAAATTCACTGAAATTGCATCATATCATAATACAAATTTCCCTCATTTCTCATTTGAGATCTATATGCATCCTGACAATCATAAAAAGATGTGGGTTTAAAATATCACCTTCACCAGTAGGTGAGTGAAAGTGAGGCAAGTAGAGTTGAACAGCACTTTGCCTGAAAAAGATCACAGAATTTTAGTCGATTAAAAACTCTTAAAATGAGGCTGCAATGTGTTGTGGCAGCCACTGAAGTTAATATGATCCCAGGATTTCTTAAGAGAAATCTTGTTCATTTGTTCTTGAAAATAACCATAACATCAGGGAAATGTTGTGATGACATACTGAAATAACAAAGACATTCCCAGAATTCAAGGAATAAGACATATTTTGCAAAGATTACTGAAATAATCTGATTCATCTTTATTCATTGAATCTCTTTTCTCTTTAATCTCTCTTCCTTGGAGCTATCAGTGATTTTCCCAGAGTGAAGATCTAACTTTATCCCACCCACTTAAACTTAAAGGGTTCTCTATTGCCTCTAGGATCAAAATATAGATTACTCTTTCAGTTAGAGCCTTTTACAACCTAGTTTTAGCTACTTTTCCACTCTTTTTAAAAAGAATACATTACCTTTTTACATGTTATTCCCCTTCATATACTTGTTGGTAAAGACAAACTGATTTTTTTTTTTTTTTTTTACTATGCCTCCCATACAACATTCCATCTACCATCTCTGTGGTTGTACCTCATGCGTAATATGACCTCCCTGTTTACTTTCAATTGAAGGTGACGTTTTTGGGTCTCTAAATTCCTTCAAAACTCTGCTCAAGATATACTATATGAAGTCTTTCCTGATTTTTGACACGTCTCCCTTAAAAAATTGCCTTTTGCTTATTTTATCTATATTTATTTATATAAATGCTACCTCCCTTTGTAAGATGTAGGATGTACCTCTTCAAGTATACAAATATTTTTGAGGGCAGAGACTGTTTCAGTTTTGTGTTTTTATTCCCAACATCCAGTACAATGCTTGGCACTGAGTAAGCATTTAATTATATGGTTGGTAATTTACTTGCAGATTTTATTCTGCATTCTACCTTGTTCATATCACATTTGGAATAGTGTATTCACTCCCAGATACCACAATTTTGTAAGAAGATACAATGGTAAATATCTAGAAGAGGGTAGCCAAGATGAAAAAGGACCTCATACCTGCCATATGAAAGTTACTTAAAGGAACTAGAGAAGTTTATTCTGGGGAAAAGAAGAATCAGCTGTGGTATGATAATTATGATCAAATATTTAAATGACTCTGATCTGGAGAAGGGATTAGATCCATTCTCTTTGGTCCCAGAAAGCAGACTAAGAGCAACGGTTAGAAAATGAAAAGAATAGAACTTAGGCTTGAAGTCAGGAAAGCTTTTTAACCATCAGAATTGTCCAAAATTAGAAAAAATTGCCTTGGGAGGTATACTCTTCTTTTCACTGGAGATGTTCAAGTAGAAGATGGAATTCTCAGATATGTTATAGAGTGAAGATTCCTTTCTTCAATGGTTTGATTGATTGGCCATAGAACTCTCTTCCAATTTTGAAGTCTTGGATTCTGGCTGAAACTTTCTGAATTTTGAATCTGATACCCAAGATTGTTTTCAACATGAAATTCAACACTTAGTAATTACTGTACATTGGAAACATTGTCAGTCATTTTTATTTTGTCACTGGACTCTGGAAGAGAAAGTAAGCCTTATGACTCTGAACACTTCTTACTTCACTTAAACCCAATTCACAGGTAAGTCAAGATATCACCCTTGTGATGTCATTAATCTGTTTTGAGAAGTAAGGCTGAAAAACAACAATTTGTATACTAGAAACTGTAGCTACAAAAAACACCAGGGTTAATTTCACTTCTGACATAAACTGACTATAAAACCTCTGGATAAATCATGTAACTTCTGGTTCTCTAGACAACCCTTTCAAAGTCATGATAAAGAAAAATTTCAGCTCTGAGGACAGCTCTGAAGTCAGGAAGACCTGAATTCAAATCTGATCTCAGACACTTAGTATTTCATAGCTATGTGACTCTAGGCAAGTCACTTAACCCCAATTGCTTCAGCAAACAAAAGCAAAAAACAAACAAACAAAAAAAACAAAAAAAGAAAAATTGCAGATCTGTATCAGTAGGAGTTTCCTTACTGAGAGTTTCCAATGAGATGGATCTGAAAGATAGCATCAACAAAAAATATGCTAGCCATTTTGCAAACTGCAAAATGAAAAAATGAAAACTATCATTTGCCCTCAAGAAGCTTACATTTTACCAAGGAGAAGCAACATGTAAACAGACAAATAAATATAAAATATATTCATTGAAAATATGAAATAATTTCAGAATGAGGTAAATACTAATAATTGGAGGGATTAGGAAAGGTTTCAGATAGAAGATATTTCACCTGACCTTTAAAATCATATTCTTAGAACTAGAAGGAACTTTAGAGATTCTCCAATCTCCAATCTCTAACCAGATGAGGAAACAGGCACAGGAAAGTTTATTCTTTTGTACAAAGTGTCCTATTGTTTAAGTAGGAAAGCCTGGATTTCAGCTTAGATTCTGACTTTACAGCATGGTAACATGTTGATTCTTTCCTCAAATGAAGCCGTGAATTCTAAATGGCAGATATGATACAAAAGAGCATTCCAAGCATCGATACAGCTTATACAAAAGCAGAAGTGTAGGAAATGGAATGCCATGATAGATGAACAGCAAGAAGTCTGATTTGTCTAGAATATAGGGATCAAGAAAGGGAATAATATAGTATCTCTATAAAGGGTAACAAAGTGGTTCAATGGATAAGAGTGTTATGCCTGGAGTCAGAAAGACTCATCTTCCTAAGCACAAATCCAGCCTCAGACACTTGATAACTATGTCATACTGGGCAAATTCCTTAAGCCTGTTTGCCTCAGGTTCTTCATTTGTAAAATGAGTTGGAGAAGGAAATGACAAACCACTCAGATGGGGTCACAAGGATTTGGACATCAAAAACTGAACAACAACAAATAGAAAAATAGATTGAAATCAACTTTTAAATGATTTTTAAGTGGAAAATAGAAGAATTTGGAATCATAGAATCAGTAGACAGCCACCTAAATTATATGCACACGCACATATATGTGTGTGTGTATGTATACATATATGGTAGTTATATGAATGATGTATTGGGATAGGAAGAAACTAGAGACAGGGAAATAAATTATGAGGCCATCTCAGTGGTCCAGGTAAAAGTAAGGATAATGGTTCAAACTGGGACAATGACCATTTAATTGGAGAGATGGGGTTAGATGAGTTTTGTGTTTTTTCTTGTATTTTTTCCCATAGTACTGTATATATGATTGGTTAAACGGGCCAAATTAGTTTAATACAAATGTCCTAATGTTTCCAACATGTTGTAAAAATATCTTCTTGGTCTTTGCTGATGATAAAAGAAATTTATTGATCTTCAACTATAAAGCCAATTATTCCCAAACCCAAAATCAACTAAGTGACTTTGAATCATTTTATAATAGCATGAATATCATAGATTACAAGAGAATATACAAATAATTCCATAATCTCATTGATACAGATGCTTCCTTCACTGATGTGAATTACATCCATACATAATAAAATGAATGCCTGTACTATTTTATTCTTATATAATATCATTTAACAATCCCAACAATATATTAATCAATCAACCACTAGTACTTATTACTCTCAGATACTATACTAGCCACCTGGAAATGCAAAGATAAAGATAAGATAGTTCCTGCCTTCAAGGAGTATACATTTTAAAAGATGAAGATCAATATTTACATACCATAGCTTCGAAAAGACAGAAATACAATGTTACATAAAAGCCATGCCTTATTATTTTATATATTTGTGTTTATCTACATTGTGTAGCTCACTGAGGATGACAATCACAGTTTAGGAGTTCGATGTTTGTCACCTCTTACTGAAAACTCTATTTAAAACAAAATAAATCAAACCAGATGCTATGTGATCCTAGGCAAACCCTGATTGACTTGAGGAAAAAGAAAAACAAAACAACAAAAAATAAAGAATCAAAAAACCCCCAAGACCTTTGGAAATGGTTTCTAGAGAGTAGAAGTACTGTCAATTGTATTCATGATATATAATTTCAATCTTTTAGGGACCCATGGTGTTTTCACTGTGGATATTAATTCATATATGCATTTAACTTGTCTTTTCTGATTTGTGCTCAATATCTTCCATTAGCAATTCATGAATTTATAGTAAACCTGATGATGTCAGTCTCTGAATTTAGCTTGTTGTTGTGGTTCAGGAAGATTAATGAGAATAGGCAGTATACCACCAAGCTATAAAACCATTGCGAAATACTTATTTTAATTAAAAATTACATCTTTTCTATTTTTTATTTCATTTACAAATTTTTTTATTTTACAATTTTCCTAAACTAATGACTAAGATTTAATCTCGTACCCATGAATGAGGAATGATTAGACTATATTTTATGTTGCTCTTTTATAGCATCAGAGGAGTGCTCTTTTGTAGCACCAATTCTGGGCACTCAGTAGACATTCATAGCTTATTTGCTTAATTTCAAGATGCTGACTAGAATTTCAAAGAGAAGATTATATTCTCAAAAAGACAATGTTAATACTAGTGTTTTAAAAAATAAGATCAAAAGCAGTATTTCAAATATATAATTATATAATTTCTGATTGAATAAAAGTGATGCTTCTCTATGAAACAGTTCATGTCCTTCTCTCCCATCCCTCACCACAGGTCTTTCTATTATATATTCTCTTTCAATTCAATTGAATAAACATTTAGTAAATGCTAAGTCAAGATCAGGCTTCCTCTATATAGGAAATCACAATTTCAAAAGTAGTAGAAATCACTGGCATTAATATAGTGTATTATAATTTGCAAAAAAATTTGACATCTTATCTCATCTGATCCTAGAGGCAAAGGCCCATATGAAACTTTATTTATTTTTTTTTTAAATAACTTTTTATTAACAGAACCCATGCCAGGATAATTTTTTACAACATTATCCCTTGCACTCACTTCTGTTCCGATTTTTCCCCTCTCTCCCTCCACCCCCTCCCCTAGATGGCAAGCAGTCCTATATATGTTAAATATATGGCAATATATCCTAGATACAATATATGTGTGCAGAACTAAACAGTTCTCTTGTTGCACAGGGAGAATTGGATTAAGAAGGTAAAAATAACCTGGGAAGAAAAACAAAAATGCAAACACTTTACATTCATTTCCCAGTGTTCTTTTTTGGGTGTAGCTGCTTCTGTCCATTATTGATCAATTGGAACTGAGTTAGATCTTCTCTTTGTCAAAGAAATCCACTTCCATTAGAATACATCTTCATACAGTATCGTTGTTGAAGTATATAATGATCTCCTGGTTCTGCTCATTTCACTTAGCATCAGTTCATGTAAGTCTCTCCAAGCCTCTCTGTAGTCATCCTGCTGGTCATTTCTTACAGAACAATAATATTCCATAACAATGAAACTTTATTTCATTAAAATTAATAACATATTTTGTCTGTAAGAGGTCTGTGACTCTTCATCAAATTATTTGCTTCATTCTCTGATTCTCGTTTCCTTTTCACTTCCAACCTAAAATTTTGTTTGTCATCTTTGGGGAAGAAGAGGGCAAGGTTAAACAATTCTTCAGGATCTTCTCTGGATATATCATCATCATCAGGAGAATAAAAACTAAAGGAGAGGAAAAAAATCAAATTTCTATAGTTTAATGATTTATGAAGTTTTTCTAAATCAATTCTCCAAGTTTAGTAAGGTATGCAATCAATGAATAAGTCTAACCTTTTTTGTCACTACTTAAACAATTTTTGGAAAGATATAACTACTTTAATTTTCTCACCTGTGAAATAGGGTGAAATAGTTGGATAAAACAAATTCCAGTGTCCCTTCTAGAAATAAAATTAATCATGTTCAGAGTCTCTGAGATCAAAGGTGCCTCGGAGATCATTGAGTTCAACCTACATGTTGAGAATCCCTTTGACAACCTTTCAAAGAAATGATCACATAACCTTTTATTGAAGGCCTCCTGTGAAAAATATCACCTAATAATCCATTGTGATTTTGAGTAGCTCTAATTACTAGAAAGATTTTAATGAGATCAATCCTAAATTTCTTTGTAATGTCTACTGATTTCTGTCGGTTGTACCCTCTGGGGATAAATAGATATGCTTAATGCTTCTCCCATGGAACAATCCCTCAAATACTCAAAGACAGTTGTCATGACCCCCTAAATCTTTTTTTTTTCTCTGCATTCATCTCTACTTCTTTCTACTGATCCTCATGTGGTATATTATTGAAGTTCTTTAGGATCCTTTTTGCCCTCCTTGGGATATTCACCAGTTTATCATTTTCCATCTTAAAATATGATACCCCAAAATAAACAAAAACAAAAACAAAACTATAGATTAGAATATAGTTATATTCTAATAGCCACTAAAACAAGGAGAAATATGATGCAACTATTATGTCCTTGATGCATTAAGACCTTTGCTGCTTCTTGATTTAAAATCATGTTTTTTACATTTGTGTACAAACATCCAAAACCATGGTTTTTTTGTTTGCTTTATCACTGTCCCTTTTTCTGTTTTTTGTTTTGTTTTGTTTTTCTTTTTTGATCTTGTGATCTATGGTTAATGGTGAATCTGTGATTTCTGCAACACTGTCTAACCCTATAGTTATCTCTTTACCCTATAAATTTGGTTATTTTATATATTTCTCATGCTTCATATTTTCTTTGCAGGTTCTGCAGAGCCATTTTATGAGCCACACAAGAAATTCAGTTTCACTGATTTATAATCACCCTTCTTTCTCTACTGTGAATGTATTACTCAGATTGATCACCTACCTTATTCACCAGACATCGCTCTGTCCAAAAAAAAAATCTAATAATAGGCTTGATTTGTCACCATTGAATATACCCACAGATTCTTAAGAAGATTCCCAATAAACGGTTGTAGCAATGTTTGGAGTAATGTTCCTATTGTTTTCGCCCAGTAAGAATGATGAAGGTGACTCCTTAAAGTGATTTGTCATTTGTGTATGTGAATTCTTATTTATGTTTTGAAAAAAAATCACATTGCTATTACATTATACTATATTACAGCCACAAGACTACCGTACTGCATTATATTATATTATAAATCATAATACTAATATAGTCACACCCTGGGCAAAATAATTTTGGCATTGAAATAAATAATATTTCACAATTTGAACAACAGCAATTCTTTAGGAATCCAGTTGTTTAGCTAAGTTTTTGCCCCTACTTTGTGACAATTTTCCAATAATACTTTTTATATGTGCCTAGTACTTTGCTCTCAATATCACTGCTAGATATTTTTAAATGAAGACATTTGTACAGAGACTGTCAGAGGTAGTGGGGTTTTAGAGTTCTACTCCAACCTCTCAATTTTATAGATGTGGAAACCAAGGCTTATAGATGTTAAATGATTTGCCTAAGATCACATTGCAAGTGACAGAGGCTGCATGTCATTGTAGGCCTCCTCAAGGTAAATCAGTCATCTTCTACATCATAATGTGGGTACATATCAAACCTGATTCTTTATACTTCATTGGGTATAACAAGGCCCCTCAAAAAATTTTATGGAAATTTTATATGATGCCTTAGACTTTTCCAATAAATTTCTTATTTTGGACAAAAGAATTTTATATTTGATTCTTAAGGGAATCCACTGAAAGGAAAACTAAAGGGAGCCCTAAAGTTTATTGAGTAGGAAGGTAATATGATAATGTCCACATTTTAGGAAAATTACTTTGCTATCTATGAGGAAAATGGATTAAAATAAGGACAGACCAAAGACATGGAGACAAACTAAGAATCTAGGAAGTAAAATACCCCCCTGAATAATTTTGTTTGCATTTTCCCCTTTCCTGGTTTTCACTAAAAGTTCTTCACCATGCTCCCTACTCTGGTTCCTGATAAATTCTTAGTTCATCTTCTTAATATATAATGTGCACTGCTCTGTTGCCCTACCCCATTTATAATCATTCTTTTTGTTCTCATTTTTGTTTTTCTTTCCTCTCCTCTTCCTTTTCTTCATCTTATTCCTTCTCCTCCACTTCATCCTCTTTTTTCTCCTTCTTTTCCTCCCTGTTCTTCTTCTCCTCTTCTACCTACTTTCCCATCTCTTTCTAGCTCTCTCCCTTCTCAGTTTAAAGCCTTTTTACAAATAGATTATCAAGACTGTAGTAAAAATTATTATTTTCATCACTTGCTATTAGCACACTCAAACCTTTGTTCCCCTATTTTTAAAGTGACCATCCTAAAGTCCAAATCCCATTATAAGAAATTATAAGAAAATGTGTCTAATGATTAATTTAGTTCAATGTAGTGTAATTTCATAGGGATAGGGATTATTTCTCTCATACCTCTTAATATACATTTAGAGTTTAGTAAATCTATTCATTAATATTAGTACATATTTTATATATCTTATATTTAGGGGTAATTAGATGAGGTTAGATAGATTCTTTCATATATTAAGCCTCAGAACTTTAAAGTATAAATTCACTTGTTTAACCACATGAAGCTAATTAGAGAATGTACACCATTTTGGTTGATTGAGCAAGTGACCAAGTTCATCTTGGTAGAGATGACTTAATGATTTGAAAAGTCACCCATGGGGAATTAGCCATGAATTCTTGGCCAACATGTAACCCTTCTTAATCATCTGTCTGCTGGCCAGTTTAATAAACCTCTTTAGCCCTTCTGAATAATTAGACAATTTCTTATTGTCAGCTAATGAAATTTTGAATTTTACTCTATATCATCTATATCATCTGGGTATTAAAAACTAATGCCCTGGAAAAGGAGGTATCTCAGATTATGAGAAATATCTGGTCATTAAAGCAAGCCAGGTCTCTTTCATAAGTAGACATTAGCTCAGAGCTCTGGTTGATGTTTTTTTGTTTGTTTGTTTGTTTGTTTTGTTTTGTTTTGTTTTTTGCACTATGGATATTTTGAAGCCCACAAAATCATTCTTGTAATCAACTGTCTCCCCAAATCTGCATCTCCTTTTTTCAAAACATTTGCTGTCTATCTGCAACAATGAGGACAAAACAACCTATGCCTTTAAAGAGAGCCTTGATTTCTTGGCTTAATTGTGATAATTCTAAACAATTCTTTCTGGGTTCTTCCTGGAATCATTATTTCTGTCCAGAAAAATAAGAAGCATGGAATTGTGGGTCTAATCTATTAAGGATTCTATAGAAATAAAATCCTCATTTTTTCCTGTCCTTAAACCTTTTGTAATTTTTTTGGTTGCTCTTGTGCCAGTTCCCATAATGAGTTGCCTGTTGAATTTCCTTCAGTGATCCTTGTAAATTCTTACGCTCATGCTTATACTATTTATTACTTAGTACTAATCAATGAAGATTATCATACTTATGACCCATTTGCAACCAACAGAGGTCAAGAGAGAGTACATGGGAAGCATTAAACTTCTGTAGCTCTTGTCCACAAATTTTAAGCTTTTAACTGAGGAAAACATCAAAGAAAGAGCACTAGATAAGAAGTGAAATAAAGGTCTTTATATTTATAGCATATTTGGAAACTATGTGAGAATTATGAAATTTATAGTATTTAAAACATCATGAGACTTTAAAATTGATTTAGTTTAGTATCCTCACTTTACAAGCAGAGAAACTAAGAAGACTGACTTTCTCAAGGTCATAGAGCTAGACAGCTTGTTCTTATAAAAATAATCATACTAGGTTTCATTTTTATGCTATGGCACTAAAGTATAA
Source organism: Sarcophilus harrisii (assembly GCF_902635505.1). Lineage (NCBI taxonomy): Eukaryota > Metazoa > Chordata > Mammalia > Dasyuromorphia > Dasyuridae > Sarcophilus > Sarcophilus harrisii. The sequence continues at coordinate 179,847,865 of NC_045427.1, forward strand.
AATACTTTTAAAAAGTCACATCCTGCTAATATAAAAATCTGTTAAAAGGCATTTGAATGTAATTGATGTCAATAGACTCCTAAATTCTCTGTGGTTAGAAATACTGAATAACACACAACTACTTTTAGTCTAGTATTTGTCTGATTTAAACAACTCCCTTTTGCATATTATATATTATCCATCTCCCAGTTAGATGACCTTGAGAAAGACAAGTTACCAGATTAAGTTGTTGGACTAAATGATAGATATCTAAGGTACCATTAAACTCTGTGACATATTAATTCTGAAATTTTAACATTTTTTAATGAAAGAGAAGGGGGGAGAGAGAGAGAGAAAGAGAGAGGTGAGACAGAAGAGAAAAGAGAGAGACACAGAGAGAGAGAGAGAGAGAGAGCACTAACTAAAACATAATGTAGCAGAAAGAGATTTGGAATCAGAAGACCTAGCTTCAAATCACAGCCCTATCATTTAATAGCTGAGTGATTTGAAGCAAGTACCTTTCACTTGATGTACTTTACCCTTTTCTGTAGAGTAAAAAGGTTGTACTAGATATGGATTCTTAACTTTTTGTTAGGCACTCCTTTGCCAGTTTGGCAAAGGCTGCAAGCTTTTTGACCCAATAATATTTTTAAGTGCTTAAAATAAAATAAATGGATTTATAAAGGAGAGCAATTGTTTTGAAGTACAGTTATTAAAATATATTTGAAAAAAAATTTAAGAATGCCTGGATAATCTCTATAATACCATCTAGCTCTAAATCCTAATGTAGCTGAAAGGAAGATTTCCTCCTTCTTCCCTTCTTCCCTTCTTCCCTCCTCCTTTCCTCCCTCCATTATTTGCTGAAGAAAAAAGAGATAGAAGTGAGCACCATGTTTTGGCTCCTTTTTGATCAGGCTAATATGACCTTGTACTGTTTATATTCTGACTAGGACAGCTGTCCTTTATCATCTAGTTCAGGCAGACATATTTATATAGTTTGTATCTACTGATTGCAAGACTCTACCTCCTCTTTTCCTAGTTCTAGTATGTTGCTGGCTGATGGTTGGATTTCAAAGGAAAGTGATTTATGTTTCTGGTTTTATTTAGATTTGATTCCCTTCGTTTCTGCAACTTAAAGAACAAGATAAACATTCTGCCTTCTTTCTTGTGTAACTTTTGAAATGTTTTTGATTCTCTGTCATAGGGAAGGTGCTGAAATATTCAGGGCAAAGTTTGGTGTGCCCGAAGTCTAAGATCACAGTTTTAAAAGCCTGAAAGGGAAGGGCCATTTAGATGATATAGTTCAGTCTTTTCATTTTATAGAAGAGGAAACTGAGACCCAGAAAGGAGCCATGATTGGCTCAAAGTCATGCGGAGAGGCAGAGTGACAGCCGAAATTTGGATGAAAAAGTGTTGGAATCATTGTATATTTTGTGTTATTGGAAGTATGTTTGAGCCAAGATAATATCAATGTTCAATATGGCTAATATTTTGAAAATTTATTGAACACATTTGTCTAGTTCCTATCACTCAATGGAAACAAGGTGGGCTCCTGTCAATCCCACCTTATAGTGAAGATAAATGCACAGAATATTGATAAAATAGCATATTGAAAAATTATTTCCTTTCCATACAGCTTTCGGATGTTAGTGTACTTGTTCTAAGGAATAGTTGTTTATCTAGCTGTCATCTATCTATTTATTATAAGGAAAAGGAAGAAAGGAGGGAGAAAAAAAGGGCATGTAACTGTGAGGGAGAGAGAGACAGAGAGAGATGGAAAGTCACAGAGAAAGACAGAGAAGGAGGGAGAATGGTGGAGTTAAGAGGGGTTAAAAATAAACATTTACAGCATCTTATGTATAAGGCACTGAGTTAAGTGCCTTATAAGTGGCTTATTTGATCTTCACAACAAATGCATTATTATTATCCTCATTTTACAGTTCAGGAAACTGAGATAGACAATGGATTAAATTATTATTTGCCCAAGGACACACAGCTAATAAGTATTTATAGCTGTATTTGAAATCAAGTCTTCTTGACTTCAGGCCCAATACTTTGTTCAATATGCCACCCACTGCTTCTGATTCAGTACTAACTGTCTGATTGTGGAGTTACCTAAACTTTCTATGACTTAAGCAACTCTAAGACTTTAGGATAAATTTCATTGTCTATGAAGATAGTTCTCACCCTAACAAAGTCAAAAATCATGTAGATGGATTATGGGTGTACGTGAGTGAAAAGGAATTTTCTTCTCCCTTTTTAAACTATGGCTATAAAATGCTTAGCTAATAATAATAATAATGTATGTATATATACATATATACTTATGGATGCATTTATACACATACACATATACATGTATATAGTTTAAAAAAAGATTTTCAAAATACTTACTATAGAACTATTGTTCTAACAATCTTGTAAAGTGAGTGCTACAAGTGGATTTATTACTATCTCACCAATGAAGATGCTGAGACTGAAAACTAATTTATTCTTAAGTCCCTACTATCTATGCTAAATACTTGGAATACCAAGAAAAGAAACACAATCTCTGTCCTCTAGGAGTTTACAGTCTAAGGGATGAAGATCACATATAAAAGGAATCAGAGAAGATTGAGGGGGCATGGAATAGCCACAAAATTTACCTGAAATCACACAGGTAAATACCTAAAGAGAGATTTTATTATAGGTCATTTTGACTCTAGGTCTAGCAGTGCATCTACTATACTATACCAGTTCTCAGCTTATATTATATGACTATAAGCAAGTCATGCTTACTAGTGGCAGAATCCTAGTCAGAGACATAGGAAGAAATATATAGGTTTCAAAATATTATCTTTGCAGATCTAAACTTCCAAAGCTATGGGAAAATATCATCATTAGAAAAAAAAACCTTAGTCTTCTTAAAGTCTGATACTCATGATTAATACATAATTAACAAAAAGATTAGTGTCATCCTCCCTGAGCTATCCTATGGCTGTCATTCTCAAGGATAATTTAAATTCTCTGTGCTGTTTTTACTTTCTTAGGTTCCTATTTTTGACAAGATTAGGTATATAAATGAAGAAAATGGTCTATGAGGAGGGAAATAGGAAAAGTAGGGTAGTAAAAATCTAATTGGCATGAAAGGTGTCTGTCTGTATCCCAATAGAAATAAAGATAAGCAAAAATTTAGGTTAAAATGCAGAAAAGAACTGGCATGTTTAACCCTGACCATAATCTACTTTCTTACCTTGTTTCCATCATTTACCACATGACTACACTCCTAGATTTCATCATGATCTTCAGTAACTCATCATCAACTCTGAAACTCACACTTCCGTGACATTCTCTGCCCTTGGAACCTCTGTCTCCCTTTGATGGGAAAAGGTAGAGGCTGTGTATCAGGGAGCATTCCTAGATACTTCATTGAGTGAGGACACCCAGTATAGCCATCTCATCATTTCCCATCTGGTTGTATTCTTCTGGTCTTCATCATCTTCTCACTCTCACCCCATAGCCAGTACTTTACTTTCCCCCCATCAATCTTATCAGTATCTTTTGGCATGTTGTCTTCCTAGATTGTAAACTTTTTGAGGGCAGGGAACATTTTACTTTCTTTGTATGTCCAGAACTTAGTATGTAATAGTACATAATAGGAACTTAATAAATTAATTACTCTTATTCTCAGCTTCTTCATTGATGAGATGGAAATAATTACTCTGTACATTTGCCTCACAAAGTTGTAAAAATCAAACAAAATAGTATTTACTAAGTTTACTTTAGGGGCAGTTTGATGGTTAAGTGAATGGAATACAAAGACTAAAGTAAAGAAGATATGAGTTCAAATCTGGCCAGATACCGACTGGCTTATAAGCTTAGCAAGTTACTTATTCTTGTTTGCCTCAGTTTCCTTATCTGTAAAATGAGCTGAAGAAGGAAATGACAAATCACTCCAGTATCTTTCCCCAAACCCAAAAACAAACCATATGGGGTCGTGAAGGTTGGATGCAACTGAAAAATAAATGAACAACAAATGTGTTTATACACAATGTGTTTATTATTATTGACTAATTGACCCCATTTATATCATTCTGAAACTGAGGACAAGGAAAAAGGAAAGGTTGGAGGAAGAGAAGGACAATATAGAAGAGGATCAGTTCAGAGCAGAACACAAAGATGAAGCAAGAGTCATGTTCAGAAACAGTTAATTTTTCTTAGGGAGACATCAAGGTATGATGGGAAGAATAGTGGACTTGGAAATGCATTCAAGTTCAAGCATTACTATTTAACTGCAATTTGACTTCTCTGAATTGCTTTCCCTCCTAACCAAAATGCGAGAGTTAAATTGATAATCTAGAAAATTCTTCTCAGTAGAAGTCTTATATTCCTATGAAAATTCCCACCATCCTCCACCATTGTCTTTGATCAAGGTCTCTCCTTTGAAGAGTGTCTTGTCATAGAACTTGAGAAAATTGGAGAATTCATTTTTAAAAGGTGATATATAATATTAAGTAGGTAGAATCTCTAAGAAATGTCCTGCCAGTCTATTACAGATAATCTGATGATCATTCTAAGCACAATGAAATGGATGAGCCATAAAAAAGGAAAGGATAAATAGCCAGAAATAAGTGTTTAAAAGAAGTCTGCAGACCTTTCTTTATTGAAAAAGATTTTTTTCTTTCAAGAAACTCTTATTGTTAAATTAAACTTTGTATTAAACTGAATTATTTTCAAATGTACCACAGAATCTGTGGATCAACAATTTCTTTTTAAGAAGAACAAAATGAGACAATATTTTCATTCTTCCATGCAGAGAGATATGGTATTTGGGGTATACGGATCTTCAGGAAGACTAGCACCATTGATGGGAAGGTTTGCTGAATCCTTTTCAGAGCTGTTTATTCAACTTTGGTGTCCACTTTCACCCAGCTCTAGGAGCTTTGTGGCTCTAAGAAGCTGTAGCATGTGTATCAGCCACACCCCAATAAGCTATCTCAGCAAATGGGCTAAAGCAGATTGAGGGAAAACAGTAGGCTTCAAACCCATCAGTGAGTTAAAGGGATGTATACCCAAGTATGTGAAGACCTCTCCCAGTGGAACTGGCGGATGAAGGAGACTGAAGTATAGTAAACATCAGAGACAAGAGGACATAAACCTAGATTTTTGGACAGTGCTCTTTCCATTATACTAGACATTATACCATGTTCTTTTCATAAACAGATGATTAGCTATTACATTGATCCTACAATGAGAAGAATCTGGATTCTGTAATAGTATTTTTAGTCCAAACAATTTTCCCATAGATTCTCTTATTTTACTTTAATAACTAGTGGTGAAATAGAATACATGGGACATTCTTATTATCATTTTACACTTTGAGAAACTGAAGCACAAAGTAAGTGATTTTCCCCAAACTTAATAATATTTATCAAGTACTTAACCATGAACCAGTCACTATGCTAATTACTAGAAATAAAAGTACAAAAACAAAAGATGGTTCCTGCCCTCAAGGAGTTTACAATCTAATAAGGGAAGACAACATGCAAAAGGAGGCTGAAAATAGGGTAGTAATGGGGATTCTCTATGACTACACTATAAGGGGGAATGTTGAAGAAGTAAAAGAAGTCCCAAAGTAGCTCAGGCATGTAATAAATGAGATGTCTGAACTGAAGCTCTCCTAGAATGGCGGTTTTGGAGTTCATGACTCACCTTCCAATCAAAGGTGCAGAGGGAAGTGATGAAGTAGAGAACAAAAACTGATAGGATTTTCCTCCCAATATTATATAGGTGGAAGAGAAGGAAAGAAACAGAAGTTTCTTTTTACTCTGAGTACTATGTCCTTTCTATCAGATTATTCTGGTCCTAGAAATATGAATATGGATGTATGTATACATCCCATCTGGAGCTTTAAGGTATATTTTGTTATGAAAATGGCATGTGCTTCTCTATATTTATCTTTCCTGAATATTTTTCCTAAGTTGATCACTCATTTCTATGAAATTGACTAAGAGTTATTCACAGCAAGAAATTTTTGGAGTTGTATGAAGACAGAATGGGTTTATAATTGGTTAATTACCCTCTCACAGTTTAGCAGGTCTAGTTTTCTAACAACAGAGAGGAAATATATGTTAATAAAATTTTTGTCTAGCAAATTTTTTTACTTTCCTCTTTAATTTTTTTAGTTTGAATATCTCCTTAGTTACTGATTCTTTGTTAAACAAACCTTAACAAATTATATTGAAACCATGGAAATTTTCCTTTAATTTGAAGTTGAAATTCAGTTAATTACAACTGAAGCTTGGTGTTTTATTATTTGGAATATGAAAAAGACAACTTCCTCTTTTAAAAAATTAAGACATAAATTATCTTGTTACATTTGTGAAAATGAGTAAACTTGCAGCATACTTCTTGGATTTTTTCCAACTTGATAAGAAATGAAGATTCCGAAGTGCCATTTCATGGAATTTATAGGAAAGGAAGTCATGAAATGTTCACTTAGTTATGTCTCAGCCTCACATCCTATTAGTCATTGAATGTGTAAGTAATTTGAAATTTTGTGACTGTTAGTATTAATTAGTAGAATGAATAAAAATTTATAAGGAACATACAGCACACCTAATATTTGGGGCAATTTATTGCTTTGATAATTAATTCTCCATTATCCAAAGACTGATGAAAAAGTGTTGATAAGATAGTACCTAGATACTAGTTCATGAGCAATAATCTTTCAGACTTAGAAAACCACTGGGAATTTCAAAAGGCTACAAATGGAAGAGACCATTAGCTTGAAAAACATGACACTATGAATCTTTTCCTTTGTGTTCTAGTTCAGCTTTAAAACTTATGCTTATTTATTCTAAACTAGATTGTTGATAATTAGTCAAGATAGATAGATATGACAAGATTGTTTCAGGATAAACTCAGCAAATCAGGGGGAATGAGGATGGGGGGGAGAGAGAGACAGAGAGATGGAGAAAAAAACAGAGACAGACACACAGAGAGAAACAGACATACAGACAGACACACACACAGAGGGTTTTGTAACTTTTTTCGTAATAATTTTTATGAATTCAGAGAAAGGATAAAAAGGAGCTATAATGTAGTGAAAAATGAAAACCTGTGACCTGAACTCAGTGAAGAAGCATTTTTTTAGCCTAACAAAAATATATGAGATTATAAATTATAAGGAAAAGATTTGTTGCTTGGTTTAGTACTGTACAAAAATTGGTTTTCAAAGTTTAGCTTTTATTTTTTTCAACTAGCTTTCTACCACCGATGATGACAAAATTCATCATAAGGAAAAACCATCATAGTATATCATTATCAATATAACAGTATCTTGCTATATGTAATACCTAAGTAGAATATTTTTCATGGATTTTGAGTTTGTACTAGCCAATCATATTTTATTCCTCTAGGCTCTGTAGTCTGTTGGAATCACATGGTGGCTTGCCAAGAACACGGGTCTTTAAGTGATACTGTAATAGACAAATTGTATATACATATTGGTTAGTAATTGTATACTTGTGGGGAAGACTAATCTCAAAAATACTTTCAGAGGAATTGAATCATGATGAGTGCCAACTGAGAAAAAGAGACAAGGTGAAGAGAAAGACAGAGATGCAACAAGGGGAAAGGAAGAAGTCAAGTGAACACTAAACTGTATAGAAATTTTATGATTGCTTGGGCCTAATAATTTATATGATTGAAGGTAGATCCATGGAAGTTGTGGTTAATGTTACATAGATCCCAACATGGATTAGAGGAATGTAGCTGATTCCAGGACATAAATTGGACCATTTCATTAGTGAGATGAGTGACGTGGTGAAATGAAGTCATACAAAATACTTAAATCATATTTTAATTTTCTTTATGTCTTTGAAGAAAAGCCAACTACTAGGAAGATAAGAAGGGCTAATAAAGTCTTCATTATGTGTTTTGTATATAGTTAATGAAGTCTTCAAGATAAGTTGGATTATTTTCATTAGACATTGAGAAAGATTACAAATAAGCCAAACGTGTATCCTTATGTTTGAATCAACAATCCCATATTAAGCAATGCTATGTGATACACTGTAGTAGAATTTGGCACTGAAGCTTGAAAAAAGCTTCAATATTTGTGAAGATTATCATATCAAATGGAAACTTTTTCTGTTTGGGTTCTCAAGAAATTTTTTTAGAAAAAAGATTTTAGATTTTTAATTTTTTATGACAATTTTGTTTTGATAATACAAGATGAGTGTTGGAAGTGATGGGTATCAGTGCACAGAGAAAGCTTTGCTTTAGAAGGCTTTCATTGCTTGTCATATTTGAGAAAAGAAACTAAAAATGGGTGATGAACAAGTGATATTACATGTTGGAGAAAAAGTAGTAGGCAAGATGAAAAAGCTCTGGCTTAATCCTAGTCTTCTGTGTAAAATATGATCCAAGACTACCTAGTGTAAATGAAGATGGCCTAAGGGAATAAAGGTAGAAGTAAAGATTTTAAATAGCTGATGAGCATCTGAATTGAGGATATGAAGAGGAAAGAAGAGTGGTTATTACCACCAGGATGATAAAAGGCTACATAGAGATCAGAGGTATAGATTAAGGCAATGGAATCAAGACATGTTTGAATCAGGAGTGAGTGTAATAAGCAATAATTCTAGTGATTGAAACTACAATGCATGTAGAAATTAAAGGTCAGGTCAAGCAGTTTCAAATACATAAATATACATATACCTATATCTGTATTTATTTATATATCTATTTCTAGATTTGCACATACAGACATACATCTAAATGCAGAAAAAAGCAGTAGCATAGAAGTTTAACAGTCAGACAAGAGCCATAACACAAAATTTATTAATTTGACAAATATCATTGAGTGCTTACTACATGTTGGGCATGTGTTCTTATGATTATGATAATTATATTTCAATATAATTAGTTTCCTTTGTAATACTGTGTTCTTTTTTTATATGTTTAGAAACATGGTTCTGAGAAGGGAACCACAGGCTTTACCACACTGCTAAAGGGGTCTATTATACACTCACACACACACACACACACACACACACACACACATTACACACACAGAGTTTAGGGGCTTGTACACTACTTACTTTCATGGCCCTCTGCCAGATAATGGGGAAAGAAAACCAAACACAGCACAGGTTCTCACACTAAAGAAGAGAGCATGTATACAAATAGCTATGATATAAGAAAGAATGTAATAGGAACAAAAAAGGATTCCAGACAAAGTATTATAGTACAATTTAAGGAGAAAGAAGACTTAATAGAGGAATAAGTAACTGACTTTAAAGAAAGAGAAGAATTTTAGCTTCAGGGATGCAAAAGTGAGTGTTTTACAAATATAGGACACAATTTGTTTTAATTTATGTAAGTAGGACAAAATCAATCGACAGTCAATAGCACAATTTGTCCAGAACATAGGATGTATGAAGAGAAACAGTACAAAATAATGCTGGAAAGGTATGCTCATTCAGACTGTGGAGGCTCTTATATACCATAAGAAGTCACTAATAGTTATATATATAAAATTAAGAGTCTATAAAGCACTTTGTCAACTTTTAAAGCACTATAAAATTCTGAATTACCATTATTATTAGTAATACTAGTAATAAGAAAAGCTAACATATATATAGAACTTACTGTGTTAAAACTGTGCTAAACACTTTATAATTATTATCTTATTTGATTATTAAATGGGTGAAGTCAAGTGTCTTTGCTATTCTGCATATGATTGACCTTGGTCCTTTGTTGCCCCAAATTTTTATTAATGACTTCAATAAAGATGTTATTTAATTATCAAATTTATAGAGAAGCATAAAGTGGAGAGAGAGAACTATCATACTAGCTGATAATGAAGATTAAAAAAAAATATTGACAAACTAGAATAATGGGACAGATAAAGAATTAAATTTAAAACAAAAAAAAAATGCTTATATCCAAAAACTTACCTTCACAAGTGAAAGGTGGTAGACACATATCTGACAACCATTCACTTGAAAATTATCTGGAGGTTTCAGAGGACCTATAACTCAACATGCATGAATAGTATGATATGACAGCCACAAATATAAATGTGATCTTGAGTTACATTGAGAAGACCAACACCCAAAATTAAGTAATGGTCCCATTGTATTCTACCCTGATCAAACCATATTTACAATGTTGTGTTCTATTGTCAAAGTCACATTTTAGAAAGAATATTAATTAGTTAAAGAATATCCAATAAAGGACAAAGTTATATCACTGATTCTGTGACTCATTTCCCCATGCCCTACTTGGGGTTATTTCAGTGGTTCTCTTCAGCATGCTAGAGCATATCAAAAGTTTTTACTAGGTGTGCTTCAAATTATATGGAACTTCACATTTACAATCTAGTGCACATAAGTCTCCTGCTCCTTGTCTTATCTCTCACAACAAAAGATAGCATTAGGCTATGAATAAAGTTTGAGAAATACAGGGTAACACATAATCAACTTCCCATCAGCAGGAGCTAATGATCATTTAGGAGCTGAAAGTTATCTGAAATGGTTCCTGACAAGGTGATTCTTGTAATCAAAATATATGGCTCCAGACATGTGGGAACAGGGCTGTTTACTACCTACAGTGTCAGAAATTAGAGTCAAGCCCTTAAGTATTTGCTTCAGTGATGGCACAATGTGCTCCATGAGCTAAAAGCAATTGCTGTGAATAATGTGTACATTGGAACAAAGAGGGGATTATTTTATAGTTCTGGAGAAATAGAGAAATACATATACACATGCTAGAAAGATACTCTTGCTCATTAATGTGAATCAGTGCTGTCATGTAAGAAGGCATTGAAACTATATTACACCTCATGGGTATTCAGCCCACTGCCAGATTTCCAAATAAGAAATCTGACTGATGGATACAGACAGAGTATAAAAGCAAGAGACAGGGTAGGCAGTTGGCATGCTGGCAAAATTATGCAATGTGATAAATTTCCTTAAGCTTTCCTTTGTGGGTGCTTTATTTGTCTGATTCATGTGTTAGTATCTCTTCAGGCTACTGCTACAAGACCCTTCGTAACCCATAGGGAAGGCAAAGGCTGCTTTTGTAATACACAATGATAAGAATCCTAGACCAGATCTCAATCACAGATCAAAAATCTAGTGCTGGAAGAAAACTCAAAGTTCAATCATACCAACTTTTTTTGTTATAAAGATGAGAAAACTAAGTCCATCAATTAACATTTATTCCAATTGTTGTTTAGTCATGTTCAAATCTTCCTGTCCCTTTTTGGGGTTTTCTTGAACCTCTGGAGAACTTTGCTATTTCCTTCTTCAGCTCATTTAATAGATCAGGAAACTGAGGCAAACAGGATCAAATGATTTGCTTAGGGTCACATGCACAGTTACTAAGTGTCTGAGGCTGGATTTGAACTCAGGTTTTCCTCACTCCAGACCCAGAACTTTATCTACTGCACTAACAATTTAAAGCTAATAAAGCCTAAAGGCAACTCAGGAAAAGCGTGATCAAAGAACAAAGTTATGTTTCAACAAAGTCAAATCCTAATGTCCCTTGCCTAGAGGATGGCTTCATGAAACTTCCCATTAAAGTAGTGTTTCTCTCCTTGGTTTGGGGACTGACTCTATTAAACGGTTCATCCTCAAAGGCCTTAGCTCCTACAGTGTTACCTGAAAACTTGAGTGGTCACTCCTCTATGTTTGACATGGTTAATGTACTTTAACCTTCTTTACCAATTTGTCATTACACATTTTATTATTAAACTATTATTAAAATTGTTTTAGAATTATATGTCAGCTGCCAACATCTTTTACAATTCAGCTTTTAAAATTCTTACTCCTTAGGGGATTTTTTTTTCTGTGAAAACTCGTAAGACCTACAATTTGCAACCATGAGACCTATTATTTGAGGTATTTTGCATTTATTGAAATCAGAAGATATAATTTCCCTTAAAAATAAGGATTCTAAACTATCATTTTCTTTAGGGGAATTTTGATTAGTCAACATGTAGAAATGTGGTTTCCAGCTAGCTTCTTAATGAAATCAGTACCAAAACAAAGCCATGTGGATCTGAAAGTAGAGGCACTAAGCAATGTAAACAGCATTCCTCAGGTCCATCAGAGTCTATACTTTCTTTACTTTGACTTCCTAAGAATGTAATGTCTTCTCTCAGATTCTAGGGTCCTATAGATAATATATACTGAGGAAAAATACTTGATTCAAGTAAGAGGACAGAATCTCAGAGATGGAAAGGATTACAGTAAACAACTAATCAAACCTGTGCTTAGACAAGATTCAATATAACAATTTTTTACAATATAACATTCCTGAAAATTGTCTTAGACTTTGTCTAAAAGCCTTGATTGAGAGGAAAACTTCTACCTCTTGAAGCAATCCATTGCATTTTGGGGCATTTCTAATTGGGAAGAAGGGACAGCTAGGTGGGGCAGTGTATAGATTGATAGGCCTAGAATCAGGAAGACTTATCTTCCTGAATTTAAATCTGGTCTCAGACTCTAGCTGTGTGCAAGTCCCTTAATTCTGTTTCAGTTTGCTTTTCTGTAAAATGAATTGGTAAATGGGTCAAAGGATAAGAACAGACAATTTTCAGATAAAGAAATTAAACTAGTCACATGAAAAAAATGCTCTAAATCACCAGTGATTAGAGAAATACAAATTAAAACAATTCTGAGGTATTATTTCATACATCTCAGATTGGTTAAGATGACAGGAAAAGTTAATGATTAATGATGAAAGGAATGTGGGAAAATTGAGACATTAAGACATTGTTGGTGAAGTTGTCAATTGTCCAACAATTCTGGAAAGCAATTTGGAACTATGCTCAAAGGGTTATCAAACTATGCATATCCTTTGATCCAGGAAAGTCTCTACTGGGTCTGTATTCCAAAGAGCATAAAAAAGGGGAAAGAATCCATATGTGCAAGAATGTTAGCAGTAACCTTTTTGTAGTGGCAAGGAAAGGAAAACTGAATGTTTCATCAGTTGAAGAATGATTGAATAAGTTATGGTATATGAATGTATTGGAATATTATTGTTTTATAAGAAATGATCAACAGGATAATTTCAGAAAAGCCTGGAGAGACTTACATGAACTGATTCTAAGTGAAGTGAGTAGAACCAAGAGAATATTATATATGGCAACAACAAGATTTTGTGATGATCAACTGTGAAGGAATTGGCTCCTTTCAACAATGAGGTACTCAAGCCAATGGACTTGTAATGGAGAGAGCCATCTGCATCCAGATAGAAGTCTATGGAATTGAATGTGAATCACAACACATTTTTGTTGTTTGCTTGCTTGTTTTTCTCTCATTTTTTTTCCCTTTTGATCTGATTTTCTTGGGCAGCATGATAAATGTGGAAATGTGTTTAGAAGAATTATACATGTTTAATCTATATTGGATTACTTACTATCTAGGAGAGATGGGAAAGGGAGGGAGAAAAATTTGGAACAGAAGGTTATGCAAATGTGAATGTTGAAAACTATCTTTGCATGAATTTTGAAAAATAAAATGATATTATAATACAACAATAAAAATAAAAAGAACAGTTCTTTAAGAATGTTGTATTTTAAAATGGGCCATTGTTTCACACATAATTTTGGGAGTCATTAAAAATTTGCAATTTCATAAAAATAATACAGCTTGTTTTCTCCAACTATTTAATTCTTGGCCCGTCGTCCATTTGCAAAAAAGATCCAAATTATATATACTGATGAAAAAACTTCATGGCTTGTATATTTAATTGTTTTCAGTTAAATCTGGACAGCAAGAAGTCTTTATATAGTTTTTTTTTCAATATTAGGTGAAAATACTTTGATTATGAATATCATATGGGAAGCTTTTCATTGTTGCATGATTTTAGTGCAAGGTACACAATGTTCTTGCATCATGAGTAATTCCATCAGCAGAAAAATTCAAAGATTCTTAGCACTTGTAAGGTATTCTTCAACTTGGATACTGCACTGGATCTTCTCCATGGTAATGCTAAACACCTTTGGAAGATACATATTTCCCTGTCTTATACCTTGTCAGATATTGATAATCCAAGGATTGCAGAATAAAGTTAGAAATGGAATGAACAAAAATTCTTTTAGAACACAAGATTTTATCTTTCAATCACATAGTTATTTCTGGAAAGGTATCTGGGGGCATGACTTGACTATGAGGAATCTGATTTTGAACTTCAGTTTTGTTGATAACCATATGCATAATCTTTGACAATTCAATTGATTTATCAGGAATTTGGCTTCCTCATCTATACAACAGGGAAAATAACATTTGTATTTCCTGCCTAACAAACTTGTTTAGAGGGAAATTTTTTGTACTTTACAATACTATAGGGAAAGTGGGTTATTAATGTTATGGCCATGATTGCTTATTGCTGGTATTAGAAACTATTGTCATGAAGGATGTCCTAATCAGATATCAAAAATCAAGAGATTTCATACAGAGAGAGAAGTTCTTTAAATGTTCTTGTTTGCAAATGACATTGTGTTAATCACATCATTACACACAACTGGATGAATATCTCATTGAATTAATCTAACAGTACCTGTATCTTGAATAGTGAGATAGAGAGACAGTGAATTCTGCCCAAAATGGAACAGGAGGAAGATAGTGAGCTGGATTACTTTTGAGATTATATATGAGCTACCTTAGAGACATTACACATTTGGTTCTAGACCCTCACAATATATTATTATTACAATATAATATTGTAAAAGTGAATCACATAAATTTTATGGTTTTCCAGTGCATATGAAAATTATGGCTACATTATAGCACAGTCTACTATATATTCTACAGTATTATAATCTAAAAAAAGTAATAAATTAAAATACTTTATTGCCAAAAATGCTAACCATCACCTGAACATTGAGTGAGTTGTAACCTTTTTGCTAGTGGAGGATATTGTTTCAATGTTGGTGGCAGCTAACTAATCAGGGTAATGGTTGCTGAAGGTTGAGGTAGCATTATCTTAAAATAAAACAGACAGAAATTTGCTACATTGATTAACTTTTCCTTTCATGAAAGATTTTTCTGTAGCATGGATGCTGTTTAATAACATTTTACCCACTATAGAATTTCTTTCAAAATTGGATTGAATTCTCTCAAATACTCCTACTGTTTTAACAACTATATGTATGTAATAATCGGTGTGTCTCAGGGAATAGGGAGTCCTGAGGAGAGGGAAAGATGCAGGGGAATGACTAATTGATGTTACAGGTTAAAACACACGCAACATTTATCAATTAAAGTTGCCATCTTACATGGTCATGGTTTATGGTGCCCCAAACAATTACAATAGTAATCTCGAAGAACACTGGTAATTATGATCACCATAATAAGTATAATAGTCATAAAAATATTCAATATTGTAAGAATTGCCAAAACATGACATAGAGATATGGTATCAGCACAAATTGTTAGCAAGGTTGCGCCAACAAACTTTCTTGATGCAAGATTGTCACAAACTTTTAATTTGTAAAAACAAACAAAAAACAAACTTATAACCCTTCCTTCTGTAACATCTGCCAAGTACAAAAAAGCAAAGTACAATAAAGTGAGATATATTTGTATCAGTTATTTACTATGTGCCAAGAATTGTTAAGTATGAGGAATAAAAATAAAAAGGTGAAGGCAGTCCTCTCAAAGAACTTAACCTACAACATAGAGAATAAAGATAAGAAGGAAACAAGCATTATTAAGCAACTACTATGTGTTATGCTTTGTGCTAAGTGCTTTACAAATATCATCTTATTTGGCCCTCACAAAAAAACTTGGGAAATAGATGATATTACCATCCTCATTTTGCAGCTGAAGAAATGAAGGCAGATTGGTTAAGTGACTTGCACAGGGTTACACTTAATAAATATCTGAAACTGAATTTGAACTCTACTCTTCCTAATTGCAGACCCATAATTCTGTCTCCTATCTCCCAGCTACCAAGAAGATTTGTGTTTCCAGAAAGAATTATTTGATATTATAAAGTTAGAAAAATGTTGACTGAAATTATAGGGGATTTGATTAATAGGTCTTTCCAGTAGCAATAGCAGCATTAATTTTATAATGATTCTATAACTTTCATTGACAGAGAATGAAAGCAAAGGGCACATGAGGAGAAGATGGCTGAGAAGAAAAGCAAAGCATATCCAAAGCTAGGTTAGTTACTACCAAGTCATGTGAGATGAGATACTCACCAATCAGGACAACTTTATCTCAGGACAGAACTTCTACAGTCAAAAGGGTTAAATTCTTTATGATGTGGTCTTTATTCTGGATGCAACCTGATGGTTAAGGAGAAAATGATGCAATAGGTGGAGGAGTGATGAATTTGCAGCAAAATGATAGCTAGCACTTTACATGGTCCTTACTAGTTGCTAAGTTAGAAAGTTTGTGCCAATAAACTTACTTGATGCAGGATTTCCACAACATTTTTAATTTGTAAAAACAGGCAAAAAACAAACAACCCTCCCTCCTGCAACATCTGCAAAGTGCAAAAAATCAAAGTGTGATAAAATGAGATTTACTTGTATCAGTTATTTACTGTATACTAAGCATTGTTAAGTATGCCCCAGTCCTAACTGGACTATCAAGGTCTGCCAAGGAGAAGAAATCAAATCCTTTTCCCACATGACAATCATTAAAATACTTAAAGGCATGTCTCCTTTAAGTGCTTTGCAATTATTATCTCATTTATGTTCATAATGATCCTGGAAGACAGGTGCTACTATTAACTCCATTTTGTAAATGAGAAAAGTAAGGCAAACAAGGGTTTGTGTGACTTGCCCATAATCACTCAACTAGTAAGTGTCTGGAGCCAGATTTGAACACCTCTTCATCAGGTACAATATCCATTATGTCACCTAGCTTCCCAAAGGTATATTTATTTTTGTTGCTGAATAATAACAATGATAACTTATATTCCAGAAGTACAATAGAACAGTTTCATTGAGGAGATATATGGCATGAAAAAGGAGTATGAGCCAATCATGTGGCAAGAGTTGAAGGGCTATCCTAATAGACATAGGACATTAAAAGACATTGAAGAAGGCCAAAGTTGAATGAATTCTCTATGAGAGATTTACAGGAAGAACCACAAAATTGCACTTAGGAGGGACCACCAAGGACATTTGATCCAAGCCATAACTAATCAAGAATTCCTTAAACAAAATTGACAAGTAATTTTTATCTTCTTGAAGAGCCTTGACAGGAAACTACTTACAAGACTCCCCATATAATTTTTAGATAGGCTTCTTAGGAAGATTTTCTTTTCTTTGAAGTTAAAACTTCATATACTCATTTGTCCCGAGTCCTAACCATTTTTGCCAAACAGAAGAAATCAAATCCCTGTTCCACATGACAACCATTAAAATAATTAAAGGAAGCTCTCATGGCTCCTTCATTTACTACCTTCCCAAGCTATTGTTGTCATTATTGTTGTTGTTTTCCTCCAGATTAAAGATCCCTAGTCCCTTCAACCAATTTGCATTTTTCTTGGTCACTAGTCCCCTCATCATATTGGTTTATTTCTTCTAACTATGTTTGTGTTTTTCCATTGCCATGCATAAAATATGGCACTCATAACATCTGAACACAAAACTCTAGATGTGATCTTAGCAGGAAAAGATACAGAAGAATTATCACAGGAATCACACAAAATAAAATCAATTGGAATTTTCACTCTCAGTGGGGGAATATCCATCTTAATGAGACAAATGGAGCCACAAGTGTGTATTAGTGTTCAAACTATTCAAATCTCCATGTATTTAACTAAATGTATCCTAGGTTTCATAGAGCTTTAATATTCTTTAAGCCAACATATTTACTCCTTCTATGTAGTCTAGACTCTTAAGAAAATTTATTAACTCTAAATCTTATGAGAGTTGTATATTATCAATTATGATCCATGGCAAGACAAAGAAATAGAACTAACCAACATTATTGAGAAATATGGAAACTTCTTGCATAATCTATCCATCATATTGTATCATAATTAAATCATACTTAGATGTATAAAAGAAAATGATAGATATTAAAGGAATTTTTGTTCCCTTATAATAACATTTATTACATGAAATCTTTGATATTTTAAAATTTTTCTTTCCCTATATGCCTTGCTCATATTCGATGGAGATATGTCTCTCAAAAATATAGTGTAGTGAAAAGTAATCCAAAACTTAAAACTGAATTAGAGATTGTAAAGCAGATGCTATCTAAAGAAAAGATGTTGAAATAATTTTGAGTTATTTTTGATTTTGAGTTTGATTTTGGGTCTAAATCTATTTCATCTTCAGAAGTTAAGACATTCCACTACCACTCCCAAGATCAATCAGTGAGTTAGTCAGCTAACAAGAATTTATTAAGCACCTACTATGTGCCAGGTACCATGCTAAGCACTGGAATACAAAGAAAGGTAAAGCATAGTTACTGGTATTAAGGAATTCATAATTTAATGGAGGAGAGAACAGGCAAACAACTATGTACAAACAAGCTATATACAGGATAAATTGGGGTTAATCAACAGAGAAAAGAGGTAGTTGAGCGAGATAAAAACATAAGTTTTTTATTCCTAATGCACTCATATTTCCTTGTTATATGGTTTTCATATTATAGACAATTAATGCTAGATTGGAATCAAGAAGACCTGGGTCTTATCATCTGAATGATTATGGACTTTTAACCTGTTTGTGACTCAATTTCTTTATCTGTAAAACAAGAAGATAACTGAGGTGCCTATTTCAGAGGGTTGCTATGGGGCTCATTTGAGATAGCATGTATAAAGTGTTTTGCAAATTTTAAAACACATGACAAAAATATATGATGGTGATGATGTCTGTGCTTAGAGAATAGAGCTTGCTACTACTCTCTAAATCTCTTAAATAACTCACTGATAAAGAAGTAATGACAACTCTTCCATGAACAGATTTTTAAAAAGTTTTCCTAATGCTTTTTTTTAACATTCTTTTTTTTGAGTTCCAAATTCTTTCCTTCCTTCAGTCCTTCCTCCACTCATAGAGAAGGCTAGCAATATAATACCCATACCTGTGAAGTGATGAAAAACATGTTTCCCTATTAACCATGATGCCCCTCAAAAGTAAGAAAATAAAGTAAAAATATGCTTCAGTCTGCACAAAGAGTTCAGCAGTTCTCTTTTTAGAGGTTGATACTTTTGTTCATCATGATTCATCTAGGATTGTCATTGATTATTGCCTTGATTACAGTAGTGGAGTCTTTTTATAAGTGATTATTCTTATAATATTGCTGTTACTGTGTAGAAAATTCTCCTGTCCTGCTCACTTTGCCTTGCATAAATTCATCTAAATCTTCCCAGGATTTTCCAAAAATATTTCCTTTATCATTTCTTACAGCAATATTCAATTAAGATCATAAACCTCAATCTGTTCAGTCATCCCTCAATTGATGGGCATCCTCTCAATTTCTAATGATTTGCCATTACAAAAAAGAACCACTATTATTATTTTTACATATTTGTCTTCTATTTCTTCTTCTCATTGCTATTGCTAGAGTAACAGTCATGATAATAGGCATCCTTATTTCACACTTGATTTTAGTAGAAAGACTTCTAGTTTGTCCCCATTATAAATAATGCTTACTGATTGTTCTAGATAAATGCTTCTTACCAGTTAAAAAAAAATTCATTTATACCAATATTTTTTTTTTATTTTTATAGCTTTTTATTTACAAGTTATATGTATGGGTAATTTTACAGCATTGACATTTGGCAAACCTTTTGTTTCAATTTTCCCCCTCCTTCCCCTCATTCTCTCCCCCAGATGGCAGGTTGACCAATACATGTTAAATATGTTAAAGTTTAAATTAAATACAATGTAAGTATACATGTCCAAACAGTTATTTTGCTGTACAAAAAGAATCGGACTTTGAAATAGTGTATAATTAGCCTGTGAAGGAAATCAAAAATGCAGGCGGGCAAAAATATAGGGATTGGGAATTTTATATAGTGGTTCATAGTCATCTCCCAGAGTTCTTGCGCTAGGTGTAGATGGTTCAATTCATTACTGCTCCATTGGAACTGATTTGGTTCATCTCATTGCTGAAGATGTCCACATCCATCAGAATTGATCATCATATAGTATTGTTGTTGAAGTATTTAATGATCTCCTGGTCCTGCTCATTAAGTTCAGCATCAGTTCATGTAAGTCTCTCCAGGCCTTTCTGAAATCATTCTGTTGGTCATTTCTTATAGAACAATAATATTTCATAATATTCATATACCACAATTAATTCAGCCATTATCCAATTGATGGGCAACCACTCAGTTTCCAGTTTCTGGCCACTACAAAGAGGGCTGCCACAAACATTCTTGCACATACAAGTCTTTTTCCTTTCTTTAAAATCTCTTTGGGATATAAGCCCAGTAGTAACACTGCACAGTTTGATAACTTTTTGCACATTGTTCCAAATTGTTCTCCAGAATGGCTGGATGTATTACCAATTCCACCAACAATGTATTAGTGTTCCTGTTTTCCCACATCTCCTCCAATATTCCACATTATCTTTCCCTGTCATTCTAGCGAATCTGAGATGTGTGTAGTAGTATCTCAGAGTTGTCTTAATTTTCATTTCTCTGATTAATAATTACTTGGAGCATCTTTTCATATGGCTAGAAATAGTTTCTGTTTCTTTGTCTGAGAATTGTCTGTTCATATCTTTTGACCATTTATCAATTGGAGAATGCTTGATTTCTTATAGAGTCAATTCTCTATATATTTTGGAAATGAGTCCATTATCAAAACCTTTGACAGTAAAAATGTTTTCCCAGTTTATTGCTTCCCTTCTAATCTTGTCTGCATTAATTTTGTTTGTACAAAAACTTTTCAATTTGATATAATAAAATTTTTCTATTTTGTGATCAATAATGGTCGCTAGTTCCTCTTTGGTCATAAATTCCTTCCTCTTCCACAGGTCTGAAAGGTAAACTATCCTATGTTCCTCTAATTTATTTATAATCTTATTCTTTATGCCTAGGTCATGAACCCATTTTGACCTTATCTTGATGTACGGTACTAAGTGTGGGTCAATGCCTAGTTTCTGGCATACTAGTTTCCAATTTTCCCAGCAATTTTTGTCAAACACTGAGTTCTTATCCCAAAAGCTGAAGTCTTTGGGTTTGTTAAACACTAGAATATTAAAGTTATTGACATATACCAATACTTTTAAGTGTTTTTAATAGAAATACAAACATGGCTAAAACAAACATATACTTTATCACAGATTTCATAGTTGGGCATGTATCTTAAGGTCTTTGGCAAAAGAACTGGTTCTTCATAACTCAAAATATTTTAGCACTAATTTGTTGTGGTAGAAAAGATCTGAAAATATAATTTGTATGTTGGGAAATAGCCAAAATAATTGAGATAAATAATGGAATAGTGCTATGTTAAGAAATACTAAATATGGTGAATACAGGGAAGCATGGAAAGACTTACCTAAACTGAGGCAAAGTAAAATAAGTGGAACTAGGAACTAGGAAAGACATAATGAGTCTAACAATGAACAATAGAAAAAGAAAGAACAGCCCACTCCCATCCACAAACATACCCCCCCCCTTAATGAATATAATGAAATTATAAAGAACATGTTTGGTCCCAAAGAAGATATATGAAGAAACACATCTCCCTTTGCAGAGTTTGGAGAAGAGTTCATAGAAATGTAGTATTTCATATAATGTGATATTTTTCCAATGCATTGACAATTTTGCTATTTTTCTCTTCCTATTCTTTTTTCTTTTGTTTAAAACAATCTTTTTATTAGGCTTGGCTCTTTAGTTTTCAGAAAGGGAAGGTTTACAAAGAGAAATCTAGGAGATATGAAAACAGAAAACATAATTAAAATCTATTTAAAGAAACTGGTAAAGAACTATTAAAGAGAAATCACATTTATTCATGATAAATCTTAAAGAAAATACTGAGTGGTGTTATAGGGTGATGTTATAGAGGTAAATTTTGCTTATGTATAGGATTAAACAAAATGCCTTAAGGGAAAACATCAAATACTCAGATTTTGATTCTGAATTCTTCCAAAAGGTGCTTTTACTTCACCTTGTTCATTCCCCAAAGCTAAATTACATACAGTGGATGGCATAGCGTGTAAACTGGAATCCTGATGGGATGATCAAAGCAGTGGAAACTAAATTAAATATTTGATTTTAAAATTCTAGTTCACTAAATGATTCACTGTTAAAGAGAAATTATTTAGCCTCGTTTCAGGCACAGTTCCATTGTCTATAAAATCAAAAAGCTAATATTTAACAATGCTCTTGTAAACCTTGTAAAAACATTTTTCATCATGAGCTGACCTATTTAAACTATGAAGTTATTAAGTCTCATGTTTCATAATTATATTAGTCATTCCTGTCAGAATGGCAGCTGCCCCATTCTGTCGACTTAAAGGGTCTTGAAGTTAGAAAGAATTTCATGTAATATCTAGTCTCACTTCTCCTGAAACATAAATTCTAACGTAGTCTTTTGATAAGTGGTCATCCAGCCTTTACTTGATAACTTGGGTAAGAAAGAAACTGATACTTTCTGAGGTACTCCATTACTGTTTTGTATCACTCTAATTGTAAAGTTGTTTTGTTTTTCTCATGTCAAAACAAAACAATCTCATTCTGTCCTCTAGAACCAAGCAGAACAAGTCCAACTGATAACAAAGTTGTTCCTTTTTAGGGCATATAGGTGAAGAGTAGGTCTAGGGCCAAACTTTGCCCGCTATCATTGGAAAGGTCTGTTTGCTGAGTGATAAAGGAGTTTCTTCTGCATAAGTTTCAGGGAAGTTGAGTATTAGACAAGATATATTTATTATATATAAATTATTTATTATATATATTATTATTACATTATTATATTATTACATATTATTATATATTAATAATGACAGCTGATATATTTAGGAAAATTTTTGACATTGGTATTCCATGAGAATAGACCAGGTTGAATTAGATGTGTAGAGGTTGTGATTCCAAAAAATAATTATCTATAAGAAAAGATTGGAGAATTAAATTACTCCTCTTAAGGAGGAAGCAGAATTCAATTTCTTTCTTTCACTACTCACAAAACAAATATGAGCCTTTAAATCACTTTCATCTGTGTGTTTTTCTAGATCTAGGTTCTGAGTATCATTTTAAAGATTTGAATAATCAAAAATGTTTGTGACATTGTTACCACTTGTACTATTAATGAATATTCAAAGTCATTGGTGAGGGAAAAAAGAGATTAGCTCAAAAAGCAAGATAGACAAATTATCTATTTGAATTAGTCTCTCATAACAACTTAGTGTATATAATTTGCCACAATATTAATATATTTTGATGTATTTCTCTAAATTATCAACTCAGTGAACCATAATGAACAGCCTTGCTCATTATTTTTATTATTATTACATTATTTTTTAAGGAATAATTTGGAACTTTTGGAAAAGTTAGTACATTTTTTTTTATTCTTTGATTCATTGACTAAAGTACTAGATATACATCCCAAAAAAGCTAAAGACAGAAGTAAAGATCTCATGTATTCCAAAATATTCACAGTAGAGTTCTATTGCTAAAAGAAAAGCAGGTACAAAAATTGACATACGTTGAAGAATAACTTGGAAAATTATGATATAATAATATAATGGCATATTATTGTGCCTCACTAAATGACTGGATAATCTAGAGAAATTTTTCTGACATATAAATTGATAAAGAGTGAAGTAAGCAGGATGGAAAGAATAATGTAAATAATTATTAAAAAGGTAAATGACAATAAGAGATGTCTAAATCCAAATCATTATGACTGTAACTGACCTTAGCAAAAGGAAACTGATAATGAAATGCTTTCCTTCTCTTGGTTAAGGAGTGGAGGAATTTGATTTAAGCATATGCTGTTTGATATGATTATTTTCTTGGTTAGTTCTGCTTAGTTGTAGTCTGTTGTCAAAAAGAATTCTGGGGATAGGGTCTACTCGGGAAGTAATAATAATTTCAAAACAATAAGAACAATCCCAAGGACTAGTAAGAGGCTGAATAGTTGAGAAGAATGGACAAGCAAATGAACTGGTCAAGAAGCATCTATTTATCTATTTTATGGGTCAAGCAATGTGCTAAGTGGCTAAGTGAAATAAATAGCCAAAAGTGAAGCCAAAAGGTTGCCTGTCTTGAAGGAACTTACATTCTACAGAGGAAGAAAGTTTATTATATAAGCATGTATACATTACATAAAAATAAGTGCTGGACCTTTGATTTTGTTGATTTAAAGAACTTCAAGATGAGTTTAGAGTTTACTGAAACAGGTTGGCAGACTTGCTGCAACTTATACTTTCAGAAAGTTGTCTAAAACAGTGAAGTTAATTTATTTGTCCATAATTCCAAATCTAGAATATCTCAGACTCAGATCATCTTCCTGGTGTCCAGGCTAATGCTCTATCCACTAGGAAATATCTCTATATAAAATAGATAAGAAGTGAATTTGACCCTTAGGATTAGGAAATAATCATATGATTATGGATTGAGAGTTAGAAGGGACCTCAGAGACCACCTAAACCACCCCTCTCTATTGACTAACAGATGAGGAAACTGAGTTTGTAACTTGTTCAAAGCAACCCAGATAGCAAGCATAAAGATGGAAATTGAACCCATGTCACTAGACTCTTCAAGCAGTACTCTTCTCACTATATCATAATGTCTCTCTTAGCACAGTTTCCTTTTGAATACTATATGCATTTGAGCTGTCATAATATGGGAGTTTGTGAGTAATAATTAAACAGTAATGATCACAAAGTAAGTTTCCGGCAATCAATTTTAATAGACCAAATGGCCAGATTCTGAGAATTGAGCACATCTCTACAATTCACATAATGATCAATAATGACAATTCTGTTACACACAAGATTCCACATAAATGTGGAACCTGAAAATCAGTAGGAGAAAATAATAATTCTGAGTAATAAGCAGAATACACACACATACAAACATACATACTTACATACACATATACCCAATATATAGAAACATGATTGTGTTGTGTATATACACATAAAAACATATAAGTATACATATTTCTTAAAAACAATGTCTTAGGAATCAAAATTTCTGCTTTTTGTTTCAGGCATTTTAATTTTTGCTAAAAGTCAGTAAATGGGATGACAATCACTGTATACATCCATTTGAAGATAGTTTTGACTATAAGGGACACAGGTTGCCTACAGGGGGTACAGAGCTCTGAAGCCTCTGAAGTGACTGACTCTTAATGAAGAAAGTGCCTCAAAAAAAAGCCATCAGGTCCACAAGACATTAGACATTAGACAACATCATGATCAAAACCCAGCTAAGTGTAAGCAATTATAATCCTCAAATAACACAAGGCCAAGGCCTCAAACTGGAATAGGAAGAAGTGTGTTTCAGAGGCCAACCCTAACAAAACAAAACAAAATAATGCATGTTTACAAGTTAGTCCTTTTGTGACTACCCAGACTTTGCCTAGAAGCAAAGTACATTGAAATAAACTTTGCAGGGGGCCCTCCCTCATGTTCCATGTACATGTTGAGCAATATGCAAGAGGTCATGAATGGAAAACAGAATCTCATCAATCACTAAGATGAATTTTGGCATTTTTCTCAACTCCTTTATTTAGACCAGAGACAGGAATGTATCAGTATGTGCCAGCTTAGACTAATAAATCTTTGCTCCTTAACTTGGAGACAAACTGAGTGTGCAAATTCTTTTGCCAAACCTACCACATGGACCAAGGGGCCCCAATATTGTCAGGGTGTCTTCTGCTTCAACACACTACAAGCCATCCAACAACTTGAAAGCCATCTAGTTATACCCTGTTTTTTAGGAAATGAGGAAACTAAGACCCTGGAGATGAAGTGATTTGCCCAAGATTATATTACAAGATTTTAAGAGTCAATGTTCTTTCTATGACACCATTATGTTGCTGTTCATTGATCTGCCTGTAGGGCCAGATATAACAAATCAATTCATATAACATCTTTTCAAATAATTGAAAACAGTTATCATATCCCCACATAATTACTTTTTTAGGCTAAGCATACCTACTTTCTCCAAATAATCCTCATATATTCTAGACCTGAAGCCTTTCATCATACTACTATCCTTCCCATGAACACTTATAAAGAAGCCCAAGACCAAATAAGTACTGAAGAGGAAAATGTACAATGAGACTCTCAACTTTCTATCATTGGAAACCATTCCCCTCTTAATTCAGCACAACATAACATTAGCTTTTTTTGGCTGTCATATCAAAATTCTGGAGGTTATTTATCAGTGTCACTTGGAATGGAAATTCCTGAACTGATTGAATTAAGAAAGAGAAATGAAGAGGCTATGAATGACAGGGAAATATAATAACTGTTTTGTCACCATGGAAGTTTTGTTGGTGACCACCCATATTTTGAATGTTTATGAGCTCCTGAGCTTCAAGAGAAGGAAGTTACTTTGACCCTAGAGGCAATGAAGCTAGATGCAATGGAGATCATTAGATTATGAGCTTCCTAAAGGCAGCAACTGTTCTAGCACAGCTAAAACACATAGTAAGGGCCTAATTAATAATTATTGACTGACAGACCGACTATAACACAAAGATGTGAGAAGCAGGCATGGGAAAAATAGGAGCAAGTGGTGGACTTCAATGACTTGATAGTAGAAAACATAGACAAACAAAAGTATAAGAAATGGAAAGCTCAGCCCCAGGATAGCCTAAAGGAAAAGGAAAAAGTACACAAAATTCATGTTTAAAATAATAGACTATTAAAAATACTCACTTGGAGCCATGCATTTTGTTCTTGGGGACTAGCTGCTTCCCTGTTTCCACAGACCCCTCTTTAGTTTCCTATTCTTATTTCAGAAGTCTTGTAAATAAAGCTGTTCCCTCTTTGAGAAAGGATAAATAAACTATGATTCCATGATAATATTTAGACTTAATAGTAATTACAATTGTGAATTTTTTATTATTACACATTATTAATGTTATTTTGCATTAGTTTTAGGAATTTCTTGACACTTTTTTAAAGATCAAGCTCTGTAATAGGATCTCTATCCCTTTCATGGATTAGATCATTCCTGAAGTCAGAAATAATTTTACCTAACTACTATGAGTCTTATTCTGTAACTACATCTAGTGGATTTCTGTTGACATTGCCACTTTCTTTTTTTTCTCTGACATACTTATAAATCAAAGATTGCATTTTCAGAATTCCATGATGCAGATTTTTACTATGCTGAGAGTCTAATTATTGCTTTTTTGAAAAGGGAGAGAGAAAGATGTAAAACCATGTTGTGAAAATTCTCTGAGGAAATCTTCATTTTGAAAACTTTTCTAAAAAAAGACCAAATTAAAAACCCCCAATCAAATACTAAATTGGAAATTCTAAAATTAAAAGGAGAAATTAAAAATATTGAAAGTAAAAAAACTATTGAACTAATTAATAAAACTAAGAGTTGGTTCTATGAAAAAGCCAATAAAATAGATAAGCCTTTGGTAAATCTGATTAGAAAAAGGAGGGAGGAAAATGAAATTAGTAGTCTTAAAAATGAAAAGGGAGAACTTTCCACCAATGAAGAGGAAATTAGAGAAATAATAAGGAGTTATTTTGCTCAACTTTATGCCAATAAATTTGATAACCTAAGAGAAATGGATGACTACCTCCAAAAATACAGACTTCCCAGACTAACAGAGGAGGAAGTAAATTGCTTGAATAGTCCCATTTCAGAAAAAGAAATAGAACAGGCAATTAAACAACTGCCTAAGAAAAAATCCCCAGGACCAGATGGATTTACATCTGAATTTTACCAAACATTTAAAGAACAATTGGCCCCAATGCTATATAAATTATTTGATAAAATAGGGAATGAAGGAGTCCTACCAAATTCCTTCTATGACAGACATGGTACTGATACCTAAACCAGGTAGGCTGAAAACAGAGAAAGAAAATTATAGACCAATCTCCCTAATGAATATTGATGCTAAAATCTTAAATAAGATATTAGCAAAAAGACTACAGAAAATCATCTCCAAGATAATACACTATGATCAAGTAGGATTTATACCAGGAATGCAGGGCTGGTTCAATATTAGGAAAACTATCAATATAATTGGCCATGTTAATAACCAAATTAACAAAAACCATATGATCATCTCAATAGATGCAGAAAAAGCATTTGATAAAATCCAACATCCATTCCTATTAAAAACACTTGAGAGTATAGGAATAAATGGACTTTTCCTTAAAATAATCAGCAGCATCTATTTAAAACCATCAGTAAGCATCATATGTAATGGAGACAAACTGCAACCATTCCCAATAAGATCTGGAGTGAAACAAGGTTGCCCACTATCACCGTTACTATTTAATATTGTATTAGAAACGCTAGCTATAGCAATAAGAGCTGAGAAAGAGATTAAAGGAATAAGAATAGGCAATGAGGAAGCCAAATTATCACTCTTTGCCGATGACATGATGGTATACTTAGAGAACCCCAGAGATTCTGCTAAAAAGTTATTAGAAATAATCCACAACTTTAGCAAAGTTGCTGGTTATAAAATAAACCCACATAAGTCATCAGCATTCTTATATATCACTAACAAAATCCAACAGTCAGAGTTACAAAGAGAAATTCCATTTAAAGTAACTACTGATAATATAAAATATTTAGGAATCTATCTGCCAAGGGAAAATCAGAAACTTTATGAGCAAAATTACAGACCACTTTTCACACAAATTAAGTCTGATCTAACCAATTGGAAAAATATTAAATGCTCTTGGATAGGGCGAGCAAATATAATAAAGATGACAATATTACCTAAACTAATCTATTTATTTAGCGCTATACCAATCAGACTCCCAAAAAACTATTTTAATGACCTAGAAAAAATAACAACAAAGTTCATATGGAAAAACAAAAGGTCAAGAATTTCAAGGGAATTAATGAAAAAAAAATCAAATGATGGTGGCTTAGCTGTACCAGATCTAAAATTATATTATAGAGCAGCAGTTACCAAAACTATTTGGTATTGGCTAAGGAATAGATTAGTTGATCAGTGGAATAGATTAGGTTCAAGGGATAAAACAGTCAACAAATATAGCAACCTAGTCTTTGACAAACCCAAAGATCCCAGCTTTTGGGATAAGAACTTACTGTTTGATAAAAATTGCTGGGAAAATTGGAAACTAATATGGCAGAAACTAGGCATTGATCCATACTTAACGCCGTACACCAAGATAAGGTCAAAATGGGTTCATGACCTAGGCATAAAGAACGAAATTATTAATAAATTAAAGGAACATAGGATAGTTTACCTCTCAGACCTGTGGAAGGGGAAGGTCTTTATGACCAAAGCAGAACTAGAGATCATTACTGATCACAAAATAGAAAATTTCGATTATACCAAACTGAAAAGTTTTTGTACAAACAAAACTAATGCAGACAAGATTAGAAGGGAAGCAATAAACTGGGAAAATATTTTTACAGTCAAAGGTTCTGATAAAGGCCTCATTTCCAAAATATATAGAGAATTAACTCTAATTTATAAAAAATCAAGCCATTCTCCAATTGAAAAATGGTCAAAGGATATGAACAGACAATTCTCAGATGAAGAAATTGAAACTATTTCTAGTCATATGAAAAGATGCTCCAAGTCATTATTAATCAGAGAAATGCAAATTAAGACAACTCTAAGATACCACTACACACCTGTCAGATTGGCTAAGATGACAGGAAAAAATAATGATGATTGTTGGAGGGGATGCGGGAAAACTGGGACATTGATGCATTGTTGGTGGAGTTGTGAACGAATCCAACCATTTTGGAGAGTAGTTTGGAACTATGCTCAAAAAGTTATCAAACTGTGCATACCCTTTGATCCAGCAGTGTTACTACTGGGATTATATCCCAAAGAGATTATAAAGAAGGGAAAGGGACCTGTATGTGCACGAATGTTTGTGGCAGCCCTTTTTGTAGTGGCTAAAAACTGGAAACTGAATGGATGTCCATCAGTTGGAGAATGGTTGAATAAATTGTGGTATATGAAAATTATGGAATATTACTGTTCTGTAAGAAATGACCAACAGGATAATTTCAGAAAGGCCTGGAGAGACTTACACGAACTGATGCTGAGTGAAATTGAGCAGGACCAGGAGATCATTATATACTTCAACAACAATACTATATGATGACCAGTTCTGATGGACCAGGCCATCCTCAGCAACGAGATCAACCAAATCATTTCCAATGGAGCAGTAATGAACTGAACCAGCTATGCCCAGAAAAAGAACTCTGGGAGATGACTAAAAACCATTACATTGAATTCCCAATCCCTATATTTATGCACACCTGCATTTTTGATTTCCTTCACAAGCTAATTGTACAATATTTCAGAGTCTGATTCTTTTTCTACAGCAAAATAACGTTTTGGTCAGGTATACTTATTGTGTATCTAATTTATATTTTGATATATTTAACATCTACTGGTCATCCTGCCATCTAGGGGAGGGGGTGGGGGGGGTAAGAGGTGAAAAATTGGAACAAGAGGTTTGGCAATTGTTAATGCTGTAAAGTTACCCATGTATATATCCTGTAAATAAAAAGCTATTAAAAAAAAAAAGCTTTAAATAAATAAAAAAAAAGAAAACTTTTGCACTTTCTTATTCCCATAAAGAAAGGAAAATAGTGAAGATTATTTGAGAATAAATGATTTGTTATTTTTAGTTTAAAGGCTGATAATAAAAAATAGGTAAATGAATATGAGTTTACTTTGTGCCAAGTGGAATATGTTCTTGCATAAGGACTAATTTTGGCAACAGGAAGACCTTTTCAATTCCTGTTTAAGAAAAATACTGATCTTGTGATTCAGGGTAAATCATTTAAGCTTTTAGAACCTCAGGCAACTCTCTGAAGTTATAAGTTGTAAAGCAGTTGCCACTTAGTATTGGTAGAGGGAATTTCCTAACCAGAATTTCTTTACACTAAAAATGTCAGAGGTTCAAGCTAAAAATATATGTCTAGCATAGTATTAGTCACTGGGTATACAAATATAAAAAAGTAACAGTCTTTGCCCTCAGGAAAACATAATCTGCTGGGTCTTAAAAGTTGTTGGCAGAAACAAGGACAGAATTTATACAAAGTAATTACCAAATAATTCCTCCTGTGGACTGTGCTGTTCCTTGGCAATGTATGAATTATTTTTGTTTTGTTTTGTTTTGTGGAGGCAATTGTGATTAAATGACTTAGTTAGGGTAAAGTGTATTGAGGCTAAATTTGAACTCAGGTCCTCTTGCCTGTACCACCTAGCTGTCCCTAAGGTATGAAGTTTTGATGTGCTATCAGTTCTACTCTCATAGAGATTCCAATCTAGTCAGAGAATGCTAAGTCTGTTACTGGTGTTGTCACATAGCAATAAAATGGCCATTTCTAATCATCCTGATCTATATTTTGCCATCAGACCCACATGGCTCTGGAGGAGAGAGTGAAGCTGGTGATGAGGCACAGCCCTCCTCTAACTTAAATCCAATTCATGACTTTTAAGTCATTACATCTTCTTCTTGATAGCATAATTCCTTTGAGAGAACAAATAATAATCTGTGATTAGCAGTAGCTACCCCACTGGGGACCCAATTGGCCAGTTCAAGTTGGACAGTACTTTCTTTCTTCATTTTTTTATTCTTTATTCCCTTCCCCCATTTTTTCCTTTTCTCCTTTTCTCTTCCCCACTTTTTCCTCTTTCTCTCTCTCCTCTCCCTCTGTCCACATAGGGAATCATACCTTTATATATGGATGCTCTACTCAAAGGAATATAAATTTAAATCACTGAAATCTGGCAAGAAATCTTGGGTTTGTGGGCCAGATTTATTTTTTATGAACCATGCATCAACTTTGTTTTTTTTATTATAGTTTTTATATACAAGACATATGCATGGGTAATTTTTCAGCATTGACTCTTGCAAAACCTTCTGTTGCAACTTTTCCCCTCCTTCCCCCATCTTCTCCCCTAGATGGGAGGTATACCAATACATGTTAAATATGTTAAAGTATATGTTAAATGCAATATATATGTACATATTTATACAATTATCTTGGTGCACAAGAAAAATTGGATTTGGAAAGAAAGTAAAAATAACCTGAGAAGGAAAACAAAAATGCAAGCTGACAATAACAGGAGTGGAAATGCTATGTTATGGTACACACTCATTTCCCATAGTTCTTTTGCTGGGTGTAGCTGGTTCTTTTCATTACTGAACAATTGAAAGTGATTTGGTTCATCTCATTGTTGAAGAGAGCCACAGCCATCAGAATTGATCATCATATAGTATTGTTGTTGAAGTGTATAATGATCTCCTGGTCCTGCTCATTTCACTCAGCATCAGTTCATGTAAGTCTCTTCAGGCCTCTCTGACATCATCCTGCTGGTCATTTCTTACAGAATAGTAATATTCCATAACATCCATATACCACAATTTATCCAGCCATTGTCCAACTGATGGGCATCC
Source organism: Sarcophilus harrisii (assembly GCF_902635505.1). Classification (NCBI taxonomy): domain Eukaryota; kingdom Metazoa; phylum Chordata; class Mammalia; order Dasyuromorphia; family Dasyuridae; genus Sarcophilus; species Sarcophilus harrisii. The sequence continues at coordinate 179,880,375 of NC_045427.1, forward strand.
ATTCAATTTCCAGTTTCTAGACACTACAAAAAGGTCTGCCACAAACATTTTTAAAATATGGGTATGTTTTCTTTCTTTAAGATCTCTTTGGGATATAAACCCAATAGTAACATTGCTGGATCAAAGGGTATGCACAGTTTAATAACTTTTTGACCATAGTTCCAAATTGCTCTCCAGAATGGTTGGATGCATTCACAGCTCTACCAACAATGCAACAGTGTCCCAGTTCCCCACATCCCCTCCAACATTCATCATTATCTTTTCCTGTCCTATAGGCAATCTGACAGGTGTGGAGTGGTATCTCAGAGTGTTCTTAATTTGCATTTCTCTGATCAATAATGATTTGGAGCATCTTTTTATATGGCTAGAAATAGTTTCAGTTTTTTCATCTGAAAATTGTCTCTTCGTATCCTTTGGCCATTTATCAATTGGAGAATGGCTAGAGTTAAGTCTCTATATATTTTGGAGTTGAGGCCTTTACCAGGAACTTTGATTGTAAAGATGTTTTCCCACTTCATTTCTTCCCTTCTAATCATGTCTGTATTAGTTTTGTTTATACAAGAGCTTTTAAACTTGATATAATCAAAATTTTCTATTTTGTGATCAATAATGATCTCTGGTTCTTCTTTGGTCACAAAATCCTTCCTCCTCCACAGGTCTGAGATATAAATTATCCTATGTTCTTCTAATTTATTTGTAATCTCACTCTTTGTGCCTAGATCATGAACCCATTTTATCCTTATCTTGGTGTATGGTTGTTAAGTGTAGGTCAATGCCTAGTTTCTGCAAAATATCCAACTTTCCCAGCAGTTTTTGTCAAACAGTGAATTCTTATTCCAAAAGCTGGGGTCTTTGGCTTTGTCAAACACTAGATTATTATAGTTATTGACTATTTTGTTTTGTGGACCTAACCTATTCCACTGATCAACTAGTCTATTTCTTATCCAATACCAAATGGTTTTGGTGACCGCTGCTTTAGAATAACTGGTACAGCTAGGCCACCTTCATTGACATTTTTTTTTCATTAGTTCCCTTGAAATTCTTGATCTTTTGTTCATCCAGATGAATTTTGTTGTTATTTTTTATAGGGCAGTAAAATAGTTCTTTGGGAGTCTGGTATAGCACTAAATAAATAGGTTAGTTTAGGTAGGATTGTCATCTTTATCATATTCACTTGACCTATCCAAGTAATATTTTTCCAGTTGGTTAGATATGTCTTTATTTCTGTAGAAAGTGTTTTGTAGTTTTGCTTATATAGTTCCTGACTTTCCTTTGGCAGATAGATTCCCAAATATTTTATACTATTGACAGTTATTTTAAATGGAATTTCTCTATCTCTTGCTATTGGATTTTGTTAGTGATATATAAGAATGCTGATAATTTATGTGGATTTATTTTGTATACTGCAACTTTGCTAAAGTTGTGGATTATTTGTAATAGCTTTTTAGTAGAATCTCTGGGATTCTCTAAATATATCAATCATCACAGCATTGCAAAGAGTGATAATTTGGTTTCCTCATTATGTACTCTAATTACTTTAATCTCTTTCTCATCCATCTCTTATTGCCAAAGCTAGCATTTCTGATACAATATTGAATAGTAATGGTGCTAGTGGGCAACCTTCACTCCTGATCTTATTAGGAATGGTTCCAGTTTATCCCCATTATATATGATATTTACTGATGGTTTTATATAGATGCTACTGACTACTTTAAGGAAAAATCCATTTATTCTTATATTCTCTAGTGTTTTTAATAGGAATGGATATTGGATTTTATCAAATGCTTTTTCTGCATCTATTGAGATGAACATATGTTTTTTGTTAATTTGGTTATTGATATGATCAATTATGCTAATAGTTTTCCTAATATTGAACCAGCCCTGCATTCCTGGTATAAATTCTATTTGGACATGGTGTATTATCCTGGGTATGATTATCTGTAATCTCTTTGCTAATATTTTATTTAAGATTTTTGCTTCAGTATTCATTAGGGACATTGGTCTATAATTTTCTTTCTCTGTTTTCATCCTACGTGGTTTAGGTATCAGTACCATGTCTATGTCATAAAAGGAATTTGGTAGGACTCCTTCATTCCTTATTTTTTCAAATAGTTTTTTATAACATTGCAATTAATTGTTCTTCAAATGTTTGGTAGAATTCACATGTAAATCCATCTGGTCCTGGGGATTTTTTCTTTGGGAGTTTATTAATAGCTTATTCTATTTCTTTTTCTAAAATGGGACTATTTAAGCAATTTACTTCCTCCTCTATTAATCTGAGCAGCCTATATTTTTGAAGGTAGTCATCCATTTTACTTAGCTTATCAAATTTATTGACATAAAGTAGGGCAAAGTACCTGCTAATTATTGCTCTAATTTTTTCTTCATTAGTGGAGAGTTCTCCCTTTTCATTCTTAAGAGTAACAATTTGATTTTCCTCTTCCCTTTTTCTAATCAAATTTACCAAAGGCTTATCTATTTTGTTGGTTTTTTCATGAAACCAACTCTTAGTTTTATTCATTAATTCAAAATTATTTTTACTTTCAATTTTATTAATTTCTTCTTTTAATTTTAGAATTTCAAGTTTAGTATTTGATTGGGGGTTTTTAATTTGCTCTTTTTCTAGCTTTTTAAATTGCAAGCCCAATTCATTGATTTTCTCTTTCTCTATTTTATGCAAGTAATCCTCTAGAGATTTAAAATTTCCCCTTATTACTGCTTTGGCTACTTCCCACAAATTTTGTTATGTCATCTCATTATTATTATTCTCTTGGGTGAAATTATTAATTTTGTCTATGATTTGCTGTTTCACTCATTCATTCTTTAGGATGAGATTATTTAGTTTCCAGTTACTTTTTGGTCAATTTTCCCCTGGCTTTTTGTTGAATGTAGTTTTTATTGCATTGTGATCTGAAAAGAATGCAATTTCTATTTCTACCTTTCTGCATTTAATTTTGAGGTCTTAATGTTCTAATATATGGTCAATTTTGTATAGATTCCATGAATTGCTGAGAAGAAAGTGTACTCCTTTATGTCTCCATTCAGTTTTCTCCAAAGATCTATCATACCTAACTTTTCTAATATTCTATTTACCTCTTTATCTTCTTTCTTATTTAGTGGTTTGATTTATCTAATTCTGAGAATGAAAGGTTGAGATCTCCCAATATTATAATTTTGCTGTCTATTTCTTCTTGCAGTTCTCTTAACTTCTCCTTTAGGAATTTAGATTCTATACTACTTGGTGCATATATGTTTAGTATTAATATTAATTCATTATTTATGCTACCCTTTAGCAAGATATGGTTTCCTTCCTTATCTCTTTTAATTAGGTCAATCTTTGCTTTTGCTTGATCTAAGATAAGGATGGGTAACCCTGCTTTTCTTTTTACTTTACCTGAAGCATTATAGATTCTGTATCAGTCTTTTCCCTTTATTTTGTATGTATCACCCTACTTTAAATGTGTTTTTTGTGAACAGTATATTATAGGATTCTGGCTTTTGATCCAGTTTGCTATCTGCTTCCACTTTATGGGAGAGTTTATCCCCATTCACATTTATAGTTAAAACTACAAATTCTGTATTTCCTGCTATCTTATTATCCTCATATTATACTTTTCTCTTTCTTTTCCCCCTTCCATCCCTCCCCAGTATCAAGCGTATGAACACCACTTGCCTCATGCAGCTCTCCCTCTTTAGAATCCCTCCTTCCCCCTTAGAGTCCCTCCACCTTTCGTATACCTTTCCCTTACTATTTCTATATTGCCTTCTATTTATCCTACCCCTTTCCTTTTCCCTTTTCCTCTCCCACTTTTCAATGAGATGAAAGAATTTTTTCTGTAAACCAAATATATCTAATATTTTCTCTTTGAGCCAAATCTGATGAGAGTAAGAGTCACACAATATTCCTCCCCCTTCCTTAATTACCTCAAATATGATAGGTTTCCTTTACCTCTTCATGAGATGTAATTTCCCTGTTTTTACCTTCACTTTTCCCTTTTTCTGATACAATCCTCTTTCCACTTCTAATTCCCTTTTTTTATATTATAACAGTAAAGTCAAATTATACAGTTCTCTAGAGTTCTTTTTATCTTTTTATGCTACTCTTGAGTTGTATATTTGAAAGTCAAATATTTTTTGTTTAGCTCTGGCTTTTTCATTAGAAATAAATGGAATTCACCCATTTCATTGAATGCCCATCTTCTTCCCTGAAAGAAAATGCTCAGCTTAGCTAGGTAGTTTATTCTTGGCTTTATTCAAAGTTCCTTCACCTTTTGGAATATCAGATTCCAGGCCCTTTGATCCTTTAAAGTGGAAGCTGCTAGATCCTGAGTGATGCTTATTGTGTCTCTTCAGTATTTGAATTGTTTTTCCTGGCTGCTTGTAATATTTTTCCTTAGTCTGATAGTTCTGAAACATAGCCATAATAGTTCCTAGAGTTTTTATTTTGGGGTCTCTTTCAGAAAGTGTTCAATGAATTCTTTCAATGGCTATTTTATCTTCTGATTCTATTACATCTGGACAGTTCTCTTTGATGGTTTCCTGGAAAATGGTGTCTAGGCTCTTTTTTTCATCATGATTTTCAGGGAGTCCAATAATCCTTAGATTGTCTCTCCTAGATCTATTTTCCAGGTCTGCTGTTTTTCAAAGTAGATATTTAACTTTTTTTTTCTATTTTTTCTTATTTTCTTTCTTTTTTTCTTTTGGTTGCTTGACTGATTCTTGATATCTCATCAAATCATTCATTTCCACTTATTCAGTTCTGATTTTTAATGAGTTATTTTCTTCCTTTACTTTTTTTTTTTTTTTTTTTTTTACTTCTTTTTGTCTATGTCTAATTGAGTTTTTAAATGAGTTGTTTTGTTCTATGGAATTTTTTCCATTTCACAAATTTTTTAAATGAGTTATTTTCTTTTTCCAATTCACAAATCCCGCTTTCCTGGGAGTTCTTTATCTTTTCCAATTCACAAATTCTGTTTTCGTGGGAGTTCTTTACCTTTTCCATTTCACATTTTAGGGAGTTATTTTCTTCTTCAAATCTTTCTTTTAATGAGTTATATGCCTTTTCCATACTCTCTTGCAGAGCTTGCCTTTCCTTTACCTATTTTTCTTCTAGCTCTCTTTTAAGATCTTTTAAAATTTCTTCTAGGAGAGCCTTGTATAGTGGGGATCAGGTTATCCCCCTTTGGGGTCTATATATATGTCTGCTATTATATATGTCTATATATCTATTAGTCTCCTCAGGTTTGGAAATCTGCTCTCTTTCAGTATAGAAGCTATGTATAGTTGGAGCTCACTTTGCTTTTTTACTCATTTTTTTTAAAAAAAGCCTTTAGGTCAAGAAGGTTCCAAGCTTCCACTACAGAACAGGGATGGACAGTGGCTTTCCTGTGAACAGGCTGCAAATAGGCTGTGAAAGAGTGACTGCCCTGTAAAAGAGCAACTGCCCTATGGAGAGAGGTTGCATTGTGATTGTGCTGAGTCACTCCTAGCGCTGAGTGGGTGTGGCTAGGTCCTGTTTAACTCTGGAGTTTTGGGATACACTCTATCTTTTGCGTTTGTATAAGTTCTCTGCTGATCTACTGCTTTGAAACAAAAGCAGAGCTACCAGAACTGTGGTACAATCCTCCCCACAAATTCTCCTCCCACAGAGATTACACTCCACTCCTAGTTGACTCGGCGTGCCCTAGATTCCGTGTTCTGCTTCCTTACCTGGACTGACTTCCTCCTGCCCAATCAAGACAGACCTTTTCTGGCATTCTTCCAAATTATCTTCTTCTGGTAATTTGCTGTACTCCCAATATTTATGCATTCTACCAATCAGGCACTATTTTAGAGGCTGAATTTTGGAATCAGTAGTGAGGGTAGTAGGGGAGCTCAGAATGAAGTATGTGTCCTCTCTGCCATCTTGACTCCACCTCCCCATGCATTAACTTTATTACTCTAAATCATTCTACTTTTCATTAGCTTGGCCAACAATAAGTCTCAGGCCAAGCCTTTCTTAGTTGTTATTTGAATTTAATGACTCAGAACAAGTGGAAATAGCAATTGTTTCTGTTTTGGTCAGAAATTCTGAGAATATTCCCCTTTCAGATTGATTTTTTTGAACTAGGTAAAAGTGGCCATTCTTTGCCTTTTTTTAAAAAAATCTAGTCTAAAAAGACCAAAGCCTCTCATTGCATCTAGGACTATCTCCACTTATCCTGATTAAATAGCTTGTTCAGATGGCTTGGGAGTAGAGAGTGAGACAGTTCTTTTGCAATTCATGGAATCACCTTTCTGATGTTATAGTCGTCTTCAAGAATGAAGGGTAAGCAATAATAACAAAAGCAATGATACATGGAATACAAGTCTGAAAAATTAAAAATGAACATTACACAAAAGGTAACAGAGAGGCTTATGATGTCTATAAGCATACTTCACTACATAATAAGGAACTTTGACAGCTAGAGTTGCCTATGGCTTTGAGTCAGTAAGTAGATTGCCCAGGGTCACATAATCAAGAAATGTCAAAATCATGATCTGAACTCAGGTCTTTCTGACCTGGACATAAATGACCCAGAAAAGGAGGTAAATCTATGATATAATAAAAGAAAGCAATGGCAGCAAATGGAGAGTTCTAACATCAAACTAGATCCTCTGAAATGTTAAAGGACTTAGAATAAAGCCACCACTATGTTGAGTAGGTTATCTGTGGAAGATATATGAAAAATTATAGTAGAATTATGTATAATGCAAAGGCATAGACTAAGTTCCACATGAATAAATGAAACATCACAAGTGAAATCATAGCACTGTTAAAATATTGAATGAAGAGAGATAGTTTACTGAAAAAGACATAAATTTGAAGTCAGTTGACTTACTTTCTAAACATACCTTTGTTATTCTCTAGATATGTGAATTTTGGCAAGGAGAATCTTTGGATCACAGTTTCCTCTGTAAAATGAGGGGTTCAGACTAGATGATCTCTAAGTTCTCATCTAGCTTTAAATCTATGATCCAGTGACCTTATGAATTCATATTTATATAACTCTTCACATTTTTCACAAAACTCTCTTTACAATAACATTGTGAGGTAAGCTGTTGAAATAGGTAGGTATAAAAGATGTCTTCACTTTGATTTAGCATAATTGTTAGTGCAAAGTTATGAAACTCTCATCTGCAAAGGGAAAGTAGAATTCATGGAGAGGCAAAGCAGCACCATAATTCAGAAGCTGCTATTGGAATATTAGAATTATTTCTGCTTGATGAGTAAATCATGCTGAACTTTTCAGCCTTATTATGCAAGGATGAAAATATGGAATCATTTGCAGACTTTGCCAAATGATACTGGATCCACAGAAAAGGAACACTCCTGACCTGATAAAGACAGTGCCAAGCTTTGTTAAAATTTAATATGACAGCCCTTTGAATCCTAGACAAATCAACTACAATCATTAATTGTCCAGTGACTCTCAAAGTGAGGCTCAGTCAACATATTATCAACATTTCAACACTTCAAATTCAGGGAAAAATTATCAAACTAGTAATTCTGAGTTCCATTAACACATACACATTAACAAACAAACAAAAATGTAGAAAACCCCCAAATATCTCATGCTACAATTCATTAAAATGTTTTATTTCTATGCTATTAATATTGTTAATTCATTCATTCATTCATCAAACATTTATTATGTGATACCCTCATATTGAATTGTGCCAATCACTACTAAGATATGAAGTTTTGGTAAAGGAGATTCAGAACTACTCTTATGGAGATTACATTCTAGTTATAGGAAGGTAAGTGCATTATTGATGTTGTTATGAGCAGTGAGACAAGGAATTACAAGTCTGAAGAATTAAAAATGAATATTATATAGAAGGTAATAGAGAGGCTTGTGTTGGGCATGAACACACTGCAATATATAATTGTAATACCTCAGTTTCCCTGAATTATAATACCTCAGTTTCCTTAAATTCTAATTAAATGTTGTAGACAAACTGAATTGCCATTTAGTTATATATATGTGTGTGTATGTATACTCACTCTCAGAAGTTTGATTAGATAAAGAAGCTATTTTTTTGCCAGTTTTCTTTTTTTTTTTAAAAAAATAATTGCCATCAATTTCTTTTGTTCCCTCTCTTACTTCCCCCTATGCAGAGCTGCAACTTGATTCATATAAGGTTTTATTGTCTTCCCCACTTTTTCTAATAGGCTTTTGAAAAGACTGCTTTTTTACCATATTTTAAAAGCAGTCAAGTTTTCTCTGTTTTTTTTACTTTTCAAATTAGTGTAAACAGGTTACAATTAAGTATAAAGTATGTAAGTATAAAGAAGTAAATAACCATAAGCATTTTGTTTTATGCTAATCATCTTTGCAATACTGAAATGACCAATTATCAAATTTCTTAATCATTGTTCTAAAAATTTAACAGAACTACTTAAATCAACAGAATAGGCAAATGAGTCACAAATACATGGAAGAAAACCAAGTGCCCAGTTTCCCTAAAAGAGTCCAGGACCAGCCAGCTCAAGGTTCCCTCCAGCTGAGGCCTGCTGATATTTAATCTCTAATCTTGCTCTCAGATCTCATCTCTCGGTGCCTCCAGAAATGTAATGCTGGAGAAATTGAAACAAGACAATGATTAGGTTTTTAATATTTTAATAGTGGAGAATTTGGACTACCCAAAACTTGCTAGCTGAATAGAACTCTTGTCTCAAAACATCCATGAACAATTAATTCCAGAGACTTTTATAGGGTTCCAGCTATCAGGGAAACAAGGGCAAGGAGGAGCAGAACACTGGATAAATCATAATTTCAGGAAGTATCATAACTTAGTCCTGACAGATTGAAGGTCAAGGAGGTTGGGATCAAAAGACAGAGAGTCTGAGGCAAGAGATAGTGAGCACTACCCAGGCATTTGAGATAAGCCATGTGGAGTTTTATTACTCACTGGAATGTGAGAGTGACCAGAGCTTAATGGGATAAGGAAAAAGGGGGAGTGGCTTTAAAATTTTATTTAGGATATAGCATAATAATTCAGGGAAAATGAGGTATTACAATTCAGGGAAACTAAGGCAGGGGAATTGAGGTATTACATAATGAACTGTGGAAAACATAAGACTAAAGGCTGCCTTTGGGGAAGTATATGATAAGGAGAAAGGATCAGTTGATCAAACAATGAAGGTGAGAAATGACAGATTAACAGCCTGAGTATTCTATTGGTAGTTAACCTTTGTAATCTCAGAAGGATCTCCAGCATGATCTTAACTATTTCTCAAAATTCACTCTCCCCAGTAACTCATTGGAATTATTCAAATCACATTGAAGAAGGTTGTATTTTTCTTTTTCTTTTTTTTTTTTCTGGAGGTTGCATTTTCTATGGCCTTTAGAGTGACTATACCTTTAAATCTTTGGGGGGGGGGCATTGCAACCCTTTTAAATCAGCCTGTTGAAGATGAAGGAAGGAGGCAAGTGAAGCACTTAAAAATTGTACTTGACTGGGTAGAAGTAATTTTTGAAATCACATTCTACTCAATAACCTACAAACTGTACATTAGGATGGTAGAGACTCAATCAGGAATCCTGCTCCTCCTCTCAACGGGAAGAATTTTGTAGCACAAAAGACCAGGAGCTAAGATAGAGAGCCAAGTAGAGGCAATAAAATTAAGAAATAGACACCTGGACCCAAGTAACTCGAATGTGCAATTTATCTGCCAACTCTTAATGGAATAGAATGTTCCATCTGGTCCTTGTTTTTGATAAATGACCATTATCTTCTCTTGACACTTTGTCTCTGGGTGCGGTGATGTGGTGGAAAAGCTTTGTACTGAAATTGTAAGATTGTGATTGCCCAACTTCTCTGAATAATTTCCCAATTCCACAAATCGTTTTCAGGAACAAAGGTGAACAATCTCAAGTCAAGCTATTAAATGATTTTGTTTTCTCTTTAACAAAGGTCTTTAGGCCTAATGTTGCCTTATAATTTACTCTCATACCAGTATCTGATCACACAACCATTCCTGGACTTCTTAATAAATTGTTAATGCTTAGGTTGCTTTCTATTGTGCTATATATCCAGAGAATGATAAAGCTTTTAGCGGACTTGGAGACCATCTAGTCCAAAAGTTCTTAATCTGTGGTCAGCAAATATATTATACACACATGCATATATATATAGTATATGCACACACATATATACACATATATGTGTATACATACATACACATGTATAGAGGTGGCATATGTATTTATATATATATATATTATACATATACACAATATATTATACATATACACATACACAATTATACATATTGTGCATGTATGAATAGAATATATGCCCTCCATATATGTCTAAATAAATATGTGTGACTACATATAAAATACATACTATTCATTGCTAAATAAATAGTATAATATTTTACAAATATACATATATACATAAGAGGTGCTATATATAAAACTAAAAAATATGTGTTTATCCATATGATATATATGTGGATAGAGATGTGTTATATAGCCATATCAATATATTTAATATATTTATTTACACATATCTACATTTATTTGTTTATAAGATATCTTCCAAACACAGGTCAATATATCTGTATATATTTGGTTATATTTATATATCCATAAACATGTGCATATACATATATAGCTGTATAGTATATATTATTTGCCTTCACAATACCTTTTATTTTATGCACCTAAAAATATTATATTGAGAAAGATTCCCTAGGCTTCAGCAGACACTCAGGATTTCATGACATTCACAAAAGGTTAGCAATACCTGCTCTAGTAACCAGAGAATATAATCACAGACTTAGAATTACAGTATATTAAAGCTTTAAAGAACTTCAGAGACCATCTTGTCCAACTCCCTAATTGTAAAGATGGTGGGGAGGAGGACATAGAGAGATTAAATGCTTTGCCCCAAATCATAAGATGTAATTTGGTGGAGGAGACAAAATAGATATAATGTTAACCCTGAAGTCAGGATTTTAATCTATACTCAAACATTTATTATCTATGTGACCCTAGATAGATCATTTAACCACTGTCGGTCTCAATTTCCTCAACTATGAATTAAGGAGAATAATTGAATTTACCTCCCAGAATTGTTGTAAAGTTAAAATAAGATAATATATGTAAAGTGCTTAGCATAATTCCCTGCACCCAATAAATGCTTTCCCCTTTCTCTCCCCTCTATCTAGACTTTCTCATACTTCTTGGTAGCTAAGCAACTACCAGAACTTGGAGGAACTTCCCTCCATATAATGCACCAAATGGGTCACAATTTAGAATTAAGGTCATCCTACTTTATCTATAAGAGCAAGTTGCTCCTTTAATGTGTGCCATCTAGAATTACTCATTTCTAAATTAGTTAACTAGAACTAGCTATCAGATAGGAAAGAGTAGGGAGCAGAGTCGAGGCATTTCTGCCTTTTTGGTTCATTGAACAGAGGAAAGGGAATATTCCAAATACCTGTGTGTTAAGGCCTTACTTGTTCTTTTCAAATTAGATCATGCTTTCCTAATCATGTTCCTTTTTGCTAGGATCTAAATTTGTTTCCCAGACTTGAGGGTGAGTCAATATATTGTTTTCTATCTTCTTCATTCTGTCACCTTTGAAGGTCAATTCTGAAGATCCTTTTACCAGAAAAGGAGTCAGTTTTTAACTGACTTCTTTCTCATTAATAAAGAGGGAGTTGCCTGCACAAAACATACCATATGCATCATGACTTAAAATAAAAGCAGTCCTGTCCTATCCTTAATAGAAAGCTGATCCCTAAATATATGACCTCTTGAGAACCACTTTTTCCTGAGATTTATTGTACTGACTAGAGGCAAGTGAGAGAGCGATCCTGGTTATTTTGTCTGTCTCCAAGCCCCATACAGCAATACCCTGCTCCCTGCCTCATACCTTCCTCCCAAACAAAAAGCTGTAAGACAACAGTGTCAATTATTGAATATGATGTCAAGTAAGATAGAAAAGATGGTTTTGGAGCAGTAATGGAGAAAAAAAACAACACTCAAATAATTTCTACTCATATAAAGAGCAAATCAATCTCATTAATTTTCTGAATATGTATGTTTTTAAAAGGATATTTCAACACATTTATCTTATTGAATAATGTTAAATAGTTGCCAAATTGGCATTTTAGAAGGAAAATTTCAGGTCAGGGTGAGGGAGAAGAAAAAGAGGAAGGAGAATTGAAAAGTATGCCTTTATATAACAAGTATTTCACTTATAATATATACACATATATATATATATATATATATATATACATGCATATATATCCTTTGAGATCAAATTTGCAGTTTTTAATAATACCATAAAGCTAAACTATAAATGAGTAAAAAGACAGTGTAATATAATTTTTAAATAAAATAAAATTTTACTGCTTTCAGTTCTTGAGGCTGAACAATTCCATAGTATAATGGAAAATTGTAAAGCTTGAAGTTAGAGGTCCTGAGATCGAATCCTACCATTTACACACTGGGTGAGCCTGTCCACTTGAATTAATTGCTTGAATTCTCATTTTCCTTAGCTAAAAATGAGAAGCTTGGACTTCTAAATTCTGCAGTCATAGGATCAGCAGAGGGAATACTGTGTCATTTTATAATAGTAGTAAGTATTACAGATTTCTTTTTAAAATTCTGGCTTTAACCTTAACTATGTGAGACCATAGCCTGCTCCTTTATACTTTCTGAATTTCATTTTCCTCATCTATATAATATGACTTGCAAAATATACTACTTTCATGAAGTTTGTTGTAAACAAAGCTCTTTGTAACTCTTAAAGTTAGTTTTTAATCTTAATAGTTCTTCCACTTGACATTGGGCCATGCACTTTGTAGGAATTTAGTAAATGTGTAATGAATTGAATTGAATATAAATGGAAGGTATCATTTGCATTGCCAAGCAGATTCTTCCAGATACAAGGTCATCTAAAATGATGTAGTTTATGGATGTATTTCTTAAAATATGGTGTCCAGAATCAACTGGATTCCTCTACTTCTCCCATCCCTACATGATCTGCAGATTACATAAAAAGCAATGATCACCTCCTTCATGCAGGATATTGCCTTCATTTAACATAGCTTGTGAATACAAATTCTTTTTTGTTCTTTATACCAGAGTGCTGACTCATTAAGCTTACATTCATGAAAATTTCCAAATCCTTATTATAAAAATGGCTACCTAGATACATTACCCTCTTGGCATACCTGTTCAATTTTTTTTGTTTGTTTTAAAACTCATATCACCTCAATTTCATCTTATTAGGCTTGGCCCTAATTTTCTACCTATTTTAATACTATTTTGGACTTCACTCATTTCTGTCATCCAATGTATCAAATATTACTTTCAGCTTTGAATAAATATCTTAAGTATGCTTTCACCTAGAAATCCCTGGTTGGGGCAGAACCAAGATGGCGGAGAGTAGACAGGTCTTTGTCTGAGCTCTTTTTCATTTCCTCCAGATCAACACCAGATCAAGCCTCTGAATCAGTTTTGGGGTGACAAAATACACAAATATTTGGAGTGTAACAAATTTCTATCAGAAGATATTTTGGAAGAATTTCAGGAAAGGTCTATTTCAATCCAGTGTGGAGAGTGGGGTTGTGGTTTGCAGTCCAGCACAAGTGCAGCACAGTGCAGGGAGACCAAGAGGGAGTGTCCTCCATATGCAGGGGGAATCTAGTGGAAGGCTTTTAGCTAAATTACAGCAACATTTACTACTCTGTCCTGGATCAGAAGCCAGTGGATCATCAGACTAGCTGTGAGACCTTCAACACAGCTACAGAAGGCAAACAGTGAGCCTCTGAACCCCAGCATAACAAGCAGAACTTGACCATGCTCACCCAACACAAGAAATAAGCCAGCAGCACTGACCCCAGGGTAATGGGAAGCCTGTATAGGAAGCTTGGGACAATCTCTGCTTTTCCCTAAAAGCATATCTCAAACTTTGAAAATGACCAAAAAAGAAAAAAAACAGCTCTGGTCATAGATAAATTTTATGGAGATAGGGAAGAACATAATTCAAATCTTGAGGACTCTAAAGGATAAACATCTAAAGATGAAGGCTCAAAGAGTGATATAAGTTGGTCTCCATTTAAAAAGGCTCACTTGGAAGAATTTTTAAAAGATTTTTATTTTTTTATTATAGCTTTTTATTTACAAGATATATGCATGGGTAATTTTTCCAGCATTGATAGTTGTAAAACCTTTTGTTCCATTTTTCCCCCTCCTTCCCTCCACTCCTGCCCCCAGATGGCAGGTAGACCAATGCATGTTAAATATGTTAAAGTATATGTTAAATACAATATATGTATACATGTCCATACAGTTATTTTGCTGCACAAAAAGAATTGGACTTTGAAATAGTGTATAATTAACCTGTGAAGGAAAAACAAAAATGCAGGCAGACAAAAATAGAGGGATTGGAAATTCTATATAGTGGTGCAAACTCATTTCCCTGAGTTCTTTTGCTGGATGTAGCTGGTTGAATTCATTACTGTTCTATTGGAGTTTATTTGTTTCATCTCATTGTTGAAGAGGGCGATGTCCATCAGAATTGATATCATATAGTATTGTTGAACTATATAATAATCTCCTGGTCCTGCTCATTTCACTCAACATAAGTTCATGTAAGTCTCTTCAGGTCTTTCTCAAATCATTCTGTTGGTCATTTCTTACAGAACAATAATATTCCATAACATTCATATGCCACAATTTATTCAGCCATTCTTCAATTGATGGGCACCCACTCAGTTTCCAATTTCTGGCCACTACAAAGAGGGCTGCCACAAACATTCTTGCAATACAGATCTTTTTCCCTTCTTTAAAATCTCTTTGGGCTATAAGCCCAGTAGTAACACTGCTGGATCAAAAGGTATGCACAGTTTGATAAATTTTTGAGCATAGTTCCAAATTGCTCTCCAGAATGACTGGATGTGTTCACAATTCCACCAACAATGTATCAGTGTCCCAGTTTTCCCACATCCCCTCCAGCATTCCATATTATCTTTCCCTGTTATCTTAGCCAACCTGACAGGGATGTAGTGGTATCTCAGAGTTGTCTTAATTTGCATTTCTTTGATTATTAATGACTTGGAGCAACTTTTCATATAGCTAGAAATCATTTCAATTTCTTCATCTGAGAATTGTCTGTTCCTATCCTTTGACCATTTATCAATTGGAGAATGGCTTGATTTCTTATAAATTAGAGTCAATTCTTTATATATTTTGGAAATGAGGCCTTTAAGCTTGATTTCTTATAAATTAGAGTCAATTCTTTATATATTTTGGAAATGAGTCCTTTATCAGAACCCTTGACTATAAAAATGTTTTCCCAGTTTATTGCTTCCATTCTAATCTTGCCTGCATTAGTTTTATTTGTACAAAAAATTTTCAATTTGATATAATCAAAATTTTCTATTTTGTGATCAATAATGATCTCTAGTTCTTTGGTCATAAATTCCTTCCTCTTCCACAGGCCTGAGAGGTAAACTATTTTATGTTCCTCTAATTTATTTATAATCTCATTCTCTATGTCTAAGTCATGAACCCATTTTGACCTTATCTTGATGGACAGTGTTAAGTGTGGGTTAATGCCTAGTTTCTGCCTTGCTAATTTCCAATTTTCCCAGCAGTTTTTGTCAAACAGTGAATTCTTATCCCCAAATCTGGGGTCTTTGGGTTTGTCAAACACTAAATTATTAAAATTATTGACTATTTTGTCTTTTGAACCTAACCTATTCCACTGATCAACTAGTCTATTTCTTAGCCAATACCAAATGGTTTTGGTAACCACTGCTTTATAATATAATTTTAGATACTTTATAATTTTAGATCTGATACAGCTAGGCCACCTTCATTTGATTTTTTTTTTTCATTAGTTCCCTTGAAATTCTTGACGTTTTGTTTTTCCATATGAACCTTGTTGTTATTTTTTTCTAGGTCATTAAAATGGTTTTTTTGGAGCCTGATTGGTATAACACTAAACAAATAGATTTGGTAGACCAAAACTACCTAAAACAATAGGTAGTATTGTTATCTTTATTATATTTGTTTGCCCTATCCAAGAACATTTAGTGTTTTTCCAGTTGGTTAGATCTGACTTTATTTGTGTGGAAAGTGTTTTGTAGTTTTGCTCATATAGTTCCTGATTTTCCCTTGGCAGATAGATTCCCAAATATTTTATACCATTGGTAGTTACTTTAAATGGAATTTCTCTTTGTAACTCTTAACTGTTGGATTTTGTTAGTGATATATAAGAATGCTGATGGCTTATGTGGGTTTATTTTGTGTGCTGCAACTTTGCTAAAGATGTGGGTTATTTTCAATAGTTTTTTAGTAGAATCTCTGGGGTTCTCTAAGTATAGCATCATATCATCAGCAAAGAGTGATAATTTGGTTTCCTCATTACCTACTCTACTTCCTTTAATCTCTTTCTCAACTCTTATTGCTGAAGCTAGCATTTCTAATACAATATTGAATAGTAATAGTGATAGTGGGCAACCTTGTTTCACTCTTGATCTTATTGGGAATGGTTCCAATTTATCCCCATTACATATGATGCTTAGTGATGGTTTTAAATAGATGTTACTGATTATTTTAAGGAAAGTCCACTTATTCCTATACTCTCAAGTGTTTATAATAGGAATGGATGTTGGATTTTATCAAATGCTTTTTCTGCATCTATTGAGATAATCATATGATTTTTGTTAGTTTAGTTATTAATATGGCCAATTATACTGATAGTTTTCCTAATATTGAACCAGCCCTGTATTCCTGGTACAAATCCTATTTGGTCATGGTGTAGTATCCTGGGGATGATTTTCTGTAGTCTTTTTGCTAATATTTTATTTAAGATTTTAGCATCAATATTCATTAGGGAGATTGGTCTATAATTTTCTTTCTCTGTTTTTGTCCTACCTGGTTTAGGTATTAGTACCATGTCTATGTCATAAAAGGAATTTGGTAGAACTCCTTTATTCCCTATTTTTTTATCTTTTTCTGCTTTTCTTGAATCCTATAGTTGGAGGCAAATTTTTTTTGTTTAATTCTGGTTTTTTCCTTAGAAACAAATGGAATTCATCTGTCTTATTAAATGTCCATCTTCTTCCCTGGAAGAAAATGCTCAACTTAGCTGGGTAGTTTATTCTAAACTGAGCATTTTCTTCCAGAGAAGAAGATGGACATTTAATGAAACACATGAATTCCATTTGTTTTAAAAAAAGATTTTTAAAAAGAGTTAGAAGAAAAATGGGGAAAAGAAATAAGAGTTGTGGAAAAGGAAACATAGAAATTGTCTGAAGACACTCCTGAAAAATAGTTTTGCTGAAATGGAAAGAGAAAACAACTCCTTGAAAAAACAGAATTTTGGAATGGGAAAAAATCCAATAAACAAAATAACTGATTTAAAAGTTAAATTGGCCAAATGCAAAAAGAGATAAAAAAAAGTAACTGAAGAAAATAACTCATTAAATGTTAGAATTGAACAAATGGAAGTGAATGACTCAATGAGCCATCAAGAATCAGTCAATCAAAACCAAAAAAAAAAGAAAAGAAAAAAAGAAAAAAAGAAAAAAGAAAAAGTGTAAGGAAATGTAAAATACCTCATCAGAAGAACAACTGACCTGGAAAAATAATCCAGGAGAGGCAATCTGAGAATTACTGGATTACCTGAAAATCATAATGAAGAGCCTAGACAACATCTTTCAAGAAATCAACAAAGAAAACTGTCCTGATATCTTAGAAGCAGATGGTAAAATAGTCATTGAAAGAATATACTGATCACCTCCTAAAAGAGAGCCCACAATGAAAACTCCAAGGAATATTGTAGCTAAATCTCAGAATTATTGGATTAAGGAGAAATTATTGCAAGCAGCCAAAAAGAAAAATTCAAATATTGAGTAGTCACAATCAGGATCACTCAGGATCTAGTAGCTTCTACTTTAAAGTATTAAGGAACCAGAATGATATTCTGAAGGGAAAAGGAACTTGGACTACAGGCAAAAATCAACTGTCCAGAAAAAGTAAGCAATATCTTTCAGGGAAAAAGATGGATATTCAATGAAATAGGGGATTTTCATTTATTTTTGATGAAAAGACCAGAGCTGAACAAATACAGAACTCAAAAGAAATATAAAAAGGTAAAATGGGAAGAAAAAACCCTACATTTTTAAAGGTTAAAATGTTTACCTCCCTATAATGGGAAGAGGATATGTTTAATCTACTTAGAGAATGTAGGTACAATTTGACTTTATTGTGAAGATATAAAAAAAGAAACTAGGGTGGAAAAGGGATTATACTGGAAGAAAAGGAAAGGGGAGGCAAAATAGAGACTTATTATCTGAAAAGACAAAAAAAAACCTAGTACAGTTGAGGGAAAGAAGAGAGGAGGATGAGCATTATGTGAACCTTAAACTCATCAGAATTCACTCAAAGAGAGAATATCTGACATATTTAATTTTATAAAGAAACTTTTTACCCTAGAGGGAAGTAGAAGGGGAAAGGAGAAAGGAAAAGGATAGGCTGATAGAAGGGAGAATAGCACTAGAAGGTGAACGGGATAAGAAAAAGGGAAGAGGTTGCAAAGAGGGACAAGATTGAGGGAAGGGGTGGTCAGAAGCAAAGCACTGGGGAGGAGGGAAAGGGAGAAAGGAAATGTGAATGGGATGAGCTCTCCAATAAAATGGAAGTGGATAACAGACTGGAATAAAAGCCACAATCCTACAATATGTTGTTTACAAGAAACACATCTAAAGCAGAGTGATACATAGAGAATAAAAGTAAAAGGCAAAATCTTTTTTGCTTCAACTGAAATAAAAAAGCAGGGGTAGAGTTTAGATCAAGAAAACTTTAAAAATTGATCTAAGTAAATAGATTAGGAAAGAAACTACATTCGCTGCATAGATAATGAAGCAATATCAATACTAAAAATATATGCATATAGTGGTATAGTATCCAGATTCCTAGAGGAGAAGTTAAGGGAGCTGCAAGAAGAAATAGATCACAAAATTATACTAATAGTGTATCTCAAACTTGCTCTTTCAGAACTAGATAAATCAAACCATAGAAAGAAAGTTAACCAAAGAAACCAAATAAAGAAGTTAAGGAGTTAAATAGAATTTTAGAAAAGTTAAATATGATAGAACTTTGGAGAAAATTGAATGGGGATAGAAAGGATTATGGTTTTTTTTATAGTGGTACATGGAACCCACACAAAAAGTGGTCATGTATTAGGGTATAAAAACCTCAAAATCAAATGCAGAAAGGCAGAAATATTAAATACATCCCTTTCAGATCATGATACAATAAAAATTACATGTAATAAAGGACCAAAGAAAAATTGACCAAAATTTAATTGAAAATGAAATAACTTATTCCTAAAGAATGAGTGGGTGAAACAACCAATCATAGACATAATAGATAATTTCATCCAAGAGAATGACAATAATGAGACAACATATCAAAATGCAAGGGATCCAGTCAAAGCAACTCTTAGGAAAATTGTATTTCTCTAGATGGTTATGTGAATAACAGAGAAAGAGAAGACCAATGAATTGGGCATGCAATTAAAAAAGCTAGAAAAAGGTTCTACCAATGAAGAGGAAATTAAAGCAATAATTAGGAACTATTTTGCCCAACTGTATACCAATAAATCTAATGATCTAAGTGAAATGGATTAATACTTAGAGAAACATAAATTGCCCAGATTAACCAAGGAGGAAACAAATTAAATAGTCTTATTTTAGAGAACAAATTAAATAGTTTTATTTTAGAAAAAGAAATTGAACAAGCTATTAATCAGCTCCCTAAGAAAAAATCTCCAGGGCCAGATAAATTTACAAGTGTATTCTACCAAACATTTAAAGAACAGTTAATTCCAATACTATGCAAACTATTTGGAAAAATAGGAAAAGAAAGACTCTTACCAAATTCATTTTATGACACAGATATGGTGCTGATACCTAAACCAGGTAGGATCAAAACAGGGAAAGAAAATTAAAGAACAATTTCCCTAATGAATATTAGTGCAAAAATCTTAAATAAAATATTAGCAAAGAGATTACAGCAAGTTACCACCAAGATAATACTCCATGGCCAACTAAGAATTATACCAGGAATATACCACTGGTTCAGTATTGGAAAACTATTAGCATAATTGACTATATCAATAATCAAGCTGACAGAAATCCTATGATTATCTCAATAGATGCAGAAAAAGTATTTGACAAAATGCAACACACCTTCTTATTAAAAACTATATTAGTTTTCCTTAAAATGATCAGTATTATCATGTGTAAATGCAATAAGCTAGATGCATTCCCAATAAAATAAGGAGTGAAAGAAGATTGTTCACTATCACAATTAATATTCAATATTGTACTAAAGATGTTAGCTTTATCAATAAGATAAAAGAAATAAGTTAAAGGAATTATAGTAGGTAATGAGGAAAGAAAATTATCCCTCTTTGCAGATGATATGATGATATACTTAGAGAATCCTAGAAAATCAGTTAAAAAAAACTACTAGAAACGACTCACAACTTTAGCATAGTTTCAGGATACAAAATAAATCCACACAGATCATCAGCATTTTTATGTTACCAACAAAATTCAGCAGCAAGAGATAAAAAAGAGAAATTTCATTTAAAATAATGTAGATAATATAAACTACGGGAGAGTCTACCTGCCAAGCAAAGTCAGAAAATATATGAACACAATTACAAAACACTTTTCACACAAATAAAGTCAGATCTAATCAACTAGAAAAATATCAAGTGCTCATGGGTAGGTTGAGCTAATATAATAAAAATGACAATGTTATCTAAATTAATCTATTTATTTAGTGCCATACCAATGAAATTCCCAAGAATTTATTTTATAGAGCTAGAAAAAATAATAACAAAGTTCATCTGAAAGAACAAAAGGTTAAAAATTTCAAGGGAATTAATGAAAAAAATGCAAATGAAAGTAGCCTAGTTGTACCAGACCTAAAAGCATATTATAAAGCCACAGTCATCAAAACCATTTGGTACTGGCTAAGAAAAAAAGTAGTCAGTGGAATAGGTTAGGTTCACAGGACAAAATAGTCAACAATTACAGTAATCTAGTGTTTGACAAACCCAAAGATCCCAGTTTTTGGAATAAGAACTTACTATTTGACAAAAATTGCTAGGAAAATTGAAAATTAGTATGGCAGAAAATAGGCATTGATTCATATCTAACACCATATACTAAAATAAAATTGAAATGGATTTATGATTTAGACATAAAGAGTTATAACTTTAAGCAACTTAGAAGAACAAAAGATAGTCTACCTCTCAGATTAGTAAAAGGAAGGAATTTGTGGCCACAAAAGAACTAGAGTACATTATGAAATGCAAAATGAATAATTTTGATTATATTAAGTTAAAAAGTTTTTGCATAAACAAAACCAATGCAGACAAGATTAGAAGGTAAGCATAAAACTAATAAAAAAGTTATATCTAAATGTTGTGTTAGATCTCATTTCTAAAATATATAGAAAATTGACTCAAATTTATAAGAATTCAAGCTATTCTCCAACTGATAAATGGTCAAATGATATGAACAGACAGTTTTCTTTTTTAT
This sequence comes from Sarcophilus harrisii, assembly GCF_902635505.1. Classification (NCBI taxonomy): domain Eukaryota; kingdom Metazoa; phylum Chordata; class Mammalia; order Dasyuromorphia; family Dasyuridae; genus Sarcophilus; species Sarcophilus harrisii. Next base: position 179,901,991 of record NC_045427.1, read on the forward strand.
TATTATTATAGCTTTTTATTTACAAGATATATGCATGGGTAATTTTTCAGCATTGACAGTTGCAAAATCTTTTGTTCCAACTTTTCCCCTCCTTTCTCCTACCTCCTCCCCCAGATGGCAGGTTGACCAATACATGTTAAATATGTTAAAGTATAAGTTAAATACAATATATGTATACATGTCCATACAGTTATTTTTCTGTACAAAAAGAATCAGACTTTGAAATAGTGTACAATTAGCCTGTGAAGGAAATCAAAAATGCAGGCGGACAAAAATAGAGGGATTGGGAATTCTATGTAGTGGTGCATAGTCATCTCCCAGAGTTCTTTTCCTGGGTATAGCTTGTTCAATTCATTACTGCTCTATTAGAACTAACAGACAATTTTCAAATGAAGAAATTAAAACCATTTCTAGTCATATGAAAAAATGCTCAAAATCACTATTGATTAGAAAAATGCAAATTAATACAACTCTGAGGTACCACTACATACTTCTCAGATTGGCTAGGATGACAGGAAAACATAATGGTGAATGTTGGAGGGAATGTAGGAAAACTGGGACACTAATACATTGTTGGTAAAATTGTGAACTGATCCAACCATTCTGGAGAACAATTTGAAACTATGCCCAGAGGGCTATCATTTACAGCTTTACATAAGGTCTCTTATACAAGGCTGATGACTTTGCACAGCCCTGTCTCACATCAATCCCATTCACTGCCAAGACATTATCCTACTAATATCATTGAGCCTCTTCAGGAAAAGATGAACAATACAACAAAGCAGATGGACACAAATTCATGAGTAAACACCATTCTCCAGTAAGAGGTCAAAGGACTGAATAACAGTTGGTTAAAAAAAAGTACAAGTTATCAGTAAATATTTGAATAAAAGTTTGAATTAACCAATAATCAGAGGAATTAAATTCTCTAAGATGCTAATTTATGTTCAGAAAATTATTAAAGGTAATAAAATTTTATAAAATTCAATATAGTACTACCATAGAAAAACTAATTCACTAAAACTCCATTAGTATATTTGGGATATTTTTTAAAGGAAGAAATAATGGAATTATGCAGGAAAAGGTCAAAAATGTTCATAACTGGTGACCTCACTATTAGTTTTAAATGCTAAATATGTTATTACCTAGGTAGAAAATAATTATACAGATAATCTTAGAACATTCCAGTGCAGTCCTTCATAACTTCATGTCTTGATGACTACAATAGCTTCCTGATGAGTCTGCTGCTCCTAAATCTTTCCTATACCAATTTATTCTTCATTTAGCGATTAAAGTGATTTTCCTAAAACCAGGTCTGATCATGTTCCCTCTTATCCCCAGTTCAAGAAACTCCAATAGTTTTCTCCTGCCTACAAGACCAAATACTAAGTGTTTAGTTTGTTACTCAGGGTGCTCATAACCTAGCCCCATCCCTTTTCCTTCTAGCTTTCTTATATTTTACTTTCTGACACTTGCTCTTAGGTCTAATGAGAGTGAACTCCTAATCCTTTCATGAATAAGACACTCCATCTCTGTGCTCCAGGTACTTTCTCTGGCTTTCTTCCATGTTTGAAATGCTCCATCTCCTCCACCCCAACTTCTTATTTCTTTGGCTTCTTCTAAGTCCCAAATAAAATCTCACCTTCAATAAACCTCTCTTAATTCTAGTGCTTTCTCTCCATTAATTACTTCCCATCTATCTTGTATACAACTTACTCTTTATATATTTGTTTGTATATTGTCTCCTCTATTCCATTCTAAGCTCTTTAAGGACAGGGAATATTTTGCTTCTTTTTGTATCCCAAGTACTTAACACAGTGTCTGCACATACTAAGTATTTAATAAATATTAATTGATTGCTCTTAGAGTCCAGAAGTGATGCAGAAAATTTTCTAAATCATAATGCTGATTGATTTTTTTCATTTTCCACTTGTTGTCTTTCATTTGTCATTTGTTGTCTTTCTTGTTTATCTTTCAGGATTATTGATAGGCTTTGGGTTTAACTAAGTTTCAAATCAAATTTTTATAAACTTGTTTTTCCTAACACTGAATTTAATTTTTTAAAAAATGAAACCATTATGTTTTATGTTTTCATATTCTTATGTCTTATAGTCTTCAACCATTTTCTATAAGATATTGCAAATGAGTGTGTATTTAAAACCAGAGTTGCTCCTGGTTGTCATTCTTCTCCATTTCTTAAGGAGATAAAATTTTTGTTTGATGGGGTAGTTCTTGGCTTCTTTTGCCTTTCTTGTTTATAAAAGTTTAATTTCTAGAGGTAATACTGGTAGTCCTTGCATTTGCTTTTTTGTGACTCAATTTCCTATTCTTTTCTAAATGATCATATTGGAGATATTTTCATTGCATTTTATTTTAATTACCCCATTGGCAGTGTCCCTGAAGAGTCATCATCCAGCCTCTATTTGGTATCTCTTAGTAGGTTGATATGCATAGTGGGAAAAACTCAACTTCCAGGTTTGTTCATTCCACTTTTGATTAAACCCTTTAGGAACTCCCTCCCCACTCCTAGCCATTCTATCATGAAAAAATCTTATACTCTACAGCTTCCATGCAGTTTCACAATCAGGTACCAAGCAGATCAAGATTTGTAGCTTTTGTATATTACAAGTCATTTAATATTTGAAGATAAATTTCAAATTTTTGCTAGGATAAACACTCTCCAATTTCATCAAGCAATTCTCATGGAGCATAATCTCTAAGATCCTCAATGTACTGTTTACTTGCTTTTAAGTGGTGTCTGGATGTTTATTATCTAGTTTTGGGTTTTCTGGACAAAGATATTGGAATGATTTGCCATTTCCTTTCCTTAGAAAAAGAAAATGAGAAAAATAGGTTTAGGTTACATATTCAGGGTCACATAGCTAGTAAATGGTCTGAGGCCTGATTAGAACTCAGAAAGATGAGTGTTTCTAGTTCCAATTTTGGTGTTCTATACATTGTGCCACCTCAACATAGGAATTACCTACTTTTGATGTGGTCCAGTTTGAAAATAATAATCCATCTTGGGGCCTGATCAGTGCAGATTATAGTAGCACTATGAACTATCAATAATATGTTTTTCTTTTTTAAAACAACAATTATGCTTTATATTAACATTCATATTTTCTAAAAAATTGAGTTCTAAATTTTCTCCCTCCTTTAGCTCCTTTCTTATACATCGAGAAGAGAAACAATATGATATGAACTATATTTATATATGTGTGTATATATCAAATATATGTAAAAATATTTTTCCATATTAGTCAGGCTGCAAAAAAGCAAGGTAAAGTGAAAAGTACATTTCATTCATTTCAAGAGTTTTCCATCACAATCATATACCACTACTTGTTTAGTCATTATTTAATTGATGAGCATCTCTTCAATTTCCAATTCTTTTCTACCACAAAAATAGCTGCTATAAATAGTTTTGTACATATAAGTCCTCTTCCTTTTCTTTTGGAATATGGATAAATAGAGCTACTACTGTGTAAAGGGATAAGTACAATTTTGTAGCCCTTGGCCATAGTTTTAAATTATTCTTCCAAAATGGATAGAGCAGTTCACAACTCCACCAACAATCTAATAATGTACTTATTTTCCTATGTCTTCTATAGCATTTGTAGTTTTTCTTTTCAGTTATATTAAACAATCTGATGTATGGTATTAGGTGATACCTTAGAGTTGTTTTAATTCGCCTTTCATGTCTTTCTTAATGTGGTCAGAGATTATATTACCATATCATGATATAATCTCAAATAGAGCTGGTAACTCATTAATACTCCCCAATCTTTATCATATGATGCCTTTCATTTTATGTAGTCAGCTAATATTTATATAGATTCTATATTGCACATACTAGAATGCTTTCTCTACATCATATCTATCTAAGCACTATCAGACAAAAAATCTATTTAAAAACAAGTATAAAATCTATTTTTTTCATTACTTTATCTAGATTGATTGCTAATGCTAAGTCTGTCAGAAATAAGAGATATTCATGGGGAAAAATAATCAGTGTTTTAAAATATCCCAGGACACTCCTGAACTGGCATCAGAAGCACTTTGATAAAACAGCATGAAATTCCATAAAAGTTATTTTGCGAATTTGCCCTCTAGTTTTCAATAGCTAACAATGGTATAAAAACAAAATTGTTTGAAATATACATCAAATACTGAATAATATAATTGATTTTATAAAACAGGGCATCTATTATCAAGTTATTTATTTTTAAAATTATTTCTTTATGTGATTCATGAACTAGAGCTGCATGCCTATAATTTTGTTAACATTTCAAATGGCCATGGAGTGACAGAACCCACAAATATATGAAATGTAACAAATTTCCAGCAGAAGATATTTTGGAAGAACTTCAAAAACATCTGTTTCAATAGGGCATGGAAGGAGGCAAGCACAGGCATAGTGCAGAGATCCAGGGCAGTGTGGCATCCTGCATACCGGGGAATATAATGAGAGGAATCTACAGCAGTGTTGGCCACTCTGTTCTGGTTGCAAGCCAATAGCTCAATAGATTAGCTGTAAAACATCCAACACAAATACAAAAGGCAAATAGTGAGCCCCTGAACCACAGAATAATGTGGGACCTGGCCCATTCAGCCCATTCAGCACAGAAATTAGTCAGCATCCTGGCCACGCCCACTCAGCACAGAAGTTAGTCAGCACCGACCCAGCCCAGCCACTGTCACCTGTAGAGGAAGCTTGGACAATCTCCCATTTGCCCTAAAAGTAGACCTCAACTTTTTAAAAATGAGCAAAAAAGCAAAAAGAACTCTGACCATAGCTAGTTTTTTTATGGAGAAAGAGAACAGATTTCAAAACTTTAAGACACTAAAAGCAGATCGCCTTCAGAGGATGATATGAATTGGTCCCCATTTCACAAAGCTCTCTTGGAAGAATTCAAAAAGGAACTTAAAAAAGAGTTAAAAGAAAAATGGGTAAAGGAAATGAAAACTTTGCAAGAGGGTTTAGAAAAGGAAACACAGAAATTATCTGAAGAAAACTCCTTAAAAATAGATTAGATGAAATGGAAAAAAAATAACTCCTTACAATATGACAAAATAGAAAAAGAAAACAACTCCTTGAAAAACAGAATTTGAGAAATGGGAGATAATCCATTGAACAAAACACCTCATTTAAAAATTCAATTGGCCAAATACAAAAAGAGCTCAAAAAGATAGCTGAAGAAAATAATTCACTAAAAATTAGAACTGAACAAATGGAAATAAATGACTCAATGAGACATCAAGCATCAGTCAAACAAAACTAAAAATATGAAAAAAAAAAAAAGAAAACATAAAATACCTCATTGGAAAAACAATTGATCTGGAAAATAGATCTAGGAGAGACAATCTAAGGCTTATCAGACTTCTTGAAAATGATGATGAAAAAAAGAGCACACTCCTCATCTTTCAGGATGATTTTCCTTGTCGATTATCAAGGAAAATTGCCCTAATGTCCTAGAACCAGAAGGTAAAATAGTCATTGAAAGAATTTACTGATCACCTCCTAAAAGAGACCTCTCAAATTCAAAATGAAAACTCCAAGGAATATTATAGCTAAATTTCAGAATTATTGGATCAAGGAAAAAATATTGCAATCAGCCAGAAAGAAACAATTCAAATATTGAAGAGTCACAGTCAGGATTACCCAGGACCTAGAAGCTTCCACTTCAAATATAATGTTCTGGTTGGTTTTCTGGAGGTCTCTGGACCAGTCTTCTTTTCAGTCAGAGTAATCACCACAAGAATAGCCAGGCATTAAAGTCCAAATCCTTTATATCTCCTTCAAAATCTTGTCTCCTTGTCTGGGGCTTTCCTTAAAGTAGTCAGTAGCGTCTATGTAAAACCATCAGTAAACATCATATAATGGGGATAAATTGGAACCATTCCCAATAAGATTAGGAGTGTAACAGCGTTGCTCACTATGAGCATTACTATTCAATATTGTATTAGAAATGCTAGCTTCAGCAATAAGAGAAGGACAAGAAAGAGATTAAAGGAATTAGAGTACATCATGAGGAAACCAAATTATCACTCTTTGCAGATGCTATGATGGTATATTTAGAGAACCCCAAAGATTCTACTAAAAAGCTATCAGAAATAATCCACAACTTTAGCAAAGTTGTAGGAATCATCAGCATTTTTATATATCATTTACAAAATCCAACAGCAAGAGATAGAGCAATTTCATTTAAAATAAATGTCAATAGTATAAAATATTTGAGAATCTATCTGCCAAAGGCAAGTCAGGAACTATATAAGCAAAACTGTGAAACACTTTACACACAAATAAAGACACATATAACCAATTGGAAAAAATATTAAGTGCTCTTGGATAGGTCAAGTGAATATAATAAAGATGACAATACTACCTAAACTAATCTATTTATTTAGTGCTATACCAATCAGACTCCCAAAAAACTATTTTACTGACCTATAAAAAATAACAACAAAATTCATCTGGGAGAACAAAAGGTCAAGAATTTCAAGGGAACTAATGAAAAAAAAATGCCAATGAAGGTGGCCTAGTTGTACCAGTTCTAAAACTATATTATAAAACAGGGGTCACCAAAACCATTTGGTATTGGCTAAGAAATAAGACTAGTTGATCAGTGGAATAGGTTAGGTCCACAGGACAAAATAGTCAATAACTATAATAATCTAAATATTTTGAGTTATGAAAATAAACAAAAAAGAAACTAGGGACATTGATAGAATCCTGGAAACCCTAGATATGATAGACTTCTGGAGAAAACTGAATGGGGTAAGAAAGGAATACACCTTTATCTTGGCAGTACATGGCACCTACACAAAAACTGATCATACATTAGGACTTAAAAACCTCACTATCTAACGCAAAAAGGCAGAATTAGTAAATGCTTCCTTTTCAGATGGTGCAATAAAAATTATATTAAAATTGGAAATTAAATAATCTAATTCTAAAGAATGAGTGGGTCAAACAACAAATCACAGAAACATTTGATAATTTCATGTAAGAGAATGATAATAATTGATCAATATACCAAAACCTATGGAATGCAGCCAAAGCAGTTCTTAGGGGAAATTTTATAGCTCTAAATAGCTACATGAATAAAATAGAGAAGGAGGAGATCACTGAATTCGGCATGCAACTAAAAAAATCTAGAAAAAGAACAAATTTAAAATCCTCAATTAAAATCCAAATGAGAAATTCTGAAACTCAAAGGAGATATTAAAAAAATTGAAACTAAGAAAATTATTGAAGTAATTAATAAAACTAAAAACTATTTTTATGAAAAAAACTAACAAAATAGATAAACCTTTGTTGAATTTAATTAGAGAAAAGAAAGGAAAAAAAATTACTGGCATCAAAAATAAAAATGGTGAACTCACCACCAGTGAAAAAAGAAATTAGAGTAATAATTAGGAGCTGTTTTGCCAAACTCTATGGCAGCAAATCGAACAATCTAACTGAAATTTAAAAATATTTAGAAGACTATAAATTGTCCAGATAAACAGAAGAGGAAATATATAACTTCATTAGTCATATTTTAGAAAAAGAAATTGAACAAGTTATTTTTTTCTTTTTTTATTATAGCTTTTTACTTACAAGATATATTCATGGGTAATTTTTCAGCATTGACCCTTGCAAAACCTTCTGTTCCAACTTTTTCCCTCCTTCCCTCCACCCCCTCCTCTAGATGGCAGGTAGACCAATACATGTTAAATATGTTAAAATATATGTTAAATACATTATATGTATACATGTCCATACAGTTATTTTGATGCACAAGAAAAATCAGACTTAGAAATAAGGTAAAATTAACCTGAAAAGGAAATCAAAAATGCAAGCGGACAAAAACAGAGGGAGTGAAAATACTATGTTGTGGTGCACACTCATTTCCTAGAGTTCTTTCGCTGGATGTAGCTGGTTCTCTTCATCATTGAACTAATGGAAATGATGTGGTTATTAATGAATTACCTAAGAAAAATATCTCCAGAGCCAGATGAATTTATGAATGAATTCTACCAAACATTTAAAGAACAATTAATTCCAATATTATGTAAGCAATTTGGAAAAATAGGTAAAGAATAAGTAAAGAAGGAGTCAACTTTCTCCTATGACACTAATGTGGTACTGATATATAAACCAGGAAGAGTCAAAATACAGAAAGAGAATAACAGACCAATCTCCTTCAACTATGAATGACTCAGTTCTTCTCAGTGGTTCAGTGATGCAAGACAATCCCAATAGACTTTGGATAGAAAATGCCACCTGCATCCAGAAAAGGAACTGTGGACATTGATTATAAATCAACATATGCTATGTTCATTTCTTTTTAATGTCTTTTTCTCTTTCATTTTCCCCCTTTTGTTCTGTGTAAAAACAAACAAACAAATAAATAAAATGATTTTTTAAAAAAAGAAAAAGTTAAAAGAGCCTGGACAGCATTTTTCAAATTATCAAAAAAAAAAAAAAAAAAAAAAAAAAAACAAAAAAAAAAAAACTTCCCTGATATCCTAGAACCAGAGGGGGAAAAACAGAACCTCCTCCCCCAGAAAATTCAATCTTCAAATACAAGACTCAAGAGAACAAGAAAGAAAAACATATTATTCAATAAGATAAAACTATTTACATCCCTATAAGGGAAGATGTACTTATACCTCTTGAGAACTGTGTCTCTATTAGGGCAATTAGAGGGGATGTACATTGACAGAGGGTATGGGTATAAATTGACTTTGATGTGATGATATAAAAAATAAATTAAGGGGTGAAAAAAGATTGCACTAGGAGAAGAGGAAAAGGGGAGAGAGAAGAGGGTAAAATTGCAGAAATGCAAAAGACCTATTATACTAGAGAGAAAGAAGGAAGTTTTTTCAAAGCATTGTTTGAACTTTATTCTCATTGGATTTGGGTCACAGAGGAAATAACATACCTACTCAGATAAATATAGAAATTTATCTTATCGTGTAGGGAAGAAGAAAAAGAAAAGGAAGAAAGTGCTGACAGAAAGGGGCAGATTGAGGTAGGTAGTATTTAAAAGCACTCGTGAGGAGGGACAGGACAACATGTGAGAAAAAAAGTGTAATCAGAGAGGAAAAAAAGGATGGATGGAAATCGACAGTCATCATAACTATAAATGTGAATGGGACGAAGTCTCTCATGAAACAGAAGTGGATAACAGAGTGGATTAAAAACCAGAATTCTATAATATGTTGTTTATAAAAAATACATTTGAAGCAGAGAGATATAATAGAATATAGAATAGAATATTTTATGTTTCAATTGAAGTAAAAAAAAGCAGAGGTGGCAATCTTGATCTCAGAGAAAGCAAAAGCAAAAATAGAATTAATTTAAAGAGAAAAGAAAGGAAACTGCATCTTGTTAGAAGACACCACAAACAATGAAATAATACAAATACTAAACATACATATGTACTAAGTGGTAAAGCATTCAGTTTCTTAGAGGACAAGTGAAGGTGAGTTACAGGAAGAAATAAACAGCAAAACTATACTAGTGGAGATTTCAATCTCTCCCTTTCAGAACTAGATAAACCTCATCAAAAAAAAAAAAGAATTTAAGAAAGTGAATTGGATTTTAGAAAAGTTAGATAGGATGGACCTCTAAAGAAAATTAAATTGAAATGGAAAGGAATATACCCTTTTCTCAGCAGTACATAGAACTGTATCAAAATTAACCATGTATCAGGGCATAAAACTCCCAAAATCAAATGCAGAAAGACAGAAATAGTAAATTAATCCTTTTCAGATTATGATGCATCAAAATTACATATAAAATATCTGGAAAATAATTATTCTAATTCTAAAAAGTAGGTGGGTCAAACAAAAAATCACAGAAACAGTCAAGAAGTTTATTGAAGGGAATGACAATAATGAAACAGCATACCAACATTTATGGTATGCAACCAAAATAATTCTATAGGGACATATCATGTCACTAAATGCTCAAGAGAAAGATGAGATCAAGGAATTGGGCATGCAACTTTAAATGCTAGAAGAACAAATTAAAATTTTCCAGTTAATGAAATCAAATGGGTGAATTCACCAACAATGAAAAGGAAATTAAAGAAAAAATTAGGAGCTATTTTGTCCAATTGTATGCCAATAAACCTAAGAATCTAAGTGAAATGGATGAATATTTATGAAAACATGAATTTCCTAGCTTAGCAGAAGAGGAAATAAAATACTAACCCTATTTTAGAAAAAGAAATTGAATCAACCATGAATAAATTTCTGAAGAAAAAGTCTCCAGGGCCAGATGGATTTACAACTAAGTTTTACCAAAATTAAAAAAATATAATTCCAATAATGTATAAATTAAATAAACAAAGAAGTCCTACTAAATTCCTTTTATGACACATATATTTTACTGATACCTAAGACAAAAAGAGTCAAAACAGAAAAAAAAATTATGAACCAATTTCCCTAAGGGCTATTCATGGAGAGAGGGAGAAAAATTTGGAACTCAAAATCTCATTAAAAAATCAATCAATCTTTTACCTGTCAAAATATATAATATAATTTCACTTAGCACAGGTAATTACAGCAGAGTGAAACACTGGGGGACTAAATGATTAAAGATTCCATTAGTATCCCCAAGAAATTTTGCACTGAGCAATGGAATCAGCTTTCTGGACCAAATTTTGTTCCTTCTCCCAGATGATGTAGTATTTTAATAAAACTTACTGTCAAGAATGATAAAAAAAAATAGACTGCATGCTATTCTTAGAATTAAAGAGTGAAAAACAAAAGAATATTTGCTTCAAACAAATAGGAAGGAGAAATATACAAATATCTTTCCCAGTACCTCAGAGGCATGTGGTTCACTTTCCATACCACCCTATTCTGAGGGAAAGCTCAATTCCTATATAAATTGCTCCCACAAAGTGCTTGTCCAAAACTATCATCATTGCCACCTTCTTATGACCTGGAGACCTGAGATCCTTGATATTTAGGAATTTGTTCAACCTCTAGCCTAGGTTTCTGGATTCCCAGATCCCCATAACTCAAACTCCTTGACCATATCATAGAATTCACTCCTACCACTTAGAATTAAAAAAAAAAGAATAAAAAGACCAAAGACATGGGAATTGAATAAAATAAGATATTAAAGCCTTCCTTCTTACTATATGGTGTGAATGAAAAACTTACCTCTTAGTTCAGAAATAATTGTTGCAAAAGTCATGTCAAGTGCCAAACCATTTTAAAGGTATGGCCTAAACAGTAAGAAAAGGATGCTTTCAGTCATGTGGTTAGGTTATAATATCCAGGCATAGTCTAGTCATCTTCTCCTGCAGAAGCAATTTTCTATTGTCTTCTTCATGGGTGATGTTTTCTACACATGTTACATATTATAGATATTGTTATTAAGTTGAGAGGTTGGATCCTGGAGCAGAAAGAGTGCTAGGTATTGAGTTAGAAAATTCAGGTTCAAATCTTGGTTTTTCCATTCGCTAAAATGCTAGACTCAGAGACAGGAAAACATAAGCTAAAATCCTTCCTCAGACACCAGACCCCAGAATACTGGGCAAATAACTTCTCATGTGAAAAATGGGAATAATAATATAAGATATTGTGTATGTCCATTGTGAGGATAAAATGACATGATGCACAAAAGTTCTTCATAAATCTTAAAGGGCTATATAAAGGTCAGTAGTTGTCATACTCATTTAAATTTTTTTTTCATTTAATTTCACTGGGCTTCATTTTTCTCATTGATAAAATGATACTCAAACTAACTAGTCTTTGAGTTCCATTTTAGCTCCCTTCAGTTGAATTCAGCTTTAATTTCTTAATTATTACTTGCTAAACTCTGGGAATACAAAGTAACAAAAAAAAAATTAATTGCTTTAAAAGACAAAAAATAGTGACATTATGAAAAAGTTCAAGAACAATTGATATTAAGTTTAAAGCCATTTCAAATTATCAAATACTGATATGTGAGGGTTATAAAGTGGGTAGCCACACTTGCTAAATACTTTTGTGTCTGAAATTTGGAGACATGGACCATAATACCATAATCAAACATCTCTGGTCACATAATGCTGACATATCCTCACTCCAGGTTAAGGAATTAGGAGCCAAAAAGAAATTCTGGAGTAGTGAAGAGATGACTCTTAAGTATAAATACACAAACATTAAAGCAAATAATTTCATTGTGAAAAATGCAGTTTCACAACTTCAGTCCCAACTGTAAGGGTGAGAAACTATGAGGGTCTAAATGGTATCATTAGTTCCAATTCAACCACTAAATTCAACCACTTCAACAAGCATTTTTAAGTGCCTACTTAAGAAGTATCAGATGGTAGAAAAGTGTTTGAAATGAGAAAAATTCCCAGCAGACTTTATTGTAGTCAAAAGGTGCCTTTTATTGATGTGAAAAGGCTCATGGGCAAAATAAAAAAAAAAAAAAGATTTAGCAATGGGCTATGAATAAAGGGAGATTTTTAAAGGTCAGAAGGTAAAGGAAAGTGAAAGCAGAATCTAGGGAGTTTGGAGGAGATAACGAGGGTCTTTAGTCAAGAACAAACTTTTGAACCTCTCCAGGGCACATTCCGGATTTGTTCATTCATATCCCATTGGGGTATCTTGAGTTTTTTCCTTCCCACCCAATTTCTTTGTAGGTATTGTCTTCCCTCACTAGAATATAAATCCTTTAGAGCAGGGACAGCTTTTTTTTGTGTATTTGTATTTCCAGCATGTAGGATAGTGACTGACATATAGTAAGGGCTTAATAAATGCTTGTTGACTAATTGACTGACTTCATAGAAGTTTACAAATGGAAAACTACATTTGTGGTGTTATTAAAGATTTTTGCTTAAAGTCAATAACTTCAGCATCATCCAGCCATAGTGCTTATCCCTCTTGCTATTATAATTCCAAAAGAGATATATCTCTTAAAATTGGGACTAATAAAATCTTTATGTAATCTACTGTGTAACTGTTTTCTTTCAGCTTCTCTTTTTCTATTCAGAATAAGCCAAGAATTCTTGTGAATAATTCATATAATTCTTTAAAATGAGAATAACAACCAAAATAACTTCCCTTTTTATTCAGTTTTGTCCCTGCAGAACATGTTGGATAGGAGAAAGGATGAAATTGACTTCAGAGCACTAGAAATTCTGATTTGAGGCTACTATTCCCAACTGCTCAATCTTCTTTGTGCCAACATGTATCTTATAGATAGTTTTCTTTAAGTGAAAATGACCAGGGGCTTTCTGCTAGAAGCATATGTAACATTTATCAACAATCTGTTGTACATGTTCTTTCAGTTTACATCACCAGTATGCTGTCTCCTGAGATTTTCTTTGACAATTTTCTTTGCTGAAGTGAGCCTGTAATTGCAAACTGTGACTAGAGTGTGGTTATTCTAGCTGAAATATGGTTTAGAAATAGTTCCTCTGAAACTCCAGATGTTTACAAAGAAAAGGATTTATTAATCTGTTTTATTTTTTGGGGGGGGGGTGTTTCACATTTGGTAAAAATTCCTCTACGTAGTTTTTCAAAAATTGGAAGAAATCTATTTTAGCTATTTCTTTACTTGAATGAAAAATAAAATTATTATTACTGCTGCTGCTGCTACTACTAGTACAAGTACAACTACTCTACTACTACTACTGTTACTATACTACTTCCACTACCACTACCACCACCATTATCATCACAATAATACTGGTAAAACTAGAGGCAACTAGATTGTACAGTGAAAAGAGCCCTGGATCTGGTATTAGGAAGACCTTAGTTCAATCCAGATTCAGACACTTATTAGCTATGTGACTCTAGGCAAATCACTTCATCTCTGTCTGCCTCAGTTTTCTCATCCATAAATTGGGGTTAATGTAAGGATCATATGAGATATTTATAAACTGCTTTGCAAACCTCAAAGTGATATATAGATACTAGTAGATATCTTAGAAATAGCAAAAAGAAGGAATTGTTAACATAATGATAGAACAATTTATCATCTTGATCAATTCAAACATCTTGTAATTTCAGTAAAAAAAAAAACCAAAACCAAAATCAAAACAAACAAACAAACAAAAACACTCCATCAGCTAATAATCATGCTGTCAAAAATGTCCTGTGACTTTTTCTGAATTTTTTCTTTAGCTTTTAAAATGCCTTGGCTTTGGGAAAGTTTCCAGGATAAATCAGCATTCCACAAGAAACATTTTGAGTCTACTCCCATTTTTACTGCACTCTCTTGAAATTATTTTATAAGTACTGTTTACATCATAGTCTCCTGGTTATAATATATAATTCTTGAGAGTTGAGACTGTATTTTTGTGTGTGTGTTCTCTAAACATCTGGAAAATTATTTCATTAATGTAGGGAATTTTTGGTGAAAAATTCAATCTTTTGATAAAAACCATTTGGTCTTTGATAAAGACTAATTCTGCTATTTCTTATACTCTTTAAAAGTAGTATGGAGTATTGAGAAGTCAATTGACTTGCCTAGAGTCCCACAGCTAGCATGTGACAGAGGTATGACATGAAGGTAAGTCTTCCGGATTGATGAGGGATTTAATAGCCTGCTATAGAAGAATTTTTTCCATACTTTACTCAACTCTCCACCTTTCCTCCTCTTGCTGAGTTGCTTAATTCTAAAATCATAATTTAAAATAACGTCTTTGTTAGTGGAATTGTTGTGAGTAGAATTATTGGTCTACTCATCAAAGCTTCTGCAACTTTCCAAATAAAATATTTCTCCCTGACAACCAATCTCCAACATGTATTATCTCACACAGTAGAAGAGAACATCCTTAAAGTTAGAAACTATAGTAACTTATTCTAGTATGTGGTACATTTGGGAAGCTGCTGTACATATAAAATAATATCAAGAGAGAACAATAAAATTGGGAGTATACCAGAAATGTTTCTTATAGAATATAGATTTATATAGAGGGTTGCCAGAGGGGATAGAATGTTGGACTGGGTATCAGAAAGAGCCACTTCAAATGTAGCCTAAGACACTTGTAAATTATGCGATCCCTGAGCAATTAATTTATACTTTTTTTTCCTCACTTTTATCTTGATGATAAAAGGAGAAAGTATTCATAAAGCACTTTGCAAATCCTAAAGTACAATGCTAATGATTATTAGTATGGTTGGGAGACCATCTAGAGTTTTAAAGATATAAGTTCAAATCCAACCTCAGACATTCATTAGCTATGTGATCCTGGACAAATCACTTAACAAGTTTTCTCATCTGTGAAATGAATTGGAGAAGGAAATGCCAAACTACTCTACTATCTTTTTTACTTAATTCCTCTTTTGGAAAGAAATTTAAATTATGGCATATAGCATATCTACTATGTCATAGTACATTATTAAACAGTGTATTGAGTTCATAATGTTTCAACCAACAATCCTACTATTTAATATGTGTTCTAAGGAAATGAAATGTCTTATAGGCAGTTGGAGAAGTTGGATAAATAGATTAGAGGATCCTTTACATAGAAATGATCTGGGAACTTATGAGTTTATCAAGTGAAAATATATACACATGTATGCACATACACTCGCTCACACACACACACACACACACACACACACACACACAATGCTACTATGACTGGACATGACCTAGATAAACATCCAGGAAAGCTAACTGATAAGGAACAGTAGGATAAGTAACAGGAGAAACAGAAGAAAAATAGTGTTATAAATACCTGGAGATAAAGAACATCAAAGAAAAGAAAGGGATTGCCAGGGTTAAAGGTTTCAGGGACATCAAGAAGGATGAAAACTGAGAAAAATCCATTAGATTTGACAATTAAGATATCATGAGTAACTTTAGTGAAAGCAGTTCTAATTGAATAATTGGTCAGAAAACAGATTGTAGAAAATTAAGAAGAGAATGAGAGGAAAGAAAATGGAGATAGTTATTGTAGACAATGTTCTTTACCCCCCTTGTAGTATTTTATTTTTGTAAATGTAAATATAATTTTCAATATTTATTTTTGTAAGATTTGTGTTCCAAATTTTTTCTTCCTTCCTTCCTTGTTCTCCCACTGCCCAAGGCAGAAAGCAATCTTAAATGTATTATACATGTACAATCATTTCAAACATATTTCCATATTTGTCATGTGCAAAAAATATCAGGCCAAAATGGGAAAAAAATTAAGAAAGAAAAAGCAAATAAACAAACAAATAAAAAGGTAAAAATACTATGCTTTGTCCACATTCAGACTCTTGCTGGATGGAGATGGCATATCCACATCCCAAGTGTAGACAATGTGCTTAAAGAAGTTAATCACAAAAAAGGAAGAAAACTATGATAATAGGTTGTAGGTCTGAATGGATCAAGTGAGGTTTCAATGAGAGACATATACATGCTTGTAAGCATTAAGGAAGTAACAAGTAGAACAGGGAATATTAAATATAACCAGGACAGTGGACTTAATAGAGAGAGCAATCCGCTGGAGGATAAAGGTTCAATATATATCAAAACATTTGTAGCAGCACTTTATAAAAAAAACAGGGAATTCATTGACTAAGTGAAAAAACTCCAGTATATGAATAATATAAGGTATCATTACACAATAAAAATGAAAGCTATGAAAGATTCAGAGAAACATATAAATATTTGCATGAACTGATATTGAGAAAAATAAATCATAAACTAAACCAAGAAAATGTTATGCAAAATTACTTCAACAATATAAATGAAAACATCACTAAAAGGGTAATGAATTATGAGAATAGAAAACTCAGTGACATTACTAAGGGTGAGACAATGAAACTTATTTCCTAATCCACTATTGAAATATTAGAGAATATGAAGACAGAAATCTGTATAGAATTTTAGATTTACTCAGTTTGTTTAATTCTTTTTCTATGTCACATATGAAGGATCAATCAAGAGAAATTGAAATGGAAAATGATTGTGACACAAAAATAAAAGACACTAATAAAACATTTTTTAAAAATAAAATAAATATTTGTTGAATTAGACTAAATTTTTTTTCATTTTTTTTCTTTTTTTGTTAATAATAACTATAACTTTTTATTGACAGAACCCATGCCTGGGTAATTTTTTACAACATTATCCCTTGCACTCACTTCTGTTCCGATTTCTCCCGTCCCTCCCTCCACCTTCCCCTCCATTTCCCTGAGATGGCAAGCAGTCCTATACATGTTAAATATGTCACAGTAGATCCTAGATACAATATATATGTGTGCAGAATCAAACAGTTTTCTTGTTGCACAGAAAGAATTGGATTCAGAAGGTAAAAATAACCCGGGAAGAAAAACAAAAATGCAAAGAGTTTAAATTCATTTCCCAGTGTTCTTTGTTTGGGTATAGCTACTTCTGTCCATTATTGATCAATTGAAACTGAGTTAGATCTTCTCTTTGTCAAAGAAATCCACTTCCATCAGAGTACAACCTCATACAGTATCATTGTTGAAGTATATAATGATCTCCTGGTTCTGCTCATTTCACTTAGCATCAGTTCATGTAAGTCTCTCCAAGTCTCTCTGTATTCATCCTGCTGGTCATTTCTTACAGAACAATAATATTCCATAACATTCATATACTAAAATTTACCCAACCATTCTCCAATTGATGGGCATCCATTCATTTTCCAGTTTCTGGCCACTACAAACAGGGCTGCCACAAACATTTTGGCACATATAGATCCCTTTCCCTTCTTTAGTATCTCTTTGGGGTATAAGCCCAGTAGTATCATTGCTATATCAAAGGGTATGTACAGTTTGATAACTTTTGGGCATAATTCCAGATTGCTCTCCAGAATGATTGGATTCATTCACAACTCCACCAACAATGCATCAGTGTCCCAGTTTTCCTGCAATCCCTCCAACATTCATCATTATTTTTTCCTGTCATCTTAGCCAATCTGACAGGTGTGTAGTGGTATCTCAGAGTTGTCTTAATTTACATTTCTCTGATCAATAGTGATTTGGAACACTCTTTCATATGAGTAGAAATAGTTTCAATTTCGTCATCTGAAAATTGTCTGTTCATATCCTTTGGCCATTTATCAATTGGAGAATGGCTTGGTTTCTTATAAATAAGAGTCAATTTTCTATATATTGTGGAAATGAGGCCTTTATCAGAACCTTTAACTGTGAAAATGTTTTCCCATTTTGTTGCTTTCCTTCTAATCTTGTTTGTATTAGTTTTGTTAGTACAAAGGCTTTTTAATTTGATATAATCAAAATTTTCTATTTTGTGCAATAATGATCTCTAGTTCTTTGGTCACAAATTTCTTCCTCCTCCACAAGTCTGAGAGGTTAATTATCCTATGTTACTCTAATTTATTTATGATCTCATTCTTCATGCCTAAATCATGGACCCATTTTGATCTTATCTTGGTATACGGTGTTAAGTGTGGGTCCTAATTTCAGTCATACTAATTTCCATTTATCCCAGCAGTTTTTGTCAAATAATGAATTCTTATCTCCAAAGTTAGGATCTTTGGGTTTGTCAAACACTAGATTGCTATAGTTGACTATTCTGTCTTGTGAACCTAACCTATTCCACTGATCAACTAATCTATTTCTTACCCAATACCAAATGGTTTTGGTGACTGCTGTTTTATAATATGGTTTTAGATCAGGTACAGCTAGGCCACCTTCATTTGATTTTTTTTCATTAATTTCCTTGAGATTCTCGATCTTTTGTTCTTCCATACGAATTTTATTGGTATTTTTTCTAGATCATTAAAATATTTTCTTGGAAGTCTGATTGGTATAGCACTAAATAAATACATTAGTTTAGGGAGTTTTGTTATCTTTATTATATTTGCTTGGCCTATGCAAGAGCACTTAATATTTTTCCAATTATTTAAATATGACTTTATTTGTGAAGAAAGTTTTTTGTAATTCTGCTAATATAATTCCTGACTTTCCTTTGGTAGATAGATTCCCAAATATTTTATGCTGTTGACAGTTATTTTGAGTGGAATTTTTCTTTGTATCTCTTGCTGTTGGATTTTGTTGGTGATGTATAAAAATGCTGAGGATTTATGGGGATTTATTTTGTATCCTACAACTCTGCTAAAGTTAGGGATTATTTCTAATAGCTTTTTATTAGAGTCTCTGGAGTTCTCTAAGTATACCATCATATCATCTGCAGAGTGATAGTTTGGTTTCCTCATTGCCTACTCTAATTCCTTTAATCTCTTTCTCGACTCTTATTGTGGAGGCTAGCATTTCTAATACAGTATTGAATAATAATGGTGATAATGGACAACCTTGCTTCACTGCAAATCTTACTGGGAAAGCTTCCAGTTTTTCCCCATTGCATATGATGCTTACTGACGGTTTTAAATATATGTTTTAAATAAATATAAAATAAATATTTTAAGGAAAATTCCATTTATTCCTATACTCTCAAGTGTTTTTATTAGGAATGGATGTTGGAATTTTTCAAATGCTTTTTCTGCATCTATTGAGATGACCATATGATTTTTGTTAATTTGGTTATTGATATAGTCAATTATGCTAATAGTTTTCCTAATATTGAACCAGCCCTGCATTCCTGGTATAAATCCTACTTGGTCATAGTGTATTATCCTGGAGATGATTTTCTATAATCTTTTTGCTAATATTTTATTTAAGATTTTAGCATCAATATTCATTAGGGAGATTGGTCTATAATTTTCTTTCTCTGTTTTCAACCTTCTTGGTTTAGGTATCAGTACCATGTCTGTGTAGGAGTCCTTCAATTCCAATTTTGTCAAATAGTTTAAATAGCATTGGAGTTAATTGTTCTTTAAATGTTTGGTAGAATTCACATGTAAACCCATCTGGTCCTGGGGATTTTTTCTTAGGGAGTTGGTTAATAGCTTGTTCTATTTCTTTTTCTAAAATGGGACTGTTTAGGATATTTGCTTCTTCCTCTGTTAATCTGGGCAAGCTATATTTTTGAAGGTATTCTTCCATTTCATTTAAATTGTCGAATTTATTGGCATAAAGTTGAGCAAAGTAACTCCTAATTATTGCTCTAATTTCTTCTTTGTTAGTGGCGAGTTTTCCCTTTTCGTTTTTAAGACTAACAATTTGATTTTCCTCTTTCCTTTTTTTTAAAATCAGATTTACTAAGGGTTTGTCTATTTTGTTGTTTTTTTCATAGAACCAACTCTTAGTTTTATTAATTAATTCAATAGTTTTTTTTTTCAATTTTATTGATCTCTCCTTTTATTTGTAGAATTTCAAGTTTAGTTTTTGACTGGATTTTTTTAATTTGTTCCTTTTCTAGCATTTTTAGTTGCAAGTCCAATTCATTGACCTTCTCTTTCTCTGTTTTTTGCAAGTAGGCCTCTAGATATATGAAATTTCCCCTTATTTCTGCTTTGGCTGCATCCCACACATTTTGGTATGATGTCTCATTATTGTCATTTTCTTGGGTGCAGTTATTAATTATGTCTATGATTTGCTGTTTCACCCAATCATTCTTAATATGAGATTATTTAGTTTCAAATTATTTTTTGGTCTATTTTCCCCTGGCTTTTTCTTGAATGTAACTTTCATTGCATCGTGGTCTGAAAAGGATGCATTTACTGTTTCTGCCTTACTGCATTTGAGTTTGAGGTTTTTATATCCTAATATATGGTCAATTTTTGTATAGGTTCCATGAAGTACTGAAAAGAAAGTGTACTCCTTTCAGTCTCCATTTAGTTTTCTCCAGAGATCTGTCATATCTAACTTTTCTAGTATTCTATTTACCTCTTTGACTTCTTTCTTATTTATTTTGTGGTTTGATTTATCTAATTCTGAGAGTGCAAGGTTGAGATCTCCCATTAATATAGTTTTGCTGTCTATTTCGTCTTGCAGCTCTCTTAATTTCTCTTTTAAGAATTTAGATGCTACACCACTTGGTGCATATATGTTTAATATTGATATTGCTTCATTATCTATGCTACTCTTTAGCAAGATATAGAACTCTTCTTTATCTCTTTTAATTAGATCAATTTTTGCTTTTGCTTGATCTGAGATCAGGATGGCTATCCCTGCTTTTTGGACTTCACTTGAAGCATAGTAGCTTCTGCTCCAGTCTTTTACTTTTACTCTGTATGTATCTCCCTGCTTCAGGTGTGTTTCCTGTAAACAACATATTGTAGGACTCTGGCTTTTAATCCATTCTGCTAACCACTTCCTCTTTATGGGAGAGTTTACTCCGTTCACATTTATGGTTAAAATTACCAATTCTGTATTACTTACCATCTTGTTAATCCCTGTTTATGCTTTTCTCCCTTCTTTACTCCTTACCTCCCTCCCCAGTATTAAACTTGTGAGCACCACTTGCTTCTCATAGCCCTCCCTTTTTAGTATCCCTCCTCTTGCCTTAGAGTTCCTCCCCCTAAATTACAAGCTATACATGTATTCTTTATACATCTTTATAGCAGAAATATAGTTCCCAAGATTTCTTTTTACCTTTTGAGGTTTCTCTTGAGTTCTATATTTGTAGATCAAACTTTTTGTTAAGTTCTGGTTTTTTCATCAAAAATAGGTGAAATTCACTTATTTCATTGAATGTCCATCTTCTTCCCTGGAAAAAGATGCTAATTCTGCCTGGGTAAGTTATTTTTGGTTGCATACTGAGTTCCTTAGCCTTTTGGAATATCATATTCCAGGCCCTTTGATCTTTTAATATGGACGCTGCTAGATCCTGGGTAATCCTTATTGTGGCTCCTCTATATTTGAATTGGGTTTTTCTAGCCGCTTGCAATATTTTTTCCTTCATCTGAGGGTTCTGGCATTTGGCCACTATATTTCTTGGTGTTTTGATTTTAGGATCCCTTTCAGTAGGTGATTGATGAATTCTTTCAATGTCTATTTTACCCTCTGTTTCTATGACTTCTGGGCAGTTCTGTTTGATAATTTCCTGTAACATAGTGTCTAGGCTCTTTTTTTCATCATATTTTTCTGGGAGTTCAATAATTCTCAGGTTGTCTCTCCTAGACCTATTTTCCAGGTCTGTTGTTTTCCCAAGAACATATTTGACATTTTTCTCCATTATTTGATTTTTTTGATTTTGCTTGACTGATTCTTGTTGTCTCCTTGAGTCATTCAATTCCATTTGTTCGATTCTGATTTTCAAAGAAGTATTTTCTTCATTCACTTTTTAAATATCTTTTTCTAATTGTCCAATTGAGTTTTTAAGTGAATTGTTTTGTTCTATGGAATTTTTTTCCATTTCACCAATTTTATTTTTTAGAGAGCTATTTTCTGTTTCCTGTTCACTAATTCTATTTTTCAATGATTTGATTTATTTATCCATTCTGTCTTTAAATGAGTGGGATGACTTCTCCAGACTCTTTTGCTGAGCCTCCCTTTCCTTTTCCCATTTTTCTTCTAGCTCTCTTGTAAGAGTCTTTTAAATTTCTTCTATGAGATTCATCTGTGCTGAGGACCAGATGTTATCCTCCTTTGGGGATTCAGCTGGAGACAATCTGTTTTTAGTCTCCTCAGGGTTTAGAGTCTGCTCTCTATCCATATAGAAGCTGTCAATGGTTAAGGTCCGTTTAAATTTTTTGCTCATTTTGTCAGAGAAGAATCAAAGACAAACTAGCAAAGAGAAAAAGAAAAAAAACCCAAATGGAATCTGCTTTTTTGGGGGGGCTGAGGGCTGGGTGGTGTTACCAAGCTTCCTCTACAGACTGCGGGGGGCAGCAGTGAGGCCCTAACAGGACAGTGATGGCTTTGCTGTGCCTGTGCTCTGAGACTCTGAGAGCGTGCTGAGACACTATGGGGGAGGGATGGCCAGGTCTTGAGAGAGACTCCAGCTGTTCGGGGTTGTATTCTTCACCCCTTGTGTTTTTAGCTTCTCTGCTTGTCTGCTGGCTTGCTGCTGGGGCAAAGTATTCAATCCTATAGCAAAGCTCTCCCTGAAGAGACGGCTGAGATCACACCCCACCCCACTCTGGTCTGCTCTTCTGTGAGCTGCCTGCCCTCAGCCTGCACCTGATCTAAAACCATCCCAGCCATCGAGCAAAAACAGACCTTTCCTGGCGAATCTCAAGGATGTCTTCTCTTGGTAATTATTTGTGGGTTTTTTTTTTCAGTTAAGCATTAATTCAGAGGCTTGTCATGAAATGAATTCTGATAGAAAATGCAGAGCTTATGCAGCTGTGTGTCTCCTCTCTGCCATCTTGGCCGGAAGTCTCAAGTTAGACTAAATTTAATAAAGCTTAGACACTTAGTGAAGTGGCATAGTAAAGTATAAGAACTGGAATAAAGAAGACAAGTTCAAATCCAGCTTCAGACAACTGCTGTGTAACCCTGAATAAGTCACTCGATCTCTTTGTGCCTCACTTTTCTCATTGGTAAGAAGGAGATAATAATATCAGCTACCTTACAGGGTTATTGTCAGTTTTAAATGAGATATTGTGAAATGTTTTTTTAAACCTTAAAGTGCTATGCAAATATTAGTTATTATTGTTGTTTTTGTTAAATATCAAAATTGAATTAATCTCAGGGGCCATATAGAAACTTTAAGAAGAAATCTTAAGTAATTCTAGCAGAATAAACTCTTAGTTGCCATCAATAGTTGCAAGTTTCCTTATGTTAAACTTAATATAGTTGCCAAAATCTAATGTCTTAAACAAAGCAGAGCTTTTCAAACTACATAATTGTAGAATCAAGGATAAAAGAATTTGGTTCAACTGAAGAGGCAACAATATATAATTTACTACCTCTTACATATGTCTGAACCAATCTTAAAGATGAGTTTATTAGTATTTGTTAAAGCAGCACAGTTAGGGCAACATTAAATAAATGCCAAGAAACACAGTTTGGTTTCATATATATTATAATAAGATCACAATTGATTCATACAATTTCAGTCATTTGTTATAGCTCTTATGGTGACAGCTAAATGAATGGCATGGAACAGTGCTGATAGGTTATCAAGTTGAATAGAATGGTTAAAATGAATCAGATCTACCAGTTCTTTTGACTTTACTTATATGTAGGTAGCCTACATATGTCTTAAGACAGGCTGCCTTGGCTTAAGAATCACATACTTGTGTCTTGACGTTGAACTTTTCTTTTAATCAATGAATTTTGTGTTTACATGTCATTATTAATATATACCCACCAGTGAACCAACCTATACATGTCACAATATAACCTACATTCTATTATTAACAGTCCTACTGAAAGAGAGGAAAAACATGTCTTATCTATTTTTTCAGAGTGAAAATTGTTCCATTTGATTATCTTTAGTGCAATTTTCATTTACATCATTGTTGTTATGGTTTCTGTTATAGTCTTGGTTCTCTTCTCGCTACTTTCAGTCTCTTCTTTCAAGCTTTCCCATTTTTCTCTAAGCCCTTCACATATGTCATTTCTTACACAGAAAAAATGTTTTCATTATACTGACATAGCACACTTTGTTTAAACATCACCAGATTGAAGACCAAGTACTTTATTTTCAGTTTTCTGCTACCAAAAAGAGTATTTCTATGAATATTTTGCTATAAATGAAGCCTTTCCTTCTGATAACTGACTTTCTTTACATATATACCTAGTCAGAGTCAATAAATCAATAAGTATTTATTAAGTGCTTAGAATGTAATATATAGGAGATAAAATACAATAATAAAATAGTCCATTCTCTGTAGAATCTTATAGTTTATTATAGTGAAGTGGTAGGAAAATTTAATCACTTTTCTCATATAATTTTTCATCATTTTCTAAAATTACTTGACAAGCTGACAAGTCTATAAAAAGTACCTTAGTATCATGCATATATTTTGTTTTTGTTCTCCATCTCATTTATTCATCTACAAATGGTTAGATTTCATCAAGTTTAGGCCTAGAATCAAACTTTGTTTATAAGTCACATTTTTCTTTAAATGGCTGGAATTCATCTGCTCAAAGTTTCCCACAGTATCTAAGGTAATCAGTCAAGGAAATAAAAATATAATATATAAGAACAATAAAAAATAAGATTAAACACTAGGAAAAATATCAGAGTTCATCTAGTTCAGCCTTCTCATTTAATAAAAATATTGATCAAAGCCTATAATCAATAAAACATTATTACAAAAGCAAGACTTTCAGAAAAGCATCAATATCTGTAAGAAGGTATACAAGTGAAAGAGTATAATAATTAAAGGACTGTGTGTTCATTGACTCAGCAAATGTTTACTCCAGGTATAAATTTCTAATTCAATGCACTAAGGTGAATTTACACTTGATATTGTAATGCTGGAGAAACTGAAGCAAGATAAAGATTAGAGAGTTTTTAATATTTTATTTGAAAGAGAGAGTTTATACTGGGGGCATATTGCCCCCAGGGCTGATGTCCAAAGCATCCAGCAACCAATATGAGTTCTCAATGATATATATATATATATACACACACAGGTGGCTCAGCTACAGGGATAGACTGAGGTAGGGGCAGAGTCAGAGTACTGAGAGCTGGAATGGGACTATCAATCAGGTTCTGACAGGGTCGGGGGAGGCACTGGACATTCTGATAAATTGGGATTACAGAATGGGGAGAGACACCCAACATTCTGATGATGTTTAAGATAAAAGGTCTTTCTCCTTATCTGGATCATCATGATTAGGAAGGAGGAATGGTGTTGCAGGATTGAACAGAACAATTAGGAACTGAGGCAAAACAATTCAGGGAAACTGAGTTAGGACAATTAAGGAATGAGTCAGGACAATAAAAGGAAACTGTGGCACAACAATATGTTTCAAATAAGGCTGTTTTTTTATTTGAATATTTTAGTTCTTTCATTTGATTCAAAACCCTTCACCAGAAGACTAAACAAGTTTGATGCTCTTTGGTCTTCATAACGAAAGGCTAGTTCCATAAGTTCAGCTAAATGTTTACAAATGGATTTTTTGAGCATTTCCTTTCAAATTTAAATTGATTCTTTTTTTCCTTTTTAATTCTCCATACACTTTCAACTTGCTGGCTCCTCCTTGTGGATGTGTTTCCTCCTGCCTATAAAAAATATTATTTTCTCTTTTAATGGAAAAGTCTATCTACACATTTCTACAGGCATAGTCTGACCATCTCTGATGTTAGAAATAAGGTTGAGCAAACACACTTCTACTTTCCACGTTAAAACCATTGTGCCAGAGACTCTTGTGACTTTCACTTTAGTAGAACAAGAACAAGAAGGAAAAAGAGGATGAGGAGGAAGAAGAAAAGAAGGAGGAGGAGGAGCAGCAATAGGAAAGGATCTCTTGCTTACACCATTGTTGATATGTGGCTAAACTAACTTTATTTGAATCTCTTTGTATGGGAGACATTCACTAATCCTCTAATTCCCTGAACAACCCAATCCCTTCTTGCACAGCTCTTAATTCTTTGGAAAATTTTCCTCAATTTAAAGCCTCATACATTAATGTAGAGATAACTTTTGAATAAAGCAGAAATTTCCAAACTGCACAATACAATTGGAATCAAGGGCAAAAGAGTTTAGCTTAAGGTGAAGAGGTAACAATAAATGATTTACCACCTTGTGCATTTGGAATAAGAACCTGAGTCAAATGAAACTGCTCTGACCTATAAATGTACTACTCTCCACACAATTGTTTGGCTTATTGACTTTCCAAACCTCAAATAAATAGGACTTTAGGGTGGAGAGAAGTTGTTTTTTATGGTGGTGTTGTGCAATACATTTATTTTAGCCTCCACATAATCAAAGAAGTGAATCAGAATTTGATTTGTGGTAGGGACATTAAACTGTTTATGCACATGATAGATGGAATGAAAGTTAAGAAGTACCTGTGTTTTCTCAGAGAGTGTTCCCTTAGGAATCTCCAACCAGTTGCAATATCCAGAGAGGATGAAGAACTATTGTTTTCCATTTCTCATGTGTTTCAAGTCAATTCTTATTCATGTTTAATGTTTTTCCCCTTCTCAGAATATAAATAGTTGTCTCCTGGACATTGATGAAAAAAATCATTGACACATTAAAGGTCCATTTTTAGTTCCATAACTCAAATAAGATTGCAATATGTTTTTAATCCTTGAAAAGAATGCTTAATATCGCAATTAAATATCTTTCCCCAAAGCATAAATTATTATACTTTGTCACTTGTAAAATAAAAATGTGGGTTATGTTCATAGATAAACAGCTTGCCTGGAAGACATTTGGATGCATTAACTAAAGTAAAAGTAACCTCTTCAGCTTACTAATAACTTATTTCATGTTTTTTTTTTTTTAATCTTAGCAAAGACTTGACTTCAAGATGTGAAATATTCTTGGCTCCTGGGATCATTTTTTCTAATTATTCCAAACAACCAGGTCACCTGAGATGTGGCCAATTTATTGTAATTGGTTGAGAAATTTGGTATTAATATTTACTATTAATATTCCAAATCAAAATATTCAGCATTAAAATTGATTCATAAGAAAACTTAGAGTTAGGTCAAATTTAATGACCATTTGTCTGGGGATAACCAGACTAGACCAGAAAACCTACAGAAGGTTTTCCTTCCCTGAATCAGATGGCTTAGGCCCCATCCTAAGTCAAATGGGGCCATTTATTTCAGAAGAGAGTAGGTATTTTCTTATTTCATTGCTGATTACAGAATAGGTATGTAATAAATACCTGTTGGTTGACTGATTATAAACATAATATTCTCAGAAAACAAATTGACACTAGTAAGGTTTAGTTCATGACTTGGCCTTCAAAAGAAATTTTTGCCCTCAAATGATTAATGCTTCATCCCTCCATGGACAGGACAAGAGTAACTAATTCAAACTGGTAGTTATCCAATCTTATAATATGAAAGAACATCATAACAAGCCTAGATACATAGTTATAATATCTTTATTTGTGATGAAATGGAACCACTCCTTTAGAGGTAGGAGTAGGAGTTAGGAGGTGTAGCAGCATTTGTATATAATGCAATACACTTCCATCCTTAATGCCAGAGGATAATGAATCTGAATATTCTCATTAACTAAGAGTCAGCACATATATTCTGCCAAAAATTACAAATTTCCAGGTTGTTTATTAAATGAAAAAAGACACTCAGTGTTGAATTGCTACTAAGTATAATTTCATTCTTATTTGAAGATGCAAAAGGAATTTCAAATTAGCTAGGATTCATGTAAAAAATAGACAGATGATTAGTTTGAATCTATCCTAATTGCATGGCATAATTGAGAAATATTGTCTTTTTCTACAATCCACTTTGTCATCTATCTTTTTCACATAAAGAACCAAGATGAAAAACAAAGTCTGGCTATTTGCCCTTTCAATATCAGCAATTATAAATGAGAGTTATCTTTAGCATCAATTATATTTATTATTCCACATTGCATGAAGATTGGTATACAATATAATTCTCCTAAGTTGTAAAGATTTCAGGAATTGACCTATTGTAGTCTGCTGGGGACCAGCATACAGGGGAACAATATTGATCTTTGAGGTTGATCACTATGATAAATTTTTTTTATCAATATGAATTCTTCAAAGCCACTTGTATGTTGTAGTTGTGATTTCTAATTGTAAAAGGAGTAGCTTATGAAATTTTAAATATTAGATATTTTAGTATTGGAATATTATTATTCATTATAGTTTATTATACTTGCTTTTTATCAAATCCTTATGATTTTAAGACAATATTTTAAAATTTGCAATACCATCAATGTAACTACTGCTTTTAATGGTGTTGGCTATAACACATTTATAGTTGTCATCTGGTTTTTTCCTATGTACACTTTTTAATACTCCATTAGGAGGTCTCTCCAACATTATGAGGACTATCTTCTAGACACCATGACATTGTAAATATATATCTATTCTGAACAACAATTGGAAGAAATAGATTTCTTTCATTTTCCCTTGTTCTCAATATGTGACTAGCTATTGTCTTACATAGCTAGTCTTACATCTCTCTAAAGAGATACTTTCTCTCATTTATCACACATAGTGCCTCATTGCTAATGTCAAAATCATAAATATTTACCATGCTTCACTATATTACCTTGTCATGAATTTATTAACTTAATAAGTATTTATCCTATGAATTTCAAGCATTTGATATCAATAGATGCATGTTGACATAAATGTGAGATTTGTTTCAGGTTGAAGACAGAAATTTTTAAAAAAATAAAATAACAAATGTTACTTTTGTTTAAAAAGATACCCATGAGCAAAATGATAAAATAATTGCATTGATTGAATGCTACTTGAACAGCTGAACTCAGAATTGTTACTAAATTTTCCATATCAATTTGAATAATAATCTCTAATGAAATGCTCCAAAACATCCCATTTGGCCCTGCTCTATTTTCACATATTATCCATAATATGTGGAAATATCTTTAAGAAACTTGCAGATAAATTGTCAATGTTGTAAAGTTTCCCATACATATAACCTGTAAATAAAAGGCTATTAAAATCTTAAAAATAAATAAATAAATAAAGTTTGAGGATGCCATAAAAAAGAAAAAGAAACTTGCAGATGACACAAAGCTTCATGATTATGCTAGATAGTGAATGACTGAGTCAAGATCTGAAAAAATATCCTGACAGGCTTGAACACTGACATGAATATTACAAAACGAAATTTAATAATGATAAATATAAGGTCTTGAACTTAAGTTCAAGGAATTTAATTCATAAGGTTAAGATGTGAAAAGCAAACCCATACAGTTGAGTATCTGAAAAATATTTAGAGACTTTAGTGGACTAGAAATTCAATCTATAGTATATTATGATCACATGTATTATGATCACAACTACAATAATGTTTTAGGAAATAAATTGGTAAGCTAGAGAGTGGTTAGAAGAGATCAATGAAATGGGAAAGGATCTTGAATACATGCCTTATTATGATTGGTTGATAGAAATAGGGATGTTTATCCTGGATAAGAAAAGAGTCAAGAGCTACAAGATAGGAGTCTTGTAGTATTTGATGAGCTTCACATTGAAGAGGCATTACACTTATATTTGACTTCAGAGGGCAGAATTAGAGAAAGGGTTGGAATTTGCAAAAAAGAAAATGTGGCAATTCCCTAGATAGAACTGATAATCTTTGAAGTCTGAAATTTCACTTCTTGAATGTATTGTAATAGAGTTGTCTTTAAGCATTATGAGTTGTACAATATGGCTATTGAAGTCCCTTCTTCTACCTATAGTTTGAAATATCTTGAGAATATGAAAGTAGAGAATGCTTTTATGCAGAATTTTCATTGAATATCCTCTGTAATGGTAGCAAACAGCTTTTAGGTCTTTGATATTTGTTATCAGAACAGTTGAAAAATTTATCTCTGAATTTTGTTTTTCTTTTGCATTTTCAAGGAATTGTGTATAATTATATATACATATATATTACACATCTCCATCTCTATCTATCTATCTGAAATACCTTATTGAAAGAGAATGTTAGAAGTCACATGTTATTTTCTTTAAGTGGATTTTAAGGTCAACAAATGACCTTAATAACCAAAACAAGATCTTGTATTCCTTGTATCTTTCTAGTAATTTTATTACTGGAAAGAAGAAATCTGTTGCAAAACATAATTCATGAAAGTCTGCTCCATTTCTCTTATTTTTTATAGGACTATTATTAGCTGCATTTTCTTGATCCTTTTCTTCAATAGTGATATCTTTTAGCATTTTTTCTAAGCATTTGGATATTCTCATCTTCATATCTTGAGAATTTATTCTTCAACATTCTCAAAATATTGTTGCTCTTTGTTGCTTCCAACAGGGACTTCCTCTATAGCTTCTTGGTTTACTCCAATCATTATACCTAACTTTATTTTCTTTAATTAAGTCTGTACTGCCTAATGTTAAACAATAAAGATTATGATGCCAAGTCCAAATATGGTGGCTCCATTGTCAATGATGGAGAAAGGAGTTTTATAGAAACTTAGCTAAAACAATTCCAAAAGACTCATGATGGAAAATGCCTTCTACATCTAGAGAAAGAATTATGCACTCTAAATGCAGATCGAAGCATATTATTTTCACTATTTTGTTATTTTTCCTTTATTCTAGTGCTGATTCCTCTTTCACAATATGACTAATGTGAAAATATGCCTAATAAGACTGTACATGTATAACCTATGTCAGGCTGTTTGCAAGATCAGGGGAGAAAGAGCAGTGAAGAAAAAATGGAAATCAAAATCTTATAAAAATAAATGATGAAAAGAAAATCTTGACAGAACTTTTCATGAAAACAAATGCCAAACCTATTTGTTCTTAACTTTCCAATTTTTCTTTAAATACTCTTATCAGAAATAGCCAAATATGTCAATGGATAAAATATTGAATTATAATCAAGAAAATGAGTTCATATAATCCCTCAACACTTACTACCTGTGTAATTTTGGGCAAGCCAGTTAAGTTCTTTTGGACTCAGTTTCCTCAGCTATAAAATATAAACCATAATGACACCTATCTTACAGGGTTATTAGGAGGATCAAATGAATAATGTTTGTAACGTATTTACTTAGCTCAGTGTCTGGAACATAAACAATTAATAAATTTTTTTCTCTTCATCGAGTGTTTTTTACTTTGACTCTGTTATTTTATGAAGTGATATTACTTACAAACTTTTAGCATCTTCTTCAGTAAGATTTTGTAAGCTGTTTTACATTCTAAACTACTCATGGTTGCCTCATGGTTGCCAAATCTCTTTGCTTGGCAAGGAGAAAAACAATGCTTCTTAACTGAGGTGATATCTAGAATCTTTAGAGTCATTGTAAAAAAACTAATTTAAATTAGTTAAACAATCATACAAAATGCTATGTCTTTGTCATGTCTGTATTTTTATCTTTTTCTCATTTTTCTAGATTGATTACTTTAAAATGGATTGGATTGGAGTTGCCTCATTTGCATGCTGTAAATTATCATTTTAATTTTTAAAAATCAATTTTCTGTTGTTGTAGTTCAGTCATTTCCGTTGTTTTCAACTCTTTGTGGCCCCATTTGGGATTTTCTTTGCAAAGAAAAGATTGGCTTGCCATTTTTTTCTCCAGTTTATTTTACAGATGAGGAAACTGAGGCAAACACCATTAAGACTTGCCCAGGCTAGTGAGTGTCTTAAGTCACATTTGAATTCAGTTTGTTCCTGACTTCAGGCCCTGTACTCTATTCATTGTGCTATCTAGTATTGATTTTTATCTTTGCTCTAACATGAACTTAGTGCACTATATTTTTAAATCCTATTTTTTTCAATAAATGCCATATTATACATGTTATATGTGTGTGTATAATGTTATTTTGTTGTTAATGTTGTCCTTCATTCTCAATGAGGTCCATGGCAATAGGAAGGTTATGGCATGACTTACAAATTAGCTGAATTTAAATGAAGGATAGTTGTGCAAGGTCACCAGACTTGTCCTCTCATCCAGAGTCATCTGCGTCCAGTGGTAAGATATAGATCAGACTGGCTAGAGATGGCTGGGTATGCAGTGGGAGAGAGCCTTTTTAAATTAAGATCTTTCCCAGGTCTCAGTTTGACCAAGGCAACATCTGTTCAGTGATTAAGGCTAGGTAAGAAATTTGACAAAGAATGGCCTCTTTTACACAATCAAAAAATCAATTTGGAAGGGGTAAACCTTTGGGGTTTCTGATCAAAATAGAAACAATTGCTATTTACACTGAACGGATGACTGATGATGATAACCAAGGCATGAATAATATGACTTGTAAATCAGCCACTGACCATTGGTTCACTCAACATTTATTAAAAATCTACTATGTGCAAGATACTGTGCAGTTACTGGGGCGATACAAAAATGAAAACTATGAAGAAAATATATTGTCCTTAAGATGACTGTCCTCTAGTAGCAAATATAAATGATATGTGAACATAATAATAACCTATAACATGTACAAATAACTACGATTCAAGATATAATTCCTAAGTGTTACAGCAAATCATAAGCAAAAAATATTGTGGAATAGACGGATAAGTAAAATCATTTTCACTTAAGGAATTCTTCATGAGGAAAGTGACATAGAGCATCTGAATCAGGTTTAAACAGGCAGAGATGAGGAAGGGCAAGGCATCAGTTGTAGGAAAATAGAATAATGGATATTAAAGAATCAAAGTAGAAAAGAAATGAGAAAACATTATTGAGGGAAATAAATGATTTTTTTTATTTCTTTATTAGTTGCTTTTTAAACCAAGCAGATTAATACAGAGTTAAATATGCATTTGTATGTTGAAAGATAAATAATTAGGTAGACATACTCCTGGCTTCTTATTGATAACTCCAAGTGATAAAATATATATTTTTTGTTTAAATATTGCCTTCTCTATTAGACTGAGAGCTCCTTGAGATCAGAAACTGTCTTTTGCCTTTCTTTGTATCTCCAATGACTAGCAAAGTACATGAAAAGTAATAGTGCTTCAAAGATGAACTAGAGATCATTATTGATCACAAAATAGAAAATTTTGATTATATCAAATTAAAAAGCCTTTGTACAAACAAAACTAATGCAAACAAGATTAGAAGGGAAGCAACAAACTGGGAAAACATTTTCACAGTTAAAGGTTCTGATAAAGGCCTCATTTCCAAAATATATAGAGAATTGACTCTAATTTATAAGAAATCAAGCCATTCTCCAATTAATAAATGGTCAAAGAATATGAACAGACAATTTTCAGATGATGAAATTGAAACTATTTCCACGCATATGAGTATTTCAAATCACTATTGAGCAAAGAAATGCAAATTAAGATAACTCTGAGATACCACTACACACCTGTCAGATTGGCTAAGATGATTGGAAAAAATGATGATGAATGTTGGAGGGGATGCGGGAAAACTGGGACATAGATGCATTGTTGGTGGAATTGGGAATGAATCCAACCATTCTGGAGAGCAATCTGGAATTATGCCCAAAAAGTTATCAAACTGTGCATTGATCCAGCTGTGTTATCCCAAAGAGATACTAAAGAAGGGAAAGGGACCTGTATGTGCCAAAATGTTTGTGGCAGCCCTGTTTATAGTGGCTAGAAACTGGAAAATGAATGGATGCTCATCAATTGGAGAATGGTTAGGTAAATTGTGGTATAGGAATGTAATGGAATATTATTGTTCTGTAAGAAATGACCAGCAGGATGAATACAGAGAGGCTTGGAGAGACTTACATGAATTGATGCTAAGTGAAATGAGCAGAACCAGGAGATCATTATATACTTCAACGATACTGTATGAAGATGTGTTCTGACAGAAGTGATTTCTTTGACAAAGAGAAGATCTAACTCAGTTTCAATTGATCAATGATGGACAGAAGCAGCTACACCCAAAGAAAGAACACCTGGAAATGAGTGTAAACTGTTTGCATTTTTGTTTTTCTTCCCAGGCTATTTTTACCTTCTGAATCCAATTCTTCCTGTGCAACAGGAGAACTGTTCAGTTCTGCACACATATATTGTATCTAGGATATACTGTGAAATATTCAACATGTATAGGACTGATTGACATCTGGGGGGAGGAGGTAGAGGAAGGGAGGGATAAAATCAGAACAGAAGTGAGTGCAAGTGATAATACTGTAAAGAATTTTTTTTCAAAATAAAAAAAATTTAAAAAGTAATAGTGCTTAATAAATGCTTATTTGATTGACTGCCCACCATTGCATTGAAGTCCCCAAGTGTTTAATGTGTTCTGACTTAATTTGGAAGATGTTTTTGAGTTCATTAATTTTAAAACTTTTTTTAATTAATAAACTTAAAAACAACAAAAAGATTTTAAAAACGTAAGAGTACTACACATACCTAGGGAAAGTCATTTTGTCTTTTAAAATTTTTCTCATAGGTAGCTATGGTTAAACAACTAATAATTTCTGGGCCTCAGAAAGAATATTTTTGTACTTATGAGATTGTTGGATTGAAAAGTCCTACTGATGATAAGTCTCTTCAAACTTAGTTAAATTGATCTTTGGAAAGTTTACATAGCCTGTTACAAAGATCCTTTCTGAGCTTTTCTATAATGGAAGAAACTTGTAGTCTTTATATCCCACTGTGCAATTTAAACCTCAGGGACATGATAAGGCAATAGGGCAAGACTTTGAGGAACAAGTCTTTTGAACTGGAATGTGGGAAAGGAGAAATCAGCCTTGTAATTTCATGAGTGTAGAGCACTCCCCAAAAGGACATTCCCTCTAGCAATGAGCATTTTTTCCTGCAACTTATAGTTTAGAATAGTTGACTGTGTAATTCATCCACAGTCAAACAACCAGTATGTGTAAAAGGCAGGACTTGAGTCCAAATATTCCTGACATTAAGTCTCTAAGACACATTGCATTTCTACATTTTAAATAATTTTAAATCATAGATCTAATTCCTGAAAAGTCAAGACAAAAATATTTATTAAGTTCCCATTATGTTCCAGATAGTGTGCTAAGCATTGAGAATACAAAGAAAGGCCAAAAACACAAAACACTCTCAAGGAATTCATTCATATTCTAATGGTAGAAATAACACTTTGTGTCTCTGTGTATGATATATACACACATACATACATACATACTATGTATGTATGTGTGTATATATCATACCATCATTCAGTGGGATTAGGAAGGCTTCATTGTGCCCCAAAAGTTATTAAACTGCCTATCCCCTTTGACCTAGCAATGCTACTACTTGATCTGTTTCCCAAGATGAGTAAGGAAAAACAAAAGGAATCTTTATATTCTAAAATATTTATTGCAACTCTCTTTGTGTTGGCAAATAATGAAGAATGAAATGAATAGAACCAAGAGAATTTTGCACATGGTAAGAGCATAATTGTATTAACAACAATTTTAATCAACTAAGTCATTTTAACTATTATAAATACTCAAATTATATTACAACAAAGGCTCTGTGAAGGAAGATACATGTAATGAATTAAGTTTTAGACATGGGAAGAGAATATACCATTCTATGAACAATGAAATTATCATATGTGCTACTATGGGACAGTTTAACTGTAAAATGTAAACTACTTGAAAGTAAGAATAGTTTAATCCTTTGCCTTTGTATCCTTGCTCTCTATCACATGGTCTGACACATATTTGTTGATTAATAAATTGATTGATAACCTGGTAGAAATATGATGTAGCAACAACTATAAGAATCAACATTGGACTCTTATTGAAAATGGCTGAAAATCATGTCTCAGAGAAAATATAATGGAAAATTTCCCAAAGTTCTACCACACAGCATTTCATGGTAAGACCTTATTTTCTCTTAGTGAAAACCTTTCTGTTTCTTCTTGGATAGATCCCTTTGGTTTCAGCCTAGAGAGGTTATCTGGTCTTCCATATCCCTGAGGAGAACAAAAGAGGACTCCTTGACAACTCACAGTCTTTCTGGCTTTATAAAGAATGGATGAATAATGAAAAAGTTCTTCAGCCAATTCATTGACCAGTAGTTGCAAACACTGACAATAGCTGTCCTCCCCTGAGTCCACAGACATTTGGGTGAGGTTATACATTGAAACCTTTCTTGTGTTTAGCAACAGAAGGAATGTTCAGAAAAAAAACAGAATCCTTGGGCACAGACACTAGTAGTAGGCCTTTGATTATCTAACTATGTTTCTTGTAAGGACTTTAAAATAAACTATTCTTATACTACATTGTTATTCTACAATACTGAGGTAATTAGGTTCAACTTTGATCTTAGACATTTACTAGCTATATGACTTTGGACAAATCATTTAACCATCATTTTCTTCATCTGTAAAATCAGAGAGTTGAATTAGGAAGTCCAAGATTGTTCCTAGTTATAAATTTTTACTCCTTTGACCTTGTCCTATTTTAACTGCTTAACAGAACCTAAAGTTATAAAGGAATTTCAAGTTACCTTCATAGAAAGACATAAAAATGTTTTGTTGAATTAAAAAGAAACTTTTCTAACAGTGATCAGATTGCTTCATAGCTAAGGTCTATCCCAAGCTGAGACTAAGTAAAATGGGAAAATAGTGATCAAAAGGACAAAAATAATGGAGGAAAAATGTAGGAGATATGCAGGCTAGACAGCCTTACTAGCTCTGTAATTATGAGCAAGTCACTTACTTTTGCTCAGCCTCATTTTCTTCATGTATAGAATGGGAGTAACAATACAAAGCATTTCTTATAGATATTTTGGGGAAAATGTTTTACAGACTGCTACTATTTAAACATGAAGTAATGATAATAATGATAGCAGCAACAGCAATAACAGAAGCCTTTTAGGCTCAAGCATCTAAAGTTCAAATACATAAAAAGATATTGGAGATAAAAACAGGGTTTCAAACTAAATGATATATACTTCACTTGGGCTACATTATAGCAGTACTCTTCATAAAAGTACAAAGGGGAAAAAAGGGAGGAAATAAACATTTACTTTATTTAATACATACTATATGCCAGTCTCTATGCTGTGTTTTATAAATCTTGTCTCATTTGATCCTCACAACAACTCTGGGAGGTATTTGCTACTATTTTACATTTTACATCCCATTTTACAATTGAGGACACTGAAGCAGACAAGACGTTAAGTGACTTTCCCAGAATAATACAGTTTATAACTGTCTAAGCTCAGAGTTAAAACTCAGATCGTCTTGATTCTAGGTCTAGCAACCTAACTACTTCGGTGTAGGATGCAATATAGGAATGGTGTATTTTAAACTCCATACAGGAAACATAGTTAGATAACCAAAGTTCAAAAATGTACTTATAACAAATACACTTCAATTATAATCCTATTAGGACCTACCTGCTGTACTTCTTGCTTTATCCTTTTCCTTAGGCAGTGTTAGCCATATTTCTTTTATGTGAATAACCTTCAATCCACTTATATGTTGAAAACATTTTCTGT
The DNA here is from genome assembly GCF_902635505.1 of Sarcophilus harrisii. Taxonomy (NCBI): domain Eukaryota; kingdom Metazoa; phylum Chordata; class Mammalia; order Dasyuromorphia; family Dasyuridae; genus Sarcophilus; species Sarcophilus harrisii. The sequence goes on from NC_045427.1 coordinate 179,939,765, forward strand.
CCATACTTGATATTAAAAACTCTTTTCACAAGACTATTATAGTTCAAAATCTATTTTATTCCTATATGTTCAACAGTGATGTACTTGCCTTGTCATATCTAGTCTCTTAGATTTTAGACCTTTGTCTATTTTCACCAAGATCTGATTACTCTCTCCTTCTTACCTCTACTTGACCTCCTGTTCCTAGTCCTTTGACTTATCCTTGGCCATGAATACTCAGTATTTTCTAGTCTCTGCTGTGACCTCTTGGCTCCCACACATTTGATTCATTCCTGACAACTGATACTTCAAACTCCCTAGTCTCTACTTTGACCTCCTGAATTCCATATCTTTGGATCATTTCTACCCTGCCAGCAACTCTTGACTTGCCAGTACAAGATCTGGACTTCTGCCCAGCCCTTTCTTGGTTCCCAGTCCCACTCCCCACCTGACAAACCCAACCATGTTGTCACCTATAACTTATCATGACAAATGAAGCCCAAATGGCATGAACTCCAAGGATGGCATTTAAGCAAAACTCTCCTGGATTTATTCTTCATGTTCAGCTATACTGACACATGTCCCTGTTTTACCTATAATCTTAAATTCCTGGCTCTCTACAGAAATTCCCTCTGGTAACATTGTCCAGGCACTGTCTTTCACTTTCAATGGAGTTGCCAAATGTGTGTAAATATTTTTCTCTTAAACTATAATACTTAAAGCTGAGATCTGCATATGACTCTGGAATGGCTCAGCTCTTGCCCCAACCCAAGAGATCTGTTCTGCATTCTGCCAAATAAAAAAAAAAAAACTAAAGAAAAATAACATTGAGCATCTCTGCCTATAATGTTGATCCCCTTGGGCAGCAAATTGAGCACTGCCCATCTGTGTTGCTCTCTAAGAGTTTTAGAGCAGCTGTGCTGTCACATGGCTATAGGCCAAATTGAGATCACAGAAACTCCAACAGGAACCCAGGCTGGATAAAAAGTCTTTCAAGGGGCCTAATCCTTGTTTCAGGCAGTGAATAAATATCAATTAATTCATATGTCCATAGCACTTCCAGATTTATAGAGCATATCAAAAATATTTGTACTGAGATCTGAAAGCTAGAAATGTAACTAAATAAGGGAGGCACCTAGGACTTTGCCTCGAGCCACTAATATCTTGAACTGTACTTCTGGAGTCCACTACTACTTCATTCCCTGGATTGATTGTCTTATTTCCTCCCACTTCTCTTGGGGCCCTCATTCCCTTTGTCTTCTACCTGAAGCAAAAACAATTGAGTTGAAGAAGAAAAAAAGGGAATGATACAGATAAATGCCCATTCCAATAAGATACATGCAGATATTATACTTGTTTGATAGGTTGATACTTTGGCTTCCTATAAACTGGATATTTCATAAGTAATCATGTTAATTTTAATCGTAATTTTACCAATGTTTGATTAGGTAATTAAATAGCATTCTGGTCAGCCTCATATTATGACTCCTTCTACCAGAAAGTAAACTCCGCTTGTGTTTAGCTGCAACTTCCAATTCCATCTACATCACAACTATATTTATCCCAGGCACAAGTTTTCTAATTATAGCCTTCTTCAAAGATCCCTGTGAGTAGGAACTACTTTGTGCCTTGTTGGTCTGTCAAAGTCCAACATAGTTCTCTGATCACAGTAGGCACTTTAAAATGCTTATTACTTTAAAAGATAGAGATCCTGAATATCATCAAAGACAAACATTAGCAAAATTGTAACAACTTTCTTGGTAATAGTGATAAAATGGAAGCAGTCCATATATTCAATTACTGGGGAATGGCTAAACAAAAATAATGGAATATTATTGCTCCATAAAAAATGATACATTTTAAAACTACAAAGTGATCCAAAGTGAGCAGAACAGAATCAGAACCATAACATACATAATAACTCTTATGTTATTTAATGGGGAAGTGAGATGACAGAAATGGAAAGAGTGATGGTGCTGGCGTAAGCCAAACCTAATTTGAAATCTTGTCTCAGACTCTTTCTAGCTCCATGATCTTGGGCAAATCTTTAACTTATCTGAACATGTTTCCTTATTGGAAAAACAGATCTATAATAATAATTAAACATTAAAATAAAAATATATAGCATTTTAAGCTTTTGCAAAATACTGTATAAATATTTTCTCATTTTTCCCTCATAAAATCTTGGAGGAAGGTTCTATGATTATTCCCATTTTACAGTTAAGGAAATTGAGGTAGACAGAGGTTAAGTTACATACCTAGAAAATGTATAAGCTGAATTGTAACCAAAGTCTTCCTGACTTCAAGTCTAGCACTCTTTCCATTGAATCACTTAGTATAATAGTAGTAACACCTAATATACTAAGCTTTTTTAAGGATCAAATTATATAATATATATATAAAATGCTTTTGGATATCAAAGTGCAATATAAATAATAATCATATTCCTGAAAATATAGTACATACATGAAAAAGAGATCCCAAAGAAAGCATAATCGAGTGAAAATTTATCAGTAACAATAATGAATAAAAATTAATAATAATAATAGCTAAAAGGATTGAATTTGGAGTTTGAGAACACATTCAAGCTACTATTACTACATATCTACGGCCTTTGAGATCTTTGCACCTATTTTATCATCTCTCAGATTCAAAAATTTGCAAAGATGATTTCAAGGTTCCCTTAGAGTCTGAATCCTATTCTATGAAATCAGAAAGCACAAAAGAATAGAAGATATTTTTGCTATTATTTTTGTTCTAGTTTATATATGTATATATAAACATATATGTACATGTCTGTACATAGACCAAACTTTCTTTGATATATAATACTATTATTTATTTTGTTTGTAGACTTTGTAAGTTGTTGGATACTATGATTATAATGAAATCAATGTTAACCTGTAATATTAATATTATGATTATAATAAAATAAGTTAAGATATATTAATAACATTAATATTGTATATCATTAATTATAATTATAGTTAATAGTTATATATTATATTTATACTTATATAAATATATATTGATAATTGTTCATTATAGTTACATATTATGTGTATAATTTATACATTTAATATTACATATATAATTTATATATTATATTTACACATATTTAATAATATATTAAAATCAAAAGTAAATGAAGATAAAAGGCTTGGGAGTCATGGTTGGAAATCCTTAGAGTACAAGATATAATTGTCAATTATTGTAAAATATCTGAGTTGCACTCAGTTTTCCTAACAAATAGGGGAATGTATATTTGATGGATTATGTAACAACAATAGATAAAGGCTGAACTGTGGCCAATGTTGAGTCTGTCAGAAAAAATTCAAGAAAAAGCTGTAATGACTAGGTAATGGGCCATATGGATAAGTATGGATAAGTATCTATCGGAAGCTCTGAAGCTTCAATTGAAATTTGTATTTTGTCAAGTAATTGCTAAGAAAAAATTTGTGGATAATTTTACATTCAATAACACATTTGTTTCCCCACAATTCTATTCACTTCATTTCAATACATATTTATTAAGTACCCTTTATCTGTAAAACTTTGTGATAAATTGGGTTAACTAAGTGGATACTGTGGATATGTGCTGGGCTTGGGATCAAGAAGACTCCTCCACCAGCCCTGAAGTCAGGAAGACCTGAGTTCAAATCTGGCATCAGACATTTAACACTTTCTAGCTGTGTGACCCTGGTTAAGTCACTTAACCCCAATTGGCTCAGCAAAAAAAAAAAAAAAAAAAAAAAAAAAAAGGCAACTCCTCTTCCTGGGTACAAATCTAACCTTAGACATTTGTTAATTGTGTGACTCTGGGAAAATAACTTTGCCTCACTTTCCTTATCTGTAAAAAGAACTGGAGGAGTATCTTTGCCAAGAAAGTTCCAAATGGAGTCACAAAGAATTTGATATGAATGAATAATAACTATAGTAAATATAAATAAGTATGTTATATATTACTATTAAAGAACTTAGAGCTGGATGAGACTAGTCTGTAGCCCTTCTAGATTAATCATCATTTCTCAAAGGAGAAAAAAAACTAAAATCTAAAAGGGGGGAACCACATAGTAAGTTGAAGTTGTGGTAACTAAATTCAGGTTCTTTGATGCCTGATTCACTATTCTTCTCACTATACAACATTGCCTCCTACAAATAATAGTAATATTTACATTGTAATGTTTTACATTGGAATAGTTTAGTTATATATATATATATATATTTGTAATATAATTGTTATAGTAATTGTAATAGTTTAGCTTATGTTTGTACTTTGTAATTTACAAGGAGTTTTACTTATTTATTATTATTATTATTTCACAAAGCAAACCTGAGAAAACAATAGTTCAGATATTATTATCTGCTAAACTCATATAGGTAGAAAATAACAAAAATAGGATCCAAAATCATAGCTTATATCTTCACAGATTTTTGACAACAATCAAGTTATTTCACCTGTCTAGTCCTCAGTTTCCTCATCAATAAAATACAGTATTTGTACTAAATGATTTCTAAGGTTCCTTCTAGCTCTAAATGTATGTATATATTCTCCTGAAATCAAAGTCTCTTTCCATTACACTCCCAGTAATGTGATAACAGCAAAGAAGAGATCCAGAAAAAAGGAAGGACTATAGGCTTCATGGAAGAGGTATCCTGAGGTAAACATAGAAGAAAGAGGTAAATTTCAAGGGATGGAGAATCAGATGAAATGTTTTCTAGAGATGGAAGAAACCCTTCCAATAGCCCAGAAGCACAAGAAGGCAGAATCAAGTCAAACAGCTGTAGTCCATTTTGGCCAGCAGACAGCATGTGAGAGTAATGTGAACTAAGACTAAAAAGTAAGTGTAAGATTATTTTGTAGATCTCCTAAAATACCAGGCCAATATAAAGCCATGACTTTATATTTCACATAGTAGGTAACTAGAAGCCATTAAGCATTGGGAGTTTTTGTTGTTCGTTATTTTTTGTTTTGCTAATGGGTGCAGAAATGAGCGGAAGAAAAAAATGGAGTGATTAGACCTTCCTATAAGTAGGATATTATAGCCCCTCTGTAAAAATAAATATTGAAAAGGGAGGGGGAAAGACAAACTAGAAGAATATTGCAGTAGTCCAGGCAATAGACAATAAGAGTCAGAACTAGAGTGTTAATAATGGGAGTAGAGAAAATAGAATGGAAGGATTATTGTAGATCAAGAGTCCTTTTTCACTCCTGTCAAGGACCTTTTGGCAATCTCGTAAACCATCTTCTCAGAATATTTTTTTTAAAAATTAGTTATTGAAGGAAATTTCATTTATAGGGTTAGTGGAAAATAAAATGTAATTTTCCTCCCATTTCAGTTCATAGATACACTATAAACTATTTATGGATTCCAGTCACTGAATTTCAGGCTAAGAAATCCTCTTGTAGAGGACCACTCATGAACATTGGAAGTGAGGAAGAAGGAAAAATAGATTAGATTAGATTAAGCATTAAGTTCTTACTTATATACCAGAAAATGTGCTAAATTCTGGGAATTCTAAATAAAGAGAAGAAAACCTCTGATTTCAAGGAGCCCATATTAGAATTGGGGATTAAAAAAGGTTGGAAGTGGAAGGAGGCATAGAGATAGCTACATGAAAGCAGGTTGGAAAAATCAAGAACTGAGACTGAGAAATCAGAAGTGAGCATGACTGTTTTTGTTTCTTCCTGAAATGAAGTTTTCAGAAAGGAAATCTTTAATCAGAGGAGAATACTAAGAGATGAAAGCATCTCTAGCCCAGGCAGGTTGTTAGAATGAGATGTAAAAACTTGGAGAATCATGAGCTGAACCAGCTCTGAGCTTTTGAGACTTCAATTATGGAGGATAATTACAAAATAGAGAAAGGACAACCTGGAAGAAAGGTTAGAATGAATAATCAAAACCGTAAAGTGGAAAATAAGGATTGTCTCTAGAGTTGTAGGGCCCATGTCCAAATCCCAACTCTGATACTGGCTTTATTTGTGACTTTTAGCAAATTATTGCAAGAATCTCAGCCAACTCATTTATAAAATTTGGGAACTAGATCCCTTTCAGCTCTAGATCTAAGATCCTAGATGTAATTTTAAGATGTGGCAGAATATTCAGGTAGAGATATCCATTGAACACTTGAAAGCACAGGTTCAAAGTTCAGAAATATGATCAAAGGTAAATATGTAGATATGAGCATCCATGTAGTTAATGGTCTTGTGACTTCTGAACTTTGTTGTGACACTCTTCTCAACTACAGCTGCAGGTATTCCTCCCATTCTTTCTCTTTTTCCTTCAAGGAATTCTCTATCATATTGGGTTCTAAATTTTAATTGTACTCACATATTATCATGACTTTCAAGCTGAAGAGAACCATAAAAACCTTGTATTCAAACCTCCTCAGTTTACAATGGAAGAAAAGAAAGCTCAAAGTCTGAAATTATCTCAAATAGGTAATAAGTCACTAAAATATGTTAAATTTGCAACTCTTGGGTGAAAAAATAATCCCTACCTGTTCATTAATTGCAATCATAGAGGTCCAGTCTTCTTGATCTTTTACTGAACTTCCTCACTTGGGACTGACAGACTATTTCCAATTTTCAAAGCTAGTTTTTGACAATAATATTTATTCCTCCCAATGATGCTCAATTAAGATTCATTTTGGTACAGGAAAATTAAAGTGGGCATTTTGATATTATCCCTCTGTGACTACTATAGTACAGGATGCTACCCTGGTCTTCTATCAAGACTGTAGATGAGCTGTTTGAACCACTAGAATAAATGAACTGCCCCATCCCCCTCTATTGTGATTTTCATACTTCAAAGCAAAATATAGTTAGTATTTTCCCATTTTTCCAGAAAACAGGTGATTATGGCTGCAAGTCCTATTGAAGCTTCCATAGCTTTAAGTTCTTTGGTATTTGGGCTGCCTAGTAAGTAAAATAGTTATTTATAGCTATTTTGTCTAACTTTAAAGTCCATGGTTTGAGATGAAGGGGTAGAATTTAGCTCATTGAGTTAAGATTTTATTCTGGGATTTTTGCTTAAGTCTGTTATGGAATTTTTATAAACTGGGTAATTTTTGACATTATCCCAGAGTATATCTATTAGATACTCTGTGAGGAAAAAAAATTGAAAAGAAGTTGAGCTAGTAGAAAACTGAGGAGTCGGGGGTGGCTGCATTTGTCCCTGGGTGTACCTGAGAGGTACTGTTTATAGACTAGCATCACACACCCACATCCTACAGATGCCTAGAAAAGTATAAAGCAGATGTCAGAATGTTTCTAAGTGTTGGAGAAGGTACTGTTAGATGGGATGATATTGGTGACAGGATAGAGAAAGGAAAGAGAAAAGGAGATAAGATCAACAATATGAATAAGGGAATAAAATCTTTATTTACTTTATTATTCTCAAATATAAACAGATCTGATTCCTCCCCTTTAATGGGAACATACACACACACACACACACACACACACACACACACACACAGAATCACATACACATACACACACAAATAGCATAAAAGTGGTTTAGTCTCTTGTAAAAACTGACCTTTTCCTTTCTTCCTCATACTTTCTGTGGTGTGACAGAATTTGGGGCACTCATCCATCTGTTTCACTCATTCTTTTTGAATTTGCAACAATCCTAGCCCATATGCCGTATTATAACAACTGATATTTCACAGAGTCTAGAAATGTCTTTTCCATTTTAAAAGAAACCATTTCCAGCATACCTATATCATTTAATATGTCTCATTTTCTGATATTCTGAAAATAGTTACAATAAGTGACTCTTGGTCATAGCCATTTGTTTCCTGAAAGTCTTTTGGGCTTAACCATTGGGAGATTGTACTTAGGTTTCAGAATGCATTTGGTTAAGTCATTATATAATAGAAATGTAATCAGTCAAACTTGACTCTTCTTCCTTCTCCTTTACCATCCAAAATCAGTTTTCAAGTCTCATTGATTTTCCACAAAAAATTTTTTCATCTGTCCTATTCGTTCCACTTACTATTCTATATCAGATCCTTATCATTCTCTCATCTTACAAAATATATAGTAATCTCATAATTTGGTTTCTCTGCCTGCAATCATTCATTTCTTTCCTTTCCAATCATTCATTTCTCTACATAGTTTCCATAATAATCTTCCTAAAGCATAGCTCTAATCATGTCATTCCCTTGATCAAGAGATTTTTGTGATTCCTTATTGTCTTTTTGAGAAAAAAAGACAAACTCCTTAATTTAAGATCCTCCACAATTCTGACTCAAATCTATTTTTCCAAATTTATTTTAAATGACTACTTTCATGCACTTTACATACCAGATAAATTGGAATTACTAATTGTTTCCAGAATACAACATTTAATCCTCTATGTCCATTAAGTCATCCAGGCCATCTCACATCCTCTTAATTCTACTATTTGGACCTTTATATTCCTAAAGTAAATTTCCTCCAAGAAGACTTCTCTCATCCCTCCCTCTAGTGTTTTTTCTTTCTCCAAATCACCTTTTATTAATTTGTCTGTGTAGATGTAAAATGAAAGTTTCTTAAAGACAAGGATTTCCTTTGTCTTTGTAACTCCAAAACTTTGGGCAGTAATTAAAACATAATGGGTACTTAATGTATTTTATTTTTGAGATCCTGAGAGATTAAATTAAACTTGCCTATCTTTGTAGACAATATGAAGTCATATGAATTCCTACACACAAAGGATGCTGATTAATGCACCAATACTAACAAAGAGGAAAGGTTCTAGTGGAGCACCAGCAATTAATCTTTGGTTAATTACTTAACATACTACACATATTTATGAATAATAGATAAATGTAGAGGTGGCTTCATGAATGTACTTGTGGAGTACATGAAAAGTAGAACAGTTAACGTGCTACTGGATGGAAAAAAATCAGCATTCAAAAAATATCTTAATCTACAATGATAGACTATTTTAAACAAAATGATATTGAACAGGGATGGTAAAGTTATTTCATTAATATGGGGAAATGCTTCATAAAGAAATCCTCACTACTAATGGATAGCATTTAGTTGTCTTGAATCTTTAGTTATAAAAAATTGCCTGAAGTACTTGTCCCAAATCATACAGTCACTATGTATCAGAGAAGGGACTTGAACCCAAGTATTCTTGACTGTATGACCACTAAGTTTTCTATTTACTACACCATTTTGCCTCTCCTTAAATAGGCATAAATGTAAAATTCTTGTTTGGTTCAGCAATTCAAATTTTATGATAACAAAATGGAAGAAGTATAACTAGGTAATAATTCAGTTGGAAAACCATAAAAAAAAGTAATGCCATCTTCTGCCATGTTAATAGTTACATTCAAGAGATGCAGCTCTTCTGACTTTGGAATCAGGAGGACCTGAATCTGGCCTGAGACACTTATTAGCTATCTGACCCTAAGGCAAGTCACTTAATCCTTTTTGCTTCAATTCCTTATGTGTAAAATGAGCTGAGAAGAAAATGGTAAACCATTCCAGTATCTTTGCCAAGAAAGCCCCAAATGGGGTCATGAAGAGTCAGACAGTACTGAAAAAACAAAACAAAACCCTGAACTACAACAATAAATATTCACAATAAAGGAGTGCATTATTTTCATGTGAAAGTTCAAAGATTCAGGTTCTCTCATTAATTTGCTTTTTGACTTTGGCAAAGTAACTTCTACTTTTTAGGACTTAGTTTCCTCTCTTAAAAAATTAAGAAGTTAGATTGGATCTCTCTACACATATGAGGCATGGTATATGTTATATAATGGAATTTAAAATAATTAGACTTGGTGGTTATTAAATCCCAACTCTTAATGATGCAGTGATATAGTCTTTGGCATTTAATTTAAAACAGTAAACCAAGATGCAATTACTTTGACATCAACTACTGCTGTGGTCACCATTATTCTACAAAGGAAAGCTTGACTTGTTTTGTCAATATAGAGTTGACTGTGATTTAAGTTTTTCAAGAAAAAATGGGTTGTTAAATATTAGCTTACAAAGAACCTAGATCAATACTAGTTTATACCACTTGCACAATTTCAAACATAAATCCTCTTTAAAGGAGAGACATTTTAACCCACCAAGGAGAAAGAAGAAAATCAATGTTTTGTTACTAATATTTGTTATTGCTTGTAGAATGGATGGCATAAATTTAAAAATATATGTCTATCTTTATTTTTATTTGCTTCCTGGCTGAAATAGTATATTAAAAATTGCTCTCCCTAGTGCCCTAACTCAGTAAATAAGACCTTATATCCTTTTCTATTTAATCTTAATATGTTTCTTCTTCCCCATGTACTTAGTTTCTATGTATCTAAGAAGTAAAAAAAGAAGCTGTCAAGTGAACAGCTTTTAGTCAATCTTTCCTTAGAGGTTTTGACTTGCACTCAGTTACAATCTTGCTTTAGAGAAATTGTGTTTCTTTCTCCATATCTTAATTGCCCATCCCTTTGGATATATGGCAAAGGTTTGGATATATGGCAAAGGTTTTTTGGCACTTTCATAGGGTCCGTGATTTCATCAGGATGAGCACTCTATTACTGCCAATAGCAATAGTTCTATTACTTAGTAGATATATTTTGAGAACTATGGTCAAAATATGTATCTTAATCCGAAGATAGGCTCCTCTGAACTTAGCCTAGTTCCTTAAAAAAAACAGACTCATAGTTTATTGTTGTATATTTACTCAGTCTTTCCAATCTGGAAGATCCTGCCAGACCTTGATTTAGCCTTTGAGAAACAAGGATCCACTACACACTAAGATGAAACAAAAGAGAAGTCTTATGTAGAAGACCTAGTGCTTTACCAGTCAAAAGTGTCCAGAAATAGCCACTTCAATTATGTTAAAATTCCAATTTAATTAAAAAAAAATTAAAGTACTGAACATGAAATCAAAGAACTTGATGTTTGAATTCAGGTTTGAATCCCGAATCCTAGTCCTACCACTGCTAATATATATGAACTTAACCTAGTCATTTGATCTCTCCCTAAGTTTCAATTTCTTCACGTGTAAAATGAAAAAGTAGGGCTAAATGTGGGATTGAAACTAAACTTGTCTCAATGAATTCATTGCCTGCTTTACTATTTCCTTCCCTAATCCAACTCTTACTTTCATCCTGGGGACCTCAACATAATTGCTGATAGTTCCTCAAATGCCTAAATTTCTCAGTTCTTTCTTTTATTCAGCTCTTATGACCTATTGCTCCAATCTCTCTCAAACACATATATATATATATATTGTCAAAATATTGACCTTGCCATGACCCATAGTTATCCCATTTTTATAATCAGGAGATAGTATGACATAGAGGTTAAGAAACTGGGCATGGAATCAACAAGATCTGTATTTAAATCTTCAGACAGTTATTTCCTTGTGACTGGATAAGTAATTGAACCACTGTGTTCCTTAATGAAGAGGCTAAACACAATGGTATAAAGGGCTGGAACTCTGAAAAGTTGTACTTGAATCTAAGACAGCAGAGCACTTAACGCTAATTACCTACTCAATGTAAGATAATGGTTCTATAAACATATACTTAGATGATGATGATATTATGGCTCTTCTCATGATTGGTGCTTGCTGAATGTGTTGTGGTGAATGTGTTGAGGCAAGGATTAGAGGGTTGATGGAGAGGGTCAGAGGCTCTCTGTCACAGCAGACTCAGGAGGGGACACTTCAGGCTGTAGACTCCAAGTAGAGTCCAAGTTCCATCTCTGACCAGTCATGTGGAGCCTCCTTCACTTCTCCTCCTAAAGACCAAGGACTTTGACTGATCCTGACTCTGACTGATCTTGAGGCCCTCTAGAAAGCTAGCCTGGACATTATACAATGGTTTTTCATGTTTTTTCAAACTCTGAATATAATCCTATTAATTCTTAAATGCTTATATGTGCTCATAATTTTCAACCATTTCATCTATCTCTATGCCTTATGACCTTTAACTCTTTTTCATCCTTATTGTAATCTTCAGTCCTTGCACCCAAAATACTTTATCAAGCAATCACAACTATACAAAACTTCCTAAAGTTATAACCATTCAAAAAGTTCAGTGGACTAATTTAAGAGATTGATGAATTCCACTTAGATTTCTTTAGGATGGAGGGCCACTTAAATTGTATGTTTTAGTTGGGATTCTCCTCTCATTATTTTGTGATTTTATCATTCTGTCATTCAACTAGGACCCGATCACTGGGAAAAATATATGTATTTCTGATGGATTCCTTTTAAAATTAATTATTCTTTCAAAGCATGTACTAATCACAGTTGTGTCCATATTGCTGAGTATATCTCTTGTTATTGTTGCTTTTCTAAATTTTGTTGATCTGAGCCATAGCCCAGGTTGCCCAATCCTGATTAAAACTCTCCTGACAGGCTGGTGCCTAGGCCACTGTACAAGACTAATGGCGATATACTGTAATTTCAAAGAATGAGGTAGAACAATTGGACAAGAAGATACTAGATCCTAGAGGCAAGAGAGGATAACAATGAAATTGGAAGGGGAAACAAGGAAGGAATAGAAATCAGAAGAAATGCAAAAACAATTTTGTCTGATTTTATAATTTTACTTATTGCCTATCTTGCTTACATAAGTCCTTAATTTTAGAAATTGCCTTCCAGATGTGAGATTATAGATATTTAAATTTGCCTTTGTCAAAACAACATCAAAATAATCAGTTTCAAAGTGAAAAAAAATTCTCAATTTGCTCTATGTTCACATAGCCAATGTTTCCTTGCTTTTACCTCTTTGAACTCATTTATATAAATTTGTTTATTCTGTTTGTTCAGTCATTTCAGTTATGTCTGACACTTTATAATCCATATGGGATTTTCTTGGCAAAGTTACTGGAGTGTTTTACCATTCCCTTCTCCAGCTCATTTTACAGATGAGGAAGCAGAGGGAAAAGGGTTATGTGCCTTACCCAAGGTCATAAACTGGTGTCTGAGACTGAAGACACTATATTGCCTTGTATATTTACTATAAGTAAAATCTGACCCTCTTTCATGTATTCATTTTGTTAAAATATAAATCAAAACAGTAGGCCATGTAAGTATATGTTTTATATATTTTCCTCCTCAGTCTATATATTTTCATAGTTTGAAAGGTTATTGCTCAAATGACCAGATTATATGCATGCTGTCAATTTTCAATTATCTATATCACAAGTAGATTATCCCTCTTGTAGGTTATCATGGGATATGTATAATCTTGGCCTGTGTTCTCTATATTAAGAAAAATAGTTCTAGGTTTCCTGGAGTTGTCAACAGTTATGTGCTGAGGGAATGTAAACTCATTTTCCTATTAGTCTGAATCAAATGTAATCAAGCGAGAAAATCAGCTGCCCTCCCAAACCACAGATTGCATTTGAAAGCCAAAGAGACATAATGCTTACATTAACCCCTGCCTAGGGTTATCTGCCTGACAAACACTCTTTCATTAGGCTCCATCATTGAGAGTTGGAAACATTAGATATTTCTCCTTCTGGCATGGCTTTCTTGGCCTATAACTTAAAAATTAACACTAAAAAGATATTTGGGAAAATTGGTTTGAATGAGACAGAAAATAATCTGAAAGAAGAGGATGATAAACAAAATGATCACAATAGCATAAGGAAAAAATAGCACTAAAGAACAGCAGAATTCAGATCAATGGATAATCATCCTTAACTGTAAAACAAATGTGATTTTATATACCTCTCTTCACTTGGTGCAAAGGTAAAAGACTAGAAGGAAAATGAGTACCACATTGTCAAGTATAATTGGTATTATATATTGTTCCATTTGATGAACTTTGTATAGGGTGAGTGAGCAAAGTATTGGGACATGACAACAATAGGGAAAAAAACACATAGTATTAATAAAATGCTGCTGTTTTTAAAGTGCAAGGTAAAAAAGAAGATATTATTTCCATTAGAGTTTTTTCAATTATTCTGATCTGTCAGTTGAAATGTTTAGATCCATAGCCTCAAAGGATTTCCTTCTGAAAATTAAGTTAATTATATTATCTCTACTATTACAGTATCTTCACATTAGATTTAAATACAGGGTGATTTTATGGAGCACAGTCATCAATAAACTTTCTGTGAATCTAGTGAACTGAGTGCATTGGGCCTTCCAATATGTGACTTTTACAAAGGCTATAAATTAATGGTCTATATGCTCTTCTTTAATTGGTGATTTAGAAGCTCTGTTAGAAATAGTTTTAATACTGATGAAAAGAGATGAATGTCTCATGTGAATGAATGTCATTAGCAAAGCAGCAATGTAAAGATCAGTTAAGTGATAGCGAAGAGACCCCTAGATGTAAAAGATAAATTCTAATCATGCTTCATACACTTACTAGCTTCCTTAATCAGGACAAGTAAAATGGTGACAAAAAGCAGCACTCACTATACAGGGCAGATCAAATAAAGTAACATGTGTTGTAAAAACCACATAGAACTGTGGTAATGTTCCTTATTATTATTGTAGTAGTATTATTATTGATTTTATATACTGTAGCATTAGGACAAGTTGTTTTTCTCCCTAATGCTAAAGAAGAATATTGAAAAGGAGTAGTCTCTTTGCTCCTATCCAGCTTGAGCCAAATCAGAGTATTACTTGATACCAAGAATGACATACTGTAACAGACATTTTAGAGTCTCTAGTACAAATATCTAAGTCTAACACTTAGCATATAGCAGGTGTTTAATAAATGCTTGTTGATTTGGTTTAACTTGACTCATATCTCAGTTTATTAATCTGTGAAATGAAGCTGTTACAGAAGAGAATTTCAAAAATCCATACTTGCCTAACTTAAGAGACTGGAAAAGGTCCTTGTTGCTGTTCAGTCATTTAGTCCTGTCCCACTCTTTGTGACTCCATAGACTAAAGCACACAAACCCTTCTTCCTCCAATATCTCCTAAAATCTATCCAAGCTCACATTTGTTATTTCCATGATATTATCTATCTATATCATCTTCTATCACCCCCTTTTTGTTACTTTCAATATTTTCTAACAAGGATCTTTTCCAATGAATCCTGTTTCCTCATTGTGGCCAAAGAATTTAAGCTTCAGCTTCAGTATTTGTTTTTCCAATGAATACAGAGTTAATTTCTTTAGTTACTGACTGAAACCATTTAAGAACTCTCAAAAGTCTTCCACAACCATAATTCAAAAGCATTAAGTCTGGCACACTCAGTTTTCCTTACAGTCCAATTCATTGAATTGAATGAAAACAACAGAGCTTTTGGAAAAAAAAAACTATTGAACTGTATCCTTCAAGAGGAGGTAACAAATATCATTTGCTAGAAAGTTGAATTGTGGAGAGAGAGCCACATTGTGGGAGCAGAGACAATAGTTAGGGTTTGGCTTGGGTTAAGAAGCAGGGTAGAAGAGGGTTAGAATAGAAAAATAGGATATTGAAGGGGAACAATGACCGCAAATGGATGTACCACAGGAAAAGGATGCACTTGGGAGAACTATAGTTTTCTTCAGGGTAGGCTTCCCGGAGGAGGTGATTTTTTTTAAACTGAGTTACAACATTGCTAAAAAACAACAGAGCTTTAACTATATAGATCTTTGTCAGCAAGATGATATCTCAGCATTTTAGTATGTTGTCAAGATTTGCAATAGCTTTGCTTTCAAGGATGAAGTGTCTTTTAATTTCAATTCTGTAGTTGTCATCTTCAGTGATCTTGGAGCTCCAAAATATAAAATCTGATACCATTTCCATTTCTTCTTTATTTGCCAGGAAGACATCATGATTTTAGTTGTTTTTTTTAATGTTAAATTTCAAGCCAGTTTTTACACTCTCCTCTTTCACTCTCATCAATAAGTTCAATTAGGAAGCCAATTAAGAATTAACTTCTTTACTTTCTGTTTTTAGAGTGATATTATCTACATATCTAGTATTGTGGGTATTTCCCCCTACAACCTTAAATCCAGCTTTTGATTCGTCCAGCCTAGCATTTTGAATGATGTACTTTGCACATAAGTTAAATAAATTAGGTGACAGTATATATAGCGCCTTGTCATACTCCGTTCCCAATTTTGAACCAATCAATTGTTCCAGGTTCAGTTCTGTTGCTCCTTGACTCACACACAGGTTTCTGAGGACACAAGTAAGATGATCTGGTATTTCTATCCCTTTAGGAATTTGCTATAATTTATTGTGATTCCACAGAGTCAAAGGCTTTAGTGTTGTTAACCATGGCTGAGCATACTATTGGTTTTGACCCAACTGTTTTATTCTTTTTGGAGCTATTTGTAGCTGCCCTCTCTTCTTCCTTAGTAATGTATTCAATACCTTCCAATTTGAGGGCCTCATCTTTTCATATCCCATCTTTTAACATTTTAATACCATCCATGGAATTTTCTTGGCAAAAATGTTAGAGTGGGTTGCCACTTTTTTCTCCAGTAGATCATTTTTTGCAAGACCCATGGAGACCACAAGTCTAGAACTAGAAGTGAGTGGCTTCAGAGACTACCTAAACCATTTATTATAATCCCCTTACTTTATCAATAAGAAAATCAAGGTCTATGGCTATCATAACTTGAATAATACCAAATAGTTAAGAAGTCATAAAATTAAGATTTAGATTCAGGACCCACTGGAAAAGACCCTGAAGCTGGAAAAAAGTTGAAGGTAAGAAGAGAAGGGGATGACAGAGGAGATAGATAGATGTCATGGAAACAGCAAACATGAGCTTAGACAGACTTTAAGAGACAATGGAGGAAAAGGGCCTGATATGCTGTAGTCCAAGGGATTACAAAGAATGGGACATGAATAAATGACTAAACAATAAGTTATCAGGCAAATCTCTTAATGTTAGGTAAATATGGACTGGAGATTTTCTTCTGCAACAGCTTTATTTCACAGGTTATTAAATTGAGATGTAAAGAATTAAATCAAATCAAATCAACAATTTCAGTTTTCTACTTTCATTCATATTTTCACTGTCATTCTACTTTTCCAAACTAATTTTTACAAATGAGGAAATTGAGATTACAAATGGGAAAATGACTGTGTACAATGACACAAATAAGAAATAGCTAAGAGGGGACTCAACTATTAGCCCTATGACTAAAAACCTATAGTTTTAAATCTGATTTGGGGGATAAAGAAAATGAATACCTATTCAGAAAAGTGTTATTGCTGCAGTGGTCAAAAACCCTTTGATCAAAGAATATCAGTCTGCAAGGGTTCTCTTTGATTTGTTATGATGCTAACCTGAGGTTTTAAGGCTACATGTTTTTGATGCATTTGTAGCCCATTAGTTTTACTTCCTTTTTCTATCAATTTGTTCTCCAATAAAAGGATATAATAGATCTCAACATAGTGATGTCATTTTAGTCTTCTTCAAACACAAAATTCACCAACCAACCATAATGGAATGTAAAAGAGGAACACTGTACTGGGACGAGTGCAGATCCATACACTAGATTCAAAGGGATGTCTTCTTCTGTCTAGTATTATTTCATGGGTCAAGAAGTCTGCCAATAGTCCCCCAAATCTCCCTATCTCTTACTCATGGCTGTCAGAAATATCAATTTATAAATCAATTAATAGCTAACATTCCTCCCAGACTTAATTCTCTTTAGTATCAAAATGAGAAAAAAATATTTTTTAATAAAGCTTTTTATTTTCAAGGCACTATACTGCCCTGTATAGTGAAAAAGCTTCAATTTTCAAATTATCCTATGCATGGATAATTTGACAACATTGACCCTTGCATAACCTTGTGTTTCAGATTTTCTCCTCCTTCTCCCCACCCCTCCCCAAGATGTCAGGCAATCCAGTATATGTTAAACATGTTAAAACATTTTAAATCCAATATGTATAAACATATTTATACACCTCTCTTGCTGCACAAGAAAAAATCAGATCAAAAGAAGAAAGTAAATGAGTAAGAAAACAAAATGCAAAAGTAACAACAAAAAGACTGAGAATGTTTTTATAGAACAATAACATTCCTAACATTTGTATACTATAAGTTATTCAATCATTCTCCAACTGATAGGCATCCACTCAGTTTCCAGTTTCTTGTCACTACAAAAAGGGCTGTCACAAACATTTTTGCACATGTGAGTCCCTTTCCTGGATATTAGAACTGTAACAAACTTTTGAGCTGATTTATTCTAATCCACTTATTTTATAGATAAGAAGCTAAAATCCAGACAAAAGAAAATTATTTTCCAAATTTACTTTGGTAGTAACAAGCTGTGACTAAAAGCTCTGTCTTTGAACTCCTACTGTCAATGTATTTTTTGCTATTTAATTACTTCAGCTTAGCAAGAATTTATTAAACACCTTCTGTGTATAAGGCACTGTACTAGCAAGTTTAGAGGATACAGTGATAAAGCTATTACTTCCCTTGAGGATCAGATAATCTATTGGGTGGATACAACATGCATACCGAGAAGTAAATACAAGATATTTCAAGGAGAGAAAGGGCACTACCAACTAGGGGAATCAGGAAACATCACCTTTAGGAGATAGCAACAGAGTTGAGCTTTGAAGAAAGCTAGGTATTTTAAAAGACAAACATAAGAGGAGGATATGATACAGGTATGAAGAACAACCAGGGCACTTAGACTATAACATAGATTGTGTGAAAATGAATGATGCAAAGTAGAAAGAAAAATAAAAAGTGGGCTGGAACCAGATTTTGATGGATTTTGAATGGCAAACTGAGAATTTATATTTTATGATAGACATAATAGTCACTGAAGATTTTTTGAGTAAAGTGAAAACATTATCAGACCTATGTTTTAGAAATATTATTTGATAACTGTGAAGATGGAGTGAGACAATCTGGAAAAAAAGGAAGTCAGATAGGAGCTTATTTCAAAAGTTCAACTGAGAGGGCTTGAGGGCTTAATTATATTGTTGACTGTGGGAGTAGCAGAGAAAATGATGTGACAGGTAACCATGATCTTAAATGTGTGTGTATGTGTATACATATGCATATATATATATATATATATATATATATATATATGCGTGTGTGTATGCATGTGTAAATGTGTATATCTATTGTATATGTATAATATAACATACGTTTGCATATGTATAAGTACGTACACAACACCCATATAAAATCTATGTTCCATGTGCATAGGTATGCATATATATGTATCTATTTATGGAACAGTAATACACATGGCTATATGTACATATTTAAATATAAACATTTAAATAAATATATGCAGTGTCTATACATAGTTGTAATAAGCATGTCTGTTAAATTGATGAATGTCTACATGCAAAGTAATCAGAGAAGTAGATTAGTGCAGGGAATTGAGTTCACTTTAAAGTGTCATTATGAAGTTCACTTTGAAAAAAGCTTTAAGGCAGGCAACCCAGAAGACATGATATTTTCTACCTTAGGCAAGATTTGAAAATTTCTGATCCTATAACCTGAAGAGGATTCAATCTTTACTCTAACACCTGTGATTTGACTTATCACAAAATAATTGACTAAAGGCCATGGAATGTGATTTTCTGGCATTAAAAATGTGTATGGTTATAAAATGATTTATATTAGAGTGTTCCTCCTTGTGTTCCCCTGCCTCTGTATTGGGCCTTAGAATACTATTTCTCTGATTCTAGCTTTATAGAGCAATGTTTGATTAAGAGAGAAATGGTCAAAATATTCCTGGATGCCAAAAGGAAGAAAAGGAAAGACCCTACAGAGAAAAGGCAAAGAATAAAAATTAAGAGTTTTAAAACAAAGGGAGTATTTGGGAATAAAACCCAAGAAGATCTGAAGTGCAAACACCTCTGGGCTAGCTCCACAGAAACACCAAATTGTTAACCCTTGGGCAAGCTAGGTGGTTGGAGCCTTTGCAGGACCCACATCTCCTGTACTGATTGTAGAATTGGGGGTCTGAATCCAGGAAGACTGAGGGAACTTCAGCTGATTGGGAACATCAGATCGAACTGTGCTGCTGAGACATGGCCCTGGGCGAGAAGGAACCAGCACAGGATGAATACAGAAATAGCTGAGCAGAGACTCTGCTGGCTGCAAGCATTTGCAGAAGGGGGAGCTCTTGACTTGAGGTTCCTGGTTAGAGAGGAGAGCTGAAGGGAAGTTTGAGACACCATTCCCCTACCAACAATTAGAGGTACTTACACTAATACCTCTTATTAAAAATGATTTGACAAAAAAGAAAAAAAAATAACATCATTGAAACGTATTATGGGAACAGGGAAGACCAAGGGTCATTTTCAGAGGAGGTCATTTCAGTTAAAAAAAAAAAAAAGCTTCTGCCCCAAAAAGTAACATGAAATGGCTCCCTGTCCAGAGAGAATTTACAGAAGAACTCACAAAAGTATTTAAAAATCAAATGAGAGACATTGAGGAAAAACTAAAACTAAAACTTAAAAAATCATCCAAGAAAAATAAAATTATAAAAAAAAAACAACTAGAATAGGAGGCACAGAATCTCAAAGATGAAAATAATTCTTTGAAAGTTAGAATTGGGCAAGGGGAAGCCAGTGAAGCTATGAGAGATCAAGAAATAACAAAACAGATCATAAAGATCAAGAAAATAGAACAAAATATAAAATATCTTATAAGAAAAATTACAGATCTGTAAAACATATCAAGAAAATAAAATAAAAGAATAATCAGGCTGCCAGAAAGTTCTGACCAAAAAGAGAAGCTTGACACAATAATGCAGGAAATAACCCAAGAAAATACTTCTGGAA
Source organism: Sarcophilus harrisii (assembly GCF_902635505.1). Taxonomy (NCBI): domain Eukaryota; kingdom Metazoa; phylum Chordata; class Mammalia; order Dasyuromorphia; family Dasyuridae; genus Sarcophilus; species Sarcophilus harrisii. The sequence continues at coordinate 179,960,437 of NC_045427.1, forward strand.
GTGATAGAACATGAGGGGAAAGTAGAAATAGAAAAAAAAATCCATTGAAGAGAGCCTTTGTGAAAAACACACAGGAGATTATTGCCAAAATTTTTGAAATCCCCATATCAAAAAGAATTTTGGGGAAAAAACAAGAAAAAAAATTCAAATATCCTGGAGGTACAATTAGAATTGTACAAGACTTATCAGCAGCTACAATAAAAGACTATAGGTCCTAGAATCATATATACCAACAATCCAAAGAAATAGGCCTGTAGCCAAAAACATCATATTTATCAAAAAAAAAATTATCTATAATTTTAATTGAGAAAAAATGGGCATTCAATGAACTTGCAAATTTTCAGGTCTTTTTATCAATCAAACCTGAACTTAACAGAAAAATTAAAATTAAGATCAAATATAAAAGATCATTTTTAAAGGAATTTAACAAGAACAAATTGTTTAAACTTGGTCAAATTATTTATGTTTTTACATATGTATGTATATATGTACATTATATCTTTAAGATTCGCATCAACAATAAAATAGTTCAAAAGAAAGATTGTCAGGATTAAGATAAAAATAGTAATATGTCATACAAATGCAGTGCAGAGGAAGAATAGACACAGAGGGATTAAAAGGGGAAGAAGGGCTCATAGTTCTGAAAACCTACTCACATTGGGAATGGGTTCAATAGGCAACACTACATATATACCATGAAGTATATAGCACCCTCTAAAATCTATAAAGAAATAAGGAGGGAGGGATAGGCAGATGGGGAAACAAAGGATGAAGGAAGAAGAGAAAGGAGAGATCCTTCAGTGGGAGGAGGTTAAGTAATAGTAAGGCAAGTTAGGAAGTAGAGTTTAATTAAAGAGTCATTAGGGATAAGTAAGATGTGTATTTGTGAGCTCTGTGTGTGTATGTGTGTGTGTATATATATATGTATGTATATATTTACATATGTATACATAACTATATATTTTCTTAATTGTAGCTTGCTTGGGGGGGAGATGAAAAGGGGAAAAAGGATAAAGTAAATAAGGTGTGCAGCAGAGAATCAAAGAATAATTACAAGGAAGTAAAGAAAAAGAATATAATTTCTTCTACTAACATATATATATGTGTGTATTAGATATATATGTATTCTTTCTTAATTTGGTAATTTGTTGTTCTATTGAACTGATGTTCTTCTGGGCACATGACAATGTTTTCTTTTGTTTTGCTTTGTTTTATTTTCTTTTTCTTTTCTGTTTTTCTTTTTTTTCTTATTCTATTTTTTTTAAATAAAATAAATTAAATTTAAAAAAGAAAGGAAAGAGAAAAAAAGAGTTTAAAGAGAAACTTTAACTCTCTGGCTTATTTTATCATAGATGCATGAAACACCAATCCCTAAGCATTCAAAAAATTTTAAAATATTTCTTGCAAATTGATCTTTAAAACAATTAGTTGGTTTTTTCACCCTTTTCTAAAATAAAATGGCTTATTTTGAATTAAACTAGGAAAAATATATCAACTGCCATAGTTACCAATTTTAAAATGAATTTGCCATACAATAGAAATTGGATAGATCTTGTGAGCTAAATAAGATTTATAGTCACAGTTCCATTCATTCTGTTCTCCAAGTTCTCATGTTAAAAATTGGATGAGTAAAAGGTTATTGTGGTTAGTGTTTGCACATAGAAGCCAAAACAATTTTGCAGAGATATACATTATATTAGAGTGGGATCTCCCTGTAACTGGAGATTTTGCCAGAGTCCAGATGTTTTCCAAATTAGCATGAACCTTAACAAACACAAACAGATGCTTGATTAAACATTGAGGTCAGACTTTTTTATTTGTTTTTTTCCATTTCACTCCATAGACTGGTAAATGATGGAAGAGTATTTTGATGGTTTACAGATGTAAATCAGCTCCATATTTTTGCCTCTTTGTGGTTTTTCATTATCTATTGCTTGATAGGAAAACAAAATAAGTATGGTTTGAAATCTTAAAAAATGATCAGAGTTTTCATGTTCATTTGGGAATTCTATCATTCCAGCTCTTGAAAACATCAGCAAAACTGAGACTTAAAGAAAAAGAAATCATAAGGATAAAGGCACATTTTAAAAATATTCCAAATTAATAATTTCCTAGACATTACTTGTTTTAATTAGTTTTTAAAAGTGAATGTTGGCCAGTTTAGATATTCTTACTAAACTTTTTTTATGTTTATATGTTATACATATAATAAAATCTTAGAGTTATAAGGAAGTGTTGAAGTAATACAGATATACTATTTGTTCATTCATTGAAACCCAATTCTTAATTAACCTGTTTTTTTTTCCCCCAGGGTTTAATGCTAGGTTAGTAAGTAGCTGAATATTATTTCATATGAATTATTTGGAAGGACTTTACTTGCCTGATTCATTTTAGTCTACTTCTGCTCATTGTTAATTAATTTCAATCAATCAATAAAACATATTAATTAGACAATGTGTACTCAAAATTGTATTAGTTGTCTGGGAGTTATGAGGCAAGCTTCATTTGGAGATTTCTGACTTCAAGGAGATTGCAATCTAGTTGATCAATATACACATTCAGCATGTATTTTTAGCTGTAGCTTCAGTTGCAGTACAAGAGTGATGGTAAAGATATAATTTATAATACACATTAAAAAGAACAGATTGGTCATATCTAAAGAATTGGAAAAATATTAATTGCTCTTGTGTAGGCTGAACTAATATAATAAAAATGACATTTCTACTTAAATTGGTCTATTTGTTCAGTGCCATACCAATCAAACTGCCAAAAAAGTATTTTTATGGAGATAGAAAAAATAATAACAAGACTCATTTGGAAGAACAAAAGGTCAAGAATATCAAGAGAATTAATGAAAAATAGTACAAAGGATGATGGTCTAGCAGTACCAGATCTAAAACTCTAATATAAAGCATCATGAAAACCATTTGGTACTGGCTAAGAAATAGTGTGGAACAGTAGCATAATTAGATACACATGACACAATTAATCAATGAGTATAATGTAGTATTTTATAACCTTTCAAATTCCAACTTTTGGATTAAGAACTCACTTTTTGGCAAAAATTACTGGAAAAAGTGGAAAATAATGTCAGAAATTTGGCATGGTCATACATCTCACACCTCATACCAAAATAAGGTCAAAATGAGTATATGATTTGGGCATAAAGGTGATGCTATAAGCAAATTAGGAGAGAAAGGGTTAATTTACCTGTTAGATCTTTGGAGAAGAAAGGAATTTATGACCAAAGAAGAACTAGGGAACATTATGAAATGCAAAATGGACAACTTTGATTTTACTAAATTAAAAAGTTTTGTACAAACAAAGCCAACAGAAACAAGATTAAAAGGGAAATACAAAGCTAGGAAAACATATTTTACAGCTAGTGTTTCTGATAATGGACTAATTTCTAAAACATAAAATAACTGTATTAAATTTATAAGAATATAAGTCATTTTCCAATTGATAAATGGTCAAAGGATATGAATACAGTTTTTATATGATAAAATTAAAGCCATCTATGGTCATATGACAAAATGCTCTAAATCACTATTGATTAGAGAAATGAAAATTAAAACAGCTCTGAGGTTGTTTTATCTGAGGTCACTTCTCAGATTGGCTAAGATGACAGAGAAAGATAATGATAAAAATTGAGTGGATGTGGGAAAACTGCATTGTTGGTGGAGTTGTGAAATTATCCAACCATTATGGAAATAAATTTGGAACTATGCCCAAAGTGCTATCGAACTGTGCATACCCTTTCATCCAACAGTTACTGGTAGGTTTGTATCCCAAGGAAATCATAAAAAAAGATAAAAGGACCCACACATACAAAAATGTTTGTAGCAGTTCTTTTTGTGGTAGCAAAAATTTGGAAAATAGGGAATGGCTAAATAAATTGTGGTATATGAAGGTGATAGAATACTAATTTTCTATAAAAAAAATATTGAACAAGCTGATTTTAGAATGGTCTGGAAAGATTTACATGAACTGATGCTGAGTGAAACAAGCAGAACCAGGAATACATTGTTCAAAGTAACAGCAAGATTGTATGATGATCAACTATAAAAGACTTGGTTGTTCTCAGTGATTTAGTGATCCAAGGCAATCTCAATAGATTTTGGAAAGAAAACACTATCTCTATCCAAAAAGAGAACTATGGAGATTGAATGTAAATCAACATATTCTATATTCACTTTTTTTCTGTTTTTTTTTTCTCTCTTATGGACTTTCCCTTTTGGTTTGATTTTTCTCTCCCAACATGTGTATTTTAAAAGTTAATATACATGTATAGACAGAAAAATAAGATAATTAATAAAGAAAAATAAAATAAAGTTTTAAAAACAGAATAGGTTGAATCATATGTGGAAAATTGTGCAGTACTTCCAATTATCCTAATGTTCTTCCTAACACAAAAAATTTATCTTTCCAATGCTAAAGGAGATAGGATGAAAACAAGTTTATTTTCCACTGCTATATGCCAAAAACATGTTCCCAATTGATCAGAAATTACAATTCCCATGGATGTCTAGGCCCTAAGAAATGAACATAGTGGTAAGATGGGCAAGACATCAAAAGTTTTAGACATCATCTGAGATGATGGGTATTTGTGATAATGGAAGGAGCAGTGGTATAAATGAAAAGGAAAACTCAAGAAGTGGCCATAATGGCAAAGGAAAGGGGAAGAGAACCTGCCTGCTAGCATTTTTGGGGAAAGAGAAAGGAGCCTTGATTTTGCCTAACATGCTATTAAACAACAGATACCATGCGTAAGAAATCCATATGTGAAATGAATGGAGATTCTCACTTTTAGATTCTACCACACAAAGATCACTTGCCATGGACTCAGCAAACTTTTATATAAATTTCAGTGAAGAAAATTTTCTTCTTTATTAGGTTAAGAGCCTAATCTTCAGAAAGTATATCTATCTTTTTTAATTTTGTCATGTGAAGGTTAATACTTTATTCTGGTGAAAATATTGGAAGTTGGAAAATACTTTAAATTAGTTCCTTTCCCCACCCCTTGATCTGTGGAAACCCCCTCCTCCCCACAACAGAGCTAATCTATACAAACTCAAGTCCTTAAAAGTTATAGCAACAAAACAAAGGAAAAAGAAAACATAAGATGGGGAGCCAGAAGTATCATTTGATGTGGACCATTGCAGTGCTGTTCTTTTCTGTTTCTTCCTTGTCTTTCTTCCCTTCTTTTCAGAGAGGAGGGCTGAGAAGATTAGTACATCCAGTCTCAGGAAGGCTGCTACAATTACTTGGCTGACCAAATTCTGGAAGCTGAGCATAGATACATGATCTGAGTTGTCACTTTCCTCATCACTGTTCAGAAGGGCAGAAGGAGCTAGAGTGTTCTCATCTTTCTTGGAGGTAATTTTGGTCCACACATGCTTTTCCAACTCTAATATCTGGGCAAAGGAAGGAAAGGGAAACTCTTCTTCCAACCTCCCTATACAGAATGAAAGGTTGCCTTGATCATCAGTGGGTGACAAAAAAGCCAACATAGAGTCTGCTTGGGACCCTGGACTTGTGCTAAGAGGAGAACTTGTGCTGGCTTGCAAGCAAGAACCAAAGTAGGAAAGACATTAAAGACAGGAAACTGCTACAGATTCTTCCAGGGGGTATATCTTAAAAGTTTTTTCCTTTGCTGTTTTAGACTTGATTAAATACCAAGTTTTAAAAATGAATGTCTTTGTTCACCTGTCTTTTTCCAACTTTAACTAATGTTAGAGTTTCCTAGCTGAACTGGCTTACTCCAAACAAAGTATACTTATCATTCAAAATGATATTCAAAATTTTTAAAAAATCATTCAAAATCCCTATCGGACTTGGTAATCAAGAGTTCAGTGGCAAATGGCTACACCAATATTCCCCCAGATGAGGAATATGTCTCTGGATCATAAAGCATCACTATCTTAGAAAAATCACAATTCTCAGTGACCCAGGGAGATAAAGAAAAGATGCATAGTGAGTGTGAATAGGTTGAAGCATATTTACAATGAGTACTATGCAAGAAATGATGCAAAATATGCTTTATTATTATAAATATTTGTTGAACACATTTATTACTTTTCTCCTAATCTCTCTTCTTCTGAACTCTTGACACTCATGCAATATATCTAATTAGCTGTCAAATACTTTCATTTATAACTTAATATCTATTTTTCTCCTTGTTTTCACTTACACAATCACAATTCTAGTTCATACTCTCATCATTTCTTGAATTTTATCAACTACTTTTTCTTGTGCAAAGATCTGCAGGTGGTGATGGAATACTATGTAGTATATAAGGCTTGGGTTTAAAGCATTATCTTGATGATGTAACCTGAATTTCAAAGTTCATTTTCATGGTTCATTCTCTAATTGGTGGAAATTGATTATTTTTTTTAAATTAAAGCTTTTTTTATTTTCAAAACATATGCATGGATATTTTTTCAACATCAACCCTTGCAAAACTTTGTGTTCCAATTCCTCCCCTTTCCCCACTCCCTTTCCTAGATGGTAAGTGATTCAATATAGGTTAAACCTGGTAGAACTATATGTTAAATCCAATATATGCATACTTATTTATACAATTATCTTGCTGTGCAAGAAAAATCGAACAGGAAAAAACGAAGGAAAAATGCAAGCAAACAACAATAAAAAGAGTGCAAATGCTAAGTTTTCACAGTCCTTTCTCTGGGTGTATATGGCTCTCTTTGTCACAAGAAATATGGAACTTTGAGACATTCATACATGCTATTTAGAATTGGAAGAGATCCTTGTTCTATTTCCCTAGTAAATACGTGGTCTTGGATAAAAGCTACTTGGAACTCAGTTTGCTGCACTTCTGTCAGATTAGTGGGTTGCTTTTTTCTTTTTTTTTTTAAACAATTAGTTCTTTTTTTATTTTTAATTTTTTTTATTTTGAAAAAAAAATTTTTGCAACATTATCCCTTGCACTCACTTCAGTTCCGACTTTATCCATCCCTCCCTCTACCCCCTCCCCCAGATGGCAAGCAGTCCTATACATGTTAAATATGTCACAGTATATCTTAGATAGTATGCAGAACTGAACAGTTATCTTGTTGCACTGGAAGAATTGGATTCAGAAGGTAAAAATAACCCGGGAAGAAAAACAAAAATGCAAACAGTTTACATTCATTTCTCAGTGTTCTTTCTTTGGGTGTAGCTGTTTCTGTCCATCATTGATCAATTGAAACTGAGTTAGATCTTCTCTTTGTTGAAGAGGGCCATGTCCATCAGAATTGATCCTCATACAGTATTGTTTTTGAAGTATATAATGATCTCCTGGTTCTTCTCATTTCACTTAGCATCAGTTCATGTAAGTCTCTTCAAGCCTCTCTGTATTCATCCTGCTAGTCATTTCTTACAGAACAATAATATTCCATAACATTCATATACCACGGTTTACCCAACCATTCTCCAATTGATGGGCATCCATTCATTTTCTAGTTTCTAGCCACTACAAACAAGGCTGCCACAAACATTTTGGCACATACAGGTCCCTTTCCCTTCTTTAGTATCTATTTGGGGTATAAGCCCAGTAGTAGCACTGTTAGATCAAAGGGTAGGAAATTGATTATTAATATTCCTTGTCCACAAGATGGATAGAGTTGGTGAGAGTTTGGTAAAAGAGAGATGCTGGGCTTTTGGAGAAGACACCATGATTCCAAATTCCCTTAGGGTCCTTCTGGAGGTAGATGATTCTGCAAAGAAGCTGATACTGAGAGAAATTAACTCTCCTTCAATTCTGCCTCCTGCATGTGGGGAACATTTAGTAATCAATCCCCACCAATAAGGAGATTCCTATGCAAATGGTCTTTGAGGTCAGAGTTTCATTGACATTTAAATGGAGTTCCAGTAGAATTGGAATATGAGCTCAAAGTATATTTTTTATGCCCATGTTTTGAAGTTCATAGAAACTTTGAATTTCACCATCTTGATCTAAATGGACATGGCTACAATACAAACAAAAACATTTTTTAGATAAATACAAGATCAGCTTCCCAGCTTGACATTGTGGAATACAAATTAGTGAAGTGTCTCTTGGGAAAGAGTTCTGTCACAGAAAAAAGAAGCAAGAGCAAATGACATAAGAAGCAATGGTTCTTATTTTAAGGAAGGATAAAACCTTGGGATATGCTTCATTATAACCCAAACAAATATAATATCACTGTTGGACTATTCTCTTGGCAATATTAGAAACACAGACTCTTAGACAATTGTTAAGAGAATTGTTAAAACATACCAGTTCAGAAAAAGGAAGTGAAAAAGCCAATTATTATATATTGTAATACTGATAAGAAAAAGATATTAAAGGCTCACAATCCAGGATACTAGTTTGGATCATATTAAATCTCAGACGGAGTTAAATTAACTTGTCTATCATTACATAGCAAGTATATATGACTATTCACTTATACTCTTTTTGTTGTTGTTTGCTTCCATTTTTGTTTTTCTTCCCTGGTTATTTTTACTTTTCTAAGAGAACTGTATAAATATGTACACATATGCTGTATTTAATATATACTTTGACATGTTAAAAAATAAATTAAAATTAAATGTAAAAAAATACTATGTCATCTGATTTCAGGCCCATGTTATATGTTACATTGATGCAAGATACAGAGAGACATATGAATTGAATATTACCTTTAAAAAGATTGTTTTTATAGAGAAGAATAAGATATATATTCTCTTCAAAACAGAGATCTGAATTCCATCAATCTAAGTTTCAAATTCAAGTTCCAACACCTAATAGATAAATAACCGGGGGGAAAGCCATTGGAGTTCTCTTAAATTCTGTTTTCTCTTCTTTAAAATAGTAAGGGTAATACTTTCATTACCTGTCTCACATGGTTGTTGTGAAGTAGTCTAACCCCACAAAATACAATACGTATGAATTATTATTACAGGACAACTAAGTGGTGCACTGAATAGACTGCTGATCCTGGAGTCAGGAAGATTCATCTTTATGAATTCAAATCTGACCTCAGACATTTATTAGCTGTATTTGCCTCAGTTTCTTCATTTATAAAAATGAGCTAGAGAAGGAAATAACAAACCACTTCAGTAACTTTGCTAAGAAAATTCCAAATGAAGACTCAAAGAGAATCTGAGACTTTTTCATGGCTGAACATGACAACAACAAGAAAAAATATTATTACTCTAATAATATAAAATATTACTTATCAGAGAGGTATATAATCTATGAGTTCACTATGAGATTCAATAAGGAGGTTTCCAGTAGCAAAACAAAGTTCTCAGGCAAGGGAAACAGGAAAGGCTGCAAACAAGAATTGATATTTAAATTGGCTCTTGAAAGATTTTTCTTTTGTCAGAAGAGATTGAGTAACCTTATTTAGAGGTGTTTGACACATTTTAACTAAATCTTCTTGGATGAGGATCAACAGAAGCTACTCAAAATGAATGTCTTTTTCTTCTATTATAAGACTATAATAAAAGTTGAAATATATCAAATAAAAGTTGAAATATATCATGTTTCATATTTCTTACTTTAATACCATATTAATTCAGTGAAATTATGTTCGCACCAATATATGTTCTTCTACATCATTCATGTAACTCATAACCAATTTATATTTTCTCATCTCTGCAATTCTTATTCATGTCTTTCCAGGAATTGTAAAGGGATTTCTCAATGCTATTCTCTGGATCTTTTAAAAAATATTTCTTGAATAATAGTGGAGTGTGCACTGTTGCTACTCTTTTGTAATCACTGCATAAATAGCCCACCTACTTTTATGGTTATTTATTTAGTTTCCAATTATTTTTTGGTCTATTTTCCTCGGCTTTTTGTTGAATGTAATTTTCATTGCATTGTGATCTGAAAAGGATGCATATATTATTTCTGCCTTTCTGCATTTGAGTTTGAGGTTTTTATGTCCTAATATATGGTCAATTTTTGTATAGGTTCCATGAACTTCTGAGAAGAAAATGTACTCCTTTCTGTCTCCATTTAGCTTTCTCCAGAGATCTATCATACCTAACTTTTATAGTATTCTATTTACTTCTTTGACTTCTTTCTTATTTATTTTGTGGTTTGGTTTATCTAATTCTGACAGTGCAAGGTTGACATGTCCCACTATTATAGTTTTGCTTTTCTTCTTGCAATTCTCTTAATTTCTCTTTTAAGAATTTAGATGCTATATCACTGTTTCCATAAGGAAACAGCCTTAACCATTATACTTTGTTTGGGGGATATTACAACTTTGTTTACTGCTATCTGCGCTATCACACAAAACAACATCAAAAAAATTGTAGCCTTTTCCACATCAAGCTAATTTGGCCTAATAATGGTAGCCTAAATCAACCACACCTAGCATTCCTGCATATCTGCACACAGGCCTTCTTCAAAGCAATACTCTATGCTCCGGCTCCATCATTCACAGCCTTTATTACACATTATTCATAGTCATATTACATGTTTAATAGTGATATTTCTTCATTATCTATGTTACTCTTTAGCAAGATATAGTGCCCTTCTTTATCTCTTTTAATTAGATCAGTTTTTGCTTTTGCTTGATCTGAGATCAGGATGGCTACCCTTGCTTTTTTGACTTCACTTGAAGCATAGTATATTCTGCTCCATCTTTTTACCTTTACTCTGTATGTGTCACCCTGCTTCAAGTGTGTTTCCTGTAAACAACATAGGATTCTGACTTTTAATCCATTCTACTAGCCGCTTCCTCTTTATGGGGGAGTTTATCTCATTCACATTTATGGTTAAAACGACCAATTCTGTATTACTTGCCATCTTGTTAACCCCTGTTTATGCTTTTCTCCTTTCCTTCCCCCTTACCGCCCTCCCCAGTATTAAACTTGTGAGCACCACTTGCTTCTCACAGCCCTCCCTTTTTAGCATCTCTCCCCCCATCTTAGAGTTCCTCCCCTTTTCTTACCTCTTTTCCTCACAATTTCTATATTCCCTTCTGCTTAGCTTACTCCTTCCTTTTTCACTTTTCCCCTCCCACTTTGCAATGAGGTGGGAGAAGTTTCTTTGTAGATCAAATATGTCTAATATTTTTCTCTTTGAGCCAATTCTGATGAGAGTAAGATACACACTATGTTCTTCCCCCTCCCCTCTTTTCTTCAAATATAATAGGTTTCCTTTGCCTCTTCATGAGATATAGTACCCCCAATTTACCCTTTTTCTGGTATAATTTCCTTTCAACCTCTAGGTTCTTTTTTATATTATAACTATAAAACTAAATCATACATGTGTTCTTTATGTATATTTATAACATAAATACAGTTCCCAAGATTTCTTTTTACCTTTTTATGTTTCTCTTGAGTCCTATATTTTGAGATCAAACTTTTTCTTTAGTTCTGGTTTTTTCATCAGAAATAGATGATAATTCATTGAATTTCCATCTTCTTCCCTAAGGGAAAAAATATGCATTTTGGCTGGGTAAGTTATTCTTGGCTGCATAGCAAGTTTTTTAGCCTTTTGGAATATCAGATTCCAGGTCCTTTGATCTTTTAATGTGAAAACTGCTAGATCCTGAGTAATCCTTATTGTGGCTCCTCTATTTTTGAATTGTTTTTTTCTAGCTGCTTGTAGTATTCTTTCCTTGGTCTGATAGTTCTGGAATTTAGCCACAATATTTCTTGGAGTTTTGATTTTGGGAATCTCTTTCAGTAGATGATCGATGAATTCTTTCAATGTCTATTTTACCCTCTGTTTCTATAATACCTAGGCAGTTCTCGTTGATAATTTCCTGGAAAATAGTGTCTAGGCCCTTTTTTTCATCATAATTTTCAGGAAGTCCAGTAATTCTCAGATTATCTCTCCTAGATCTATTTTCCAGGTCTGTTTTTTTTTTTTTTTCCCAAAAAGGTATTTAACATTTTTTTCCATTGTATCTTTTTTTGGGTTTTGTTGACTGATTCTTGGTGTCTCCTCGAGTTATTCATTTCCATTTGTTCAATTCTGATTTTTAATGAATTATTTTCTTTATTTACTTTTTTATTTCTTTTTGTAATTGTCCAATTGAATTTTTAAGTGAATTTTTTTGTTCTATGGAATTTTTTTCCATTTCACCAATTTTATTTTTCAGAGAGCTATTTTCTTTTTCTAATTCACTAATTCTGTTTTCCTTGGATTTACCTTTTCCAATTCACTAATTCTGTTTTTCAGGGACTTGATTTCTTTATCCACTCTATCTTTAAATGAGTGGGATGACTTATCCAAATCCTCTCTCCAAGCTTCCCTTTTCTTTCCCCATTTTTCTTTTAGCTCTCTTGTAAAAGTCTTTTTAATTTCTTCTATGAGAGTCTTGTGTGTTGGGGATCATACCATATCACCCTTTGGGGATTCATCTGGAGACAGTCTGTTTTTAGTCTCCTCAGGGCTTGAAATCTGCTCTCTATCTGTATAGAAGCTATCTATTTTTAGAGCTGTCTTCTGTGTTCTCATTGCCTGCCTGCAGTCTGTGTCTGATCTAACCATCCCTGCCCACAAGCAAAAACAGACTTTTTCTGACGAATTTTGAGGATATCTTCTGTTGGTAATTATTTGTGTTTTTTTTTTCAGTCAAGAACTAATTCCAAGGCCTTGTCATGAAAAAACGTATTCTGATAGCAAGAAAGAGCTTAGATAGATGTGTGTGTCCTCTGCCATTTTGGCCAGAAGTCTGAATGTATGTGTATCTTAAAATGACATGTTTGTTGAAACCTATGTTTAAGTTGTATTTCAAGTCCTTTCATAATCCTTTTATATTAACATAGATAAATAAAAACAGCTTGAATCAAAGTTAAAAAAATGCATTATTGATGCTAACATCTTTTATTGAGGCATTTTTTTTGTGGTTTGGTTAAATCATAATACCTTCCCAATGAAATTTATATCCACATAATGTCCTGAAAAAAACTAAATGCTCTGCCATAGTGTATGTAATAGTTCACTCCCATAGTCTGAAACTTCCCTAGCAAGATGAAGAAAGTATATGTTATCATTCTTCCTCTGGAACCAAGATTCTATTTAATCTGTGTGTTCTCGTGTTTTTTAATATTATTTTTAATTTGCATATTTGTGGTCACTCTAAGAGTAATTTGAATTAGACCTGGCCAAATCTGAATAGAAAAATTAGGCCAAAGTCAATCTTTTTATGTCACTTTTTATTAATGTTCAAGGAATTCTTTTCATGGAGGAGATGTAAATTAGTCAAAGGTAATAGATTTTGAAACCAGGAATGGACAAAATCAAGTTCCTGTATCACAGAGCTAGAAGGACTCTTAAATGTTTTCTAGTCTAATTCCCTAATTTTGCAAGGGGGAAAACTGAGGTCTAGAGAGATTCAGAAGTCCCCAAATGAACATTCTGCAAAAACTGCTCCAGGATTTGTCAGAATGCCAATGGGATTCCTTGATGCACAAGAGTGTTTTACTTTGTATGTATGTATTTTTTATTAAAGCTTTTTAATTTTCAAAAGATATGCTTGGATAATTTTTCAACATCAACTCTTTAAAAACCTTATATTCCAATTTTCCCTCCCTTCCCCCACTGCCTCCCCTAGATAGCAAGTAATCCAATATATGTTAAATATGGTAAAAATATATGTTAAATTCAATATATGCATACATATTTATACAATTATCTTGCTGTACAAGAAAAATGAGATCTAAAAGGAAAAAAATGAGAAAAAAATAAAAATGCAAGCAAACAACAACAAAAAGAGTGAAAATGCTATGTTGTGGTCCATGCTCAGTTCCTACAGTTCTCTCTCTGGGTATAGATGGTTCTCTTCATTCCAAGATCATTGAAACTGGCCTAAATCATCACATGGAAAAGAGCCATGTCCATCAGAATTGATCATTTTATAATCTTTTTTTTTTGGCTTGTACAATAATCTTTTCATTCTGCTCATTTCATTTAGCATCAATTCATGGAATTATCTCCAGGCCTCTCTGAAATCATCCTGCTGATCATTTCTTATAGAACAATAATATTCCATTACATTCAAATACCATAACTTATTCAGGCATTATCCAATTGATTGGCATCCACTCAATTTCCAGTTTCTTGCCACTACAAAAAGGGTTGTTATAAATATTTTTGCACATGTGCATCTTTTCCCCTCCTTTTAGATCTCTTTGGTTTATAAATTCAGTAGAAACTTTGCTGGATCAAAAGGGTATGCATATATTGATAGCCCTTTGGGCATAGTTCCAAATTGCTCTCCATAATGGTTTGATCAGTTCACAACTCTACCAACAATATATTAGTGTCCCAGTTTTCCCACATCCCTTCCAACATTCGTCATTATCTTTTCCCATCATTTTAGCCAATCTGAAAAGTGTGTAGTGGTACCTCAGAGTTGTCTTAATTTGCATTTCTTTGATCAATAGTGATTTAGAGCACCTTTTCATATAACTAGAAATGGTTTCAATTTCTTCATCTGAAAATTGTCTGTTCATATCGTTTGACCTATATGTTGTATTTGCCATACATAGTACTTTCTCAAGTCATAGGGAAGGTAAAAGATATCCTTACTTTGTCACTGATTTTATTGGACAATCTCCTAATGCTTATCCATTGCAAATAAAAAATTTATGGTCATGGAAAGATGATAAGATCATTTTTTAAAGTGGTAAAAAGCAATGATCAAAATTATTTTGTATTTTAGTACAATTCTTACATGAATATATTCACTTTTCCAATAAAAAGTTAAGCTATCCAAATAAAATTCAAATGTAAGGCTAACAGCTTGAGTTTTCCACATCTAACATTAAATATTGCACCTCAATTATTTAATATGGTATGCACAAATGAAGCCAAATTTGAGATGAATTAAATCAGATCTTAAAAACATATTCTCTATCACCATCAATTAGTATATATTCACGAAATAGATAATTTGTATCATAGAAATATTTGTAGCATTTGACTATTAAGTTTGCAAAGCCAAAGTTAAAAACACCATTGTATATTATATTTCTTGACATAATTTCATTTTGTAAGAATAATATGATAATCTGATTTCAATATAAAATACATATATCTACACCTATATATGTATTTTATATTGAAATAATTTGAGAATAGTTATATTCATTTGAAATTTTTGACCTTTAAATTTAAATATCTTAAAATTGTTAGTGTTGGAATAGCAGGCAAAAGTAAAACAAGCTTCACCGAAAACTCCTTTTAGCATATCTAGAAAAGCCACTGATCTGAATTGTAAAGAGGTAATAAAATAAAGTCATAGAGAGAAGACTTACCCAAGATGGAAATAGAAAACCAAGTCTCCAAAGGAAGACAAGATAGAGCAATTTAAGAGCAAAATAAGGCAGATGAACTTGTCCCATATTGAGCACTCCATTATAGAGGTTATGTACCAGAGCAACATGAGGTTATAGATCCATAGCAAGACACCAAAAAATCCATATGTAAGTATCATAATTCTTATACCCAAGGATGGCATTATGTTCAGGGGTAAGACCAGTTTTAGGCCCGAGTGGTCTATCAAGAAAGCAGTAGCATATCCTTTCTAGATATTTCCTCCAGAAGTGAGCAAATCCCAATTCTAACATCAGGTCTAACGTTGGGAAATAGACTGCAAATGTCATTATAATGACAAGTATTCAGTACAGAAACATAGAAGAAGAAAATGACTCCAAAATATCTATAAGTTAATCCTTGAAGAAAAACATAGCTTGCCCACACATTCAGCTAGCATGCCCATCAGAGATGAACCAAGAGATGAACTTTTAAAAGAGTTTTAAAAATCATTTTATAAATAAAATCAAAGTGCTAGAAGAAAACAAATGAAAAAATAGACCTAAAGAAGAAAAAAGTGGCAAAGGAATTAATAATCAGACAGAAGTGACATCATACATTGCTTAAGTAGAAAACTTTCTGGTAAATTTAGAATGGATCAAATAGAACCCAATGATTTCACAAAGCATATGGCTAAAGGAAAAAAAACAACTTCCATGGGAAAACAGATAGAAGAGAAAAATGTTAATCATTGGATTACCTGAAAGTCATAACCCCAAAATTCTAAGCATTATATTTCAAGAATTTTTAAAAATGAAACTGCTCAGATCTCTTAGGACCAGAAGGAAAAGCAGAAATAGAATTTACCTTTTACCTCCAAGAAGAAACTCCAAAAGGATAACTCCTAGAAACATGATAGTCAAAACCCAGAACTTTCTACATCAATCAAAAAACATTGTGAATAGGCAAAAAGAAAGAATTCAGGGGCTCATAACCACAGTCAGGATTACACAGGATTTAGCAGTCACCATTCCAAAGAACTGGAGAGCTTTGAATACAGCCTACAGAATTCAAAAGATATAGAGTTACAAAGAAGAATAACTTACCCAGCAAAAGTGAGTATAATCTTATAAGAGGAAAAATAAGTTTTTAGTGACATAGAGGACTTCCAAACATATGCTTGGAATTGCTTGCATTATGCTATGCAGAAATTTTGAAGTTAAAACAAAGGTATTAAGAGAAGCAATAAAAAGATAAAATGAATAAACAATGATAGATGACTAAACAAGGACAAACATAGTATTCCTCTGAATGAACCCAATCATCACAGACAATACAGGAAGTCTAATTAGGTAAGGTCTTTGAATAATTTTATGTTTTGATGATTTTTGAAAAAAGAATGAAAAGACAGGCAAAGAGAAACATACAAGGGGAGAAAAAGAGAATATTAAGTTAGGGAAAAATATTTCACATTATCCTGCTACTCAAATAGTGATTTGTATAAACAAGAACCAGGAGATTGGGAAGAGACTGACATTTGATCCTCCCTCTCAACTGAAATGATCAAAGGTGAAAAGCACACACAGATATGGATATAGAAATAAATTTCATTTATCAGGGAATTTGGAAAGAAGGGGGAGAAGGGAGAAGGGATTAGAGGGAGGATAAATTAAAGGAGGAATTAGTCCTCAGCAAAACAAACTCTATAAGTAAGTACCAAAAAATTAATAGCTTTTTTGAAGTAAAAAAGAATGACAATTGGAGGAGATTGCTATCAATTGGGGAATGGATGAACAAATTTGACATGTAAATGTGATTTGATTACTATTGTGCTATAAGAAAGTAAGAAAGGAGTAGTTGTAAAGAAAGCTAGGAAGACTTATATGAACTGATGTAGAATCAAATGAACAGAACCAACAATAAAAATTGGTAAGAACAAAGAACCTTGAAATAATTAGAAACTCTGTTCAGTGTAATAAACAAGATACCCATTTCCTGCTAGTAAAATAAAGGTGTCAGAGCAGAGAATTAAACATATATTTCAAACGACCAATGCAGAAGTTTTTGATTTGCTTTGTTTTGGTTGACTATACAAAATATTCTTTTTTTTTCATTCACAAATTGGGGAAGAAAATAAGATAAAGAAAATATGAATTATTTAATGGTTTTAAGAATTAATTTAAATTAAAAAAATATTTCTATATTTTAAGTAAAGTATTATGTTTAGCTAGTGATACTTTAATCTCCAAAATAATAAAGTAAATTTTATACAAAAATATCTCATTCAAACTTAATCTATCACATTTTAGTAGATGCTTTTGAAAAACTAATCTAAATTATCTGAAAGCTCCTCAAATTCATATTGTAATGCCAAAGAAACTGAGGAAAGCTAGAGATTAAAGGTTTTTAAATACTTTATTAGAAGAAGAGTTTGGACTAATTCATTTTAGCCAGCCAGGAGGATGGAACTATTGTCTCAAAGCCTCCAACTCATAATGGAGGAATTCCAGAGATTCTTATAGAGCTACAGCAATCAGGGAAACAAAGGCAAGGGGTGGGAGGAGGAGTAGAGCACTGGTGAGTGAGAAGTTCCAGGAAAGGACTATAAATTCAGTTTTGAAAGGTTGGGGGGAAAGAGCAAGGATCATAAATTCTAATAAGTGATGATGCTAGAGACAGGATATCTGAATCAGGAGATGGAGTGAGGGGTTGCCATCTAGGTATTTGCAATAAACCATCTGAATTATCTCAATCCTAATGGCCAGGAAGGGGGGTTGCCACCAGGGAGACTGAACAATTCAGGGAAACTGAGACAGAACAATTAAAGGAAACTGAGGCAGAAAAATTTAGGGAAACTGAAGCATAACAATATTGTGACCAAAAAGGAACAAAGCAAATTTTTAAAAGATTATAGCTATACACCATATTTATAAAATTCAATACTTTATAAAATAATTCTTTTTTTATGTCTCCTCCATACCCCAAGTTGATTATTTTGAGGTAACACCTAGTTAATTACACTTGTAAAGTCTCTTTTCTTTAAATCTTAAAGCTAGAAGAGGGCAGGAGAGAGGAACAGGAAGTAGGTTAAGTCCTACAGCATTTCCTGAGCCCTGATACTTGGAATTATCATCAAAAGGAGATCCTGACATAAGCCCCTATGCTCTCAAACAGAGCCTTCTGCTACAACCCTTCCCAAAGAGCTTAGTCAGTCAGTGTCTCCAAAGTCAGACCAGCCCTTGGCATGCCCTACCCAGTAGGTGTCCAAGTTCTCTGGCAATGCCTAACATAAAAGTACAAAATGGGTAAAACATTTACTCTCTAAAAATCATTTCTTGTTTTGCTGTGCTGCTAACTCCCTCATGGAGGCTAGACCATTGATTAAGTAAATTTTAATAAATGCTTTTATTTGATTTGAAGATGGCCTGAGTTCCAAATCCTTTTAAAAGAAACTGCAAATTGCTTGCTCAGGTTTTGATTTTAGTCTTTCCAGGTTGTGAGACATTTAAAGAAATTCACTCTATTTATGCATTTTTTAGTCTTAACCTACATTTAGAATGGAACTTTTATTTATGAATTGTCCAAAGTTATCTTGCTATTTAAGTAATCACCTTTTATTGGTTGGAAATAATTCTTTGTTTTTCTGAGAAATAACTTTCTGGGTTGAGGACTTAAGTTTCTTAACTTTTTATATTGTTGTTCAGTTGTTTCAGTCGTGTTAACTCTTCATGATCCCATTTAAGATTTTCTTGGCAAAGATCCTGAAGTAGTCTGCCATTTCCTTTTCCATACATATGTGTATATATATGTGTGTGTATATAGATATAGATATAGATATATAGATATAGAGGGATAGAGATGGATATAGATATAATCTTATTTTTTCATCATCTCATTCTTGTATTAAACATGTATGAAATTTATATAGGCATTTTTATACATAATATTTTGTGTATATTTTAAATGATAATTGCTTTGTCATTATAGTTTCAAAGTTTAAAAATATGTCTATGTCACTGAATATTTGTTTTTCCCTGTTGGTATCCTACGATTTTTACCTATTTTCAATCTACTCTCTCTTCAATTCATTTAAGAAATTTCCTGGAATTTAGTAGAAAGACTAATTTCTACTTAACAATTTTAGCAAATGCTCAAGATTTTCTGAATTTCCTTCTGTGAACTATAAATATTTCAATCAATTTTGGCTGCATTGCTTTATAACATTTTTCAGGTTGGGTCAGGATTTGTTTTTTGCTTTCACTATTACTCCTACCATTCTGTCTTCCAATAAAATAATTCTACTTTTTATTAAGACACAATGAATTGATTTCAATATGTACTACTAAAATACTCAATTAAAATTCTTTAGCTGCATCCAGTTTCTTCATTTCTTTTTGTAATGTTTACTAATTCAATTTCTTTCTTCAAAGCTCTCAGTATATTTATTAGATATTCTATTATGTTATTAGATAATCCTTCAATTTTCTTATTCTGTGAATGATTTCATTTTAGTGTGCTTTTCTTCAGGCATTTTGGCCTCCATTTTAAAAAATAAATATTATTTTTTTAAAAATCACGTTATAGTTATCAAAAGTTAGTTATTTATGTTTCTTTAAATTTTTCCATCATGATAATTTTGATTCTCTTGAAACTATCATATGATTGATAACAATCAAGTATTATCAATGGAATATTGAGTTTTTATTGAAGTAAACCACTTGCACTCATTAAGAGTACTTAGAAAGTTTTTCCTCTATGTGACATGTGAATTGATGAGCATAAACAATGAGCTTCAGCTCCTCTGACCTCCCTATCTTACTCCTAACTCCTTTTGTTGTTTCTGTTCCCAGTAGGGAACAGATCTCTGAATTCATTAGTATAGAGAATTCATGGTGAAGAAACTCCTTTTATCAGTGTTGAAAAGTTAGGTGCCTTGACCAGGTTTACACAAACATCAGGTATTGAGAAAAGAGTCAAACTTCACCCTTCTTGACTGAGGCTACTTTTTCATCCACTCTACCACACTATATTTCAGAAGTAACAGTCCTATTAAGTTCTTCTAATGTTATTGGTAGCATAAATGGAACACTGGACTTAAGAGGCAGAAACTCTAGTTTTTTTTTTTCTATATTTGTCATGTAGCTAAGTAACTTTGATTAAATCACTTTATTTGTACATGCCCCAATTTGCTGAATGTTTGATTTTTTCATGACCTTATTTGGGGTTTTCGTGGCAAAGTTTTTGGAATGGTTTGTCATTTCCTTCATATAGCTCATTTTTTCATGTGAGGAAACTAAGGCAAACAGGGTTAAGTTACTTGCCCAGGGTCATAAAGTTTGTAAATGTCTGAGGACAGATTTGAACTTTTGTATTTGTGTCTATGTCTAATTTCTAAGGTCTTTTCAAGATCTTCCATTGTAGGTTCTTAATTCTAGCATCTATTCTGACTCTTACAATCTATGATTCTATAATATGCTAATGATCCCAAGTTATACAATAGTAATAATAGGTCACATTTATATAGTATCTATTATGAGCAAGGTACTGTGCTAAGCCCTTTGCAAATATTGTTTCACTTGACCCTCACAAAAACCCTATTATTATTCCCATTTTATAACTGAGGAAATTGAAGCCAAAAAAGTTAAATGACTTAACCAAAATAACACAGCTGGCAAAAATTTGAAGAAAGATTTTTAATTCTGGTGGCAATATTGACTCCAGGCTCCAGTCACCTAATTACAACTCAATGTGCATAAAATGGGTAAAATGAAGCCCACTAGATTCAGGTAATTTTTCTTGTATATAATATGTTCTTTTGACTATTTTGGGAGCAGATGGTCACATCAAGTATTTGGATTTGACTATAAGCAAAGAGAAAAAATTAGTTGACATTTCAGTGGTACTTAAAGGGCTACTCATATAACATCTCACTTGTTCACCAAGGTAGCACTGTGAAATAAATACAGAAGACATTTTTGTACTTATAGAGAATAAGTAGAGAGGTTAAATAATTGTGATTACACAGTCATTGAGATAGAAACATGGGCCTCTTCTGACTCCAAGTCCACTATTCATTCCAGCACACCATATCTTGTAGTCAATAAGAAGCATTGTAATAAAAGGAGCTCTAAAATTAGTCAGAGGAACTGTGCTGTGTCAAAGATAACATAACCTGTTACCTTCCAAATGTAAAACTTGATGTAAGTCATTTCATCTCTCTAAAATAATTTTGTCTTTTTCAATCTTGTATCTATTCAGATCTTATATCTGTAATATGAGAGTTGAACTAAATGATCTCTAAAGGCTTTTCTAGTAATGATTACAATGCTAAATAAGAATTCTGCATGAGGATTTCCACAAAAAAGTATATCTTTTCTAATCACTCTTGATCCCTAATATTCTTATTAACTAAGATACAGCTAAAAAGTCCAGCAAAGAATGCATATCATTTACATATTCTTCAGAAGACTCTAGCTTCCAGGAATTTCTATTAAGAAATCGAAATCTCACTGCCATAAGTTAAAAAAAAAACATAGTATCCCCTAATAATAGTCCCTAAAGGGGACAAAGTTCTAACAAAAATTAACAATTAATTTTAACAGATTGCAATAACTTGATCAGGAGACAGAAAGATTTATAGATATAGATATAAATATCCCCCACAATATATGTGTGTGTATGTACTATCCTGTTCTACTTAATGTCTAAAAATCTAATTTGCTTAATTACTTGAAAAAAGGAAATTTCATCAGTAAAAATCCTATTTTGTAATGGTTTGATGTTCATAGTACATTAGTATAGGCAAAGCAGTGTAATGAAAAAAAAATTACCGGGGGGGGGAACTAATATTGTATAAATTTTGAGTCAAAAAGTGAACAACAACAACAACAAAAGCCCTTTGATGCAAATTTCTCAATCAAGGTCTCATTTTCAAGATACAAAAAGAGCTGACTCAACTTTATAATCATAAGATCTCAAGATATTGGTAAAAATGGAAAATATACTAAATTACTAATAATTAGTGATAACCAACTTAAAATATTGATGTTCTGTCTCATCTGTTAGAATGCCAAAGATGATAAACAATGGAAAAAGTGAATACTGAAAGGACTGAAATTAAGCATACTTATTCACTCAGAGAAATAAAAGAAAAATGTATGAAAAAAGTATATACAAAAATACATTCCAACTCTTTTTATAATAGCATGTAATTGAAAGCTAAAAAAATGATGTTCAGCTGGGGAAATAGTTGAACAAATTACATTGTAAGAAATTATGGAAGGGATGATTTTGGAAAAATCAGAAGAGTTGTATGAACTTGTAAAAACTGAAATTAACAGAGCTAGGAGAGCAATTTATATAACATTGTAATTATAAACAATTTTGAAAGACTTAAATATACTGATCTATGTGATGCCTACCATTATTTCAAAAAATCAATGATGCTAATGCCTCATAAGTCAATGTACTCATAATGTAGAATGAAACTTTTTTCCACATAGCTAATGTAGAAATTTCTTTTGTTTGACTATACCTTTTTATTACATTAGATTATTATTTTTTCAATCTGAGGGTAGGTAATAAGGAGGGTTAGAACAGGGATAGGATTCCCTCTATCCCACCTCCTACTCCCCACTCAAACATGACAAGAGAACACAAAGTGGGCTTGAAGAAATCATAGAAAATCAGGGCAGCTTTGAAAGTTCTATGTTGAATGTATCATATGCTTAAAAAGAAAAGCAGACTCTGTAACTTATTTTGTAGTTTCATGTACAGTCATACCCTTCTGTTATACAAAATATAGAAATGATCATTTTATTTAGTGTTAGGCTAAGGAAGGAAGGAAGGAAAGAAGGAAGGAAGGAAGAAAGAAAGAAAGGAAGGAAGGAAGGAAAGAAGGAGGGAAGAAAAGCAAAGCATGGTATCAGAACACATAAACTCAAATTCAATTTTCTGACACTTAATAGCTATGTAATCTTGAATAAAATATTTCACTAAGCTGAGATTCAGCTTCTTTATCTACAAAATCAGGATAATAAACTTCTGTTTTCATATTGTTGTGGGGATGGTGCTATGGGATCATGCATTATTATTGTTACTGTCAAAGTTCTATGATAGGTAAACAGCTTTAAAGGCAAAGATCAACTAATTGATCAGCAAGCATTTTTAAGATCCTAATAAAGGTTGGATATTGTGCTAAGTACTGGGGATTCCAGTGGAAATGAGGGTTCACATTGAGTGCTCTTATTTATATTTATGTTAGAGCAAATCAAAAGAAGAGATCAGAAATAAAATGGTAAAAAACATTGTTCACTTGAGCTTCTTGGTAATAAAGAAACACAGTTGTGTGGATTTCTATGCTATCCCTGGGAAAGTATTTAATTTCTGTTCAAAATAATGTATGAGAATTTATGACTTTCTCCTTTCATTTGAATTATGTTCTTGATATGAATTCTGTGTTATTCTTTTTTTGGAGTCATTAGAAGAAGTAGAGGGTTACACTTCAGTAGCTCAAGTAGAAAATAGAAAATAAAATTACTTTCTCATTCCACCCTCCAATCACCACCTGATGACTAAAGCAGATGGTAGTGCAATGGATAGACCAATGCTTTTTAGTCAAGAGGACATTCATTCCAATCCCATCTCAGATGCCTGCTAGTTTTATGAACCTTGGGCACAAACTCCCTGTTTCTCTTTCCTCATCTGCATGATGGGGACATTCTTCTGATGGCTTCTAAGATCTCTAAATCCTGTAACTATTTTATTTTGGTTTCTGTTTCCTAGATGATTGTTCTGGAATACTTCAATAATATTTTTCTAGTAGCTTTATCTAAATATATTTCAATCCATGATACTATATGATTGTGAACTCTGAAACATCACAATGTATTTCTTTTCCTTTAATTTCAGGTAATCCTTCCAAGGGCAGTGGAAAAAAAAACATGGAGGGATGCGATTGACTAGTCAACAATAATTTAATAATCTTTTAGTAAAAACATATTATGTGCTTATGTACAAGATCTAGTAATCTGAAGAAAAGCAAAAACAATCTCTGTTGTCAGTGTCTTCATAGTTTAAAGGGGAGACAGCATGCAAATAACATGTACAGAGAAAGTATAAAGAATATTTGAACTCATGAAGATAAATTGTGCTGATTCCAAACTTAGAGCTATCCACAGTGCCACTTTGCTGCCCCATGTACATTTTACTTCTCTGTTTCAATATCTTATTTCCTCCTGCTCTCAGATCACTTTTGTCAATTATTCAATTAATCAACAAGCATTTAAAGCATTTATTACTGATAGGCACTGTGCTAAGTTCTAGGGATACCAAAAAAAGCAAAAAGTAAACAAAAAATAGTACCTTTATGAAACACACAATTTAATGGAACATGTAAATAACTAGGTAGACACAAGATACATATAAAGTATCTTGTGGAAAATAATCTGAAAAGGGAGATATGAACAGCTGTGGGAAACTTGGAAGGCCTACTGTGGAGAATGGGCTTTAAGTTTATTCTTAAAAGTCATCAGAGAAACTGAAGTAAAGAAAAAGTTGTAAACCACACCAGCTATAGGGGTGTTCATCAGTTCAAAGGCACAGAGTTGAAACATGGAATGTAATGTATAGGAAATGGCATGTAGGCCGATCTTGCTAGAATAGGGTATTGAGAGGAGAAAAGTTAAGAGAATACTAGAAAAATAAGAAGAGCACAGGTTATAAAGAACTTTAAATGACAGAGGACTTTCTATTTGATCTTAGAGGCAACAGGAAGTCATTACAATTCACTAAGTAGAAGAGTGACATGGTCAGACCTACACTGTAGAAAATCACTTTTTCAATCAAATGGAGTAAGGAAAATCTTGCAGCATGGAAACCAATAGAAGGCTATTTCATCAGTCCAGAAAAAGAGGTGAATAGCACCTGAACTAGGGCTATGGTTGTATGAGTGACATATGAGAACAGGACACAAGATATATTTAAAAGGCAAAAATGACAAAGAATTTTTTTATGATAATAGCTTTTTATTTTTCAAAATACATTCAAAGACAGTTTTCAACATTCATTCTGAAAAACCTTGTATACCAAATTTTTCTCCCTCCCTCCTCTCCTCTCTGTCTCCCTGGACAGCAAGTAATTCAATATAGATTAAACATGTGCAATTCTTCTAAACTTATTTCCAGATTTATCATGATGTGCAAGAAAAATCAGATAAAAAGGGAAAAATGAGGAAAAAACCAAGCAAACAAACAATAAAAAAGTGAAAATACAATGTTGTGATCTACATTCAGTCTTCATAGTCTTCTTTCTGGATGCAGATGACTCTTTCTATCACAAGTCTATTGGAATTGCCTTGAATCACCTCATTGTTGAAAAGAGCTAAATCCATCACAGTTGATATTACATAATCTTGGCAAATTCCATGATAATTAAACTCATCAAAATAATGAAATCACCAAATAGGAGAGTGTTGAGAGGAACTAAAAGAGCATTTGGTGGAGTTACATGGAAGATGAAATAGCAAAAGAGGTTGAATAAGATATAGATCAAGAAGGAGATCAGAAAGCAAACAGAGAGGAGAGACTATCTAGGGAGCAGAAGTTCATGGAAATACAATTTAAAGGGACTTAAGAGAGCAATTAGTTTTAACTACTCATTTAGGAAATTATGGCCCAGAGAGGTTGTATATCAAAGGATCACAAAGATAGTAAGTAAGTAAAAAATCAAGAATTTTAACCAATGTCTTCCAATGTCAAATCAAATGTTCTTTCTGCTCTGCTGTGCTATTTATGTCTTAACCTATTACCAGATTGTAGACTCAATGAGGACAGAGACAATGTGTTATCTACTTTTCATATTATTAGCATCTAGCACCAGCTTCTGCATAAAGAAGTAACTTTACAAAAGCCTAGGAAATGAATGTGTAAATTTGTACCTCTCTTGATATATAATAATGCATACTAAAAAATAAAGTTCTTCTTAATGGAATTCTTTCATTTTTCAGAATCCACGGGTTAACTAACATTCAGTAAGTCATCTGGCAATTATTAAGGATTCATTATGTGGTAGACACTTTACTAAGTGTGAGGGATGAAAATATAAATAAAATGAGTGTTAACTTCTGACCTCAAGTAGCTTATATCCTAATGATGGAATACAAAACATAAAAAGAGCTGAAGATGAATAAAAGTGTGTTGGGGATCAAGAGGAGTAAGTAAGTCATCTGTTTCAGATTCCAATGGGAGTTAAAAACAGAACCAGAAAAGAAATGGAGGGTGTTTGTTCTGGGGTGTTTGTTCTGGATCTTTCTTCAAAATGGAGATTAGAGGAGGTACTCATCAATGCAAGAAAAAAGTCACAAGGCAGAAAGATTTTTCCAGATGAGAAGGACATAGAGAATCACTGAGGACCACAGAGGAAATTTCCAGGGTGAGAAGTTAGAGAGTAAAAACCAAAACTAATAGAGTAATGACAATTATATGGCTTAGAAAGAGCCACAGAATTAAGAGCAACAGAAAAAGTTTTTTTTTTTAATTAAATTTTATTTTTTCAATGAACAAAACTTTTTCTCTTGCTCTTACTTCCTTCCATCCCACACCCAAATGAGAAAGAAAAAAAATATTGTTATACATACACATATTTGCATGTATGTTTATGTGTGTGTATGTATAGAAAAGCAAGATAAATTTCTGCATTGGCCATATGTCTTAATGTGCCCTTTGAGAATATTATTTTTCTATCAGGGAGTAGAGAGTATGTTTCATCATGAGTCTTCTGCTAGCATGATTGGTCATTTCATTGATAAGAGTTCCTAAATCTTTCAAAATTTTCAACTTCATGAAATTGTTCTTTCAGTACGAATTATTTTCCTACTTCTGCTGGATAAGTATGCTAGCTAAGTCACCATGTTTCTTTTTCTGAAAGAACTTCTTCTGAAAGAGGAATAAAGGATAGTTGTTCCAGACCTTTCCTCATTCAGGAGGAACTTACCTGTGAGAAAAAGAGGTCTAAGGAACAGAGGGTTGTTCCCAGGTGTTCCCAGATTAGAGAGGGTGTAAAAACTTCCAGTGTAAGATGCTAACTGAGGTATGGCGAAGAAATAAAAGAATAAAAATCAGAGCAAAGAATGGAATGGCAGAACACTTTGGCTTGTAAAGATCTATAGAACAAAGAATGCTGGAACAAGTTGTTATTGTTTTTAATTAATTTTATTTAAATCAATAAAAGTCTGAATTCTCTCCTTCTTACCTCCTCTCACCTCTATTTTTCATCAGTTTAAACAAATCTTCCTATGTTTCTCACAAAAGCAGATGAAGACCTACAAAATTTCAGTAATATCAAAGTGATCTCATCCAAGGAAAGGCCAAATTTCTGCCCCCTTATCTGAACTTTGCAACTTTCTAATCATGGTTTGGGTGTGAAAGACATGTCTTTGGGCTTGACTTCATTAGAATTCCAGTATACTGCTGCTGAACTATTAGTCATCTAGAAAGCTTTGATGGTTCAGAGTGATAGAACTTCAGCCACACCTTTGATCTTAGATTCTTTCTTTACTGATGATGGTGGTGGTAGTAGTGGTAATGATGGTGATAAGTAGCATTTATGTACTACTTTAAGAGTGGAAAGGACAAGTAGTGGATAGAACATTGGACTTGTAATCAGGAAGACTTGAAGTCACATCCAGTCTCAGACACATACTAGCTATATGACCATGAGAGATTCTTATTGATTGAAATATTTTATAAATGCAAGAAAAAACATCTAAACCATCTTGTTCAGCTTTGTTTCCTTGTCTATGTGAACCATTTAAAAAAATTAAACCTATCAGACTTAAGTGTGAACCTTGAACCAGTTAAATTCATTTATGAGAGAATGCATCAACCCCTGATATAAAATGGAGAAACTATCCCAAAATCAGAGAAGAAGCTTCTGTGAAAATTAGGTTCCAGACAAGCATAAAGCAAAGGGAAAATTGAGCTGTCGCAAAGAAGGGAAACACTCCTGAGAATCCTTGACTCTAGGGTATTGTGGAGAAGGTCATTCAAACTGAGAAATGTTCCAAGACATGAACTCTATACCCAATTTTTCTTGTTAATTTCTGCCTATCCATAGATAAGCAAATATAATATACTCTTTTACTACTCATTTATTTCAAATAATCTGATTTTTGTCCCAAATACAAAGAGGCCAGGGGTTAACTTGTTCATTTATATTTGTCTCTTTCTGACCTCCTTTCTTGGCAAAAACCCTGGAGTTGTTTTACATTTTTTTCTTCAACTCATTTTAGAGATAAGGAAACTGATGCAAATAAAGTGATTTGCCCAGGATAACATAGCTAGAAATCATCTGAGGCAATATTTGAATTCAGACTCATCTCCCTAATTTCTGGTCCAGCACTCTATCCACTGTGGCCTTTAGGTGCCAGGGAAAAACTAGAAATAGATAAAGTTAAGATTCATAAGGAAAAATCTGTAGAAGGCCTGAACTCTGGAGAAGTATTCTTGAACCAAGGTGTTAACTCAATGGAATTGATGAGATAATGGTTCTCTAGTTCACATATATATTTAGTACTTAGTATGGTGATGTAATAGTTCTCTAGTTCACATATATTCAGTATGCTGTAATGAAGTAATTGTACTAAGGTATATAAGGGCTGAGAAGGACTGGAAATGATTCATTCCATCTTTGAACAGTCTCATGGTCCTGCTTCCTTCACCCCTCCACTAAGACCAAGGAATCAGGCTGATTCCGAGGTCCTCCAGAGAAATAGTCTGGACTTTCCAAAAGTCAATCTTTGATAGTTGTTGGGAATTTTTCCAAACTGGAATCCCAAAACAATTATGATTGAATTTAAAAATTTTCATCTAAAATAAACTTTTTAAAGCTAAAGAGAAAGAAATCAAGTAGACCTTGGAACCATTATATTACCTTCCTCCTCTTACCTCCAAATGAATTATTTCAATAGGTTGCTACACCAACAACTAAAAGACAATAACAAACCTTGGAAAACAATACCCTATAAGCTTCTCCCTTTCCCCCTGCAGTAATTGAACAAAAATTGTAATAAGAAAGCAAGCAGGAAAATGCCTTCCTCCAAAGCAATTAGCTTGCACCAACTTCATCAGCCCAAGGGTAAGGAATATTAAATAAAGAAAGTCTTGCCTATGAGGATAATTGAAGGTAAAAATCGAGAAAGAATAAATCCATTCACATGAAAATGAGAGATGCTGGACAAAGAGTTGTTGGCACTTGGATGACCTAAACACCTCTAACCCCTTGCTAAATATGCAAATGTATGGATGAATTTATCCCAATTCTTTCAGTTTATTGTTGAGGGACCTGAGGTTTAGAGAGGTTAATTGGCTTTTCAAAGTCGTGTGACTGGTGAAAGGCAGAGAGCATCCAGGTTTCTAGCAAGAATGAACCAGTGCAAAAATTTCTTGTGGCCCATTGATTACTTATCTCTATCTATGTCTTCAAATATGCAAAAGTGATTATCTATGACAATTATTTGTTAGTTGAAAACTGTAAATGTTTTTATGTACAGGGCAACAGAATTTTTCCTAGCCTCTTGGTTCCTTCAAATGGAAGCAATTACCATGACCAATTAAATATGGGCATCCTGACTTTGATTAATCAGTTTAACCAAAATATATATGTATGTTTATTGAATATAATATATATTTGCTTATTTATATTTATTTCTAAATTTTAAACAAACATCTATTTATAACAAAATTTATTTATATTTATAAATATATTTTATGTAAACATGTACATAAACATATATATACATACATACACACACACACACACACACACACATATATATATATATATATATATATATATAACAATTTGGTAGTGGTTTTGCCATTCTTGAATTATCACATCTTAGGGGAAAAACAGTTATATTGTGGCTTCAAGCTTGCAAAATGTTTAATATACATTATTCTCCCTTGAGCTTCATTACAACAATCTGATAGTACAGGTGTAGAGGACCAGAGATTTTGGGGAACTCTGAGAAAAGTATACTTGAAGCAAAGATACTTATAGCAGGGTGTTAATTCAGTGTGACTGATGAAATGATGGTTCTGTAGTTCTCATATACTTAGTACTTAGTGTGATATGGTGATATAATGGTTCTACAATTGGCACAGGCTCAGTGTGCTGTAGTGATGTAATTGTACTAAGGTGTTTAAGGGCTGAGAAGATTTGAAATAAGCAGACTCAAGTGTGAGTGAGAGTGTGCTCAAGATCAGACTCCAGACTCCAGACTCCAGACTCTACACTCCAGACTCTCTATCCCTAACCATCCTGGTGGTGACTTTGCTACTAAGACCAAGGCCCATCCAGAAAGCAAGCCCGGACACTACATACAGGTATGATTATTCCCACTTTACAGATATGATCCTAAAGTTCAGCTATGTGAAGGTACTTCTAGATAGTGAGAAATGAATATTTCTCTCAGTTATAACTTATTATTGTATTAGGACCAAAGTTTCATCCTTTTTTTACTTCCTCATCCAGAAATTAATCTATGTGGGAAATGTCTCTTAATGATTTGCTTAAGTCAAGATCTAATCAGAGAGTAAAAGAAATTCTTAGTTTGAGCTTGGGTATTTTCCTGCTCATTTGCTCAGACAGGTCAGGAGAAAGGTTCATTTTTCCTTTGAGCAAGACAAGGGATATGGAAACTGAAGACTCTTTAACCAAGATTTAGTGACCCATTGTATTAAACCAATCAGAGTTGATTTCCATCCCTCAGAAACATTTACTCTTTAAAGGGTATATGAACTGTGATCCTCCACCATTAAGGGGCTGGCCAAATGACCATCTTTTTATTAATAACCTGTTGATCTTGATGGGGTAAACAAAGTAGCTAGGTAGGCCATAGGGAGGGACAATTGATAGGAGAAGATTTTTGTTGAGAATTAAGTGAGCCTGGGTCCTAGCTGAATTCCTTGTAAATTCCTTGCATAGACAAAATTTTCATGATCCCACAATTACTGAAGGCCAAGCTATAAATGTCATTCCTTGAAGTTATTTTCTCTAGTAAATGAACCTACTCGTTGCTAATTGCTTTAAGAGTTATCCTACTTACTAACATAATGGCTTCTTCATTAGGAATTTAGCCCAGCCTTATACTGTCTTCTGTCTTGTTATGATATCTTCTACCTTTAAATAACAAGTTCTGCTAAACTTAGCTGGAGTCTTTCCTCTTGTTAATACTAACTCTCATTTGGAATTTATTTTGCCAGTAGCCAACAGCAAAATCTTTGCCTCCTGATCTAGAGAAAGTCTAAGCTTAGAAATTCTTTTGAGACATCTCAAGACACTGGCCTAAAACCAAAATATATTTTGGATGTTCAACCTCCCACATCCCAAAATTTGAAGGCGCATATAGGGAGAACTGTGGAACCCCAATATATTTTTGGGTTCAGCACTTCAGTATACCCCATAAGTCTTATTAATAAAATGGTTATATTATGCAGAAACTGTCTCTTGAATGTTTTTAGTCATTACATCATTATCACAGTACTAGTCAATGGGCAAAAACTGGATTCAGTTCACTCTGCTTCTGCTGCTCCATGGAAGAAGATGCCCCTCCCAGAATAAGCTCATCACTTGTAAACTGTTTACCAAGCCCCTAACTCAAACCTTGATTGACACCACCTTCTACAGGTTGCTCCCCCTTCTAATTGGAGGGTTTGAGGGAGGAATACCAAAATACTTTCAATGCCTTACTTTACAGAGGGCAGAAAGTGTACTCTTAGTTAACACCCTTTGGTATCTCCTGCCTTGTCTATTTTCAACTCCATGAAACAAATTGCCTTCATGCCTGGTACTCAATAATTACATTTCCTTTCCTACTTCTTTTTGTGTGTTGTTTCCTCCTTTAGATTATAAAATATTTAAGGGCAGGGATTATCTTTTCCAGTACTTAGGAAGTTCTTAATAAATAATCATAGGATTGAATTGGATTGGTGAGATCTGAAAACAAATCTTCTATTCTATTAACAAAAAGACATTGTCTTTTAAAGAAAGTATTTGGGACAAGTAAGGTATATCAGGAGCCAAGAGGAGGAAGCATTCAACTCAATGTTTCCAAATTTTATATATCAAAACTCTTTTAAAATCAATTTCTTGAACCTTATGCATTATTCATGAATCAGTTTTCAAAATAATTTTCTTGTATTTTATTCAAATAGAATTAAGAATTTATTGTTTCATAATAAAAATTAAACACACAATAAAAATTACCACATTGATATGTATTTATGTATAAAATCCTTTAAATGTTTAAATTTAAATGTTTAAATGTTTCATATTTATAACTTTGTGAATAACCGTAATTGTGTTATTAATATAAGATGGGTTTTTCAGTGCATTTTCTAAAAATTTTATGTCATTCATATTATTACTTTAAATTCTATTTCAGATATAAATTAAAATCAATATTTTATTCTTGCTAGATGTGTGTATTGCCCACATAGGTTACATGTTTGTGTCTACATGGATTTGGCTAAATTTGGTTCATAATTATGTGCATCCGTGTATATATACATATGAACGCATATGCATGTGTGTGTGTGAGTGTATACACACACACACACAAGTTATCTTCTGTAAAAGGAGATTGTAATTATTGCCAGAAAGGGAGAAGGAGTTTGGGGTCACAGGACTAGTTATGCTTCTTCTCTTCCAAGAAAGGAGTATACATAAGGATTATATGCATCAATATCTCTCAATGACACTTGTTTATGGTAAATAATTTATCATTCCAAGTTCTTTCCTTGGTCAATATTTTCAAGATACAAGATAAATATTTGACTCTTATTTGAATATCAGTCACAAAAAAACTATTATCTATTGGGAAGAACAAATAAGTCCATAATATATTCATGTCAATACAATAGGAAAGAGAAATAAGAAAAGATATGCATATCAGTAAATGACAAAAAAATACCCAGAGTAGATGAGCTTTCTCCTAGCAAGATATCACAGATCACACAAAAGACAGAAAGAATTTCTAATCTCATCCAAGGGGAAATTCCACAAATTCTCTAGGGAGTAAACCAGGCAATAAGAACATGTCTGAAGTACCAACTCCTCTACATATTTTCCTTCTTCACAGAATCTTTCTCTCCCTCTAGGGACTTCTTCTATAAAGAACCTAAAAACTACTGTGTCCTTCCTCCAAATCAAAAGCCAAAAAAATTTTTTTTTCAAATTTCATCAACTCTGTCCCTCACCAGACATGAAGTAACAAGTCATCATTTTCTCTACCAATGAGGAAAGTCCTATGTAAATGACAGGTTAGAATTCTGGTTATATTTATAATGTCTATAGCAAAAGATCTCCATTTACAAAAGTTAGATGCAATTAATTTAAAGAGACAATGGGGCAGCTAGGTGGCACAGTGGATAGAGCACCAGACTTGAAGTCAGGAGGACCTGAGCTCAAAACTGTCCCCAGACATTTAACACTTCTTAGGTGTGTGACCTTGGGCAAGTCACTTAACCCTAATTGCCTGGGTGTGGGGAGAGAGAGAGACATACAGAGACACACAGAGACACAGACAGAGAGAGAGAGAGAATGTGATACATAGTGGAGAGAAAACAGGGTTCCCTAGGAAACTCTCTAAGATTCTAAATTATATAATAAAATGTTGATTTACATATGTAGAAGAAATTTCTTACTGAAAATTTGGTACACTAGTGAGATCACACTTAGAATTGCTTTGTTAGGCTGGAGCAAAATCTATTATGCTTCAGGTGAAGTCAAAAAAGGAGGGGTAGCCATCCTTATCTCAGATCAAGCAAAAGCAAAAATTGATCTAATTAAAAGAGATAAGGAAGGTAACTACATCCTGCTAAGGGGCAGCATAAACAACGAAGCAATATCAATATCAAACATATATGCGCCAAGTGGTATGGCATCCAACTTCCTAAAGGAGAAGTTAAGAGAGTTGCAAGAAGAAATAGACAACAAAACTGTAATAGTGGGAGATCTCAACCTTGCACTCTCAGAATTAGGCAAATCAAACCACAAAACATATAAGAAAGAAATTAAAGAAGTAAATAGAATATTAGAAAAATTAGGTATGTTAGGTCTTTGGAGAAAATTGAATGGAGATAGAAAGGAATATACTTTCTTCTCAGCAGTTCATTGAACCTATTCCAAAATTGGCCATATATTAGGACATAAAGACCTCAAAATTAAATGCAAGAAAGCAGAAATAGTAAATGCTTTCTTTTCAGATCATGATGCAATAAAAACTACATTCAACAAAAAGTTAGGGGGAAATAGACCAAAAAGTAATTGGAAACTAAACAATCTCATCTTAAAGAATGATTGGGTGGAGCAGCAAATTATAGATACAATTAATAATTTCACCCAAGATAATAACAATGTTGAGACATCATACCAAAATTTATGGGATGCAGCCAAAGCGGTATTAAGAGGGAATTTTATATCCCTAGAGGCTTACTTAAATAAAACAGAGAAAGAAAAGATTAATGAATTGGGCTTGCAACTAAAAATACTAAAAAAAGACCAAATTAAAAACCCCCAATCAAATACTAAATTTGAAATTCTAAAATTAAAAGGAGAAATTAAAAATATTGAAAGTAAAAAAAACTATTGAACTAATTAATAAAACTAAGAGTTGGGTCTATGAAAAAGCCAATAAAATAGATAAGCCTTTGGTAAATCTGATTAGAAAAAGGAGGGAGGAAAATGAAATTAGTAGTCTTAAAAATGAAAAGGGAGAACTTTCCACCAATTTCCACCAATGAGGAAATTAGAGAAATAATGAGTTATTTTGCTCAACTTTATGCCAATAAATTTGATAACCTAAGTGAAATGGATGACTACCTCCAAAAATATAGACTTCCCAGACTAACAGAGGAGGAAGTAAATTGCTTGAATAGTCCCATTTCAGAAAAAGAAATAGAACAGGCAATTAAACAACTCCCTAAGAAAAAATCCCCAGGACCAGATGGATTTACATGTGAATTTTACCAAACATTTAAAGAACAATTGGCCCCAATGCTATATAAATTATTTGATAAAATAGGGAATGAAGGAGTCCTACCAAATTCCTTCTATGACACAGACATGGTACTGATACCTAAACCAGGTAGGCTGAAAACAGAGAAAGAAAATTATAGACCAATCTCCCTAATGAATATTGATGCTAAAATCTTAAATAAGATATTAGCAAAAAGACTACAGAAAATCATCTCCAAGATAATACACTATGATCAAGTAGGATTTATACCAGGAATGCAGGGCTGGTTCAATATTAGGAAAACTATCAATATAATTGGCCATGTTAATAACCAAATTAACAAAAACCATATGATCATCTCAATAGATGCAGAAAAAGCATTTGATAAAATCCAACATCCATTCCTATTAAAAACACTTGAGAGTATAGGAATAAATGGACTTTTCCTTAAAATAATCAGCAGCATCTATTTAAAACCATCAGTAAGCATCATATGTAATGGAGACAAACTGCAACCATTCCCAATAAGATCTGGAGTGAAACAAGGTTGCCCACTATCACCGTTACTATTTAATATTGTATTAGAAACGCTAGCTATAGCAATAAGAGCTGAGAAAGAGATTAAAGGAATAAGAATAGGCAATGAGGAAGCCAAATTATCACTCTTTGCCGATGACATGATGGTATACTTAGAGAACCCCAGAGATTCTGCTAAAAAGTTATTAGAAATAATCCACAACTTTAGCAAAGTTGCTGGTTATAAAATAAACCCACATAAGTCATCAGCATTCTTATATATCACTAACAAAATCCAACAGTCAGAGTTACAAAGAGAAATTCCATTTAAAGTAACTACTGATAATATAAAATATTTAGGAATCTATCTGCCAAGGGAAAATCAGAAACTTTATGAGCAAAATTACAGACCACTTTTCACACAAATTAAGTCTGATCTAACCAATTGGAAAAATATTAAATGCTCTTGGATAGGGCGAGCAAATATAATAAAGATGACAATATTACCTAAACTAATCTATTTATTTAGCGCTATACCAATCAGACTCCCAAAAAACTATTTTAATGACCTAGAAAAAATAACAACAAAGTTCATATGGAAAAACAAAAGGTCAAGAATTTCAAGGGAATTAATGAAAAAAAAATCAAATGATGGTGGCTTAGCTGTACCAGATCTAAAATTATATTATAGAGCAGCAGTTACCAAAACTATTTGGTATTGGCTAAGGAATAGATTAGTTGATCAGTGGAATAGATTAGGTTCAAGGGATAAAACAGTCAACAAATATAGCAACCTAGTCTTTGACAAACCCAAAGATCCCAGCTTTTGGGATAAGAACTTACTGTTTGATAAAAATTGCTGGGAAAATTGGAAACTAATATGGCAGAAACTAGGCATTGATCCATACTTAACGCCGTACACCAAGATAAGGTCAAAATGGGTTCATGACCTAGGCATAAAGAATGAAATTATTAATAAATTAGAGGAACATAGGATAGTTTACCTCTCAGACCTGTGGAAGGGGAAGGTCTTTATGACCAAAGCAGAACTAGAGATCATTACTGATCACAAAATAGAAAATTTCGATTATACCAAACTGAAAAGTTTTTGTACAAACAAAACTAATGCAGACAAGATTAGAAGGGAAGCAATAAACTGGGAAAATATTTTTACAGTCAAAGGTTCTGATAAAGGCCTCATTTCCAAAATATATAGAGAATTAACTCTAATTTATAAAAAATCAAGCCATTCTCCAATTGAAAAATGGTCAAAGGATATGAACAGACAATTCTCAGATGAAGAAATTGAAACTATTTCTAGTCATATGAAAAGATGCTCCAAGTCATTATTAATCAGAGAAATGCAAATTAAGACAACTCTAAGATACCACTACACACCTGTCAGATTGGCTAAGATGACAGGAAAAAATAATGATGATTGTTGGAGGGGATGCGGGAAAACTGGGACATTGATGCATTGTTGGTGGAGTTGTGAACGAATCCAACCATTTTGGAGAGTAGTTTGGAACTATGCTCAAAAAGTTATCAAACTGTGCATACCCTTTGATCCAGCAGTGTTACTACTGGGATTATATCCCAAAGAGATTATAAAGAAGGGAAAGGGACCTGTATGTGCACGAATGTTTGTGGCAGCCCTTTTTGTAGTGGCTAGAAACTGGAAACTGAATGGATGTCCATCAGTTGGAGAATGGCTGAATAAATTGTGGTATATGAAAATTATGGAATATTACTGTTCTGTAAGAAATGACCAACAGGATGATTTCAGAAAGGCCTGGAGAGACTTACACGAACTGATGCTGAGTGAAATGAGCAGGACCAGGAGATCATTATATACTTCAACAACAATACTAGATGATGACCAGTTCTGATGGATCAGGCCATCCTCAGCAACGAGATCAACCAAATCATTTCTAATGGAGCAGTAATGAACTGAACTAGCTATACCCAGAAAAAGAACTCTGGGAGATGACTAAAAACCATTACATTGAATTCCCAATCCCTATATTTATGCCCACCTGCATTTTTGATTTCCTTCACAAGCTAATTGTACAATATTTCAGAGTCTGATTCTTTTTATACAGCAAAATAATGTTTTGGTCATGTATACTTATTGTGTATCTAATTTATATTTTAATGTATTTAACATCTACTGGTCATCCTGGCATCTGGGGAGGGGGTGGGGGGTCAGAGGTGAAAAATTGGAACAAGAGGTTTGGCAATTGTTAACGCTGTAAAGTTACCCATGGATATAACCTGTAAATAAAAGGCTATTAAATTTTAAAAAATAGAATTGCTTTGTTTTTTAAATTAGATAAAATAGATAAATATAGATATCTATAAAATATATAATAATATTATATTATATATGATGTATTATAAAAATAAAATATCTAAAATATAATATACTTTAATATATAATTTATAAAAATAAAAAAATAAGATTTACAAGTCCAAATATTTGTGTTATTATAGTATAACAAAACAAATCATTGCATTTTAGACTCAATAAGACTAAATGTTATCACAAAATTTCCAAATCAATCCATACATGTTTAGTGCCTTTAAAATAGAGAAATTTTTCTATAGACTAGCCATGTTGATTGATAAAAAAGTCTTATGTTTTAAGCAAAGAATATATCAAAATATCATTTTGTAAATTATATATAACTCTTAAATTGTCATATTTGTAACCAATTTATCTTTATGGATCAGTGTATGAATTTGAGGACCTTGCATTTATTTATTTTAACACTCTTTGCTTTAGGTTTTTTTTTTTAAACATCCACTCAATATGCAAAGTTTAGTAAGAAATTTTTGTTAAATAAAGAATTTGTTCCAATTTTATTATCACTAAAGATGGCAATTTCTTCTTTTAATTCATACATATTTAAAATACATCGAGAAAACAAAGCCAAAATTTTACAGTAATAAGAAAATGCATTGTTTGCCTATATATTAGCATGGAATTTTTGTAAAGATATTTCTTTTTAATGAGCCATTTAACACAATGTTGATTTTTCTTGTAATAACTTAAAAATACATAGATTTTTACTCATATTTCTCAAATAAAATGACTGTTCTACATAGCCTACAATATATCCAAATTGTAATGAAGGGTGTAATACATTTTCATTTTAATACTTATTGAGCTCCATAAGGACAGTCAGATACAATTTTTAAAATTTGATATCATTTTTTAAAAATGGAAATTTTTAAATTAAATTAAAATTTTTTTCTGGTGTAGCACTGCCATTCATTAGTTCTTAAAATAATAAATCTATTGAATATCAATAACATAGCATATATTTTTCTTTCTTTTTTTATAATTATAACTTTTTATTAATAGAACATATGCCTCAGTAATTTTTTACAACATTATCTCTTGCACTCACGTCTGTTCTGACTTTTCCCCTTCCTCCCTCCACCTCTTCCCCAAGATGGCAAGCAGTCCTATACGTGTTAAATATGTCACAGTATATCCTAGATACAATATATGTGATAGCACATATATTTCAATTAAAGGCTTTAACTTTATCTGTTACTTCATTCACTTATAATGCAAAATAAATCTTAGTTTCTCAAACAATATATCACAAATATGTTCAAGCATATTGGCAATCCTCATTCCCACTGTGTCATCTAAAAGCAGTCATTTTAAAATATTTTGCATATCTCTCACCAAGCTTATTTTCAACTATATCAATAGCTAATGGTCATACCAACATTTTTATATTAAATAAACTTCTTTAGACTTAACCATTCTGTAAATGATCTTAAACTGGACAAGCAACTCTTTTAAAGACATAGTGCTTGAAAATTTTTGGTTTTTGTCATGAAAAAAACATTTCATTTTATCTTGACTTTACAAAGTATTTTGCACTTTCATTTTCAAGATATCATTTAGAATTATAAGATTTCATGCTATATACCCACAAAGCATGAATACAAAACAAGCACATTATTCTTCCTGTAAAATAAATAAAATACTCCAATTATAAATACTTGAGTTCAATTTGAATTTAGTTGTTACAATTTCAAATTACATCTATAATTGATCTCAAGTGATTTCAATTTTTAAAATGTTGTATTTTGTGAAGCAATGGGAGAACCAGTACTCATCAAAACTAATGGAGTTAGAAAATAGATATTACGATACTTGTAACTCCACAAAAACTACTGAACTTTGAGTTTATATACTTAATCTTCATATGTTGCCTTTTTTTCTAATTCTGAACCATTGTGGCATACCTGGCACAAATCTAAGTTGGTTATAGTGAATGATTTTTTTCAATGAATTTCTGTAATATATTTGGTAGGATTTTATTAATTTTTTTAAAAATTGGTATTCATTAATAATATTGACATAGCTTTCATTCTGTGTTATTTCCTTACCTGAATTAGATGCTAGGACTATAATTATCCCATGAAGGGGAAGAATGCTTTCTCAATTTTTGAGAAAAATTTGTGTTATGCTATTATTAATTATACTTTAAATGTTCTATAAAATTCTCCCCATAAATCTATCAGGATCAGGAATTTCTCCCATTCTCTGCCAACATTTCTGCTATTTTCTTTACTATAATAATTCTATTTCTGAGAAGTAAGGCTACTCAAAATATTCATTTGGCCTTCTCTTATATTGAGTATTTTATATTTTTGAAATTATTCCCTTTTTGAATTCTCAGTTTTATTAGCATATAACCTACTATAGGTAGGTTATAATCTACCAATAATTTTAGGAGACATAAAATTTATGTTTTAACTCTAATTTCTCCAGCAACTTCTTATATTCTTTAACATTATTTGTTAATCTTTCTTTTAGATGTAACCAGAACTGAGAGAGGGGAATCAAAGTATCTTGTCACTAATGTATTACTATCTCTTGTAATTCACTTAATTTTCCTGTCATCAAATTAGATGCTAAAGCATTTATACCAAATAGTTTAAGATTGATATCAATTTGTTTGATATCAAACAAAATTCCAGTTTAATGAATTTTCCTTGTTTATCTCTTTTAATGTTGTAATCTTTTTTTGGGCAGGGGGTTGTTAAGTATTGTTGCATGATTGAAATTTCTAATTTTTTCACATTCATCTGATAGTAAATTTGTTCCAGTGCCTCATTTTTATTTTATAAACACTCAGAGTGAGAAATTGGCCAAAGCTTAATTCTGTTACTTTTTATCTCAGAAGGATGCAAGAGGGTAATGAAAGAATGATTAGTTAGCAGACACTGTAGTAGCAGCAAATGAATTAATATGTAGATCTCAGAGCATGGGCCAGTGGATTCAATTGTTTCATCCTTCCAGAAAGTGGAGGTTAGTAGAAGAAGGGTTCTTGAGTGAATACAGTAGAGATTAGAGATTAGCCTATTGTTACTAGTTCACTAATTTGTAACTTCATTAGGGTTCTTTGTATCTTAGACTGTGAAAATCAATGCAATCACTTTGCCTCTTGAACATAGTTCTTATTTTGGAGAAGTCTGAGAGTTTGTAACCATCAGAGAAAATATCTTGTCCTTCAAGTTGTTAGTAATGTTATGTCACAATTTCCTTTAATTATCCTGCCTCAGTTTCCCTGAGCTGTTCTGCCTTAGTTTCCCTAAATTGTTCTACTTCAGTTTCCTGAATTTTTCTGCCTTAGTCCCCCTGGTTGCAACACCCCCTTTCTGAATATTAGGACTAATATAACTTAGGGCTATTTAATGTAAATGTTTAATCTCAGATAAGGGGGAGATCTTCTATTTCAGACATCTTAGTTCCTAAGGCCTCCTAAATTATAAAGAATTTATGGTCCTCTCCCCCAATCTATCAGAACTGAATTTATGGTCTGCTCACCAGAGCTCTACCCACCTCAATCTGCCCTTTGTCTCTCTTGATCGCTGGAGCCCTATAAAGAATCCCTGGAATTCTTCATTTGATACTGAATGTTTTGAGACTCAAATTCCATTCAGTCTATTGTGGTCAACATGGATCCTGTTTTGGCCCCAGACAATCTCTCCCTCTCAAATAAAATATTGAAAACTCTCTAATCTCTAACTTGCCTCTGTTTCTCTGGCATTACACTTTGGAGGCTTCCCAGCAAGATATGAAGCATGATTAGAGATTAGAGACCTATAGGTTTCCGCCTTGAGGAGACTGAGGTCTGGGTTCTTTGTTGGAGAGGCTGGCCCCATAGATTATTCCAGACTCACTTGGCCATAAAATAATCTGTTTTAAAATCCCTGCAGGATAAGTGGTTTTCTTTCTGTTCTGTTCTGTCACTAGCACTTAGGTCTCCAGAAGAATAGGTTGACAAAGCAATAATCTGGGAGATACTTAGTGGGACACCACTGGTGTGCCATCTGTTCTGGGTGTCTTTTAAGGACACATGTCTGGTCTAAATATGTCTTTGGACAATAAATCTGGGTGATTTTTTTTAAAGCATTATCTGGTTCTGGGTGCCACACTGTTGGCACAAATCTGGGTGCCTCTGGGCAAAATTCTGGATTCAGGGTAATTTTTATATCTGGGGACTCTCTATGAAGGCAGAGAATGAACCAAACTGGACTTTGGAAACCTATAAAAAGACTCCATTTGGATTTCTGAGAGGGAAAAAGATTGTCAGCTTTAAAACTTACCTCACAGAATTCCTGAGATATCAGGAGCTTGCCCTTAGCTTGCATATGTTAAGTATTGTGTGTTGTGTGATCTATGTTTGTGACATGTCCATCTGTTTTGTTGATTTAAAAAGCTCACTTAGAGCTTTTTAAATTAAGAAATTTGGCAATTGATTTCAATTGCCAATGTTCAATTGCCAATTTTAGTGTTGTAAATGTGTTTAGCATAAAAAAATTTGCTTGTGGTTTTCAACTTTTTAATCTGTTTGCACTCTACCTTTAAACTCTGGCAGAAAAGTTTTTTGTTTTTTGTTTTTTTTTTTCCCCCCTGAAAAGCTGTTAGAAGGAAAGGGGCAATAACAAGCTCTGCCTTGGAGAAAGATAAGAGAGACAATAAAAGTTAATGCTAATTGCTTTGGGGGAAAAAAACTCAGTCAGGAGAAAATATTTGATTGGGAATTTTAGGAAATTTACCTTAGGAAATTTAGGAAAAGCCATATCCTTTTGGGCTTATTGATCTATTGAATATTTGGGAACTTAGTTTTTTAAAGTGGTATTGTGATTCTGAAACTATTGCTTTGTGCATCCTAGATTTATTTATTCAGAATATAAGATCTGAGGAATTTGAATATTGAACTGTTACTACTTTTTATTATTTTGTCTATAGTAATTATTTTTATTATTATTTATTTTTAATAGCCTTTAATTTACAGATTATATGTATGGGTAACTTTACAGCATTGACAATTACCAAACTTCTTGTTCCAATTTTTCCCCTTCTTCCCCCCACCCCCTCCCCCAAATGGCAGGATGACCAGTAGATGTTAAATATATTACAATATAAATTAGATACACAATAAGTATAGATGACCAAACCGTTATTTTGCTGTACAAAAAGAATTAACTGCTATTTATTGAGACTAAGGCTGACAGCCATTTTCTTGTCCTGTGAGACAAGCATGTTTCCTTACATAGGAAGCTGCTGGCCAGTCTATACTGGCCTCTCTACATTTTGTAGCAGTCCTTATGAACCAGTCTTTCAATCTCAAACTGTTCTATCCTTTATTTGTTAGATTTGTTTTTTCTTCTAGATTTAGTTAAATCATAGCTATATTGACCTTCTTCTGGGACCTGGATCTGCCCTGTAGATGCTTTGAATGCTTTCAGCACACCACAACCCCCATGGACTGAGAGTCAGCTCTTTGCCCAATCTCAGCAGAAAGCAACTCTAGATGAGACATCACCTGAGCTCCTAATGGACTTTGAGCTTCATTGATTTTGGGGGTATTGGAAATGGTTGATGAATGATTGATTGGATCTCCTATTTCTGTGTGTTTAAGATTTGGGATGAAAAATGTTGGATTAAATTTGTGTAACAGTTGCTGTGAAGGATATCTGCATT
Organism: Sarcophilus harrisii; assembly: GCF_902635505.1. Classification (NCBI taxonomy): domain Eukaryota; kingdom Metazoa; phylum Chordata; class Mammalia; order Dasyuromorphia; family Dasyuridae; genus Sarcophilus; species Sarcophilus harrisii. The sequence continues at coordinate 180,004,243 of NC_045427.1, forward strand.
GTCTAATTGATCACAATATTCCTTTCAGAACATGTAATTGTTTGAATGATCTTAGATAAGTTCCTGAGTAGACAACCCTTACTGTTCTAGTCTATTATGTATAGAAACTTTAATTCACTTTCAGGACTTATATATGGGATGGTTATTTGGAAATTTATTTACTCTTCCTTGGATGATTCCTGTGATAAAACAAAAAGGGAGGATATGAGATAAGGGATCAGGAAAGCTGGTAGATTTTTCCCAAAAGTACCTGAAAGTAACCCCTAATTCCTATTCACTTTGCCTCAGGCACTTCTGCCCCAACCCCCCTAACCCACCAGTTCAGATTGAATTGAAAGCCCTTCCAGCACTTTTTTTTTTGTCTTTACTGATTGCTTGGTTTATATTTAAACCCTGACTGGACTGTGATTGCTGGTTATGCTTTTACTTTGAAACCCCTTATTCTGTTGGAATTGCCCTGCCAGACTCAGTTTTTGGGACCATTTTCTGATTCCCTGTTTTAGAAACAATCAAACATCACCCTTGGAAATCTCCAATGTACAGGTACCTGTCTTGCAACTGGCGATCTCTCTGATCTACTTCTCCAGTTCTGTAACCCCAGTTCCTTAATTAGTATTTCAGCATTCTCAAAGGACATTTCATTTTGGGATCAGGCTTCTGAGTTTATAGTTTGCCTGCCTTGATGGCCTAAGTGTGCATACTCAGACACTCTGCTCAGAAATCCGGATTCTTTCTGTATCCTAGTAGCAGCACCTGTTCTTCTGGGCAGAGACAGGTGGATCAATTTCAGGCCTCATCTTTCCCCCTTGGAGTCTCTGATAGCCGTGTAGTGCCCCTCCTAGGATGGGCCAGCACAAACTTTTTTGAGCATTGCTGCTGCTCTATAATCAGAGGCTGAGTTAGGTACACAAATGACTGCTGATCACCTGCTTCTGGGAGTGAATTGTCCATCTCAAACTGGATTCTCTGGTTGAGATGGTGAATTGCAGAGGACCTGACATGTTTGCAACAGGGAGCCTTTGTACCGATGTTAACTCTGGGGTTATCAGGGACAGACTTGTCCTTACCATAGGTCTTTGCATCTTTTCTAGTTTTATTTTGGTTTATTTGCTTCACATAGGCTCTGTCAAAATTATGATGCTAAGACCTCCCAGGTATCTGAGGGAAGGTGATTCAATAATTTGAATATTCAGAAGAGAGTGTGGAATATTATGCCACAGTTTCCCTGAATTGTTCTGCCTCAGTACCCCTGGTTGCAACCCCCTTCCTGACCATTAGGACTGATATAACTTAGGGCTGGCTAATTTAGGGTCATAAATTGTAAATATTTAATTTCAGATAAGGGAGAGATCTATTTCAGTCATCTGGCTTCTAGATCCTCCTAAGTTATTAAGAATTTATGGTCCTCTCCCCCAACCTGTCAGAACCAAATTTATGGTCCTCTCATCAGTACTCTACTCCTCCCCTACCCCACCTTCATCCTTCCTGATCACTGGAGCTCTATAAAGAATCCCTGGAATCCTTCATTTGATACTGAATGCTTTGAGACTCAAATTCCATTCAGTCTACTGGGATCAATATGGATCCTGTTTTGGCCCCAGACAATTTCTCCCTCTCAAATAAAATATTAAAAACTCTCTAATCTCTATCTTGCCTCAGTTTCTCTGGCATTACAGTCACATGCTTCAAATGACATGATCACTGAACTTTCTACTATTCTATGCCTTATCTCAAAAGCAAATTCATTTTCCTGCATATGGAATTCTATGATGACAAGACCATTTAAAGACAGCCAGGACTATATTTACATTATTTCAATGGTGTATGTTTATAGTATATATTTAAAAATTCAAATGTAGAAATGATTTTGGATTTCTTAACTAAAGTTTGACAAAGGATATTATGGAGAAAGAATAGTGATCTCCTTGAAATCTATAATCCTGGCACTATTAAAATATGCCTGAGTGAAATAAGCCCCACCTCAAATGATTTAATTCTGTCATGGTCTACCTCTCTTAAAGTCTATGCCATACAGTTTCAATTAAACTTTGACCATTTATGACCAGTATTTTCATGGTACTTCTTATTTGCACTTGAATTTTATTATCCTGTAATCCAGCAGCAGCCATACAATGGAATACTCAGAGTTCACAAAATTAACATTAGTATAAAGTTTCTGACCATGGGAATTCAATAGGAGAGAGAAACAAAATGAATTTCCACATGAACAGAAAGCCAAAGAATCTTAAGAGGCTGCCAAATCTCAGAAATTTCTGAAATATATAAAAATATTATTCATGTGATATGTCAATCATCATCTTTCTCCTCCTCCTCATGACTATTCTTATTATTGAGCACCAATGATCTTAAAGGTACTATTTTTTAAACCTAAAATATTCTTGTAGCAGTTTTGTATTCAGTGAAGGAAATAATAAAAGACTCACTGAACTGAGCTCTATTTAACACCAATTGGTGTTTCACATGGAGTGTGCTTCATACACTTAGGACATTCAATCAAGAGAGCGGATGTTAATCTTAGGGGGGTGTTTGCTCAATTAGATTTACTCTTATAGAATTTGTGCAAATTCAGTTAGTCTACATTACACAGGCAGCTCATGATGAATTAAACATTATGAGAAAAGATTACCAATCCTCAGGTGAAAATAATATTGCATGGTTGAATAATTTAAAAAGTAAATGAACCCATAAATTTACTCATAATAAACTTACACTCTGCCTTATTGGATTATAATAAACATCAACTGTTGCATGAATAAAAAATATGACCTAGATATGTTATTGATGACTTATGCAAGGAATTTTTTAAGGAGAAGGAAAAACAAAATCAAATTTCTATCATCTTCATTTTTCCCACTGGCCTTGAAGTACTTTATAGTGGCCATGGCTTAAATTGGCATTTTCTTAGGCTAAATTGTTTTCCAAAATGATGAGAAAAATTGATAGTAGCATCCCTGTTTCCCTGCATTGAATATTCCATTGTTTGCCATCTTTACCAACTTGATGCATCATATTAGGATTTTAACTTTAATGTTTCACTTCTCTAATCTATTAATATCTTTTTATCTCTGACATTGGATTCACTGATACTGGAATGATCCTTAGGCATCATCTAAGTCAAGTTCCTTTTCAATTCAGGAATTTTTATTACAGTGGGCATGTAGATTTTGCTTAAATATCTCCAGAGACAAGGAATTCCATAATGCTATGTTTAAGAGTTATATTTAATGACAGTCTATGACAAGTTGTGTCACTCTTTCAGAATGTGGAGGCTGATGGGAAAGGAGGTCCAGAATGAATACATTAAGAATTAGGGATAGCTTTTATTTCATTGGTTGTTATCTTATTAGGGTTCTTTGTATCTCAAACTGGAGACAGCTATAGTTACTTTACTTCTTGTATAATTCTAATTCTAGAGATATTTAATAATACCTTATGCATAATTATGAGAATATTTTGAATTATATCCCAAAGGTGCTACTATTTCTGAGATATTTGGGAATTTATTTCTTAATCTAAAAAAGGGATATAATTAACTTATATTATTTACCATATGTAGCTTTGTGAGGAATATATAAGCAATTTCAATGAGAGGTTTCATAGAACCTATGTAGAACTTCCCAGCCTGCTTGTGTTATTAGTTTAGCACTCAGACTCCAAAGTTTGCAAAACCCCTAGTTACTTTGTCTAACCATGCATAGTTCAACACTAAAGGACTTGGGTACTTTGGCGAAGACAAAACAACCCTCCTATAGGTTGCTGAGCTGGAAGAAGCAATGACTCAGTAAATCTTTAAAAGCTAATGATACACCTTACAATCACTCTCCTTCCCTGGCTTTACATTCTGTCATAACTATTCTACATCTGCATTGAAGGACAAGGAATACATAGCATCCTTTATTCTCACCATAATATGGACTATATAGCTATCTGAGCCACTTAAACTTGAGTCTGAGCTGTTGGCTGCCTCTTCATCTTTTTGGTTTGCTTATTTGTTTGTGTGTTTTTTGTTTGTTTGTTTGTTTGATTGATTTTTGTCTGATGACTGAATAGGAATCCCAAGATTTTAGAAGGAAGTTTTATAAAAATGAGGAATTGAGAAATCCTAGTTCACTTGGAGGACCTGACAAGTGGCAAAAGGAGTTTCAGCCTTAGAGATATTCTTTAAAAAAGAGACTAAATCCAGGTCCTAATATGGTTTTTCCAGATAAAATGTTATTTGGACAATACAGAATCAAGGTGAAATATAAATTATTTATTCAGTTGTCCTGAAAAATACTTCCCATTCCAATACTAAACTCAACTTCTTGGAAGAGTATAACAATATATAACAGTAATTGCTATTAAATCATGCTTGTGATAGTCTTTTATTTGTAGGAAACATTTATTTGTCCAATTATTTCCCAATGCCCTATGTGCCCCCTCAAAGGAGGCTCTAGATATGAATTCAGTAATTTTTGAATATTTTTTCCCCCAGACTCCAGGGTAGTGATACAACAAGCAGAAAGATGCATGAAAATGAGCTCATTCTTTCTTATAGTTGGTTAGGAACTCCCAAAACTAAAACTGTCCAACTGCAAATATGGACCCATAGCAGAGGGGCTTCTTACAGGAGAAAGAAAAGATGTTGTGCCCTCAAAATGATTCTATTATTAGATAGTTAAAGCACTTGGTAAATCATGAAACTCTATGATAACAATACCTATGATAATATGAACTTGTGTTATATCTAAGTACATTCATAAGTATTTTGGAGTCTAATCATTCTACTAAGAATATGAACCCCAAAGAGCTTACTGGGGCCTATGATTTAAAATGCTTGTGGCCCTTAATCATGAGGATCCAGAATAAAGACAGTTTGAATGCATTATGGCACACCTTTTGATTAATCCTATACTAGTACTAAAAAAAGTATACTTCTTCATTACTAATAGAATTATTATTTTTGTATGTATGGTCTTTTGATGATATTGAGCTGAATGTATACCTTGAAGGCAGAAACTTGGAGAACAGCACCAATCCATGTACCTAGCTTTATCAAGTGTATCTTTATATTATAGGTATAATTTTCCTCCTTCAAGCTGTAAAGGCATTTGAACTTAGAGCAACTTTATTACAAGGAGTATAAGGAAGAGAAAACAATGGTTACAGATACACATACTGAGTCCCTCAGATACCTCTGCTATGGTTCAAATTACAGTTCTCGCAAAAAATTCATGATACCAAGAAGTACAGTACTACTGTGAAAACCAGGGTTAGTACAACATATTTGGCCATCTCCTCCTTGAGATCAATACTCCCATTGCTCCCTGTGCTTAATCCTGGATGCTATATAGGCACCTGATAATCACTGGTGCTTTTTAAACATCATTAATTTTTTAACCAATTTTGTTTGTTTTATTAATAAATTTTGTTGTACATGTCAAACAATTGTCCAGCATATCTATCAACTCCCTGTAATGATTAATCACCTGAAGTGGTTAATTAAAACTACATTAAAGAGTGATTAGGAATAATAATACATGCAAACTAACATTAGCAGTTTTCAATTGATTAAAAGGAAGTATACCTGTAGGCTAAATACCCACCTACTACCTATTTTGTCTAATGCTTTCATAGAGATGCTTACTTGCTGTTTTAAAATTATCTTTATTTACATAGTTTTAATAATTGTGTATATAATTTTTTTTTATTTTGCTTTGTTTTCTCTGCATCTTTTCATGTAAGCATTTTCATGTTTCTTTGAATAGTTTCTGTTCATCACACTTTATGATTCACTCATTTCTATATCCATTAAAATTCATTCAATCATTTTTTCTTCAGTCAGCAAGCAAACAGATTGCTTCCAATTTAATATCCCAAATAATCTTGCTATCAAGCTTTTACTCAGATAAAATGCCAATAACTTACTTAATGTTGTAAAAACCAGTAGTAGGATTTCTAGGCTAAACAGCATTAGCATTTTTTTTACTTAATTCCAAATTATTTTCCAAAATGGTTAGGAGAAATTCCAGCACCCCTGATCCTTGTTGGCTAGGATTAGGAACTTGGTATCTGGGAATTCTTGGTGTCTTTTCTTCAACTTTATCCGTTTCTGGGACTAAGAGGGTAATAGTCCCTGGGTAGTGGTGTCAGTTCATAGGCACCAACATCAAAGTTCTCTTTCAAGGCACTATTATCTGATCTTTGTAGCATTTTCCCTATATCTTGGAAAAGTAAAAAACAAACAAACAAACAATAAAAATGCTAATTCTGCCTGACACATTGATCCCACCCCTTTTGTAGATCTAATACTAAGAGGTATCTTTGACCCCTGCCTGAGACAACCAATTCAACCTTCACAATTAGATGTAATCACAAACCTAAACTAACGCTTACAATCCTGTTAATTCATTAAATTGCAGCTAACTTGTGTGATAAACTGCCTATATGAATGTTTGTTGTTTTTCTTTTATTGTGTTGGTATGTAATTGATTTGGGAAGTCTGGGATCTTTTCCTTTTATTATCAGCCTCATTTTACTCTTACTTGTTTTCCTACAAGTTTGAAGATAATTCTTCCTGGTAAACAGAAGTTGCTTTGTCCTGCCTTCACATTGTTGTCTGCTAATATTATTGATTCTTCTCCTCTCAGTGGTCCTAGATTTTCCCTGCTAAAAAGTCTAAAGCAGAAAAGTATTTTGAGATACCTTTATTATTTTCCTTAAGCCTCAACTTACTCTGGACATTAAACTCCATGAGAATCTCTGTACCTTTTTACTGGCTACCCTGAATGCATGTAATTCCTTCCTTCCTCACTTTTGCCTCTTGAAATCTTGTGTTTCCTTCAAGACTCAGCTCAAGCACTATCACCAGTTGCCAAGGCTCTCCCCCCAAAACTACTTTGGGTTCATTTTACAGAAATTTATTTTGTATCTCTATTTATATATTTTCCAAGATAGAATGTAGGCCCTTTTGGAAAAGGGGTCTTTTTCATTTTTGTCTTTATATTCCTAATTTAATTCAGTGCTTGGTACAAAGTAGTCACTTAATAAATGCTTGCTGATAAAGTAAGATGATTAATTAGTCAGGAGACCTACTATCTTGTTCTACCTCTGCCTCTAATTTGCTTGGTGAACCTTGGATATGTTATGTAGCATAGGAAGAAAAAAGTGTGAAGGAACTGGCATAGAAACACTAGTGGTAATTCTAGTTCTTCTACTAAATCCCCATTAAACTCTGGTCAAATAATTTCTTTCCTCTGAACCTCAGACTCTGCCTTTGCAAAATCAGAGGATTCAGCTGTTCCCCTTCTTAATATCTTAAATCTCAAGGCAGCTAGGTGGCATGGTGGCAACAGCTTTGCTCCTGGAGTCTGAAAAACTCATCTTCCTCAGTTCCAAACTGTCCTCAGACATGTGCTAGCTGTGTGACCCTGAGCAAGTCACTTAACCCTGTTTGCATCATCTGTAAAATGAATTAGAAATTGTAATGTCCAGTTTCCTCATCTGTAAAATGATCAGGAGAAGGAAATTGCAAATCACCCAAATATTCATGCAAAAAAAACCCCAAATGGTGTCATGAAGGGTTGAACACAACTGAAATGACTGAACAACAAAAATCATAAATCTAAAGATGAAAGCAATCTCACAGGCTATCTAGTCTAACACCATTTTATAAATGAGAAAACTTTCTCTAGTAAGGCAGAATTTGAACCAGAGATAGTACTTTTTCCCCATGAAGTACCCTTCTAGATCTGACATTTTATAAATCAATTATGTTTTTGTTTTCTTCTTTGTCAAATGAGGAAAATTATCCTAAATACTCTGTATAAAGTGAGTTAAGGAGTTAGAAAGAGCTTTTTAAGGCACAAAATGTTAACCAAATGTAAGGTATTAAAATTATTAGCATCAGAATCCTTCTCTTTCAGAATAATAAAAGTTGCAGTGGTACAAAAATAGCTTTCCTAAGTCCTCTAGGCAAAGTGCAGTGTGCGGTGTACCATACCAGAGCCCACAAAGTTCTGACAGGTTCCCAAGATGGAGGTATTTCTAGCTTTGATTGACAAGTCATTACACAGGACATGAAAGAAACATCAAGACAAAATATGAGTTGGGAGTTACCTCATCCTGGGACTTAGAAGATTTGCGGTAAAATGACACTTGGGTGTCATCTCAAAAATATTGGCTGATAAATACATAAAATCATATGATAATTCCTATGCTTTCAGAAAATCACAACTTGTTTTTTAGACATTTTCATGTGGATTATCTCATGTTATCCTTACAACAGCCCTATGATGTAGGAAAGGCAAGAAGTAATTTCCTTCACTTTAGGAAAATAGAATTTGAGCAGGAAGTAATTTTTGTAAGAGTGTGTCATAAGAGGCTGCAGGAAGGCCCATTAAGGAAATTCAGTTTGGGAGAGAACTAAAGAGCATTGGAGAGCTACTGGTGTGGGAATTTAGTAATCTATGACTTAGTAAATAAGTCCTAGGCATGTCTGGAACACATTTAGATTGAGTGATCACTTAACCTAAGATTTAGAACTCAAATGGACCTTACAGAGCACTGAGCACAACAAGTCTTTTATTTTAAACAGGAGGAATCTGAGCTGCAAAGAAGGTAGGTTCTCCAGCCTGACATAGCCAATAAGGGTCTTCCCATCTCCTCACCCATTACTTACCCATTGTGTCATATCTACTCGGAATCCCACAAAAGATAAATTTTACTGAATTTGAATCCAGTCCATTTGATACCAAATTTAGCACTTGGTCTACTGTACCACATTTAGTTCTTGTTCAATGCTTTTCAGTCATGTCTAACTCTTCATGATCCCATCTGGGATTTTCTTGGCAAGAATATTGGAATGGTTTACCTTTTCTTTCTCCAGTTTATTTTATAGATGAGGAAACAGGACTTTACATTTTTGTTGTTGTTGTTTTACAATTCATTTTATAGATAATGTAAACAGGGTTTGGTGACTTGTACCAGGTCACACAGCTAGTAAGTGCCTGAGGCTAGCTTTGAATTCAGGAAGATGAATCTTCCTAACTACAGGTCTAGCACTCTATCCACAATTCTAGCATGTAATATAGCCCATGCTATATACTATATTACATCCCACTTAAACTAAAATCTTTTAAATATATTCCTAAAACAAACAAATAAATTAGGACCCTCCCACAGCAAGACTATCAGAAATAGTAAAATTATCTTAAAATAGTAACATTCAATTAAATGAACATGTGAAAAAGCTAAAATAGACCTTAGAGGTCATTTAGTACAACTGCTTTGTTTTTAAAAGGAAGTTATCAAACCCAGGGTGTAATGGGCTGAGGCTTGAGTTGATGCACTGAGGTCCCAAGCACGTGAGGCTAAATAGTAATTGGGCTATACTCTATTAATATACATGATTGGATAAAGAATGGTCCCTGCCCACTCTCTGTGCAAGTCCTGATGTGTTGTATAGGAAATGACGATTTTGGTGGGTGGAGGCAGAGAGAGAGACAGGAAGAGAAGCTGGGAGAGATTGGCCTGGGTTCCATACTCCTAGCTGCTGGTCGTGTGGCTGCTGGTCTAGCTAGCTTCTTGACTCAGCTGCACACATTGCTATCGCTGATTCCCTTCCACCTCCGATCTTTCTTCACTGAGAATAAAGACTGATGATTTTCCTGAATTCCTGACTCTGGCTGATTTTAAAATATGCGGTCTTCACATTTGGTGCCCAATGCCAGAGGATTGAAGAGTCATTCCTAAGATGTGAATCAATGCCTTCTTGTTTTTCTACTCTTTCTAAAGTGTGGACCACCAATGACAAAAAAGAAACAGAATGAAATTAAGTGATTTACTAAGATAGATTTACAACTATCATGTAATTCAGTGCTTCCCCCCCCATTTTATTATGTTGTCTACACCAAGACTTTTCTTATCTTTTCTTTTTCGCTTTTGAAACAAGTCACCTATATCTGTTTCCATCATTCCCTCACTACTTAAACTCTATTCTCAAACATGTGTGTATTCTGATTTCAAAGTAGACTGAACTCTTTCTCTCCATGGTTACCAATGGTTTCTAAACGGCTAAATTCAATGATCATTTCTCTCTTTTGTTCCTTGACTTCTCTATACCTTTTGAGACCAATGATCCTTCTTTCAGGATACTTGGTTGACTTTAATTCCATGATACTGTTTACTTCTGAAGGGATGATAAACCCAGTCCCTAGAATAGCAGAAGAATGGCCATGCCCTTAAATCAGTGCTTAGAGCCACTGTCCAGGAAAGTCATTCTTAGAAAGATATCACTTGCCAAGTATTTCTACTTTGCTGCTGAGCCCTAATTACAACTGGACCTTTTGATTTTGCAGTTAAAATTCTCCTGTTTGTATTGTTTCGTACTACTAGTTTGTGAATGTTCTTTATAGTTGGATGTTCTTCTTTTTCTATTTGTATCCCCTGAACTTGGTATGGTGTTTTGTATAGTCTGAAAAGTAAAACAGACTTTTACTCAGGATCACACAGCTAGTAAGTATCTAAGGTCAGATTTGAATTCAGGTCTTTCTAACTCCAGATCTTGTCCACTATTCACAGTGCCATCTAACTTCCTATTTTTTCCCATATGCTTTACAATCCATCATCCACCATGAATGGGTGAACTTCATTTACCATCCCCAATCCCCTCCTGGACATACATATGACTCAGAACTGCAATTAATAGTCATGCAATTTTTTTTTAATAATAGCTTTTTATTTTCACAATATATTCAAAGATAACCCTCAACATTCACCCTTGCAAAACTCTGTGTTCCAAATTGTCATCTCATTGTTGAAAAGTGCCACATCCATCAGAATTGATCATCACATAATCTTGTTTCTGTGTACAATGTTCTCTTGGTTCTACTTACTTCACTTTGCATCAGTTCATGTAAGTCTCTCCAGGTCCTTTTTTTAAAAAATAGAACAGTAATATTCCATAACATTCATATACTATAACTTATTCAGCCATTCCCCAACTGATGGGCATCCACTCAGTTTCTAGTTCCTTGCTATTACAAAGAGGGCTGTCACAAACATTTTCACACATGGGTCCTTTTCCCTCCTTTAAGGATCCTTTGGGATACAAGCTCCATAGAAACACTTCTGGATCAAAGGGTATTATCAGTTTGATAGCTCTTTGGTCATATTCCAAATTCATGCAATCTTATTCTTTTAAAAGAAATGGTAAAACAGAAACAAATGGTAAAACTCTTAACAAACAAGGATTAGGTATACAGACTCAATGCCTATCAGAGAAGGGCAGGAGAAAGAAAACCAGGGGTGTTTCTATTTCTGTTCTCAGAAACAAGAATGGCTCCAATCACATCCTGAAGAGCTTCCTCATGGTTAGGTTAAGGTCTTTTGACTTATAATCTTATTCTGAGTTTTATCAATATCATCTCCATAGTGTGGATATCCTTACTTTCATCATCCTGGCAGTTAGTTTCCAAACTTAGGATATGAAAAGGGCTGAGAGGGACAGGGAATTTCTGCCATCCATTTTCTTTTTAGACCTATGAAATTTAATAAAAGACATCCCCCAAACTTTAACCACAAAAGAGCAAGGTAGGGGAAGAAGAGGAGAGAACAGTAGATATGGAACATGAGAGGAGGAATAAAAAATAAATTTAAAATCCAAGAACTAGGGTATTGCTTTCTCATCTCTCTCTTTTTACCTTTTTTCTTAAGTGTTTCTTTTCCCACATATCTTTTCCCCCAATCAAGCACCCTTCCACATTTAATAAGGACTTACTTTCTTGATCCCTGGATTCCAATGATTTAAACACTGACAAATCACATAGTTGGAGGGCAGCTAAATTGTGTGATAGATAGAGTGATAGATAGATAGACTGGCCCTGCAGTCAGGAGGACCTGAACTGAAATTTGATTTCACACACTAGACACTTAACTAGCTGTATGACTCTGAACAAATCATTTGACCCTGATTGCCTCATAAATAAATATATACATTTCATACTCATGCCAAAGGCAAATTTTCATACTTGTATAATGTTTTGCAGTTCAGCAATACAGTTCAGAACAAGAATAATTTAAGTGCCTACTATGTTTGTATCTGTGTATATAAGTCAAAAAACAAAGCAATTCTTACCTTCAAGTAATTAAAATTCTTGAGAGCTTGCTTTTAAGTAATTTATACTCTTAGGAGCCATTTAAACTAATTTAGGGGTTAGGATATAAATTCTGGATGCCAAAATGGGGGAGGGGATGAGGAAGGAACTCTGAAACCCTTCCAAATTCCTCTCCAAACACCTAGAAAACTGCCTTAGAATTGATCTAGAAGCAGGGAAGCAGGTTCCTAGCAAGGCAGGAGAAATCTATCTCTTTGGGATGGTAGAGTAGCAAGGTCCAAGAGCAGAAGTCAGTGTCACAGAGAGGGACCTGCAAAAAGACTTCAAGTTTGGAACAATCCATCAATAAGGTCCTGCCCTCCTGCAAACCAGAAGCCCTGTAGCAAGAAAGCATTCTGTGCAGGGTATCAAGGTCACATCCTAGCAACCTCACCTCCAGCACAAGCCACCAGTAAGGCCTTGACCTCATTGCTGACCAGTAGTGAAGCGCCTCCTCAAACTGGCCAACTATAATATCCCAACTTTGGAGCCCACCAGCAGAGAGATCCTGTTTCCACAGCCCTCTACCAGCAGCAACACCCCTCTCCTCCTCCACCAAGCACACCAGCAATAACATCTCTCTCCAGGACCACTCACCAGAAAGACTCTGTTACCATAGCAGCCTAGCAGAAAGGCCCCATACCTGGGGCCAGCTAGTGGCTAAACTTTGCATCCAAGAGAAGTCAATAGGGAGAACCCACCTCCTAATAGGGAGAACAAACCATAAGGGAGCCTACCAAAAAAAAAAAAAGAAAGAAAAAAAGAAGAATCAATTTAATCTCTGAAGCCTAGTGAAAGCCAGCAATAAAATTCACAGTCTAAGCACAAATAGTGCAGGACTAGAGCCCAACTTTCACATAAAACCACAAAGTCAAAAAACAGGCAGAAAAATGAGCAAAAAACCAAAAAGAACTTGACCATAAAAAAGTTATTATAGTGAAAAGGAGGATCAAGCCATAAACTTAGGACTATAGAATCAAAATGGCTACACCTGAAGCCTCAAAGAAAAATATAATTTGGTTTCAGGCTCAAAAATAATTTCTGGAAGAATTTTAAAAAGATTGTTTTTAAGCTAATTAGAAAAGTAGAAGAAAAATTGGGAAAATAAATGAGTGTAATGCAAGACAATCATAAAAAAGAGTCAATAGCATGGGAAAAGACAGAAAAATTTACTAAAGAAAATAAATCCTTAAAAAATAGAAGTGGCCAATTGGAAAAGAAAATATAAAAATTCACTGAAAAAAATACTTTAAAAATTAGAGTTGAACAGGTGAAAACTGACTCTATGAGCAACCAAGATATGATAAAAAACAAAATCAAAAATAAAAAAATATTTTAAAATGTGAAATTTCTCATTAGAAAAACAACTGAAATAGAAAGCAGATTCAAGAGGGAAAATAAGAAAAAAATTGTTAGCTAACTTGAAAGCCACAATTAAAGGGGGGAAAAAATCCTAAACAACCTTTTTCAAGAAATTTTCAAAGCAAACTGCCCCAGTGTATTAGAACCAGAGGACAAAATAGAAATTGGAAGAGTTTATTGATTATTGCTTGAAGGAAATTTCAAAATGAAAATTCCCAGGAACATCATAACCAAATTCCAGAGTTCACAGATTAGGAAGAAAACACTGCAAGCAGATAGAAAGAATCAAATTAAATATGTAGCTACAATCAAGATTACACAAGATTTGGTTGTTTCCATATTAAAGAACTAGATGGCTGGGAGTATGATATACTGGTAAACAGTAGGATTAGGATCACAACCAAGAATCACTGAACCAGCCAATTTGAATGCAATATTTCAAGGGAAAGAATGGATTTTTAAGAAAACAGAGAGAACTTTGAAACATTACTAATTAAAAGACCAGAGCTGATTTAAAAATTTGACCTGCAAAGTCAAAACTCAAGAGGAACATAAAAAGTAAAAAAAAAAAAAAAATGAGTCAAATACAATATCTATATAGATATGATGTTCTGGCCTGCTAGTGACCCATTCCTGCAAATATTTAAGGTTTCTTCCTTAAATAAACAAGTTTCTCTTCAAACATATTCAAGATGATGAGATGAAATGACTTGCCCAGTATCATACGGGTAATGTTAAATTTAGGCATTCTGGTTTTAAAGTAAGTATATCATATAGCATTTTCTCTTTAGTTAATAATGAATATTTGTATCTATTCTTTCATTCATACCTGGAAATAGATCCTCCTGAGGAGATATGGGAAGTATCTTCTAATCTTCTATTAGCTAACTCCCTGGGTATATCCTGTATACCCTGAGTAATAATGTAACACTGATTTCCCTTCAGTTACAAATGCAAAGATTTTAAAACTACCTGCCATGCACCTGAATGGGAGTGATGGGATGAATTATTTCTCAGTATTGAGACTAAGTCACATGATCACTGTTCCCAGAGCTGGGAGATAGGGAACTCTGGTTTTGGGAGGGACCCTGAGGAGAGGGAGGGAACACATGATCTCTGAAGAGTCAGGTCCTAGATTGGAGAAGGTGACAGAAAATTGGCAGGAAGTGACATAATCTGTGGGAAGCAGACAACATTGGTGACCATTGGTCAAGGATGATTAAGTCCTTTTAGTCTATCTAATGAAAAGTTTTGGGTCTTTTACTATTTAACCCGGTATTCTATTTCCCACTGGTTAGGTTCAAGAGCACTTGGCCAGAGTTGGGATGGCTCTCAGGTGTGTCTGGGCCTCTCCCTGCAGAGATTAAATAAATGCTTTATCTTTGTATCTGAAGGTGTCTCTGATTAGTTAATTTGGGAAAGGGGGTCAAGCACCTGTCCCACACAAACCCAAGGATATACAAAAATATCAATAACTCATTTTAAAGTGGTTAAATAATAGGAATCTGAGGGATGTCCATCATTTGGGGGCTGAACAAGATATGATTTACAAAGTTAATGGGATGTAATCTTCTCTAAAATATAATGTTCTCTGTGAGCAGAATTCTTGGGGGGCTTCTGGAGGCAGCCTATGATTCAGTTCAAAGTAATCACCCTGAATGCAGTCAGGAGTTAAAGTTCAAATCCTTTATTGTTTCCTTTCAAGTCTTGTCTCCTTTCTTGGGCCCAGTTAGCTTTCTTAGAGGCCTATCTTTCTCCTTGGTTCCTGCCACTAGTCCTTTGCCTTTGCCAGCTTCAGCCTTTAGCTCCCTCCTAGTCTCCAGCCAGCACAAAGATGGAGTATGGAATGAATTTGACTCCGCCTCTGAGAATGGGTTTGTGGGTTTCTGTCTTGTGAATCTCCTATACTGAATCCTGGTTGAGGCTCCTAGTTTATATATGCTCTCTTAAAGGTGTGAATCTTGTGGAATTGTAGTAAGTACTAAGTACATCTAGAGAACTGTTAAGCACCCTGCTAAACAACCATTGTCTCTTATCAATTCCACTGACTTAGCACCTTATAAGAATTCTAACAATGGGATACTAGTGTGTTCTAAGAAATGGTAAAAGGGATGATTTTAGAAAAGTCTAGGAAGACTTATAGGAACTGATACAAATTTAAGTGACCAGAACCAAGAGAACAATTAACATAATAACAACAATATTGACAAAGATAAATAATTTTGAAAAAAATAGAAACTTTAATCAACACAACTTTAACCGATCACAAATAGAAAGGATTCATGATGAGACATACTTTCCACTTTCATAGAATTGATGGACTGAGAGCATTTCTTTTCTTCCTTCCCTCTTCTTTCACTTCCTTTTTCTGGGCATGGTTATTATGGGGATGCATCTTGCCTGACTACATATATTTGCAATGGGTTTTGTTTTTCTTGCCTTCTCAATAAGTGGAGCAAGAGAGACAACTAGGGACTGAAAATAAAACAAAATTGAATTTTAGAAAAGATGAGCTGATTGACAATTCATTTATGAAGGAGAGGGTTTAGAGGTGAGAACCTGAATCTAGTGTCAGGAGTTAGGTTTGAATCCAAATTTTGTTATTAAGTTTTTTGCTTTGAGGAAATCACTTAACTACTCTCACCCTTAGTTTCCCTACTTGTAAAATGAAGTGGTTAAACCAATCTTTAAGATCAGAGTGGTAAACTGAAAAACCTAAGATTAATATTCTTCTCTAAAGAATGATTAGTCATTACAACCCTTAGTTTCAGAATTGGAAATATAGGGTACTTTCCCTAGAGTATCATCTTTCTTCTAGTCATTTCTCTACTGCCCCTCACCAGTCTTTCTAAGTTGGGTTTTTACCTGTCTGGATAATTTACATCATCAACCTTTATTACCCACATAGAGCTTTGTTGCCACTGGAAAGAGAATAAAGAGTAACTCATGTGAACTAATAGTAACTGCTGAAAAATGTCAAGTGTTCATCAGAAAACCTTATGCAACTTCTGCTTTAATGCTCCTAATAATGAATGGTGTGTGAGATTCTATAACTCCTTCCAGCCCAAGCAGAACACCAAATAATGCCCTCAGGGAAGGATTCATGTGCTTTGTTCCTGGTGCCTATTATTTTCAGTACATTGAATAAAGATAGAATTGAGGATATTCGTCAGAAAGCTAAAAAGATAAGGTTTCCTTTGCTCTTCATGTATTCATATCCCAGAGTCCTTGTTATTGCTGAGGCTTTGACTGATAGCCAATGTCACTGCAAGTACAGGGATCTGTCTAAGATTGGAGGATGGGTGTAACTAACTGTGACTAAAGGTGACTTTTAACGCTGCAGAAGAATTGCAAATGGAGGCCCCTTGGTTGCAGTAGCTTTTGCATTGCTCTGCAGAATAATTGACCAAAGAGAAAGGAAAATCTTGGTAAATAAGAGGACAATGAGAGTTTATGGATATTCATAAAACGCTGTTGGGAGATCTGGGAATGCATCATCAATGTTGTGGATTTCTGGAGAGATTTTTCAGCATGCCATTCATTTGGAGCTCAATAGGATTTAAACAAGAAAGTAGATAAATGGTCCCAAGTCTTTCATCTGAGAAGAGGAATGAATAAACTCATTTAATTCTCAAAAGATGTAGGAATATAGTTGGGTTTCAATGAAATTGAGAAGACAGGATAGAAAAACAACATAACATGTATACAGCTTAAAAGGAGATATTTTCAGTCTCAAATCAGTTTGGAGAATTTAGTTAAATCACTTGGGGGTATTTTCTTCTTTTGTAAGTCCTTATTTATCCAAATCACATGAAAAAGCATTTTAGGAATAAATATATTGGCATTTTCTCATACAGCACAGGACTGTTACTTTAGTTATCCTTCTTTGTTGAATGACTGCCACCTAGAGGTGTGGGTATGGCTGAAAACAAAAACAAAAATAAAAACAAAACAGGGCCAATTAACAATTCCTTGATTAGTAAGTCAAATCCACAATATTTGTTAAGTGCCAAGCATTGTACTAAGCTCAGGGACACAAAGTAAAGCAAAAGTAATCCCTGTTGGGGTTCAGAGTTCTAAGAGATCACTTTTCAATTAGACATAGGATAACCATCATTAGTCCTTTAGACAAAAAACCTTTTCCTTTGGCTTGCTTTTTCTACCACAGTTTGCAAGCACTAGTGGATTTTACCTAAAACTAGATGTTGTGATTCGAGAGGACTGGGCAGAAATAGATGTTCCCCAGGATTTCCACATGCCTAAATTTAAAATATTGTAAAAATATTACTTACAAAATTATGAGATTCTTTCCCCATTAAGATATGAGCACCTTTGCTGGTTAGGCAAATAATCCTGAATATGCTGACACAACAGCTATCTTGGCTTATTATATAGTGAAAGGGTAGAGACATGAGTTTAAATTTCAAGTATTCTCTGTGGGGCTTTGGCCCCCTATTTGGGCTTCAGTTCAGGATTATAAAATTATATATTTAAGATCGGAATGGATACTTTTCATACTAGACAGCCAAGTTTCACAGTGGCAAAATGTTGGCTACAGAGTTAGAAGACTGAGTTCAAATCTAATCTAACATTTACTAGCTGTGTGACCCAGGGCAAGTGACTTAACCACTATTTCCCTCAGTTTTCTCAAATGCAAAATTGGAATGATAGTATGGGTTTTTTTGTGAAGTTCTATTGAGAACTATTTGTAAAGCATTTAGCACATTATAGGCACAACAAAAAAAAATATGTTTAATAAATACCACCTCCCCTATCTAGTCCATCTTTCTCATTTATATGTGAGAAAGCTAGAACTTGAGGGATTTGCCCAAGACTTCACAAGCAGTGACAGACGCAAAATCTGTCCCACCTCTGACTAGGAAACTTCTTTTTATTATATGCTTCCTCAGCTGTAACAGGAAGAGGCTGGACTAAATATCTTTTAAGATTGAGCTATGAGATTGGGGATACAATAATACCACAGCCATAATTAACATTTGGCAAATTAAAAAACAAAAAAGATTGAGCTACAGTTTTATGATACCTACCTTGCAATTATTTTCCTAATTAGTAAAATAAAGAGATGAGGTACAGGTGTATAATATACCTTCCAGTTCTATAGCTATTTTTTTTGGTACAATTTTCATTTTTATTATATTAGCTCAATCTACCTATGAGCAATTGATATTTTTCTAGTTGTTTAGATCTGACTTTATTTGTGTGAGAAGTGATTTGTATTTGGTTTTTTTGTTTGTTTGTTTTTTTGTTTTTTTAATTGTAACTTTTTATTGACAGAACCTATGCCTGGGTAATTTTTTTTTACAACATTATCCCTTGCACTCATTTCAGTTCCGACTTTTCCCTTCCTTCCTCCACCCTCTCCCCTAGATGGCAAGCAATCTTATACATGTTAAATATGTTATAGTATATCCTAGATACAATATATGTGTGCAGAACCGAACAGTTCTCTTGTTGCACAGGAAGAATTGGATTCAGAAGGTAAAAATAACCTGGGAAGATAAACAAAAATGCAAACAGTTTACACTCATTTCCCAGGGTTCTTTCTTTGGGTGTAGCTGCTTCTGTCCATCATTGATCAATTGAAACTGAGTTAGAGCTTCTCTTTGTTGAAGAAATCCACTTCCATCAGAATACATCCTCATACAGTATCATTGTTGAAGTACATAATGATCTTCTGGTTCTGCTCATTTCACTTAGCATCAGTTCATGTAAGTCTCTCCAGACCTCTCTGAAATCATCCTGCTGGTCATTTCTTATAGAACAATAATATTCTATAACATTCATATAATACACTTTACTCAACCATTCTCCAATTGATGGGCATCCATTCATTTTCCAGTTTCTAGCCACCACAAACAGGGCTGCCACAAACGTTTTGGCACATACAGGTCCCTTTCCCTTCTTTAGTATCTCTTTGGGATATAAGCTCAGTAGTAACACTGCTGGATCAAAGGATATGCACAGTTTGATAACTTTTTGGGCTTAATTCCAGATTGCTCTTTAGAATTGTTGGATTCGTTCACAACTCCACCATCAGTGTCCCAGTTTTCCCACATCCCCTCCAACATTCATCATTGTTTTTTCCTGTCATCTTAGCCAATCTGACAGGTGTGTAGTAGTATCTCAGAGCTGTCTTAATTTGCATTTTTCTAATCAATAGTGATTTGGAACAGTCTTTCATATGAAATATTTGAGTGAAATATTCCACTCATATGAGTGGAAATAGTTTCAATTTCATCATCTGAAAATTGTCTCCTTTGACCATTTATCAATTGGAGAATGACTTGAATTCTTCTAAATTTGAGTCAATTCTCTTTATATTTTGGAAATAAGGCCTTTATCAGAACCTTAATTGTAAAAATGTTTTCCCAGTTTATTGCTCCCCTTCTAATTTTTTCATTAGTTTTGTTTGTACAAAGCTTTTTTAATTTGATGTAATCAAAATTTTCTATTTTGTGATCAATAATGATCTCTGGTTCTTCTTTGGTCACAAATTCCTTCCTCCTCCACAAGTCTGAGAGGCAAACTATCCTATGTTCCTCTAATTTATTTATGATCTCGTTCTTTGTGCCTAAATCATGGACCCATTTTGATCTTATCTTGGTATATGGTATTAAGTGTGGGCCCATGCCTAGTTTCTGCCATACTATTTTCCAGTTTTCCCAGCAGTTTTTGTCAAATAATGAATTCTTATCCCAAAAGCTGGGATCTTTGGGTTTGTCAAACACTAGATTTCTATAGTTATTGACTATTTTGTCTTGTGAACCTAACCTATTCCACTGATCACCTAATCTATTTCTTAGCCAATACCAAATGGTTTTGGTGACTGCTGTCTAAAGCTGTTTTCTAATGAATTTACTGTAAACCTTCCCTCCCCGCCCTGCCCCCAAGTTTGGTCTGAGAAAGACAAAGCATGTATCCATGGCTTTATTCTTCCTAGGTAAACCGACCTATACACATAGGAGCACAGTTAGAATTGAGATCAAAGTGGGCATAGACAATAGGGGTTATAGACAAAAATCATAGGTTGGGGTGGTGGAATAATGCCATAGTAGTCTTTATCAGGTCATTTCTGGGTTAGATTGTTTTTTGGAACTGGGAGTTGAAATGTATCAGCAGGGAAAGTTGTGCCAGTATTGCTGGGAACTTCCAATGTGTGAATATGGCAAGAAACTTCTGATACTCTCAGCAAGGAATATTCAATTTAGCTGATTCTTGGGTCAATCTGTCCTCTTCGGAATAGTTAGGGAGCTTGAACAAATTAAGATGACTAATAAAGTTATTAACCATCCATTTTCCCATTACTCAGATTTCTTTACTGCCAAGCAATCTGCCCAAGATACTGATCTTCAAGGACTTAGAATTTTAATGGAAGTGTCAGTCTATTATTTGAATTGTGGACCAGAAAGATCTGAGTGTCCAAAAGCCAAGATAATAATGCAGAGATTGGGAGATGGGAGGATCCTGAGAATAACCCATAAACTGTAATTGGTTCCTGACCCCCGATATGGCAGCATTTTTGACCACAGGTTCCAGGCTTGATCCTAATACTAAGCTAGAAATAAAATTTCGTCTCAATGTCAGTGGACTTGCTTTTAAATACCTCACAGCTACCTCAGGTCTATGAGAGAGATGGATCTGGGGTCAATTAGTAGTATTTCCAAAGAAATAATTTGCAAAGAGCTACCATGATCTTGAAGTCAGATTTACATGCAAATCTCTTGAATGTGAACATTAGTTAGCAGCCCACAACCAACACAGCTTGGTTTTTCAGATCCTACTACAATATCCTTTCCCCTCATCCTGCAAAACAAAACAAAACAGACATGCAGCAGCAACAACAATCTTACATATTGCTCCCTATGTCTTCTAAGTGTATCTTGCTTCTGGATCAGCTAGTTCCTGACTTGACCAGGTAAGGAGAAAGGTCTAAAAATGCTCTAGTATCAATGTAAGAATGCTCTTTAAACAAACAATGAATGCAGAGCATTTAATGTTGATGAAGATACAAAAGATAATTTCCTGCTCTCAGGGAGTTCAGTCTCTAAGAAGTAGAATAAAAACATAGACTACACACAGTCCGGGTGTCAGTGCATTAGAAAAGTTTGAAGAAAATTTATCAAAAAGTTCTGGATGCAAGTATTTTGGGGGCAGGGAGAGAGGGTAGTAAAAATTACCTGTAGAAGGGCACATTTGAGTTGGACTTTTAAGATAAGAATTCAAGAGAAGCAGCACTATATAAAGCAAAGCTTTTTAAATAGTGGGTTGCTATCCCATATGGTGTTGGGTGACTGAATGAAGAGACTGTGAAAAATTTGGCATCAGTAAAAGTTATCAACTATTCCACGACGATTTAATTCTTTATGCAAAAATAAACAAGAACACCCATTTCATTAGTATAAAACTTTGCTTTCATTTTTAATAAATTGTAAAATTATATGTATATCAAAGAATTGTATTAAATATCTTTATGATTTATTATCAATAAATGTTTGGTTTATATACCTATTTTAAATACCTACATATCTGGGATCTCATAAAAAATTCCCCTAGTGAAAAGGGCTATGAGTGGAAAAAAGTTTAAGAAGCTCTCATATAAAGTAAATAGCTGTTTGTTGTTCAATCATGTCCAACTCCTGTTGAAATCCATTTGGGTTTTTCTTGTCAAAAATACTAGAATGTTCTGCCATTTCCTTTTTCGATTCATTTTACAGAAGAGAAAATTGAGGTAAATAGGGTTGTGTCTCTCTCAGGCTCACACAGTTAGCAAGTATATGAGGCCAGTTTTATACTCAAAACAATGAGTCTTCCTGTTTGCTGGCCCAGGTCTCAATGCACTGACTAAAGTCAAACAAATAAATAAAAACTGGCTTCAAGCTCTAACTGATACATATTGGTTTATGTGACCATGAGCAAATTACTTAACTTGTCAGTGTCTCCAGGCAACTCTCCAAAACTCTGAATTAAAATCACTCTCCATTGAGGGAGGGAATCTCTCGATCAGAAGTTTCTAAACATTTGGGGAACCCCAAAATTCCTGCCCCAAAACAAAGAAATTAATAGATAAAAGGGATGAGTGCCTCAGGGTGCTGGTCAGTTGTAAGGAAAAAAATATGTATTTTTTTCCCTAGCTTGAATTGAAAAAAAACTGCACTGCCTTTACAACAGCCCTC
Organism: Sarcophilus harrisii; assembly: GCF_902635505.1. Taxonomy (NCBI): domain Eukaryota; kingdom Metazoa; phylum Chordata; class Mammalia; order Dasyuromorphia; family Dasyuridae; genus Sarcophilus; species Sarcophilus harrisii. Next base: position 180,026,954 of record NC_045427.1, read on the forward strand.
AGAATGAAGCAATCAGCATTTCTGTCCTTGAGTGCCACTGAACACAATTAAAGCAAACTCCCATCACTCTCTACCCCCACAGAGGAGAAATCAATTTCTCTTTATATCTTGATAACCCATTAGTATGATTTCCTTTCTATTTCATTCTATTCCAAGATAGACTGAGAAGTGAAGTGATAGTGTGTAAGTTGAACATCAGACTTCATCTCAAAAAACCCCAGTTCAAACCTCAATGTTACTCCTTGTTTGCTTTGGAGATGGGCAAACCACTCAGTTTCCCAAGAAAAGGGGTTTGAATTGAAGAGAGCCCTTCTAGTTATAATAATATTGTCACTGCAACAAAAGTAGAAAGATCAGGATCTTTAAAGTATTTCTGACTTACATGAACTGATGCTAAATGATGTGAGCAGAACTAAGAGAACATTATACACAGTAACAACATGATTATGTGATGATGAACTGTGATAGAGTTGGCTGTTTTCAACAATGAGGTGATTCAAGGCAATTCCAATAGACTTGTAATGGATAATATCATCTGCATCCAGAGATAGAACTATGGAGACTGAATGAGGCTCAGGGCATAGAATTTTCACTTTGTTGTTATTATTATTTGTTTGTTTATTTTTATTTCCTCATGTTTCCGCCCCTTTTGTTCTGATTTGTTTATTTGTGTGCAGTGTGATGAATACGGAAACATATTTAGAAAAATCACACAAGTTTTAATCTTTATCACATTGCTTGTTGTTTACAGGAGGAGGAAGGGGAAAGAAGAGATAGAAAAATTTGGAACATAAGATTTTGTGAAGGTGAATGCTGCAGACTATCTTTGCATGTATTTGGGAAAAAATACTATTAAAATAAAAATAAAGTATTTCTTTATGAAGACTTGGCCTTCCTTTTTAAATATTCTATTCATAAAAGTGTAACTTAAAATGTCAGACATCCTTCCATTTTTAATATTTGTTCTATTCAACTTATTAAAATGCATTCCTAGCTGTACAATTCTGTTTTCTATTATAAATGAATAGAACAATAAACTTCTTATCTCAAAAGATATAAAAATGTAAATTCTGATTCGAGTTATAACCTGTACTCTCAAAATAATCTTTTATAGGTCCTTCTTTGCCCCTTCCCCCATAAAAAGATAAAATTCATTTATGTGAAGAACAAAACTACTGAAAGCATCGTTTCACTTCTTAGTTAGTTGTGGCATTTACTGACATCTAGGGACTACCTTGAAAAACTACAGCCTACAAAATTTGAGCATCCCTTATAACTTCACTTTCCCCAGGAAAGGGAAAAGCTAAAACCTCATCTTCAGATGAGAAAGGTTTTCACTCAACATAAAAAACCAAAAACCCAAACAAATAAACAAACAAAAAACACTATCTCCCCCCTAAGCCACTGACAAATTTGTTGAAAATAGTTTATATACCAAATAATCTTTATAATTCCATGTTTATCAGGTAGAAAATTCTTGCTTTTGTAATGTACATGTTAATTTTATTTTTCTTAATAATTGGGTTAGCACAATACTTTGCACATGAGCCACTTAATAAATGCCTTGTGAAGTGAAAACAAAACTCATTTTAATACCACAGATTTAGAATTGAAAGGGAACTTCAAATGTGACCCAAGAGAAATTAAGTAACTTCCCATTGTCATAAAGGTAGTAAGGCAGGAGGGCAGGATTTGAATCCAGTTTCTCTGACTATAAATCAAATATGCTTTGCACTGTACTAAGCTGACCTTCCTTTGTATCCAAGTAGGTGATTTCTAAATGTCTTTGGAGCCAGTTCTTTTTTCCCCTTCAGAACAAAAACATTTTTCAACAATTCTAAAGGATCATATCTTTATTATTGGACTTTGGAACAGAATTGTGTTTAGTCTGTTTTAAAGATGTAGTGAATTAAAGAGTCTTACACTTGTGTCACTATACTCAGGCATTTTAGCTATTGCTAGAAGAAATGATTTCTTAGTTCTGATGACAAAAAAGTATGCCTTACACATGACTAATGAGTTAAATGGATTTTTTAAAAATGTGTGTATGTGTTTGTTTCAAGTATCTCTGATTTCATACAATATATTTACATGAGAGTATGTAATTTCATCAGAATACATTGTGAAGGAGATAAATTGGAGTCAAGGATAGCACTTGAGAGGCTATTATAATAGTCTAGGTGAGAACTATAGAGACACAATTGACTGAAATTAGCAACTGATTGTATGTAGAAAATAAAGGAAAGAATTATAAATCTAGAGCTAGAAAGAACCTGAAGGCCATTTACTCCACAATTCTCATTTAAGGGAAGAAACTGAAACCCAGGAATTAGGGGAGGATTTGTTCTATGTTTTCAGATTCTAAACTCAGTGGGCTTTACCTCCCTATCGTCAAGATTAGATTCAGGGAAACAAAATGATGAGATTAGGGTTCCTGGGGGTCAGGGAGTTAAATGATAAGATTAGTGGCAGGTTTGGCATTCAGGGAACCAAATGAAGAGGTTTGGCTTCCCTAAATCCCCTTGGGATTGAATGCATGGGTAGGGAGTTTTGGGAACCCCCTTCTGGTAGTGGTTCCCAGAGGAACCTCTGCAGAGGTCCTTCATAAAGGAGTTTACAAACCCGAAAAATTAGACTGATAAAAAGTTTATTATAGGCATTTGTAAGTCAGCCTTTGCTTTGCAGGAATAGAAAGGCTGAATTCCATAGTGGCAAGGTCTCAACAGAGGAGTAAAGTAGTAGAGTAGTCCTGGCAGAGAAGTAAAGTTTCTAGTACAGAGATCCCGACAGAGAGGCATAAAGTCTTGCTAGGGAAATTGGTGATGATAAAGAGAAGGTAACACTGAAAGAGAATATCATTTCAGCAGGCAGAGTTTTGCTGCTATGCCAGGGATAGCATATTAGGTCCTCAGCAAAAAGTGAGTTTAAAATTGCCGTTTTTTATAAGGAAATCTGAGACAGAAGTTTCAATTGAATGAGATTCCCTCGGTGCTGTCATTGCCCCCAGGCCTAGATGAGACCACTTTACTGGGAGTGGTTTTGAGCCAACAATAGGGGTAGAAAATCTTGGAATTGAATACTTCAACTCATCCCACCAAGATAAACCACTTTTTCTTGATTCCTTGGGGTGGGTCTCACAGAGGCAGGATTCAAGGAGAATTTCTCCTTGAAAGAGCTTCTCAAGTGCTCTACCTCATGGCTCATTCCCAAAGTCAGAGAGAGAGAAAGAGAAAGAATTTGGGCGCCCCCCTTGTCACTATCATCATGCTGCCTCTATATGATTCAAAGATAATATAAAGTTTTGAACATACATGTCTTTGAGGATAGTAGTGCTGATGATCAAAACAAAAAAGTTGGGAGAAATGAAAAATTTGTTGGTATACGAGAATAAGATATTGTGCTTACTTTTAGTTTTGGTAAATTTTGTAGTGCTAAAAAGATTTCCAATCAAAAATATACAGCAAATAGCTGTAAATGTAGAAATGAAGTCAACTATTCATGGAAACTAGAAGTACAGATTTGGTAATAATTAAATTCATAGAGTGTATGGGGCCAAGGAAAATAACATAGATATGGAATAGTACAAGGACTCCCACATTTAAGGGCAAAGGCAAAGATGAAGCAGCACTATTACTTGAAATTTTGGTTTTGTTGTTGTTCAGTCATTCAGTAATGTCCAACTCTTTGTGACCAATGGACCATATCACCCCAATATTATCCAAGGGGTTCTATTGACAAAGATATTGACATGCTTTGCCATTTTCTTCTCCAGGAATTCTACCTGGTGGCAAATACAGTTAGGTAAGATCATAAGACAAAGATCCTTTGAGGGAAAGTTCCTTGATTACTGAAATGAGTTTCTAGAAGCTGAGTGGGGAGGGAACTAAGATTTTTTTTGTGTGTGAGTAGTAAGAATTTAATGAACATGTCCTGTGGAAAAAAACAGCATTGGTTCTGATGACAGTCAACTTTAGTTGAGGGCAGTTACACTAGGAGAAAAGTAGGAACATCTCTGTATCTTTGCACTCTTTTGTTTCTGTCTGGAATGCTCTTTCCTTTCATTTTTACCTTTCAGAATGCCTGGCTTCCTTCAAGATTCAGTTCAGAAATCATCTCCTATAGGAAACTTTTGTTAATCCTACCTATCCCCATTTCCGAGAAGCTACAGAATTCTCCATTAGAATACACACTCCCGAAGGACAGAGATTGTTTGGGTTTTTTTTTTCCCCTATCCTCAGACTCATGATGTGTGTGAGTGAATGAGATTCCTTCTGCTTTGACATGCAGGTTCAGAAGAAAAATAATTTGCTAACCCCAAGGCTGTAGCAAAAAGAGGAGATTTTATTTTTCACTAAGAGGCTTTCCCTTAGTGGGCATATTTTCTTAATGAAGAAAATTTTGCAAAGAATGAGTGGCAAAGACCCACTTTATGAGCAAATCTGGGGATGTTTGAATTAATAATTAGACCAGGATTTCTCAATTGAATGAAATTTAGAATTTCCTGAATGAGGATGTGACTCTCCAAAAGATCAATAGGAGCTGATTTGCCCTTAATAATGCTGCTTATCTCACCCTGGGAGGATGGGTCTTCCCTTTAGACTCCTTGGAGCCTAGGAGACCCTGACCTCTCTTCCTTTGCAGTTCAAAGGGTACATGGTTTGAGTGGTTATTACATCATTTTCAGTGATTATTTTTACAGAGTTCACTTGTGTCAAGACCGTATTTCAATACAGTACAATATATGGCTTTATAGTAATGTTTGTTGATTAATTGGTTCATTCACCTAAAAAATCTATATCTCTATAAAGTCTATATCCTCTAAGGCAAAAATCAGGATTTAACAAATTTATCTGCTTCCAGTAAGAGTGAAGAGTCTGGTAGAGATTAAAAAATGACCTTATATGCCTAAAAGTAATATATAGCCTGGGACTATATAAAGGAGTGGGAATGATGATGTTGTAAAGAAATTTAAGGAGGACATGATAATTGCCTTCAAGCATTTAAAGGGGTGTCATGGGAAAGAAAAATAAACTTTTACTTCTTGATTTCAGAAGTCAGAGCTTGGGGCAGTGTTTGGGAGCTGGGAGAGACCGACAGAGACACAGAGAGACAGAGAAGAGTCAGAGAGATAGACAGAGATAGAGACAGATTCTCTCTCTCTCTCTCTCTCTTTCTCTTACACACACACACACACACACACACACACACAGACATTCAGAGATTTGTTCTTAATATATGTAAAAACCATTCCTGATCATTAGAATCATTCCAAATGTAGAATGAGCTATTTCAGGAGATAGAGGGTTTATCCTCAGTGAAAATATTCTATCTAAGACCTAAATGAGAATCCTTCTACTACATTGCTCATATGCAATATGTAGTAGAAAGCTTCTTAATCTGGATCTGAGATCCATTTCACTTTTAGCATTTGGTGACTGTGATTTCCTAATTCATAGAAGAAGGGGGGAAGAAGCAAATATTTGCAAGCATACACACACACACACACACACACACACACACACACACACATACATCAAAACAGAAAGCAAATTTTTTTAAAGATCAAAGACTCACTTTGTCACTTCTGGAGAAACCCATGCTAATGACTCAGCAGTGCCACCTAGTGGCAGCTATTCTGAATTGGAAGCACTGTCCATATCCAGATACAATTAAGTCAAAGGAACTCTATACCGATGTCATTCTGTGTCCGTTACTATTTCTGTTTCCTCCTCTCTTCCCCACGTCCTATGTTTCTCTACATCTCTCCCTCTCTGGCTGACTTGTTCATCTGTCTTTCTCTCTGAAGCAGATCGATTATTTCAGTGGTACAGAGAATGCTCAGTGATGAAACTCCCCGTACAAACGCAATTCTGAACCCATTCTACAACTTACATTCTTACTTTTCCTTGGATCACTTAGAGGTTAATTCACTTGTCTGAGATCGACACAGCTAGTGTTCTTCAGAATTAGGGGTGGAAGAGGAAAGTACAGGGAAAAGGGGAAAGAGAGAAGTATAATGGGGTAAATTATGTCAAATAAAAGAAACAAGAAAAATCTTTTACAATGGAGGGGAAGAGGGGAGATAAGGGGAATGAGTGAATCTCACCCTCATCTGCATTGGCTTAAAGAGGGAATAACATACCCACTCAGCTGGATATACAAATCTATCTTATTTTAGAGGAAAGTAGTAGGGGAAGGGAATAAGAGAAGGAGAGTAGTGATAGAAGGCAGGGCAGATTGGGGGAGGGAGTAGACAAAAGCAAAACACTTTTGAGGAAGGACTGGGTGAAAGGAGAGAAAGTATAGAATAAATGGGAGAGGGATAGAATTAACAAAAGTAATTGTGAAATCAATTGTGAGTCTAATTTAATAAAAAAAAAAAAAAAGCCATTTCCCAACTGATGAATGCTCAAAATATGAGTAATTTTCAAATGGAAAAACCGAAGCTTTCTGTGGCTGTATGAAAGAATGTTCTCACTCCTTATTGACTGGAGAAATATAAAGTAAAACAATTCTGAGGCACTACCTCATACCAATTATATTGACTAAGAGGAGAGAAAAGGAAAATGACAAATGATGGAGGAGATGGGGGTGGGGGGGAAGATGAGACGTTAATGCACTGTTGGTGGAACTGTGAACTGATTCTACCATTCTATAAAGTGATTTAGAACTATGTCGAAAAGGTCTGTAAAACCATGCATTCCTTTTGATCTAGCAATACTACTACTTGGTGCTTATCCCAAAAGAGATTGAAAAAAAAACAAAGAAAAGGAAAAGGACCTATATGTACAAAAATATTTATAATAGCTCTTTTCTGGGAGCAGGGAATTAGAAATTAAGGAAGTAGTGTATTACACAGCCTTGACCTTCACCAATTTTGCAATCTTGCTAAGGATATAAAACATTCCCCATAAAACCATGAATTAATAATTATTTTCTAAGCTCTAGGATACTAAGAGAAGTAGTATGGTCTGATAGAAAGGGCATGTGATTTGGAGTCAAAAGACCTACCTTTGTTTTTTATTAATGATTTGACCTTAGGGTTTTTACTTCCCTCTGGCCCCAAGTCACCTCCACTGTAAAAATAATAATAAATTTTTATATATGCACATATGTATTATATATATTTTACTATGTATATTATTATCTTCACTTATCTAATATATTATCTCCACAAAAGAATACAAAATCCTTGAAGTCAAAGATAGCCTTTTTTAATCTTTGTATCTGTAGCAAGTAGAGCAGTTATTTAAATTTAATAAACTCTCATTGGATTGAAATAGGCTTGTATGTAGCCTTTTAAATATTGCCAAATAGTTTGCAAATACTTTCTCCAAGAACTGTGTGGATGGCTAAAGAATCTATCTTTAAGGCTTCTTCTTATTCTAGTTGTATGATCCTCTGTGTCCTATAAGAATTCTAATAATAATGGCTAGCATTTGCTAGGGATTTTAAATTTGCAGTCCTTTTTAAATATTATCTCATTTGATCTTAATAACAACTGTGTAGGTGCTATTATCCCCATTTTACAATTGAGGAAACTGAGGCAGATAGAGGTTAAGTGACTTGTCCAGGATCAAACAGCTAGTATGCGTCTAATCCAAGTTTGAACTCAAGACTCTATGGCCAGTGCCCTGTCCACTGAACTACCCAGGTATTTCCTTTCTCAAAGAAGGGACAAATTAGCCAAGGTTTGTCTACTTGTTATTCCCTGTATTCAACGTATCTTTTATTATTTCTCTCCTTTTGGGCCTTTTGCACAGACTGAGAATACATTTCCTCCCTCTCCTTCTGTCTTATGGTAACATATAGCTTAGATACTATATCCTAGGGGAGGTTATATATATAATATTTAATATTATTTAATATAATATTATATATAACAATATATTATTATATTGTATTATAATATATGACATATGATATATAATATATGCATCTATATATATGTATATATATAGTATTACATATACACACACACTTAAGATTATAGGATCATAAAGCTAGAGTTATAAAGTTCCTCAGAGACAATCTAGTCTCATCTCCTCATGTTACATTTAAATTATAAGCTGAAACCCAGAGAAATTGAGTTACATGTCCAAGGTCCTTCAGATAGTCTCAAAGACAGGATTTTAATCTGGCTTTTCTGTCTTTTAGAGCCAGCATGCTCTCTATGTACCACACAGCATCATCCTTGCCCTCCCCTTATGGCTCTTTTCATCCCATGTTTCTGGAATCTTAATTTTAATTCTCCATGGTTCTGCTCACTTAATCCCTGACTCCTCAGAGCAGAACTCTATCTCTAGCCAACACACCCCTGTATTTATTGTTTACCCCTATTAGAATGTAAATTTTTTTAATGACAAAGGATATCTCATTGTGACTCAGTGTTTGACAAATAAGAATTTAAATGCATTTTCATTCATTTATATAAAGTTCTCAAATGCATGAACTATTTTTTGGTTTCTTCTTTATATCTCTAGTACCTAGAAAAGTGAGTGATATATAGTGGGGGCCCAATAAATGAATTGAACTGAGTCATTAGAGGTAACTTCACATATAAGTCACTGGAAAATGTACCAGTGATGTTTGGAGGCTTCTTTGCTTATTTGGGTGTCAGTGCCTAGAAAATTGTAGTAGCCAAGATATGTTTGTTGAATTAAATGCTGTAGTTTGAGGTCATGGGTTATTAAAGAAAGGGATAAGGAAATGAAAACTGGAGTTTTAGGAATATTGCAAGGGTAGTGAAGAATTGGCTCTTAGGTATTAAGAAATGGGAAACCAAAGAGGAAAAAAAACCCTCAAAAAAGATGAAGGTGAAGTTTGTGAAATAGTTGGACATGAAATAAGTAATTGGAAAAAGATTGTTTGAGAATATATTGCTGTTGCTAGCTTCCAAATGGCCATTCCCTCTTGAGCACAAATCAGAATGTAGCTCTGAGCTTGGAAGGGCTAAATTGCTCTACATAAGTATTGGAAGAATTGTACTTTTGAAACAGGGTCTTTTTGAAAGGAATATATTTTAGTTAGAGAATTTCTTTTCTTTGTTCTTCAGGGAATACCTGGGAAATCGCTCAGTTACAAACATGAAACTTACAGCCCTGAAAAATTGCCAGAGCAAGTATAAAATCATCTTTGTTTATACAGATGGTTAGTTGAACTTTCAGGTAAGACTATGAGAAGCTGTTTACTCAGTGAGCAATCCTCAGGGAAAGGGCAATGGCTAATCGCAGTGAGAAGCAGGGAGCATGACTGATCTTATATAGATTAATGAATTTCTCACACTTAGGATCATTGAGTTTAGAATTTGATGGGACCTTTAAGATACAGTATAGAGTCTCAAATTAAATATATCCAAAACAGAGCTCATCTTCTTCTCAAGCCTGTTCCTTCTATAAACTCATATTTCTATTGGAGACATTCCTTTTTGCCCATTTCTTCAGGTTTATAACCTCAGAGCAATTTTTGGCTTTTTCCTTCTCTTGCCTCCCCTTATCCATCTATTCAGTTATCAGTTCAATTTAATCCATTTCCATTCAATTAAACAATTCAAGAAATATTTAAGCTTCTATTATGCAGCAGGTACTAGATAGGTCCTGGGCATACTAAAGGAATGCAGGACAAAACAAAAGCATTATGGTGCCCTCAAGAAACTTACATTTTGCAAAATCATATGGACTATTTGTGCCTATCTGTGAAATAGATTTCTGAAGTCTTCTATGTCTGATCAGCCACAGCTGTACATACTGTACCTTGACCCCAACATAGTTATGTCATTGGTCCTCTTTCAGCATAGACAACATAAATCCAAGTTATTTTGAAAAGTAACAGACTGCTAACAACTAATGCAATTAGAAAAGGCCCTCTATAGAGTTAAAGATGACTCCAAGTTTGCAACTTTGAGTATCTAGATATTAATGTTAAAATACTAAATTGTATAATAGCAACAACTCAAATTTATATATCCTTTCAAGTAGACAGTGTGATCTTTAGCTTAAAGAAGTTTTTAATCTACTCTTTACTTATTTTATATCTTTAGCTATTTGCTTCTGATTATCATTGCTGGCATTTCTAGATCCATTTTAAATAATAGTGGAAAAAGAAGGCATCCCTTCTTTAATAAATGTATTTTCTGAGAAAGCTCCCATTTTAAAAACAGTATTTTCTCTGTTTTTGGATTTAAGAAAATCTTTGTTCAAGTCTGTCCTCCTATACTTACTTGCTATGTGAACCTGAGCAAATCACGTTCCTTGATGTGTACTTCAGTTTCCTCAGCTATATGGTACCCACCTTGCTGAATTGTCATGAAGATGAAATATTTATAAAGTACTTAGCACAATGTGGTTGGTTAATAAATATTTGTTTTTTTTTTTTTTTTACTAAGAGATTACCTTAAAACAATTCTGTGAGGTAGGTATTATCATTCCTAGCATAAACAGAGAGATTGAGAGGTCAAGTTTGAGAATATATTAGTAACTGTCAGAACTAGGCTACAAATACAGGCCTCGTCTGACTCCAAATTAAAGTTCTTTTCTACTTTAATGTTCTGCTTCCTAGATAACAAAGCTTACAGATATAAGTCAAAAAAAAGTGTAATGTCTGGGACTTAGAATTTGACCTTAAAGGTCTCTTTCAACTATAAATGTATGATCTTATGATCCTATGATTTCATCGAATTAAAAGTAACCAGGGAAAAGTTGGCACTGTCCCCATTAAAGCAACTTAGATGGAGCTTATTTTGGCACTCAGGCAACTACATCCTAATTTTTTCTGCCGGCAAAGTACAATATGGAGCTGACAACATCTGATTTATACTTCTTTGACTCTGCTGATGACACTCACATTTATTGCTTCATAAAAAAGATGGTCCAATTTCATCCCTCTTGGCAACTGGCTTCTCCTGAGCATATCACACAATGACTGAACATTATTTTAGAAAACCCTAATCTAAGAACTGTTGGTATCAAATGACAGCATTTCCAAGAGTCCATGGCTCTCTTAGTGGGGCAAGGGGGCAAGTAGGAAAGTGATAAATAAGAAACATTCTATTGGGCAGGGGTAAAAGAGAAAAAAAAATTATCAGAAATACAATCTTAGGATCAAAAGCATGTCCTGTAATACATGATTCTACTTAGGTCTCCAATTTAAATTTATTTGCATTTTCTTTATTATATTTGGGCTGGTGAAGTCAAAATTAGCTTGGTCATAAATGGTTTGAGAAAAAATCAACCAGGGACATGGAGGTAATTTTTCTTGTATTTCTTTTATGACCTTTGGTACCCAAAGGAAAAAATCTAGGACATAAATTTTCTGATATTCTGAAATACATGTACAAAAATTCCTTATATCTTCAAGATAGTACCTGATGAGAGACAGTGGAGTTTAATAAAAAAAAATGTCAAAGAGAGCTAGCTTTATATTTGAGCATTGCCTCTTATTAGGTGAGTAATCCTGGACAAATTACTCCTTATGTGAACACCTTCTCTACATGCTTTTTTGACTACAATAAAATTATTCTTGCCATTGCCCGTGGAAAATATATGCCAACCAAGCATCCTATTGTTTCAATCACCATGCTGGTGATTTTCTAGATCAAAACATCCTTTCCCAGTGACTACTTCCTTTATATATGCATATATACAATAATATCTACTATAATGTTTCTGTCTTGACATCAGAGACTACCTCAATTTTCTTCTTATAACCACAGTTCATAACAAAAATTAACACTTAAATGTATTTTCAACCTTTATTTCATTCATTCATTTATTCATGGATAGTTAATCAGTGAGACAGTCAATAAAAATTTATTAAAAGTCTAATTTATGTCAAGTACTTGCCAAGGACCGGGGATACAAATAAGAAATAAAGAGTCCCTGCCCTCAAGGACCTTATAATCTAATGGGGGGAAGTAAATATATTAAAGGGTGAGAGGTGTGGATCATGATTCAGTACAGTCCAAGAAGAGCAAGCTAGATGGAAATGAAGAAATGGCTGGCTTGGAATCCCTCTTTAAGATTTTGGAAAGAGTTCTTTTCAGTGATTTCTTTCATTTAGACTTCTGGATGTTTTGAAAGATTTTCATTTGATTTAGCTTATAATAATAACAATAATAATAGTATCAGCATTTATAGAGCATTGTAAGGATTACAACATGCTTTCTGGATATTATTTATTTGATTATCACAACAAGTCTATGAAATAAATGCTTTTATCCTTCTCATTTTACAAGTGAGACATTGAAACAAAAAGATTAAGTGACATGCTTATTGTCACACAGCTAGAAAGCATGTGAAGATTCAAACTCAGATATTCTTGACTTAGGTAGTGTAGCATGGCACTAAATATGACAGCATCTATCAAGTAGTTTTTAAGCATTGATGTTATGTCCATGTGATTATGGGTAATAGATTTTTTCTATTATAATACTCCAATTCTGATAGAGTTTATTTGTTGAATTCTCAAGGATATTTTATTATAATTTCATTTTCACCTTTTTAACTAAAATTAATATAGTTCTGGAATCCTTATCTTGCTAGGATCCCTTTATATATAACATTTTATGAACTTTTCCACAGATAAATGAAATAATTGCTTTTTATAGCTAAGTAAAAGTGTTTGGATATCCCATTTTCTATAGGTATAATGTTCAGGCTAGCTCTCTGGAGGTCTTCCGAATGGGCTTTGGTTTCAGCAGAATAATCTCACACGAATAGTCAGGAATAAAGTCCAAAGTCTTTATTAATCTTTCACAGTCTGTCTCCTTCACCTGGAGCCAGGCTAGCTTTCTGGGGGACCTTCAGATGGGCCTTGGTCTTAGTGGAGGAATGCAGGAGGCAGGAGAGACACCAGGATGGTGGGAGATGGAACATCTCTCTTCCAATCCTTTTAGCTCTTATGTACTTTATTGTAATTTCATCATTACAGCATACTGATTATGTGTGAACTTAGAGAACCATTATATCACCATGCTAAGGACTAAGTATATCCGTAAACTAGATAACCATTGTTTCATCAATTCCTCTGAGTTAACACCTTGTTTCCAGTATACTTCTTCAGAGTTCTGGCTCTCTACATATAGGCTCACTACAAACAGCCTCATTGTTCTTGTTTCAGTTTGTTTTTTCAGCCAAGTCTGACTCTGTGATCCTTTCTTGGATTTTGTTGTCAAAGACACTTGAGTGGTTTGCTGTTTTCTTCTCCAGCTCATTTTTATAGATGAGAAAACCAAGGCAACTGAGGTTAAATGTTTTGCCCAGGATCACATAGCTAGTAAATGTTTGAGGCCAGATGCTATACAATGTGCCACCTAGTTTTCAAATATCCTCATTACAAATTCAATAGCAGACTACATAACAGGAATAAGTACTTCATCTGTTTGTACATGCTTTTCATCTTCTCTGATCTCTATATTTTGAAAGCATTTTAAATCTTTATAGTTTAGAGATTAAAAGAATTTGATATGCTAAAATGTTACAAAATATCATTGTTAAGTTTTTCTATATCAATGCTATATCCAGTTTATTATAGTTAAGAATCTGGTATCTGATTATATAACATTAATTCTTTTTCTACAGACTATTTTAAAAACTATATTAGTAGTATAGTTATTTGTCACTTGTGACTCTGTGAGAAGACAATGAATTCTATATATAAAATTATGATCTGCAATGTATTTAATAAGCATTAGTTTTTTTTTTCTTTTTTTTTTTTACAATATACAGTGATACATAGCATTGTTTCTTCCAGCTCCTTGCACAGTTTGCATTAAACACTAACTTCAAGAACCTCTGATGATAATCCTTCTGTTGTTTCTGGCAACAATGACTTCATACTCAGTCAACAGCATAAATCCATTTGCACAAACAAAACAACATGACTCAGCCATTTATTTGATGCTTATTTTGTGACATATCATAGACTTAGTTCCTGCAGATCCTGCCCATGAACTTTTTGATTCCATTCTTGTATAATAGCTATTTCAGGGGATTCATCTAGAAGTAAACCACTTTTATTTAATTAGAGAAATTCAATATACCAGTTATTAGCTTTATTAGTCAGTGAAGTGACATGTTTATTACAAAAGTATATTTTAGTATTGTGACATTTATCATATGCTCTAAGAGTATTTATTTATTCTATTTCTCTTTTTAGTGGAGAAAGTATTCCTTTTTCTAGAGTTGTCTTGGGTAATCACCCTCTCTCATTAGCTTTTCGACTTCTGAGACTATTATAACTCCATTTTTGTCAACTGAAAGTTAAAGTTCTTGAGGGCAAGTGTTGTCTTTCTTTCTTTCTTTCTTTCTTTCTTTCTTTCTTTCTTTCTTTCTTTCTTTCTTTCTTTCTTTCTTTCTTTCTTTCTTTCTTTTTTTTGCATTTGTATCCCTAGTCTTAGAAAAGTTCTTGATGCATAATGATAGATACTTTTTCTTTCAGTCATTTATTCATACCCTAATTAAAAAAAAAAACTTATGAGAGAATAGTGTAAGACCCTTTTACAGCTATGTTTAAGAAGGTAATTCCTAACTTAACAAGATGTATCTGTAATCAAAAGGCTAGCATAAATATTTTTGATTACATGAAATGTAAAAGGTTTTGTGTGAAAAAAATCAAAGCAACCAAGATTATGAAAGTCAATTCATAATTTTTTCATAAAATATTTTTGATAAAAATCTGACATCCAAATTGCATTAGGCCGCTAAGAGAAACTTAAAGTCAAAAGCCATCATTCCCCCCCCAAAAGATCAAAAGGTATTAATAAATACTTTTCAAAAGCTGAATCACAAACTATTAACCACAGGAAAGAGTGTTCCAAATCAATTGTAATATAAATATAAATCAAAACAACTCCTAGGTTTCACTTAACTCGCAGCAAATTGGAAAAGGTGACAAAATATCAACATAATTGATGCTGAAGGGTTTTAGGAAAGATAAATATATTAGCGCATTATTGATGGAATTGTGAATTATTGATCCCACCATTCTAGAAAGCAATTGACAACTATATAAGGAAAGTGAATAAAAAATCAAATACCTCAAGGAGGCTAATGGCAAAAAAAAGCTCCACATTTTCCAAGATTTTTTATAGAAGGACGTTTTGTAGTAGCATTCAAATGCTAATAAAATGAATGCCTATAGATCTTGGAAATGACTGAATAAGTTGCTTTACATTAAAGTAAATGGAATAGTACTGTAAAAAATGTAAGAATTCTTAAAAAATGGGAAGACATGGAATAATGAAAAGTAGGACCATGATATATGTGTCTCTACATACGTACATATATGGATATATACATATAAACACATACAAATACATACATATACATACATATATCTTTATATATACACATATATACCTATCTATATCTATATATACACATACAGACACATACATTTTCTTCTAATTTTGGGCCTTTCCTAATACATACATATGTAAATATAGTAAAGTAGATGACTACAGTAAAGTGGATGAAAAGAACAATAATAAAATAATAATGAGTACTACAAAATTATAATGACTAAGTTTAGTCTCAAAGAAGACATAAGAGAGCTGCTTCTCTTTAGAGGAAAGGAACTATACATATGAAAGATTTCATATGATATGAGACTTTTTTGGTATGTTTGAAGGATTAACGTTCTTGGAGAGGAGGTAATATATTGAAAAATGTGGGTGATAATAGGTTGATTCAATTAACAAAAATCTAATTTCTTTGTCTCCTACTTTCTTCTACTCATTGAGGAAAAAGAGGACAAGAAAACCCATGTAACAGATATGCAGAGTCAAGTATAATAAATCCCCTTTTTAGTCAAATCCAAGGAATAAGTCTCAATCTGAATCTTGATTCCATCACTTTTCCATCAGTATGTAGATAGCATAGATTTTCACTGGTCTTCTGGAATAGTGATTGATCATTGTGTTGATCAGAATTATTTTCAAAATTGTTTTCTTTATAATATTATTATGTTAATCATTCTTTTTATTCTACTCACTTCATTCTGCATCAATCCATACAGGTCTTCCCAAATTTCTCTGCAACTATGAGCTTCATAATTTATAAGCACTATTATAGTAGTTGATCATATTCATATGCCAAAATTTGCTTACATATTCCTTGATTTGAGTTGATGACTATCACATCAACTTCCTGGGTTGGTGGTGGTGTTGTTGTCATTGTTGTTTTGCTTTACTGAAAAGAAGTTTTTTACATTTGGGTCCTTTTCCTCTTTCTTTTATCTCTAAGGATCTATTAGTGGTATCACTGGCTCAAAATGTATATGCCATTGTTTTCCAAAATAGCTGGACCAATTCATAGCTCCCTCAATACTGTATAAATGTACCTTTTTTCTCCAATTATTTATTTCCCCCCCTCTAATATTTTCACTATCTATCATTTTTGTTTTTTGTCAGTTTTGCCAATCTTTTGAGTATGAAGTGGAACTTCAGAAATTTAATCCAAATTTCTTTTACCTATTATTGATTTGGAATACATTTTTCAAATAGGTATCAATAGTTCTGATTTTTTTAGAAACCTTATTTATATTGTTTGACCATTTATTCATTTAAAAAGAAGTAAAAATGTTGGGATCAGACTTTTTCTTGCTGGAATAAGGAAGCTTGTAAAGTACTGTTTTAGTGATTTATGAGCCACTATGATGAATTTCATAATTATGGAGCTTTTCTAACCCTAACACATTCTAGTTATGAAGAAAAACTAGAGTTTCAGTCATTCCTTTGGTCTAATTGGTCTTTCACTTATTCTATTAAAAATTTAAATACTTTGTTTCCTCTTTGATAAAACTTGTATTTTGTTTAAGTTAGATTTTTTGAGACCACGTAGACAACAAGAAATTTTCCATATTTTTTAATCACAAAAATTTTCTCTTGTATTTGTATTCTTGACCTTTCAAGTCTCTATAGTCAAGTTTTTGATTGATGTTAGATTGTTTATTTTATTCTTTTGCTGCTTGAGTCTTTGTAAGACCTTAACCTTTTGACTTTGGTTTTCAGTTTCTGATTAAGTAAATCTAGAATATCCAATGTATGACTAACTACTGCTGAGTCCAAAGGATTGGAGGCATTCACTCCTCTTTTTCCTCTACTCTGGGGCCTTTCTTTTTAACTCACAGATGTGGATGAGTCCTAGGGGAGGTTAGCCTCTAGTAGCTCCCTTTTCTCATTGACTTATTTTGTCTCATACTCTGGTGACTAAGGGAAGAAATTGTTTAAGACTAGTCATTTAGCCCATATTTAGAATCCCCAAAGTGGGGAGTAAAAAGGTATTTACTCAATATACAATGTAACTTAGTCATAGGACATGAATTTATTTTTTAAAATACCAAAGAAATACTAAATAGAAAACACTAGAAAGTATTTTTATTATTTTATTAATGAATTTATAAAGCATTTTCATAAGATAGGATAATAAAAATATGATTGCTTGTGAAATTGTAAATCTATTATGTATAACTTACTATTCCTTTTAAATATATAATAAAGTTCTGCATTTTTCTCCCCTCTCCATTGTGTTGACAGAAAGATTGAAAACAGAATTCAGTAATTTGATTTATAACTACTCTCCTAAGGAATTGTTTGTCCTTCATTCTTAAAAAGAACCATGATGTTAGGGAGGTCATGCCTTGGACCTACAAGTGAATTGGTTTTTAGCGAGGGAGAAGTGTGCAAGGTCACTTACCTCACTTTCCTTTCAAGAGCCATCTGGATCCAGTGGCCAGATATAGATCAGGATGACTAAAGATGGCCCTGAGTTAAATGGGAGACCTTGGTATTTTTAAATTAAGGTCTTAACAGGTCTCAGTTTGACTGAGCATTCTCCTTAAGTAGTTGATATTTAAATATCCTCAAAACATAAACTAATTTGTGGGCCTTCTAAATAGGTATTTTTACATATTACCTTGACTTGGTATTGTCTATTCAAAGTTGTTGTCTATAATCCAGCCAGATCAGAGTTTGCATTTGTTGTCAGTGGTCATCTTCATCAATATAGTAACACATCCTGCAATCAGTAAGCTCCATTATCACTACCTATAGGTAGGACCTTATCTGAGGACTAAGGACCCCTTATACTCACACAATTACCTCCAGACCTACATACATCCATTTTAAGATTGTGTTTTGGTTACCTACTTGGGTAACCAAAGATAGGGACTCAGGCTCAAGTTCACCTGAGTTACCTTTCTCTATCTGCCATATGGAAGCAGTCACAAATTCAAAGGATACCAGTTTCATTCTCACTCCTCCAGCAAGAGGTTTGAAGAGAATTCACATGCAGATGAGAAGTGAAGAGAACAGCTGAGTTTGGATAACTCTCTTTAATGACTCTGAGTCACAAGTTTTTTTCAGCTTAACAGCTATTGGAAGGATAGTTTAATCACTTCAAAGCACAAAAGTCCGCCAGCCCTGACTCAGACATGTCTTGAAGCAGTCAAAATCTTTGCCATCCCCAAAGGACTCAAAGACTAACTTTGGCTCCATTATTGATTGGAATCAAAAAGGGTAGTTTTAGCACCAGCCCTGAAGTCAGGAGGACCTGAATTCAAACTTGGTCTCAGACACTTAACACTTCCTTGCTGTGTGACCCTGGACAAGTCACTTAACCCCAATTGCCTCAGCAAAAAAAAAAAAAAAAAAAAAAAGGGTAGTTTTGTGATACCCTATTGAACCCCGCTTGCCTTCTTCCCCTGGTTAAATATATGTCATCTTCAGCAAATCAATTGGGTTACTTTTAGTTTATTTATTTATATTTATAATTCTGGAAAATTCTTTGGAAAATCCCTGGAAAGATTCAAGCATTGTTGTTTCAAGTATTACCACCCCTAAAAAATATTTTCCTTTTCTCCAAAAACCTTGCACTTACAAATCTTTTGGCATAAGATGAAGTCCTCAGTATTTTCCAAAATATTGTATAAAGAATCCCAGAAATCTATTTAGTATCATCTTTATATAAAACCATTTTTTAACAGTCCTTAGTAAAGGCCCATGTCTACTATAGTTGATGGGCCTTAAGATCACAATCCTTCCAAAAATAGAGTAATGTAAATTAACCAACAACTAAAAGCAGGTAATTTCCTTTAAAGATCCACCGAATCATGGGATTTTTCTGCTCAGTGGTCAGGGAAAAGAGTTCTTCTTCATTTCAGATCCAAACTAAAAAATTTGTGTCTTCCATCCATTCATACACATATAAGTAGGTTTGACTATTTCAAGTCAATACAGCTTGGAATGAAGCTCTGCTAGCAGGAGAGGATTGGTATTTCTAATTTGTTCCAAAGTGGCGCTACAAGGCAACAAAGGGCTTTTGACCATGTTGTCCTTCAAGGTTCCTTTTGAGTCTTTGTACTATTACATTGATTTTTGCCTACACAGTCCCCATTCTACTCTAGCTGCTTCTTCTTGCCATTGATCCCCTCTTAGTATGAATAATAGTTTGAACTTTGGGTTATTATTAGCAGTGCTTAACAAATATTTGTGATCTACTGAATAAATTAATTCATTAAGTTTAAATATAAAGAAATTAATTGTTATGACATTGTTGATATGTGTATATAAAGAAGGAAGCTAAGGATATGTTTTGTAGTAATTTAGGGACAAGATTAAATCTGAAGTTCCTGGGAACTCTTAAGAGTCATTAGCATGCTTTGGAGACCACTTTAGTGATAGCTGCTGAAAGTTTCATAGAAGAGATCTTCTCAGTCATAAAGCAAACTCCATATAATTGCCTCTGGGTTATCTGAAGCAGTCCTCCAGATAAAAAGGTACAATCAGAGGACTCACAGTTGATTGTCTAAAGATAGAAGTTACATTTAGGAAGGTTTCTAGTCATCTTTCCTCCCTACCTTCTCCAAAACCAAGCTGTACTTTATGACATAGACAGAATCAGCAGTCATCTATGTCTTTAGTTTAAATAAGTTTAATGAGATTATTTTCCTTCAAACATACAACTGAGATTAGCTACCCTAAAGGGATGATAATTTTCATACAGGGTAAGAATAATGGGCAGCTGGGGTAGTTAGGTGGAGCAGTGGATAGAGCACCAGCCCTGAAATCAGTTCAAATGTGACCTCAGACACTTAACACTTCCCAGCTGTGTGACCCTGGGCAAGTCACTTAACCCCAGTTGCTTCAGCAAAAACAAAACAATACAAAAATTAAAAAAAAATAATGGGCAACTTCTTGGTGGGGGGAAGACATTAAAAGTGTGAGAGGAAATGTATTCCTAAGTAGGGAAATCTGAACATTGGGAGTCAGGGTAGAAAAGATGTTGGAGAAAGAAGAAAGAAAACTGGGAGGAAACCAATGACATTTCTCCTTCCATCAAATTATACTAACTATTAGACTTTCTAGGACTTTAGAGGATGGGAAGCAGAATTAACTTATTGAAAGGAATAATCATTTCTCATTTTTTCTATAGCAATTTCAGGTTGACAAAAATTTTTCCCTTCTCACAATATTTATCCTATTATACACCCCACCCCCAAATAATCATATAAGATCTATAATATAAGTATGATTCTTGCCATCATTTATAGATAAAGGAAATAAGATTCTGAAATGTTTACTATCTTGGTTATGATGATACATCTAGTTAATGATAAGGCAGGCTTATATTCACAACGAAGTTTTCTTATGGAAAGTCCAAGGCACTTTATACTTTATACAGAATGAAATGTAGTAGCAAGGTATGATTAGAAGACCATAAAAGAAGTCTAATTCTATTAAACTCAAAATTCTGTATTAAACACCTACCAAGTTTAAAGTCCTATAGCTATTAGAGATATAAAGACAAAATATGAAATTATCTGTTACATTGCACTGGGGAATTCAATCTGTATACTAAAAAGTAAATACTATGTCCATGCAAATTAATGCAAAGTAATTTTAGGAGGGAGAGAACACTGATCACTGAGGGTATGATGCAGAGAGGAGATCAGGAAATAACTACTTGTGGAAGTGGCACATGAGCTGTGCTTTGAAGGAAGCTAAGGATGCTAAGAGGTAGAGATAAAAAGATTATCTTACAAGTAAGAGGGGAAGCAAAGCTTTAGAGGGGAGAGTTAGAAAAGAGCCATAGGTCTCTCTACTGGAAGGGTGTATGTAAGAAATGGAGTAATATAAAATGATTCAAGAAAAAAACATGAAGCCACTAAAAATATATATAAATTGGTTCTGAAAAATGGTAAAAATTCTACCGTGAAATATTGAAATATAAATAAATGTTTAAAGGGAAGTAATGAGTCCATGTCTATGTTTTTTTATAGTCAAGCTGCATAAAAGCCCTAGTAGAGAACATTGGTTTATTGATTAATGTAGATTTCCTTATTGGAGTAACCTCTATTGAATTTTTATAAAATATAGTCATTTAAATGGAGGGAGAGAAAATGTAATGGGTTTTTGCTAATTGCCTAATATGTCTTTCAAAGAAAAAAAATATAGAGGCAAAAAAGACATACTTTACAGTATACTATAAAATGTTAATAAAATATTACCTTATTAAAACTCTAGGTAAGTAAATAGAAAATATATTCCTCTTGCATTACTCTTTATAATTACATTTATAGAAATTTTTGAAGAAAATGGTAGAGACCAGCATAGTATAGTAAAAAAAGCTTTGCATGGTAGTCATCTAATCTGCCTCTGAAGCCCTGCTCTATCATTTAAAACCTATGTGATCTTAGACAAACCACTGTGCACCAATTAGTCTCTGATTTTTAATCTTTAAAATGATAGGGAACTTCCAGTTAAGATGATGAAGTGAAATATTTTGAAGAAGTAAATTTGAAGAAATTTACTGAATATGTTTGTTTCTTCCTTTTACTTTTAGCTTTTCTATAAAAACAGAGATAAAAGGCAATCATGGGATCAATCAACAAGCATTTATTAAACACCTTAAGATTAGAAACTGTACTGTCCTAGAGATGCAAATACAAAGTTTCCATAAGGAAACTTCATTATGAATGTAAGCCTGCCTTATCATTAACTAGATGCATCATCATAACCAAGATAGTAAACATTTCAGAATCTTATTTCCTTTATACTATACTCTAACAAAGATCTCAAAAGGGCTCTAGATTTAAGAATAATGAAGAAATTAAAAGAGATCTTCTTCATCCAAACCAAAATTTCCCCCACAAAATATCCAAGAGTCTTCCAGCACTGAGAGAAGTCTTGCTAAGGAATCCAGTGAACCTTTAGGTAAACATATCAGAAACCTACCAGAACTTTTACCAGAGAACTATCTGAAGCCTATAGAGCTTTGTTCCCAGAGATCTGGAAGACCATTGTGTTCTGATGAAGAAGGGCCAGGAGGTTTAAAAATCTGCAGTCCTATGACCATGGAAACAGATGGGAGCCAGAAACATTTTGAATGAAATACTCTAGGGATACTGCAAAGCTGCAGTATTGTGAAAACCACAGTGGCCTGAACAAGGATAAGACAGGGGTTAGGGAAGACTATATTGTAAAGACCAAGCGAGTTGGGGCTGCAATCTTCAACAGCTATTAGCACATATACACTGCAGAAATTAGGTAGTGTCACCATCTCATTTAAGAATGTGGACAAAAGATGAAATTGTATAATTGGATACTTCAACCCAAGCTTGGGAGAATTTTCCTGATGGCAGCCCACAACACTGATAAAACTCTTGATTGGTTCAGAAACCACTGAGCCAATATACTGTATATATGCTAATAAGATAACCAAGACAAAGAGTGCAGAGAAAGAGTAGAAAAGGGTCCAGAATAGAATGCAGAGATGTACTAATATTTTGTCACTTGCTAAGTGCAGAATGATTTCAAGATTATAAATTTACTCAATATGTTTGTTTCCTCCTTTTACTTTTAGCTTTTCTGTGAAAACAGAGATAAAAGGCAATCACGGGATCACTCAATCAGCAAGTATTTATTAAGCACCTTAAGATTAAAAACTGTATTGTCCTAGAGATGCAAATACAAAGAATGAAACAATCTATATTCACAAGGACCTTATATTTAGACATTTATGGAAGAACAAGGTGAAAGCAATAGGGACCCTTAAATATAAGAATACTTTTCAATGGACCAAAGTAATGGGATTACTTTATGTTGACAGCAGACTCTTGGATTGACCCTCCAATGGCACCAGCTCCAAGACCACTAAACTTGAAGTATTCCAGATGTGAGTCGATCAAAGCCCTGACTGAGAAGCAGAGACAAATAAAGAAAACTATAAAATATCTACACTCAGGGAAACAAAAGGCTCCATACCCTGGAAAATTTAGATGGAGAAAGTTATTACTCATTAAAATGTACAATGCCTGCAAATGAAGGTGCAAACTCAAATCATAAGCCAATTGGCAAAAGGGCAAACCAGTTACCTTAAGGGGGTACATGCCAAAAAACAAATTATTTCTACTTCCTCCTGGCACTATATTCTCTGTGAATGTCAAGTCAACCATTCTTTTCAAATAACTAAAAAAGAACTTCTATAATCAATGAAGAAATCATTTTTCTTTTCTTCTTTATAGTCTCCTAGTAAATGAAAGCAAAGTCAGGATAAAAAAATGCAAGTGAACATAATGTGAAAGGCAAGCAAAGTTTCTAGACAGTAATTTTAAGTACTTTTGACCCTGGATATTTATAAATATGCATCTGATAATCAAATATATTATTAGGATCTTGAAAACACTTCCTGAATTATGGTTCTACTTAATTAGATGAGAATTTAGATTACAGATTGGCAGCATTGACATGTTTGAGACTTTTCCCTCAGAAAACATCAAAGACCTAAGTTCTCCTCTGGTCTTTTTAGGACATAAAACATCATCACCTCTGTTTACTCAACCCAGGGATGTTTACATAAAATTCCCATGTTTCCTCCCCTTTGGGACCTCCTTATTCAAACTGCAATGGCTTCTACTCTACAAATGACAAATTGGTTCTCTTATAACACCATGAATAAAAAGTACTTCCCCCTCATTCCCCAGATAAATAGTTGTCACAGAAGCAGTGATGCTCTTTGCTTGTGTGTGTCTGAGCCTTGCCAAGATCTAAATATTAAATTCACTTCAGCTGATTCTGCTGAAGTTATTATTTCTTGACAATTAAAAAAAAGCTCCATGAGGATCTGTTTGGGTTAATTCAAAATCTCTGAGCTGAAGGGTTTGTATTTTTTTCTTATTATTATTTTTAATGAGCTGATATATTCTACCAATGAACCATTCTGCTACATGTCATTTGAAATGCTTTCCTAATTTCCTTAAATTTCTCATTCCCTACTAACTCACACCTCCTTAGACTTCAAAAGAAATATTTTGAAATGTATGAAAGTGGTGGGAGGAGGAAGGAAAATAATAATAAAAAAAAGTTTTAAAAAGCCTAGGTTTAAACTTGGGGTAGGAAGGGGCAGCAAGTAAAACTATCTAGCTACTTAAAAAAGCACATACTTCCCCACCCTGCAATAGTAAAAGGCCAAGTAGAAGTGAGTCATAACTAGGAATTTTTACAACATGTGCAATTAGCATCAATAATATCACAGATTAGTGTCAAAAATGGGCCCTCCCAATTAAAAATTAGAGTGTTGAGCACAGACAAGTTTCCTAGAACACTGATGCAAGTCTACTAAGGGAGATGCTGCCCCCCCAGGACAAGCTGATTCCTTATTAATTCACTACCAGTGCTGCTAACTCAAGCCTTGATTAACACCACCTTCTTCAGCCTCCTTTACACTCTGATTGGAGGCCTTCAGAGAGTACTATCAAACTTTTCCTATACCTTCCTTTACAGAATGAAGAAACTGGACTTCTTTCAGCTCATTACATTTCTCCCTGTCTTCCACTCCACAGAACAACCTGTCCCATTTAAGGTACCCTTTAGCTTCCCCTACCCCTTTTCCAGCCCTTTTGTGTGTGTTATCTCCCCCTTAAGATTGTTAATTCTTTGAGAGCAGGGATTGTCTTTATTTAATTGTACCTCTAGTATTTAGAATAGTTCTTCCTTTGGAGTAGGCACTTAATAATTTTGGGAGGAAAAGGCAGAGGAGAACAGAAGAACATGTTCCAGCTCACCAAAGGACTAAAACAAATGTCAATGCCCTCTAAATTCCACAGGGTATCAATTCAGTGACTTGGGCCCAAGCTTTATTCACTCCTCCCTCCTTATGTGTGTGCATTTATGTAATTTCAACCAAAATACAAATATTTATTATACTTCAGTAAAAAAAACATTAGAATAAAAGTGCTAGGGATTCCATTGTATGAGTTTGAACAAGTCACTATAGAGTGGTCCTTTTGTCTTTATCCTTGAAATGGAGATAAAGGGCTTACTACCTGATTGAATATAGTTATGTCTGCATCCAGAGGACTTGAGTTCAAATACTAGCTCTGCTACTGATAGATCACTAGGTCTTCTCTCTAGGCTTCTGTATCTTCCTACACCTAATGATATGTTTGGACAAGATAATCTCCAATTTTTTTCCAATTCTTTCTTCTATATTTATTTTCCATAACTTCTCAAATACTGTTCAAATGAAAGCTTCTAAAGAATGGAATAGCCTTTAATTCAAAGTGCTAAAAATGTATAGTCCTTTGGAAACTGGTGATTATCATTTCATTTATAGCATTACAATCTTGGTATATTGCTCTCATATCTTACCTGCCAAAGGCAATAAGGACACTCAGCATTAAAACTATTTTGAAAGTTCATTTGGATTATGAATGTCCTCATGATCTATCATGCAAGTAAAACAATGAGATGATTATAGAGAAGATCACATTTCCTAATATAATGTAAACTCTCCTAAAAGCTTTAGTGTATACATCTATATGGTAGATCTTTTTTTATTGGAAGGGGGGTAAAAAGGAAGGGAAAAACTGATAAGACTTTATAGGGATTTTCAAAATTTGTGTAAATTTTCTTTAATGTCTACTTGCTATCCTTAAAGTTCTTAATAAGGAATTTAAAAAAAGTTAACTATAAACTTCACTAGTCCAGTTTTCACTAAGTAATAAAGAAGTCATGACTATTTTCTCTAAATCTGGGTTTTCTGTGAGAATTGCCTACAAAACTTTGCAAGGCAATGTCTTTAGGAAGTTAGTATCATATAAAGAAAGCACTTAGACACACTCCTCCTTTTTGGGGGTGTTGCATTCTTACAGCCCTAAGATCAAGCCAAATTTTTGACAGATAGAGGAAAAACAAACCTTTCTAGTCCAAGATCTTAAAAGCTTAGAATTATGCTGGATGAAATTTTCCTAGGTCAATCATTCATTACTAGAAATGCATTAAAAATATGAACTCACTGTTAATTGTCAGATAAAATTCTAAGATATTGTCAGTGCCTTTTAAATTATATTTATTTGCTATTCTAAATTAATCTGTGTTTCTGTACTTCTGTTCCTGTTCTGAACCTATGATATCATCATTAGTAATTCAGAATGAAAATTCCTTCATGTTTATCATGAGCCCTTTGGATATGACTGGTCACTATATTGATGAGAGTTCCTAAGTATTGAAAAGTTACTTATCTTTACAACATCATTGGTACTGTATAAATTGTTTTCCTCATTATGTTCATTTCACTTTGTGTTGAGGGTCACAGTCAGTGGGGGAACTCTGGGTAAGGTATAAGACCCTTCAGCCCAGAGGGAACCTGCTAACAATGTCTGGTTCGGCTCTCCATCTCTCCTAAGGGCTCTTAGTCTTCCTGAGAAGTCAGGGGGTGGTGACAACCTGTGTTGAGATTGAGGCAGAATGATAGCAGGTAGAAGAGTGATACCAGGTGGCAAACTACATACAATAGCAAGTTGTTTATGTGTTCCTACGTGAGCAGTATTGTTTTTGTTACATTATTAAAAGGGGAAAGTCCTTGAAATAAACGGACTCCATTTTTCCACCATCCTTGGGAGTCCTGCCTCATTACTTCTCCACTAGAAAGCAGATATCTTAATCACCCCAGTGTGGGGACTCTAGAAAACAACAGTACATTTTGTCACCCCAACTTGGGGGCTCTAGAAAGCAGAACACAACACTTTGCATCAGTTTATACAAGTCTTTTCAGGTAAACAGCAAAATAGTTTAGGAGGAAAAAAGAAAAAATAGCTGTGCTGAAAAGAAAAAGCTATAGGAGGTTGAAAGAAACTAAGCATTTGACTAAAGGAAAATGGCCATTCTTTCTTGGGATGCACTAAGGCAAATTTTATTGGAAGTAAGGTTGATGACGGGAAATGACATATATAAACTTGGAAGTAGAGGCTACAGAAAGATTCTTAAAGGATTTAAATGCCAAGTTAAATTTTATAAAGAGGCAATATAATTAGTCATGGATGGTGGTCCATACCTATTTTATATTCTTAGCATATATCATAATGTGGAGTATTTAAAGCTTGGTTAGACATTGAAGACAATAATTTCATCTAAAGCATCCTGAGCTGTTGCCAGTCATCCTTTGGTCTTGCCACCGGAGTTGGGTGAATCTGGAAGAAAGAGTGAGACTGATGACAAATTCAATCCATGGGCAAGTCAAGACATCATCCACTGATGTCACTGGTACTCTGCCAAGATGAGGGATGAACAACAATCACTTAGCACAATGCCTAGTAGGCAGTGGTATGCATATGTGAACAAAAATATAAGTTGTACACATAAACGGCTGAATAAGGTCAATAGTTTGCGGAATATTGTTAGTGTCAATTCTTTTTTTGATTCCACTCTTGTGTTCTCGACTTCTTCAAATCATCTTATTTTTACTTACTTATGCTATTGTACCCGCAAATAGAATGGATAACTGTTTCTCTTTTGAGTTTGTTAACCAATACCTTTCACATATAAGATGCTTAATAATTACTTGCTGAAATGAATTAAATGCCTTCTGAAGTCACTTTAATATGTAGTGATAGAGGCCAATATGGAACAAAGACAAGCACTTGGAAGAATATTCTTAAATCTCTAATTTTTTGGAAACAGAAGCACAGTAAAACAATTGTATTGGAACTTCTCTCTTTGTTATGGGGTCCTTTAAGAAGAAGCTGTATTCAAAAGGGTAGTTTTTATTTTAAAGGTGAAGTTCCAGTAATATTCACTGAAGAAACAGTTCAAAATTCCATAAATAGGGGCCAGTCAGGTGGCACAGTGGATTGAGCACTGGATCCTGTAATCAGGAGGATCCAAGTTCAATATGGCCTCAGACACTTAACATTTATCACTTATTAACTGTGTGACTCTGGGCAAGTCACTTAACCCCAATTGCCTCTCAAAAAAGGCAAAAAAAAACTGTCTCATAAATATATTTTGCTTTTAAAGTATTTTTTAAAATTAACATCAAATTTATTTTATAACAAGGTAACAGGTAAATAATTTTATTTTCTGGTATATCCTTTAAGTAGAGTGTCTATATTATATACTTTGACACTGCTGTTAGACATAAACCTCATAGGAAAAGAAAAGGAAAAAAGAGCAGAAAGAATGTAAAATAGAAAGTAGACATTAACTAAAAACAAAACCCATGCTTTTTGCATTTAAAAAATTCCATTTAGGAAAGAGAATGAGAAAGGTCTTCCTACTTCTTTTAGAACTATCACTTAGCAGGGATATTCAAAAACATCTGCTCCCCTTACTTTATAGATGAAAGTGACTCCCAAGGAGCTTGTCCTGGGCAAAGCCACCACTGAAACCCGTGTCTCAGAATCCCCACTTTGGAGTTATTAACTATTGATGACTTTTTAAATGAATAAAGAAATCAGTTGGGAGTGTGTGTGTGTATAGGAATAAGTGCTTATTAGGCACCTATGATATTCCAGGCACTATGCTAACTGCTTTACAAATATTATCTTGTTTGATATAGAAGAAAGAACTTTGAGTTTGTCATCAAAGATCTGGGTTTGAATCCTTTCTCTGCTATGTGAAAGCTGTCTTGGACTTTTGGTAGGTCACTCTTTTTTCCTGCATCTCGGTTTCCCCTTCTGTAACATGATATTCAGGATCTTTGAGGTTTTTTCCTAACTTTAGATTGATAAATCTTAAATTTGATGACATGAACTTTTTATTGTACAGAAGAAACCTAAATAATACTTATAGAATTTGATTATATGGTTATGAGTGTCTGAAAAATAATATTTGGGCATAAAAACATTTTGAAAATACAGATATTTATGGTAATGTAAACATAATTATGTAATAAAAGCTGTTTTTAAAGAAAATCACCAAATATTTTGCCATTTTAAAACACTTACTATCTCCTATTTCTATATTATATTTTCAATATGTAAGTCTCCAGGAAAGTGAACCAGAAGTAATGATGAAATTCTTCATGTACATTAAATAACTGTATAATGGAAAGCAATTTTTGAAGACATTTCCTTATATAGAAAAGTCAGCATTATCACCCTCTTTAATTAAGACTGGAAAAAAAAAACCCTCAACCTACATAAGTTGTGTCTGCTCACAAATCAAATAATTGAATTTAGTTATACAATAATGATTTTCTCCACAGAGCCCAGGCTAATTTTCACAGAACCTTAGAGCTGAAAAACCAAACTCCCAGAAGTCATCTTATCAAGTCTCTATCTGATCATATTCCTTTATAACATCCTTGACACATGGTTACCTACCATTTACTTAAAAGATGTTCCAAAAGTCTCAGGGCAGTTTAAAGAGCCATTTGGGACACCCTGTACTTCGAATAGCACCAATTCTTGGGATATTTTTTCCTTACACTGAACCTAAATTTGCCATGCCGTTATAACTACTTTTTGATCCTATTTCTGACCTCTGGGACAAACAGATAAATCTAATATTGACAGTTTACCAGATGGTGGTGGTTGTTTGTTCTCAAAGAACCACCAAAATGACATCACTATGTTAAAGTCAAGTTACAATGTGTCTGACTGTGGCGAATCAGATCAATAAAAGCTCTGCTGTTATGATACAGGAGCCACCTGTCAGTGGCTGCTGGAGGTCTAACTCAGATCTGTAGAATGGATCTCTCTCTTCATGTGAGAGGATGATGATGATACAAGGAGACTAAGAGGCAGTTGTGTTGTCTGACTTCCCTCCTCTTCCCTTCTTGCCTCCATTTTTTTTTTTCATTCCCAATCTACAAGGAACACCTGTGTCAGTAAAGGCTGCTTTGCAACTCCTTCAAGTTTATGATTAACAGCTGTGGAGGCTCTCGGAGAATTGACCTGCCCCTTCACCTATATGTGATCCTTAACACTCGGTCACAAGTTGGACACAAATAGTTCCTATGAATATGTGGGTTGGTTTCTCTAACTTTGCACATCTTGCATTTCTTCTAAACGAATTCGATTCTGCTTTGCTCATAGAATACCTTTTCTGATGAGGGCATGTCATGTTGGGTAGTCCTATGCTATTGTCTCCAGTATTATATAATCATTTCTAAAATTCTTAAGAGAGATCTTGAGAGTGTCCTTGTATCACTTTTTCTTACCACACTGTGAGCACCTGCCTTGTGTGAGTTCTCCATAAAATAATATTTTTGGTAAGCATACATTTGGAATCCATGGAATTGACATTCTTGGCAGTTTAGTTTGAGAAAGGACCTTAATGACTGGTATCTTATCCTGCCAGATGAATGGAGAGCAGAAATCTCCTTTGAGACATAGTTTTCCCGTGCTGAGCATCTCCAGTTGTTACAATCATGCACCATGGTCTCCAGTCCTCTCCTTGTAGTGTTCCATCTTTTCAAGAATTACATTACTTTGTGAGTGACTTTCCTAATGAGTGAGCAAGTGGTAACTTAAAAGTCACTACAATATGGCAGATGTGATCTGACCAAAGGAGGATACAGTCCTATATCATCATTGTTCTGGACATTTTAGTGTAGTACAATGTCATTTTTCTTTGCTATATTATTGACCAAAATTGAGTCTTTCATCCTCCAAAATCTTTGGAATCTTTTTATGTCAAGCCATCTGTCCCTCATTCCATACTTTTCCTATTGATTTTTTTTATAACCGAGAATATGACTTTATATTTATGTTGTACCCAAATGAAGAAAAATCAAACAAGACAAATGTTTGAATTTCTGGATATATAACATGAGCAGAAATAGTACTTTGGACAATCTCCAAAAATGCTAGGACCAGCTGGAAAGTTATTTGATGTTTCAGTTGTTTCTTTATTGGTTGAGGCCTTCCTCTGCTTGAAGGTAAAGACAAAATTCCATTAAATAACAAATGAATATAGAATACTGGAGTTGGGAGTCAGTAAGACTTGGGTTCAAGTTTCAACTCTGATATTTGTTAGCTGTATGACTATGAACAAGTTCTATGAATCTCAATGTTCTCATCTGTAAAATTAAGGAATTGAACTAAATAGCTTATAAATATTTTAAAACTAATTCTATGATTCTACTATAATATATAGTTGATTTTTTAAAAAAATGATTCTTTTAATGAATCAATTTGGGATAAGAAAGAAGGAAGGGAAGATGCAAGGTAGGAAGGAATGAAGGAAGAAAGGAAACAATTATTTATTAAGTGTTGCCAGAAAGTGTGATAATTGTTGTTATGGCTTCCAAAAGCTTATATTCTAATAGAAGACATGTTTTAGAAGTTGAAAAGCCAGTAAAAGGATTAGGAAAGGAAGAAAGGCCAACCTGATAAAACATATTAGAAAGGAATATTCCAAATCGAGAAGGTTACTGGAATAGTGGGATGTTCCATGTGTTGAGAAAAGTTCTAGAATGAGACTAAATAGTTTTGGATTATGAATGGGAAAATAAAATGAATTTTATATATGAAAAAAGATCAAATGTTAAAGGATTAATATGGTACTTCTTTTGTTGAAGAACATTTTGATGCATGAAATAATAAAACAACTTTGATTTAATAAAAAGTGCTAAAATGTATGAGTAAACAGTTTTTAGGTGAAGCTTGAGTAGTTTGGGACAGAAAATAGCATTAATATAAATGCAAAAACAAGTAATCTTTAAGGTATATGTGACAATAATTTGTTTTAAACTAGTAGAAAACTTCATTTAAAATAGTAATATGAGTATAAAGTAACAATTTCAAGGACACAAAATATACTAGAGACCTATTTTGAGAAGAGTTTACTAGTTGGTGCTATAAGACATTATAGTCCTTTATTTGCTTGTATCTATTTTAGACTTTAAAAAAAATGAAAAAAAAAACTGTTTAGAGGTTAATGAGAATTTTATAGGGGGAATTTAGTGAGCTGTTATTGTATAAATGAAAAGTGAAAATCAGGAATTTCTAATTTAAGCCATTGGAAGTATGAGTTTAATAAAGAGACTGAAAAACCTGGAGGGAGAGGAAAGTTTAACAGAGGGTTAAAAAGCAACAATCATAACAAGAAAATTCTGGCTGCTAGTTCCTGTTTCACTGAATAAAAAATAAAGCTCTTTGAAAAAGAAATTCAATTCATAGCTCTTTGGTGACAGGGCTTAAAAAGAGATGAAACCTTTCTGAAGGGTTTGTTGTTCTTTGCTATCTTCCTCCCTCCTCATTCATCTTTTGCCAAAACACAGACATACACCTTGATAGCAAAAAAGGCAGAAAGTAAAATATTGGTTTTCTAGCTACTCTATTGTATATATGGGCAGAAATATAATTGAATGATGCCAACTCTTGGTGAATGGAGAGTTCTCTAGGCAGTGAAATGGTAAACTGGATAGAATGATGGGCCTGCAGTCAAGATCTGAATTATTGACCTTAGGCACTTACTAGCTGTTTAACCCTGAGCAAGTCATTTACTTTCTATTCCCCTAAATTTCTTCAACCCTAAAATGATAATAATAATAATATTTTAAAATTATATAGCATTTATAGAGTTCTAAGAATCAAATGAGACCCTATAGGTAAAGCACATTACCCAGAATATATTATTATTTAATAAATGCCTGTACCCTTCTCTTTCCCTATTTCACTTCCTCCCAGGTTTCTTTTCCTTGGTCAAAAAATCAACCTGAGCTATTCTGTTGTAATATTTGTTATGAACTGACTTGACAATATGTCATCATGGTGAATGAAGTGCTCTGTATTATCCAAAGAGAGCCAAGATGATAAGTTTTGTAGTTCTCATAAAAAAACAACTAACAAATAAGAAAAAAAGGGAAAAAAGAGAAATCACTAGGCAATTTTATAGTGTGACATTTTTCCAATATCCTTTTTAGGACAATTCTAAGTTGAAAGAATTTATAAATGTGTCATTGTTTTAAGAATAGAAAAGGATGTGTCCAACTGAAGAATGACAAGGGTCAGCAAATAAACAGTTAATAGAGAAGCAACAGTGTATGATGAAGATATTCCTGAATGGGAAAAATGGCATCAAAACATGTAGCCTTGAAGTAAGAATTACTTTGAACACATGAATTTTCCCTTATCATGTCCTTTACTTTCAGTTTCCTATAAATATGTGCCTTCCTTCTTTTCCCAACACATTAGTGAGCCAGCATGACCTAGATTTTTTTGGATTAGAATGTATTTATTATTTCTGCACTTTCTATAATATGTGATTATCTCTGATGTGAGTTTTTCTTTCAACAATTGCAAAGTAAAGTATTATCATTATCAGTTCCTGATTGTATAAATGAACACACTCATAGGAGCTCAAGAGCTATAGTGGTGACTAGGGAAGTATATTCTCATAAACAGATGTGCCTCTAAGCCCTGAAATAATTTGAATGTAACTTCTGGGAAATTGGGAGCCAGGGTAAAGGCAAGTTGGAGTGAATAAATGACCTCAGAGAATGAATAAGGATCCATATATCTTTGTGAAAGGTGTGAGGTCCTATATGGTGAATGGCTTCCACATGTCCATGGATTAAAGTAGGCTCATAATGATAGTTCACTTTCACATAATGCTTCATATTTACAAAGTCAAATTCACTTTACTTTCTAGTATAGTCCAATCCTCATGGTTAAGATACAATAAATAATGAAATATTGATTTTAATAGGATGAAATATTCCATTAATTTCCCATAATATTCCCCCTGATACTTTTCTTTGGAACATCAAATAGTTAAGAAGAAACTCAGAGAATGGTGGTATACAAGCAACATCAGGAATCCAGAGGCTCTAAGCAAGAACATTTTATAAACCATAGGCATAAATTGTTGGAAGTGGGCACCAGGGAAAAATTAAAGAGAGGATTTTTGTTGTTATTTTTTCAGAATGTGGATGCCTGCCAAACATTCAATAGCAATTACAGAGTTTGTTTTTTAAGCTTATTTATAAGTAGTCTAAGTAGAGAGAGATTTTATTTTTGTATTTTCAAAATATGGTATATATGTCAAATGTAACTGAGGTAATCATATGCCAATCATTTTGTGAACAAATTATATTTGGGGCACAAGTTCCAACTAAGTTTTGGAAAGATTTTTTTAAGAGAAAAGAAAACAGTTTCTCAAAAATATTTTAAAAGATGCTTTTCTTTGGCTTTGGTCACATAAAGCAATGACCAGTGGAATAGTTTTTAGATTTAAATAAGTGTTTTAGAAATTTTATACCTTTTAAGAGTCACATTAGAGTTTATCAAGATTGACATAATAGATTATATCACCTTCATTATTTGACATTATTTTTTCTGAGAAATGGGTTTTAAAATTCTATGTATTTGTGTTATTAGATAACCATTGCAAGAAGGTTCTCTGGACTGCAGAATTATTGAAACAAAAAGGTTTGGTGGTTTGAATAATGTAATAAGAATTAATTTTGTAATAGTCTACATTTCCTATCATTAGATGCAAGATTTTGTAGAATCTACAGGACATGAAAATAGAATGCACCAGTCTCCCAGAGTAACCAAGAGTGATCCTCTAATTTGAAAATGCAAAATCTTTCTTTACTATAACTATTGGTTTTAAATATAAGTGTAATAATAAAGATGTCTTCTTATCTGTAAATCAGGAATAGAAAGAAAAAAATGACAGTATAGGAGGACTAAGGCAAAATGAAATTCATAAGATAATGTGCATAAAAGCTAAGAACAAAATATTTTCTTGAGCTTCTTTTTAAAATTAAATGTTTTAATTTTTTAAAAAATCATTTCTTTCTATTAATGAAAACAAACAAAAGAAATAAAAATAAAAACCAAACTTTCATAACAAATATGCATATTCGAGTTGTCAAATTTAAAAAAATGTCTCATTCTGTATTCTGACTCCATCACCCCTTTTATCAGGAAGTGAATAGCAAGTTTATTATAGTTCCTGTGAAAACATGGCTAGTCATTGCATTGATTTGAGTTCTTAACACTTTTGAAATTAATTTTTTCAGAGGAGTCTCTGGATTCCTGATGTTGCTTGTATACCACCATTCTCTGGGTTTCTCCTTAACTATTTGATGTTCCAAAGAAAAGTATCAGGGGGAATATTATGGGAAATTAATGGAATATTTCATCCTATTAAAATAAATATTTCATTATTTATTGCTTTGGTTATTATATAGTTCTCCTTATTCTGCTTGCTTCACTCTGAAACAGTTCACACAAGTGTTCCCAAGTTTCTCTGAAACTATCCCTTTCATCATTACTTATCGTATAATAGTATCCTCCTACATTCATATGCCATTATCTGTGTAGCCTTTCCCCCATAAGTATATGCACAATTAGTTCTTTGATCATACAAAAAGAGTATCTATACATATTGTACATATGAGTCCTTTTTCTTTGATCAATGTTGATGAGCAAAAAGAATGTTTAATAACTTTGTTCACATACTTCCAAATTGTTTTCCAGAATAGATTCAGAGCTCAAATCTTTTTTATATTTTAGAAATCACAGAAAATTTGAATTCTAGAGCTGAAAGTGACTCTGGAGATAATTTTAAACACTTTTATTTCATAGAGGGAAAACTGACATTCAGAGAAACGTGGTCAGTTATAGATTATGTATCTGGCCAGTATTGGTGGAAATGGGATAAGCTGGTTCCTCTGAGGCTTAGTTCAGAACTTTTAAAAGTCTATTGTTCATATATGTGAAGAATAAAAGAGATAGTCAAATGAACTAGAGTGAAAAGCTCAATTTTGACCAAAATGGGCACATGAACTTTGATGGCATTTTAAAAGAATAAAAATGAAGCCAACACTTCAATTAAATCTACAGATAGAAACGGAATTGGAACAGAGAAAAAAGAGGTGGTTATTAATATCACATCACATATTCTTCCTTTGTTTATAAATACTATAATTAATTTTCTTAGTCTAGACCTCTGATTTCAATGGTGTAAGAACTTCCCTGGTATAAAGCCTCCTGTTGATATTAGAACAACTTATTTAGGAATGTTGTGTTTAATAGATTATCCAGATTCATACAAATATGTCCAGTTTTTTCTTTTTCATTTATTCATGACTTAAATTATTATTTATCTATTTCCTGTTTTTATTGCTATGGATGAGTTGCTATATCATCTTTTTATTATTATTGGTATTTTTACTAGTAGTAGTATTTTATTTGTTATTATATCATTATTCATTATATCAATATTATTTCCTGCCTTTATTGTTATAAATGAATTGTTGTCATATTAGTAGAAGGAATTTCTACAAGAACTCCCTATGCTAATAACAAAATAGGTGTTATATAAACACATATCCATGTAAAATATAAGTTCAGTCTCTCATGTACTATATTTAATGACATTATACATAGTAATTATAATAAAATATAGTATACATGTATATGTACATATTTCTTTTTAGCAAATTTTAACTATTTGGGGTTTAGAGCAGTATATATAATATTATTCCTGAATTTGTTTTATTGACATTGTTATCAAGTTTATAATACTATCTCTCTCATATATATATATATATATATATATATATATATATGTTAATAATAATTACAACTCTGAAATGGACAGTTAGATGGTACAGTGAATAGAGCATCAGGCCTGAAATCAGAAAGACTGTCTTCCTATGTTTAAATCTAGCCTCAGATACTTACTAGTGTGATCTTGAGCAAGTCAGCTAATACTGTTTTACCTCAATTTCCTCATCTATAAAAATGAGCTGGAGAAGAAAATGGCAAACTCTAGTATCTTTGCCAAGTAAACTCCAAATGGGATCATAAAGAGTCTAATATGACTTAAATAACTGAACAACAACTCTAAAAATGATATACAAGATCAAAATTAAATATAGAATGATTTTGGAGAATGGGTGAAGGAATCATTTATTTTCTTTCA
This sequence comes from Sarcophilus harrisii, assembly GCF_902635505.1. Lineage (NCBI taxonomy): Eukaryota > Metazoa > Chordata > Mammalia > Dasyuromorphia > Dasyuridae > Sarcophilus > Sarcophilus harrisii. The sequence continues at coordinate 180,064,116 of NC_045427.1, forward strand.
GTTTAAGTTTCCTCATTTGTCAAAGAGTTTTTAATAGCACCTATCTCAGAGGGAGGTTGTGAGGACCAAATGATATATCATTTCTAAAGTTTTGCAAATCTTAAAGTTCTACATAAATGCTACCATCATCATCATCATCATCATCTGAGGACTTTCTAACTTGTAGATTAACTGTAATACTAGAAAATCATGTTCTATTTTGGGAGACTTTTATATGTAGGAAGATATCCAAATAAAGAAATCTTTGTATTAAATGATCAAAGCTGGGGTTTCAATCAAGCCCACAGATCAATGATCTTTGTACTACTTTCATGATTTCTTTTTAAAAATAAAATAAAAATTTCTTTTTTGAGAATGATGGGTGATTTTTCTAGGTAGGCAAATACTTTTTCTCCCCCCAAAAAGGAAGTTTTCTCAACTGAATGGAAACATACGATACAGATGTTATTAGATCACTAATTTAAATTTTGAGGTGACCTGAAAGCTGATCAAGACTATCCCCTTCATTATTTATTTGAAGAGACTAAGGAACTGAGAGTCTTAGAGGTATTGTCAAGAGTGCCACAGATGTTAAATGACTAGATTTGAACACAAGTCATCTGATTCCAAATGAACTGTTATAAGCTGCCTTACTCAAATTGTGCTTACTGAGGTCACTGTGTTTAGCTACTAGTTAAATTCATTGCTTCTATCAAGGCAGAATCCATCTTTAGCATGGAAACCTTAGATAGCTTCTCAAAACTCAAACCCATTAAGTGATTTGTCCATGGTCATGCAGCTAGCAAGTCTGAATAGCCGAATTTTAACCAGATCTTCCTAAGTCCAATGCTCTATTCACTACTTCATCCTGCCTCTGTATTGATTGAATGCTTATTGATTACTACTAATTGATAAATAATCTTAATTATTGATCCTTACTAATACTTATTCCTAAAAAATAGGATTTTCCTCCCCTTAGAATTTCATTTTGAACACTGTGACCTTTCAATTTGTACTACTAAAAATGAGTAGGCCAGAATCATGGCAGGCCATAAATGGCAGTATAAAACACTTGCCAAACTCAACATATTTGTGTCAGATCATAAGCAGTGATGGGAATGCCATCGAATGCCAGGGTCAGAGCAAGCACTCTGCTGTTTTGTATCCAGTTCTTGTTATTTTGAGAAACTCTGAAACAAGAACGGTTATCCAGGCATGCATTTGAAATCTTCTGTTTACAAGAGAGTGGAGCTCCAAGGGTCTTTGAAATACTGCAAACGATTAAATATGCATATTAAGGCCCAGAGGATAATGTGGTCTTCCTGGAGCTCTGGATGTTGTCTCAGTAAATGCTGCCTTAAAACTGAATGCTTTCTGCTCTCTAGTAGTTTCAGTACTGCTGTCATGCTTACTTAGCTAAGCTCATGGTGGCAATTAATGATCAACAGAGGCAAAGTTTTATTGAAAATCACAAACAGTCCTTTCTTGAACACAATTTGCTTGCAGAAAATGTCTATCTGACTTCTAAGATTTTCTAACTTGGGAGGCAAAAGAAAAGTGCCTGAGTTTTAAGCATTCAGATTTTAGTCTTTTCAAATTTCACACAATTCTTTTTCACTTCAGTATTTTATTTAGCATTTCTTCCAAACAAATAGTAATTTCAATCAGCTATCTACCCTAGCCATCTTGTCCCCAGTCTTACTGTTTGCTATCTTGCCTTTCTCCATAGAAAGAGCACCACCCTATAATTCCCTTAACCTTGAAACTACTACCTTGAGGCTAAGATGTCTTGATTGGTGAGAGAGTAAATATAAATCCAGCAGTATATCCATATAGTCTGCTATATCTAGCTGGCTGTATACCATACTTCACCTTCTATATAGTTATCCAATCTGTCCATTTTATTATCTACCTTGACACTAGTTCAGTGTCTGGTGTATTATAAGTACTAACAAATGCTTCTTTCCCCCTTTATTTCTTTACTCATTCATTTATTCATAACACACACACACACATAATTAGGTCTCTAAGATGTCTTACCCCTCATGAGTTTCATAATCTGAACTGTTTACTTGATATGAGGTAGGATATCCTGTCTTCATTTGAATACCCTCCAGAAACAGGGATTTTCTCTCTAAAGGCAGTCTTTTTTGGGACACACCTAATTATTAGTATTTCAAAAAAAAATCATAATATATAGAGTTGCAAGGGACTTGGAGGGCAGCTAGTTTTTCTTCCAGTTACCCTACCTCTTCTTCCACTAGTTTTGCTTTGAGGCTCAGCCAAACAAATCTGCTTTCTTTGCCTTATATGGAAATACATAGGGAATAGTCAGTGAACATCTCTGGTTGTCTAACATTCCTCTCTAGACTGTGATTACCCCCAAACAATCTGTACTTACAGCCATGCAGATACACTAATCATGAAGTTGTTTCATATTCTTCATATTCCAAATATTAAGGGCAACCTTAGATGGAATAGAAAGTATAAGAACAGTCACAAATAGGTACTAATTATGAAACAGAAGATGAGGTAACTTTTGATTTAATAATAGTGACAGCTATTTGTATAACATAAAGGTTTATAATCATCTTTTCCTCAAAAAAAGAGATGGGTAGTACAATGTAGAATTGCATATGAACACATTAAGTACTTAATAAATATTTATTGATTGACTTGCAATGTATTTTGGTAATATCTTAATTTATCAGTAGAAATTGAATCCACATTTCACTTTGATGCAGTAGAAATAGCACTAGATTTGGAATCAGAAGAACTGGATATAAATTGTTAGCTCTGTTTCTATGATCTTAAGCAAATTACTTCTCTTGGTTTTTCTTTTTATATATACATGAAATAGGTTTTAAAAATTTCACATATATATGAATGTATATGTAAAAAAAAAAAAACTATTTCATTAAAATCTCATGTGTCCAGAGCATTAAGCAAAATGCTGAGGGACTTAAAAAGTTTAGATATGATATGATTCCTGTACTCTAAGAAAAAACAGTCTAGAAAAATAAGAGGTTTGGACTAAATATGATATGTTCTACAACACTGACTATTGTCCATTGTTTGCAAAGAAATGGGAAAAATAAAAATAAAAATTCTTTCCTTGAAGAAGTTTACTTTCATCAGCACTAGAGTTGGAAAAATATAGCACAATTTTTATCATATATATAAATAAGAATAATGCAAGGTAGTTGTGTGTGAAAGAGATATCCAAAATTTTCTAGCAAAATTTGAAGAGGGAAAGATTCAAGTTCAGTTGAAAATATCAGAATGGTGATTTCTGAAGTACATAAGAGGTCGTTGATGCCACAGGAGATGGAGCAGTGATCCTGGAGTTAGGAAGAGCTGAATTCAGATCTGTTTCTCAGACACTTAGTAGCTGAATACTGTTTCCACCATTGTAAACTATGATACAGGAATGACTCTGTAAGAGTCAAATGAGATAACATTTGCAAAAGTGAACAGCACAATGCCAGATATATAATATGTGTTTTATAAATGCTTATTCTCTTCCCTTATTTGCCTAATGGTTCTAAATTGTACTATCTGACATTATAAGGGAAAGAGAATAGAGTAGTTTTCAGCAAACTCTTTTACCTCAAATATCAAAATCTCAAAAAGAAATACAACAAATCTCTAGGAATTAAATCTGAACCAGCAAAACAAACAGCTTTACAAAATATAACGTCTTCTGAAGAAATAGCTTAAAAGCAAACTATAAATATACTAGGTAATGCTAAACAAACCCAGAGTTCTTGTGCACTGGTCACAACTAGCTCAAACAGACTTGTGTTTAATGCTCTGGCTTTGACAGCTTTTACCATCCCCTCACAATATTGATTTGTTCAGTCTTTCTTCCCCCTTCACCAGCTTATAAGAAGTGGAAAACATGGCTCTTTCCTAAGTACATGCTAGAAAGAAAGTGCATTTGGAGAGTGAGAGAGTGAAGACATGATTCTAAAGAACTGACCAGAGAAATAAAGGGATTTCTATGCCTAAGAAAAAGTGGACCAAATGTATATAGCAGAGGAACCAAAAAGAGAAGGGAAAAGTTTTAGAAAAACTATTGGAAATAAAAGGAAAATTCCCAAGAAGACAAACCAATAGTTATTATTAACAATAATAGAAGGAAAAATGAGCAAGAATTCAAAAAATTAATTAAGGCCACAACACATAGAACATGTATTAAAGTTAAAAGAGAACAAATAAACACCAAATTAATTGGAGGCTAATCTCTAGATTTCCTGGAGACTACAGAACAACATCAAAAAATTGCAAAATGATTCAAAAGTACAAAGAAACTTCTAAAAATATAGCATAAATTAATTCATAAAGGCAAACCTCTTGACACAGAAAAAGACAAAAGAACAAGGTAGGAAGGATCATTACCCCATATGAGAGAAAGTCTGTCAAAAGAAGTAAATCTCTGAAAAAATATGGCAGCTCTAGAACTGAAAAGTGAAGTGAAAGGAAATAGAAGAAAAAATAAATAACCAACAACTCTATTTCTATACATTTCATGAAAGCCATAGCAAATGAAAAGGGAACATACATAGATACTTTAAAGAGTATAGGTCCCAGGAAGTATAATAAAGTGATTGTTAATCATAATGCATAAAATTGTTTTTTTTAATGGCAAAATACTGATTAATAGAACTTTCAGATCCCTGTTGGAGGAAAAAAAGAAACAAATAACAATAAAACTTGAAATTCCAAGATATGTAGTGTTTAAACATTAAAATTCAAGTGCAAAACAACTCACTTTACAAGAAGTAAGGGTAAAGACTTTGATCATAAAATAAATTCAACCAACCAATCAAACAAACCAAAGGATTCTTTGGCATCTATGCAAATCTGAAAAAATGGAAATTATAATAAGCCAAAAGGCAAAATTGAGTTCAATCATCAATGAAAACATATAGAACTTCAACAAGAGAGAGACTTTTGAATAATTTTCTACAAAAGAACTAGAAATGACTACACGCACACACACACACACACACACTTTTCAAACAAAATAAAATCTTACAAATAAGCAAATGGATCTATGATTTAATTTACCTGGGAGTTGCCTCCAAAAATGCAAATTTGAGACATAGATTCATATCTATTCTATAGAGTTCTCTTTATACCCATCTTAAAATTCGACACAAGGAATCTATACAATGCAGCTCAGTTTTTCCTCACTTTCTCCTGGTTTTGCAAAAGTAATAGTGTCACACTCTTACCATTTAACTAGCATCCCTTACTCTTGCCTCATAACCAGAGTATCCTCTTTTCCCTGTCATAAAATTCCTTAATGATATCCTTAATTCCTGATCTTCAAAATTCCGCATGGGTTTACCCAGCAAGCAATTTTCCATGGCCTTCTGTATGATGATCATCTTTAGTTCTTTAGTAGCAATGTTATTCCAGGTTTGCAGTAATCTAGCAATCTAGGATAATGTTTATATTGAAAACATGGGCCTTTGTTATTATGGGGAACATGCCCATCTTCCTCCTTCTTTTCAACTCTAATCTCTCATTCTCTCATTCTTCTTTGGAATTGTTCCTTGGATCAAAACAGACATTTCCTTGTAAGTGAATCAGTGGGTTTTTGAGTGGAAAGAAGAGGGGAGACATCAGTAAATGGGAAAGTAAAGTGAGTGAAAGATATATATATATATATATATATATATATATATATATATATATATATATATATATATATATTTCCTCCCACCTTACCTTAATTTGAATAGAAAAAGATAGTTAGTTTCTGTATGTGTAAAAATCTGTAGAAGAAAGAATTAGAAAAGTAAACTGGGTTCATTAGGAATGGAAAATTTTTTTTGAGCTAGAAGAAACAAGGTGATACCATTGACAAGCATTTTCATGGTGGTGGTGATAGGAGACATAGAAGCCTCATAGGAGGCTTAATTTAGGTAAATGGGGACTTTAGGAGACCCAAGGATCATGCTTCCTAGGACTACTTTAGACAATGTTATGAATGATCCTAGTCTCTGTGGTATGAGGGAAGACATAACTACAAAGTTAGAATATATTAGTCTTAAAATGGGGAGGTGGTAATAGTAATTTCAAGAGGTAGAATCATATCTCTTGAATAGGAAAACAATTAGCATAATGAATCATTAAGCGAAGCCTCCATTTTTGACAATCAACTGTTAGAAAAACTGTAAAACATTTTGGAAGAAAATAGGTTTTGAAAAGTACCTTATATGATATACCATCATAAGTTCTAAGTAATATAAACAATCTAAATGTAAAAGATCATATCATTAAAAAAGAGAGAAAGATGAAAAGAGCTATCTTCCATAATTATGTCTAAAGAAAGAATTATTTGGTAAATAAATGATTGGAAAGATCATAAAAGATAATTTTATTTATATGGAATAAAAAAGATTTTCCTCAAATAATTCAGTGATAATAGAATACGGAAATAAACTATTAATTGGAAAAATATGTGTCTTACAAATGTCCAATAGCAAAGATATATAGGGAATTTGCATGATTATATTTGACAAAGAGCCATTCCTCAGTAGATAGTTAAATTATATAAGCAAACAATTCTTACAAGAACTTCAAACTGTCAATAACAATATAAAAGACCACTCCAAATAGTTCAAAGAAATGAAAATAAAAGCAACCAAAATTTTACCAATTGGCAAATTATAAAAAAAAATAAGAAAAGACAGAAAGAATCAATGTTGAAGAGACTTCAGGAAGATAAGCACACCAATATGCTGTTGAAGAAGTTAAGAATTGTTTCAACCATTCTGGAAGATAATTTTCAATTAAATGTCATACCATTTAACTCAGAAGTTATTAATATACATATATACCAAAGATGCTAAAGATATAAAGAAATGCCCACCCCATACCAAAATAAGGTCAAAATGGGTACATGATTTGCACATAAACGGTGATATCATAAGCAGATTAGAAGAGCAAGGGATAATTTACCTATCAGATCTTTGAAGAAAGGGGGAATTTATGAACAAAGAAGAAGTAGAGAACATTATGAAAGGCAAAATGATAAACTGATTACATTAAATTAAAAAGATTTTGCACAAACAAAATCCACAAAAACAAGATTAAAAGGGAAGTACAAAGCTGGGAAAACATCTCTACAATCAGTGTTTCAGATTAAGGTCTCATTTCTAAAATAAAGAACTATTTCAAATTTATAAAATACAAGTCATTCCCCAATTGATAGTCAAAGGATATGAACAATTATAATAAAATTAAAGCCATCTACAATCATATTAAAATTATTTAAATTGCTAGTGTTAGAGAAATACAAATTTAAAAAACCCTGAGATATCACTACACATGGGAGTGTGAGTATGACAGGAAAATATAATGATAAATGTTGGAGGGGATATGGGAAAACTGGGATACTTAATACATTGTTCATGGAGTTGTGAAATGATCCAACTAGTCTGAATATAAATTTGGAATTTTGCCCAAAGGACTGTAAAACTGTGCATATTCTTTGATCCAGCAGTGTTACTACTGGGTCTGTATCCTAAGAAAATCATAAAGGAGGGAGGAAAAGGACCCACATATGCAAAAATGTTTTTAGCAGATCTTTTTATGATAGCAAAGAGTTGGAAAATGAGCAAATGACCATCAATTGTGGAATGACTGAATAAGTTGTGATATATGAAGCTAATGGAATATTATTGTTTTATTAAAAAATGATGAACTAGCTGATTTTAGAAAAGCCTGGGAAGATTTACATGAACTAATACTGAGTGAAACAAGCAGAATCATGATTACATTGTTCACAGTAATAGCCAGAATGTGCAATGATCAACTATGAAAACCTTGGTTCTTCTCTGTAGCTCAATGACCCAAGACAATCCTTTAGATAGAAAGACTAGATAGAAAATGCCATCTGCATCCAGAAAAAGAACTATGGAGAGTGAATGTAAATCAGCATATGCTATATTCATTTTTTCCCTCTCCCATGGTTTTCCCCTTTTCTTCTGATTTTTCTCTCCTAACATGATTCATAAAGCAATGTGTGTTAAGAAAAAAAAGAAATGCCCAATAGGCCCCCAAATATTCACAGCAATGGTATTCTAATTTTGCCTCCACAAAAAACTGAAAACAAAGTAGGTATTCATAGACTGAAGAATGTCTAAAAAATTTTGATATATAGATAATGGATTTTCATTATACTGTAAGAAATGAATAAGAGGAATTCAAAGAAATGTAGGAAAACTTATATGAATAGATATAGAACAAAATAAGTAAAACCAGGAGAATAATATGCACAATGACTATAATAATATAAATTAAATTAATATAAATAATATAAGAAAACTTAAAATAAAGCCAAATGCTATATAATGCCAATGATAGATCTGAACTCAATGGAAGAGAAGAAATGTGAACTTTTTTTTCTTGGAAACTTGAGGGAGTTTGGAAGAAGTTTGCTTATACTGTCAGACACAGTCTATATAAGATATTTTTACTTAATTCTTTTCCTTTGTTACAGTGGATGATTCCTTTGGTGCAGGGATGTGGTCTATGCAAAAAAGGACTGTGATATAAGAACTAAAAGAATACATAAAACATTTTGAAAAGGAAAAGTATTAGTTTACTTTCTATACTTATTTCAATATATTAAGCATATTTATAAAAACAACAAGAAGAAAAAGTGACATTAAGACTTACACAATCACTGAGGTTCAAATTATAGTGTATTTGAACAGTGGAATTCAAATCAAAGGACCAGGGATTCTAATCTGGATTTGGATATTTGCCAATTGTGGGACCATTTGCACGTCCCTCTCACAGTTTCAGTTTCCCCATCTGTAAAAATTTGGGGGAAATAGAGAAGATAGCTTGCATAATGAATAATGCTTTATATAATTCATTTAATTTAATCTTTACTGCAATTTTATTCTAGATATTATTATTCTCACTTTTAAGAAAAAGAAATGAAGGCTCAGACAGGTTAGATAATTTGCCCATGGTCACATAGATAATAGGTGACTAGAGTCAGGATCTGAACTCAGATCTCTCTTCACTACACAATGTACTTTCTATTATTACTATGTTCACAATATAAAAAAGACAGTAATAGTTGCATAATTTGCTTCAATGAATTTTTGTAAGAATAAAACTGAAATAATTCTTTTTTTTCCATTTAATAGCCTTTTATTTACAGGATATATACATGGGCAACTCCACAGCATCAACAATTGCCAAACCTCTTGTTCCAACCCTTCACCTCCTACCCCCCCCACCCCCTCCCCTAAATGGCAGGATGACCAGTAGATGTTAAATATATTAAAATATAACTTAGATACACAATAAGTATACATGACCAAAACATTATTTTGCTGCAAAAAGAATCAGACTCTGAATTATTGTACAATTAGCTTGTGAAGGAAATCAAAAATGCAGGTGTGCATAAATATAGGGATTGGGAATTCAATGTAATGGTTTTTAGTCATCTCCCAGAGTTCTTTTTCTGGGTATAGCTAGTTCAGTTCATTACTGCTCCATTAGAAATGATTTGGTTGATCTTGTTGCTGAGGATGGCCTGATCCATCAGAACTGGTCATCATCTAGTATTGTTGTTGAAGTATATAATGATCTCCTGGTCCTGCTCATTTCACTCAGCATCAAAACTGAAATAATTCACATAAAGTACTTAGTAATTCATATTACAATGTGCTGTTATTATTATCATTATTACTCCCCCTCCAAAAAAAAAAATTCCAGGCCTTCCTAGGGCAACTTAGTTTTTACCATGTTTTTCTTCCACAAAAGGAGCCATTTCATTGCTTCTTGGAAAAAGGCATTCCATGGCATTGGAGTCACCACCATGTGGACCCATTCTGAGCTGTCAAAGACTTACTGACTTTGGAGTCTGTGCTAGTTAGTGCATTCCAAAAAGCATAACCCATTTCTACTTACTCTCAGTGTTTCAACCTAGAGTGTTAAAGCTGTCAGACACAAAATACCAGCTGACCATTGAAAAAAAAATCACATGCTTATATGGGGAGCACAATAAGGAAGGAATACTTATATAATAAAGCTATATATATATTTTTATAGCCAGATTTTTATTTATTTTTATTCAAAGATTTGATTTAAAGCATCTCAATTTAAATGTACACATTTTAGTTACTTAATAAATGTTGAATTGCATTGAGGATTAGCTAGGCAGCTGGCATGTGGATTACCTTTCTTACCTTTTATTTGTGTAAGCACCTAGGGCAGGCATTCCAATAAGTAAGTGGCTTATTATATGTTATTCTGATTCACAGCTTTGCAATAAATGCAGAAAATTTAAACAGGTTATTTGAAGGAATTCTTTTCACCTACTTCTGAACAGCTTTTTAATCCTCTCCAGAGCAGTGCTTATATTTCTGCTTAAGGACTCAGGCTTGTAGAAATATTTGTTTTCTTCTTTAGTCATGTAAAATTTCCCTCTCTTAGTGGAAGCAATTGAGCTCCTATAATTAACATACACTTATAACTTTCAAAAAACTGACTGATTGATCACTTTTCTCTTCCTGAATGGTAGTTGTTCTTGGTTGATGCAATTATTTATTTGGATAATTACAAATGAACAAGAGAGTCTGAAGAATGACAAGTGATCCAGCACTTTACCTTGTACAGTACATACCTCTCTGTCTGCTATGTCTATTCTGATGGAATGAAAACTTTTTAAGAACAATTTTTATATCAACAAGGACTAGAAATGGACTTTTTACATACTGATTTTTAATAATTATTGAATTGAATTGAATATTTCAAAAGATCTGTAATCTAATCAGTTTGTTTCATTCAAATAGATTTCTATCCCCTTCAATAAGCAGTTTTCCCAAGTTTGTTAAGGCCCAAAAACTTTCTATAAAAATCCTTTCCCAACCCATTTTAATTCTAGCTCTTTCCTGATGCTGACTATTTCCTACTGATCCTATACATAATTAATTTATTTTTGCTTATTGTCTCCCCATCAATTTGTGTACTCCCCAAAGAGAAAGATCTTTCTTTTGCCTTTCCTTATATCCCCATCATTAGTACCTGGCATGCAGTTTGGTTGGTTGGTTGTTGTCCTTTGTTCTTGAAGAGGACCAAAAAGGCATAACTATGTTGAAGTCAAGTCACAGTGTGACCAACTGTGGCTGATCAGAATAACATGAGGTGGGAATGCTGTACAGATAGGGCACAAATAGTCCATGTGAATATTTGGGGTAGAGATGTTTCTAAACTTGTGCTTCATATTGGTATTCAGTAATTTCTTAATAAATAGTCTGACTGCCCAACTAGTGGTCAGCCTTCTGGGAGGTATTCTTTAACTCAATATATTTAAATGCATGTTCATTAAGTATTATAGATAAGACATTATGCTAAATGGTATTATAGAAATGCTTGCTTTATTCTATAAGTAAAAAAGACAAAAACATAACAGTCCTTTCCCTCAAAGAACTTATGTGCTAGTGTGTTTGTGTATTTGTGTGTGTGTATGTGTGTGTGTCTATGTGTTTATGTGACAACAAGGTATTAAAATGGTAAGGGGTATGGAAAGGAAAAATATTAAGTAGAAGTCATATTTGGGGATACAGAATAGTTTTAGGTTTACATTTTTATATACACCACTGTAAGTAAAGTAAATGATATAATTTGTAAAAATTAGCATAATACCTGTAACATAGTAGGTAGGTAAGTTTCAAAAATGCTTGTTCCCTTTCCCCTTTCCACAGACAGGAGAGAGTGCTATCAAATGTAGAAATTCTGAAAAGTCAAGATGGGGAGGTGGCAATCGAGCTGTCTTGAAGGAAAACAACAATTTTAAGAAATGGAGATAAAGAGGTAGAGTATTCCAGGCATAAAGGATAGTATAAATATATGAAGGATTTTAGCCCTAGACACAGAATAACCTATTTTACATTGGTCCTAAAGGAAAATGAACTATTAAGGATGTATAGACTAGCAGATGTTAGATGTTTGAATAAATGCCCCATTGTCTCCTTCTAAGGCTATTGAAACAGGACTACCCTTTCCCCTTCTAGAACCTGCTCTTAACAGTCTAAGGGTATGAAATCCTCTTGAAATTAATAATTTTCTTGTTTCACATTTGCTTCCATATCTCAAGATCTTCTCCTCTATTCCAACTTCCCAGGATGCCAGAAAATTACTCATCTTCATGTAAATAATAATACATTGATTGAATGAAATAAAAAGGTTAATGATTTAGCAATAAAATGCTCTGGCTTGAACAAGTCATGCTGTTTGTTCTCAGCTTCCATTGTTCTTTTCTTGGAATTTGCCTCTTGCTGTCATCCCTGAGAAAGAAACATGCCCAAATACTTCAGAGCAAGTGGTGCTTGATCTCACTATCAAAAGGGTATGGAGGAAAGGATTATTATCTTGTCACAGCCCTATCTGCTCTTTTCTATTTTATGGTCCCTAATTATAATTCACTTGACTCCTCTAGAGAGAACATTCACTTCTGATCACTATCCAGGTAAGAACCATGAAATCTCTTGTCAAGCAGGTGATGAAATTAGGTGTCTTCTCCCAGGGTTCATCATTAAGACACCTTTGATATTATTCACTCATTACCAGTTACATCTGACTTTTTGTGACCCCATTTCAAGTTTTTTGGCAAAATTACTGGGGTGGTTTTCCATTTCTTTCTCCAGCTCATTTTTACAAATGAGGAAAACAAGACAAATGGTTAAATTATATAAGCAAAATCACATATTTAATAAGTGTCTGATGCCAGATTTGAACTCAGAAAGATCAGTCTTTCTGACTTCAGGCACTCTATCCAATGCATCACCCAGCTGCAGGTACACCTTGGGAATCCTCGTCTTCAGGTCCACATGTAGACAAACTCTTTTCTCACAGACATCTGGAGTCTAAAACATCTTTTCCCTAAAATGTGGTATCTCTTTTCAAGTGACCCCTCTTATTGAAATACTAAAAAAGCCTTAGACATTCCATTGTATGAATCCATTGTAGCTACTCAGTCAACCACTACCCATCTTTTTCATGTCTTTGAGAAACATAAACTGTCTGAGGGAATTTTACCATGCTTAGTCTGCATAGCAAGAGGTTGTCTTACAAACACTTACATTTTGAAAGCATAGAAATGGGAGACAATGTCAAATTCAAGAACGTTTGTCAAAAACATATAGTTTGTGAATGTGCTAGAAATTTGGGGCCATGGAGGGGAGGGTTTTAAATATCAGACTAAAGGGTCTGTGTTTTATCCTATAGACATAGAGAGATACTCAAGTCTATTAAGCACGGGAATTATATAATAAGATCTTTGCCTTAAAAAGATTATTTAGGCAATAGTTATATATGTAGGGGACAGAGTTACAGGTAGAGATTAGAAGCAGGAAGACCAAATAGTATGGGAGGCCATTATAGCAGTTCATCAAAAGAGTGTTGAGAGTAAAGCAGAGTACTTAGTAGTCATGTGAGGGAAGGGAAAAGGATAGACAAGGATGAGAGTCATAAACACTGTGAATTTGGATGACCCAGAGGATTATGCTATCCTCAATAGAAACTGGGAAGTTTAGAGGAGATGATTTAGGTGGAAGATGATAGTGTTTTGATATGTTGAGTTTGAGAGGCTTACAGGAGGGTTATTTCAGGCTTTTCAATTTTAACATTCTTTGGTTTGCTTGAAGGCGAGAAGCTACTTAATGCTCCTACTTCTCCTAGAGATTATACTGGAGAGGGATGGAGAGGTGAGGTAGCTGCTGTTGGCTAAGATTAGGAGCTACTTTCACTACATAGTCTTACTGATTGGAATTGCCAGTTAACTCACTTTCCAGTTCTCTCATGGACTAAGGTAAAGAAATATTTAAGAATCAAGTGACCTTACCTTTTCAGTCCTTACAGAAACCAGAATCTACTTAATCACATGAACTTAATGGTAGCCATATCTTCTATTTTGTAGCCCCTTAATGGACTACCTTATCAAAAAAAGACTTGAAAACATACTGAATGATTCTTCATTATACTGCTCAGGAGAGTAGAACTATGGCTGTTGAGTATCATAGGATAACAGATTTAGAGATAAAAGTTACCATTTACTTCACACAGGCTCAGGTGGCTTTTTTCTTTAAAATAGTAAGATTGTCCTTGAGATTTAATTGTTGTAGGGTAAGACTTACACTGTAAACCCAGAATCCTGTTTGTCTAAACACTAAAGGCAACACAGGAAGAACCATTGAATCCTCAGATGTGGCATCTCATTCTGACCAGGAGGTCACCTTGGCAAATGATAGAATATGGAAGCTAAATACATCACAAACAATTCTGTTTCATTGCTAATTATCCTTTCCATGTCATCATTAAGGAAACCTTTTGTTATTGTCAGGTAACTAAAAATGTTTTATTTTGTCACTGTGTTAGATTGAGCAGCAGGAAAACTGGTACAAATATCATCACTAGTCCAATAATTCTAGAAAATAGTTCAGAATTATGCTAAAAAAGTAACATAATTGCACATATCCTTTGATGCAGAGGCCCCATTGCTAGGTACTTTCCCCAGGATTTCAAAGACAAAATAAAAATACCTTATAAACAGGGACATGCTAGAGCCTGTTGTAATTGAGAACCATTTAAATTTTTTTACGGTATTTGCATTTACACCTAGAAAATAAGCAGTCATTATAAATAAAAGTTTGATTTATTGTTTTGTTGATTGCCTAGACTTATGAAAGTGGTAGCAATGAAGATTAAGTTTTAAAATGTATATGTGTGTGACAGAGACAAATTGTTAATCATTTACTAGCAATCCATGCATATATATATCAAAATGTTTATAGTAGAAAAGAATTGGAAATAAAATGGATGCCTGTTAATTAGGTTATAATTAAATAAATCATATTATATTAGATAAATGGAAAATTATTATACTAAAAGAAATTACAAATATGAAGAATTCATATGAAGAATTCAAAGAAGCAGGTGAAAATATCCAAAGTGAAGGCAGAATCATAAAAACACTAAATATTATAATTATGATACTACAAATAGAAAGAACATAAGAACAACAAAGCAAACATCCCTGAGTATTTATAATGTCTTAGAATGTCTTCAGGAAAGATGAATAAATCCACTTTCCTTCCTTCTTTGAAGAGGTTAGGAGGACTCTGGGTATAAAACATTATGTATACTTTGGGACTTATTTGAGTTATTCTTTAGAATTACTGAAACTTTTTTTCTTCTTTATTAAAAAGGATGATACCTGACTAGGAAAATAGTATATGCATGAGCATATTTGGAAATTTCTTGAAATAAATGGGAATAAAAATCATGCAAAAACAATCTAATCTTTTTTTTTAAAAGAAAAAAAGTTTGCTGATCAAATTTTTTTAAAAGTTTGTTGATCATGGTTGCCAATATCTTGGTTGCCTTTTTTCCCCCTGAAAGTACCATATATCAGTGATGACAAACTCAAATTGAAATGGGGACTAATAACTTTGCATCAGAATTTCTGCATGCCACATGTTGACTTAGAAAGCCACAATTGTTTATATTTTTTATTTTATTAACATATCAACTCCTCCATTATATAGTAACTATATTTGAATTTATTTTAGACTAAACCTGATATATTGTGCCTACAGCTCTACAGACTATATCTTTGAGAGGACTTCCATATGTGATCTTTTCATCCTTTGAAATAATATCTTTGAGATATATTAAAAATAGATTCCTTTCTTTCTCATATATTTAGATTAATTTCAGACATCCATTTTGACTTCATTTATCAAATGTCATTTCCATTTCTTCATACTGTATATGAAGAAATATATATATATATATTGAAATAATTCCATTAAGATGACTATTAAGCATAAATCAACATAGAAAAACAGGAGAGCTGTTATATTTTGTATGTTTTTTTTTACCTCACTTTCTTATCAGTTTCATCTGCAACTCCTATTGGGGTGATTTATCATACCTGGAGATATATGCTGGCCTATATGTAGGCCTTTCAAGAAAATATTGTTCAAATTCTTCCATTAGTATTTTTCATTCTTACAAATGAGCTAATGTTCCAATCAAACATGATCCTTGTCTGCCACTTATCCATTTGTAGCAATAAGAGCCAATGGCTGCTAACTGAGGTACTTATGGTACTTTTTCAGTTTCCTAATTTTGATTACTGTTTCACAGCAGTCATATTCATTCCTGATTCCCCTGCTCCCCTACATATCCAAGAGTCAATATATTTATTTTTGTTCTTTCCTTAAATCAGATTACAGTTGTTATGATGCTAGCCATAGTCTTTTTATTAGCTTTTAGTCTACTTCATTATTAATTCTGATTTTTGGCCTTATTGGCTAATAGTCTGCATGGCTATACACAAACAGCTGATTCTGAAATGATTTTCACATTTATAACCAATGACCCTACCTGACAAAATATCATCAATTTCATTTTTAGGAAAAATAGATAAATTGCATCAACTGTGAACAGAAGAATTTTGAACCAAAATGGGAAAGAAAAAAAAAGAAAAACAATCCTAAAAGATGTATTTGGAAAGAAAATACCCTTACCTGAATGATAGATTTGATATTAATTCTTCATGCTTTAAAATTCATTAACTCTTAGATTGGCATCTGTTTCTCTTATTTCTGAAATCTGAATAGTTAATTGCCTATAGAAATAATCTCTAATATGATGGCACATTTTGATGTACGCTAGTAGATTTTTAAAGATATTAAAGTCATTCTTCCCATCCTCCTTTCTGCACCCTGTCTCTACTACATTCCCACAGTCGGAGGTTTATTTTAAACCATATTCCTTTCCCACGTTCTTTCTTTTCATAGATAACGTACATGTAATTGTGAAAATAAATCAGGCCAAAGGGTGCCTTTTGGAGTGAGGGTGTATCACAAATCCACTAAAGTTTGCATGAGATGGTATTTCTTCTCGGAGAGATATTTGTGTTTATACTGTGGGAATGTAGCAAGATGATGATTTCTGAATGCTTAGAAAATTATGTTCAGTGCAAATGAGATATGCCAATTCCATTTAGTTATCTTTAGAAGTAGGAGTGGATTTCTCCACTGAAAATCCATATTTATTTGCCAATCTTTCACTACCTTAATCTGGTCCCAAGCCAGCTCTAAATAACATAGAAGGTATTTTCATTTTTTGTTTTTCAATTGTGCTTGGCATGAGGCTAGAAACATATATATAAGTTTCATGAACTATCTTCTTTAATATGACCTAATGTTCATTTCTATTACTCTACAGTTGCCCCCACCTATCATTTCATTATCCTCTCATTGACTTTTAATTGAATTCCATGAATATGTGCATTCATTATTTTTAGTGAAATACAGAATTTCTGCTCAACTTATTCTACAAAATTCTTAGTATTTTTCTGTAAATTTCCTTAGAAGATAATCTCTACCCTGGGAGACCTTCCTTTCACTGAGTTATGTAAAATTTCATGAACTGCAACGTGTGTTTGAATCAACATTTCTCTATTACCAAATCAAATATCCATGCCTCTATTTGGCATTTAAAACCCTTCACATTATAGCCCCAACCTGTCTTTGCAGTTACATTGCATATTATCCCCCTCCAGGCACATTCATATTGGTCTTCTTGATATTCCTTATACATCAAATTCCATCTCTCTTTTCTATGTCTTTGCTCCATATTAGTCTGAAAAACGTTGATTTCAGGGTGTTTTTCATACGAATTGAACATTTTATATGTCTTGTTCTAGTTACATTTAGTGAAGCCTGCCCCAGGCATGAGAGTTGCTAGTGAATGCTCTGGTTTGAGGCATAAATGGGAGCCATGAGCTGAGAAAGCATGCTAGGGATTTGTTATGGTTCTGCTCCAGGAGAAAGACAAGGATATAAACCATAAGTGAAAAGTTAATACATAATTCAATTATTCTTTTATTATTATTATTTTGACTGTGCCAAAATCTGAGTAGCTTTCTCAGCAGTATTATTTCATCCATTATCTTAATAAAATAAGGTTTGTATGAAACATTTAGTTGACTCTTATTAAACTTAACCAAAGATCCAAGCCTAGAGTAAATTGGATTCCTATATCCAGGTTTCTACCTATTGTCCAATTGCTAAAGTAGCCCAGCAAGAGCTCTTTTTAAAGAGAGCTTTTATTTTTTCATTGCTATAATAATAAAAATATAATTATAGAATAATGTAAACATTAATATAAAAATGCAAGTAGTAGCCAACCACAATACTGGCAGTGCCAAGCATACCAAGGCCAGATCTGCATCCTTATGTAGTGCCACAGGCAATGACCCCTGAAGAAAATGCAACACCAGGCTTGGCTTCAGCTTTTTAAGAAAGTATACAAATGAATCCTTTCATGTCCCACCCATAAAGCATATTTTACATGAAATTCAACTGTATTTTTCTCATTTTACTTCAATTTTTATGTTACTAATGCTTATAAGGCTTTATTTAGCATCAGGCTTCACTTCCAAGCCTGGTTTTCAAAAGTTTGGAATGAGATACCTGGAAAAATGCAATATTTTATAATTCTTGGTTTTGTATTGTTTTGAGTCATTACTCTTTAGATATATAATTTAAAATGAAAAGAGGCCAGATTTAAAATCAAAGAACCCAACTCTACCATTTTTTAACCAGTTCACTCAGAAATGAAGGTTCAAATAAACAATTCCTTTATTTAAGTCATATACCAATGCCCTTGGAAGAAATAATTTTCCACATGATTAAATAGCAGTTATAGCATTGAATTAAAAAAAAAATTGCCACTTGCACAAAGGTTAAAAACAGTTAACAAAAATGTTCTCTGGAGTCTCACGAATGCTTTGCTAAAGTCCTCAGAACTTCTTTTTATACACATCTTTCTCAGAAGGCCCAGATAAATTCACCTGGACAAGTTTACTCAATGCACCAATCTACACCACAGCTTCATTGCTTGAAATAGCAGGAAAACAAAATGAAATCTAGATTCATTTCTGAGCTTTCTAGTTGTCACCAAGGACAAATTATTGGGCCTACCTCACGTGATTGTAGTGAATATAAAATGAGTTAATATTTATAAAAATTATAAATAACATTGGGGTAGTGCAATTATCATACAAGACTTTCTTAAATCTTCTCTGTACCTGTATTTTAGCCTCAAACTTCTCTAAATTCACAAATTCCATATGTTTATTACCTGTTGTATAAAGCATTGTTCTTTTTTATCTTAAATGTAAACTCTTTCAAACCTCAAGAGATCTCTCCTAATTTTAGAATATGGGCTATAAACTACATATTCCTGTAATCTGAAATGTGTAAGATTACTACTTTGAAAACTAAAGTTAAGGGGTATCTAAATGACTTTTCAACTCAATTAAAATCAACTGCCAATTCTAGACCAATTAGTCAACAAATATTCTAGGCATTTCCTAAGTGTTGAGGATACAAATAAAAGCAACATATAAATTCTGTTCTCCAGAAGCTCACATTCCAACATGGGAGACAATACACAAATAGCTATATTCATCAGGGCAGCTAAGTGGCTCAGAGGATAAAATCCTGGGGCTTGTGATCCTTTTTAATGAAAGTTGAGAAATAAAACTCTAAAGAAATATTAATATTTTAAAACACAATTATCTTCAATCTACAAATAGAAAATCAAGATAGACCAGAGGAGATGCTTAATTTCCTAGATTCTCTTGCTAGAAAATAGCAGATTTAAAGTCACATCAAAAGCATTTGTTAAGCATCTATTAGATTCCAAACCACTGTACCTGGGATACAAAGTCAAAAAAGAAATAGTCCCCATCCTTAAGGAACTTACATTTTATCAGGAGAAATAAGATATCCATATCTCTATTTCTATCTCTGAATATCTTGTTTACATATATATGTATGTATGTGTGTGTATATGTATGTATGTATGTACACATACCCCTATATATATAAACATAGGTATATAAAATGTCTTCATGTATATATCTTGTCTCCATATAACATGTATAATTATATGTCAAATATATGTATATGCAAATGTGTGTGTATATATACACAAAATAAAAGCATTAATTTTTTGAAATAAAAGGCATCAAAAATGATCTCACATAGAATGTCACAACTGAGCTGTGCTTTGAAGGAAAAAAAAGAATTCCTAGAGGCAGAAATTCAAAGCTATGTATGAGAAGGCATTCTGGGCATAAAAAAAAAATTCAGAATAAGAAATTGGTAAAAAAAAAAAAAAGTTATTTGAACTGAGTTTAAATGATTACTTTTAGGGAAGCAATAAACTGGGAAAATATTTTTACAGTCAAAGGTTCTGATAAAGGACTCATTTCCAAAATATATAGAGAATTGACTCTATAAGCAATCAAGCCATTCTCCAACCAATTGATAAATGGTCAAAGGATATGAACAGACAATTCTCAGACGAAGGAATTGAAACTATTTCTAGCCATATGAAAAGATGCTCCAAGTCATTATTAATCAGAGAAATGCAAATTAAGACAACTCTGAGATACCACTACACACTTGTTAGACTGGCTAGAATGACAGGGAAAAATAATGTGGAATATTGGAGGGAATGTGGGAAAACGGGGACACTAATACATTGTTGGTGGAATTGTGAATACATCCAACCATTTTGGAGAGCAATTTGGAACTATGCTCAGAAAGTTATCAAACTGTGCATACCCTTTGATCCAGCAGTGTTACTACTGGACTTATATCCCAAAGAGATCATAAAGAAGGGAAAGGGACCTGTATGTGCATGAATGTTTGTGGCAGGTCTCTTTGTAGTGGCCAGAAACTGGAAACTGAGTAGATGCCCATCATTTGGAGAATGGCTGAATAAATTGTGGTATATAAATATTATGGAATATTATTGTTCGGTAAGAAATGACCAACAGGATGATTTCAGAAAGGCCTGGAGAGACTTACACGAACTGATGCTGAGTGAAACGAGCAGGGCCAGGAGATCATTATATACTTCAACAACAATACCATATGATGATCAATTCTGATGGACCTGGCCATCTTCAGCAATGAGATGAACTAAATTAGTTCCAATGGAGCTGTAATGAACTAAACCAGCTACACCCAGCAAAAGAACTCTGGGAGATAACTAAGAACCATTACATTGAATTCCCAATCCCTATATTTTTACCTGCCTGCATTTTGGATTTCCTTCACAGGCTAATTGTACAATATTTCAGAGTCCGTTTCTTTTTGTACAGCAAAATAATGGTTTGGTCATGTATACTTATTGTGTATTTAATTTATACTTTAATATATTTAACATCTACTGGTCATCCTGCCATTTAGGGGAGAGGTTGGGAGGAAGGAAGAGGAAAATTGAAAGAAAAAGTTTGGCAATTGTCAATGCTGTAAAATTATCCATGCCTATAACTTGTAAATAAAAAGCTATTTAAAAAAAAATGATTACGTTTTAATAATTACTTTTTAAATTCAAGCACCATATGCTTAATACAACAATTTAAAAAAAGAAATTAAATTGTTTTTTAAAAGGTTATATTTTCTTACCCTTGGGCTGAAAGAAAATTAACATTTTGTCAAAACACAAAATATCTGATGAGAATTCTTCATTTTTATTGAGAGAGTAGATCATAAAATCATAGAATTTTAGAGGTGGCAAAGCTCTTAAGGATTATCTCCTTAAAAGCTTTAACTTTACAACTAAGGCATCTGAAGAATTGAAACTTCATACCTAAAATTAAATAGGTATAAATTAAGGCAGCTAGGTAATGGGCACAGTGAATAAAACACTGGTCTTAAAGACAGAAAGACTCAGCTTTAAATCCAGAATCAAATGGACTCTGTGACTCTGGGAAAGTCATTGAATCCTATTTGTATCAATTTTCTCACCAATAAAATGAGCTAGAGAAGGAAATAGTAAATCATTCCACTATTTTTCCAAGAAAATTCCAAATAGGGTCATAGAATGTGACACAACTGAAAAATAATCAACAACAATATATGTAGCAAAATGGAATATTGAACTTGGAATCTGGAAGGTCTAAATTTGAATCTTGCATCAGACATGTGCTAGCTGTGGAATCTTAGCTGAGAAACTTAAATTTTTCTGACTCAATTTCTTTATCTGCAATATAGGGATAATAATAATGGTAGTCAACTAAGGTTATGGTAGACATCATATGAAATACTATATTGAAAATGCTTTGCAAGTCTTAATGTGCTATATAAATGTTATCCATTGTTAACTATTAATATGACACTATGACCTAGTGCCAGAACTTAGAATAAAAAAGGATTTTAACAGTTTTCTGAAAAATTTAATCTATATTTTTAACATTTTCTTTATCACTTTCCTAAAACCAGAATTCAAACAAAAAAGAAAAAAATAAATCAAACCTCAAATTGTAAAATTTATCAATTTTGAAAATTGACATGCTGAAATTGTTCACACTGAAAATTGAAAAACCCAGCTCTCAGGAGCCAGTATGAGTTGGCTCTAGCACTCTGCTAATTAAAACCCATATCTTCTGATTCCCAGATGTAATTCTTTCTACTATAGTATAATAAACTTTATGTTTCTAGTCCTATGATACATTTCTGCCATTGGTTTTCCCTTCTCAAATATCGAGGCACTGTCATTGCACGTGTTGTCTGAGAAAATAACTTATATAACACTGTATGCATTCATATTGCCACATTTCACACACTAAGAAGTTGAAATGAAAGTGATTTAATTTATGATTAATCATAAATGAGGAAAGCACTCATTGCCCTTGTAGTTTGGGGGAAAATGAATAAAAACCACTCTGTCTACATATAATTATTGGATATAATTAGCTGTCCTTACAGGATGAAGTAAAGTGTGCTTAGCATAAACTAGAGACATGTTTTCAGAGTAGCAATTCTTTGAAGATTTAAGAAATTAAGCACATGTGGTTTGAATGTTGTCTTCATGGAATTCTTTCAATCAATTTAATGTCAAAGGAATATGGACTAAAGACCTACTTTATGTTCTACTCCATAATCCTGCTTGGTCTCACATCGCATCTATATTCATGTCAGGAGAATATGTCTAAGAGACATGTCTAAGTCATGCCAACCATGACTTTCATTGAAACTATTCATCATTCTTTGTTTTTTTCCAGAGCCATGATAAGAATTCCTGATATTTCTAGATTTCTACATATCTGAATTGACCACTGGTTTGATTTAAAGTTTCTCTGAATAGATCCACAATTTGCTTTACTTCCCCTCTGTGTACATTACAGGCCAACAAAATTGGTTTAGTTGCTCTCCTTTAGATACAATATTCTATTTCCTATCTATATGCCTTTGCATAGACTATCTCCTATGCCTGGAATGAATTCCCTTCCCATTTCCAAATCTTAGAATCCCTAGCCATCTTCAAAACTCATCTGAAAAACCACCTTCTACAAAACATCTTTCCTTATCCACTCAACTGTTCATCTAAAATGATCCTAATATTTTGTTTTGACTTATATACATATTGTTTCCCTTTATAGCAGCAAACTCCTTTATGGCAAGGACTTTGTTGTTTTTAACTTTGTATACCCAGGATTTATCATTCTTGGTACATAGTAGGTGCTAAATAAATGCCTTTTGACTCTTGATTTGATTAGCATACCTATAAACTTTAAAAAAATAGTGCAGGGACTAGATATGGTGGTACACTCCAATAATGCCTGCTACCTTGGAGTCTGAGGCTAGTGGACTGTTTGAACTCAGGAATTTTGAGTCCACTTTGTGATTGATTGGCAGGAATGTAGTGAGTCCATGGGATCTGTAGATTATCAGATAGTCTAAGAAAAGATCAATCAATTCAGGTCAGAAAAAAAAAAAAAACGTTAAAATTTCCATGCCAAATACTATTCTGTCAGCTCGGGATAGGCCTCTGCACTTCCAGCCCAGGTGAATAGGTGATACAGTGGATAGAGCACCAGACTAGAGCTGGGAAAACTCATCTTCTAGTCAAATCTAGCCTCTGATATTTACTACCTATATGATCCAAGACAAGTCACTTCACTGTTTTTGCTTCATTTTGCCCTTTTTGCCCTGTTCAGATGAGTTTTTTCATCTCTAAAATGAGCTGGAGAAGTAAATGACAACTACTCCAGTATCTTTGTCAAGAAAATTCGAAATGGGGTCACAAAAGTGGGACATGATTGTTGCAAATGAATAACTACAATAAAAGTCTCAAAAAAAAGTTCATCCAGATCCATTTAGTTTTTTGATATGTTCAAAAATCTTTTCATTCTAGTGGGGTGTGTGCTTTTCTTCTGACTTCACTTTTTACTTAACATAACTTTTATCTTGATTAAGTTGACAAACCTTTAATACCTATTATGTGCCAGGTACTTTGTTAAGGTCTGAGGAAACAAAAATGAAAAAGAAACAATTTTTATTCTCCAGGATCTTTTTTTCTATTGGGAAAGAAAATACAAAGTAAGTAAATACAAAATAGAAACAAAGTGGTTACAAAGTAACTTTGTAGCTATCTGAGAGTTATCAGAAATTAGGGGCAATCTGGATAGGCTTCTTGAAAGAGGTGACACCTAATCTGAAGGAAACTAAGCAACTACCTCACAAGGTGGCTATAGAGATCAAATTAAATATTTGGAAAAAGTGCACTTAATAAAACAGAACCAAGATGATGGAGTAAAGGCAATAACCTAGCCAAATTCTTCTAGCATTCCCTTTTAAACAATTTTAAAATAATACCTTAAATGAAACTTTGGAGCGGCAGAGCCAACAAAAAGAGATGATCTCTTGATCAACAGAACAAGTTACCCCAGGGATAACAGCGCAATCCTATTTGAGAGCCCATATTGAAAATTAGGGTTTATAACTTCAATGTTGGATCAGAAAAAACAGTGGGTCTTGGAAGCCTCTGTGACAGTGGAAGCAACAGTTTCAGGAGCTCTCAATCCAAAAATACTAAGGAAGAAGGATCGAATTACTGTTCAGAATGAAATTAGAGGAAACTTTGGTTACTAATCAATAACTCTATAACCCTTATGAAGTTCCAGATTGCAATTTCAGGTCAAAGAGGAGGACTTGTGGTCAGTCACAAGCAATCATGGATTGTGGTTGCAATTGCAAGGCATACAGGGGAATGGGAGACTTGGTCACAGTACCAGAGCCAGGGGGATCAAGGGCCTTTTCTGGGTAAAGACAAGAGCACAGACAAGGACAGCAGTGACCACACTTGTCCTTAAATCATACCACTTTGGAAGTACCAAAAACTGTAGACCCCCAGAAATAACTCTGAAAACAACTGCACACACACACACACACACACACACACACACACAAACTTGAAACTTAGGATAGTATCTCCCCAGTTCCAGATAAGCAGAGCCCAACTTTAACATAAAGGCCAAAATCAAGAAAAAAGCTAGGAAAAATGAATAAACAATAAAAACAAGAGAAGTTAACCATAAAATGCAATTGTGGTGGTAGAAAGACCAAAACAAAAATTCGAAGACAGCAAAATATGAAAACAGCCACAAGCAAAATTTCAAAGAAAAATGCTAATTGAACACAAGCACAACCAGAATTTCTGAAAGAGTTAAAGACATAAGAGTTTATGGTAGAGGAAAAACTGGGGGGGAAATGCAAATGATGCAAGAAAATTATGAAAAGAGAATTAATAATTAGGTAAAAAAAGTCACAAAAATACTGAAAAGTATATATATGTATATATATATATATATATATACATACACACACACAATATATACACACAGACATATATATAATAGGTGAGGGGAAAACAGAACATAAGATTCAAAAGAAGCATAAAAAAGTAAATATGAAGGAAAAATCAAATGGACTCAAATAAAGTTAAAGTATTTGCATTCTTATATGGGAAGATAATACATATAACTCCTAAGAACTTTACTATTATTAAGGCAGTTAGAAGGAGTCTACATAAACAGAGGGCATGGATATGAATTCATTATGTTGAGATGATCTTAAGAAAATGAAGCGGTAAGAAAAAGGGGTATGCTGAGAGAAGAGAAAAGGGAGAAGAAGAATGGGGAGTGGTTCTAATATAAAAGAGACATGCAAGGAAGAGTTTTTACAATGGAGGGGGAATTTTAGAATATTGATTCTTCTGTATTCAATTTACTAACCTGTAGACCAGAAAGGTCAAGTTCATAGTTCACAGGCTACTTGAGGCTTCAAAACTCCCAAGTGGGACTGGAACTAGATTAAAACATAATTGGGAAATATTCAACAAAATAAACAAGAATACAATGCAACATAGATAATGTTAATTTGTAATATTATAGAAAAATAAGATATAAAACAACTCAATAGATAAATATTTTTAGTGATGAGAATTCATATTAGGCAGAAGGGATGGAATGAACAAAGACAAAGGGGAAAGAATAGAACAAAAATAGGGGTCTTGGAAGGGTGAAGAGGTGAAACATAGTCAAATACTCCAATTTATTTAGAAAGGAAAATGTTTGAAGAGAAGTATTATGATATAATCCTAAAGTTAACTGAAGACAAATTATTACATAAAGAGCTTTGAATGCCAGAACTAAGGATACTATTCAGATGATTGCCTTCACAATGAAAAGTTTGGTTGTTCTTACTTCTTCTTTCATTAAGTACAGTAAACACAGTGCCTTGAATTTAGTAAAAGTAATAAATATTTGTTGTCTGATTTACTGTTCTGTCATACCACTCAAGCTAGTGGTTCTCAAAAATTATGCTGTGACATTGATGAGACATAAGGTTTACTGGGTGTGCCTCAACATTTTTAATGTCATGTTATTACAGTTAAAGAAAATTATAAATAATTTTAATATAAAATTTACTTAATCAATGTACATAGTAAATATTCACAAATAGTATTCACAAATAAATAATAGCTAACAACAATATATATATAATATGTAAATATTATGTATCATTTAACTTATCCTCTAAACAACCTTAGGAGGTAGGTGCCATTTTATTCACATTTTTACAGATGAGGAAAGTGATGCTAATAGTGGTCAAGTGACATGTCTAGAGTCTTATAGTAAGTTTCTGAGGCCAGAATAGTACTCAGATCTTCCTGACTCCAAGTTCAATGCTCTATCTATTATATTACCTAATGCCTATTTCACAAACACACTAGCTTCAAATTGTCACACCTTGAGGGCACAAATGGCTGTTCTTTATTAAAGAGAAACTCTCCCTCCCCCTTCCTCCTGTCTCCCCCCCAACACATACCAGTTTCCCCATTTTCATATAGGATTTCCAGTTTTTACTTTCAACATAACTCAACTTCATATAGGAAAGAATGGAATTTTTGACCACAAGCCAAAATTTTTGAGAACTATAGATCTAAATGGAGAGTTCTGATGATTCTACACTAGTTATTTTCTCTACTTTAGGGCTCAGTTTTACCATTTACCCAATGAGTGGGTTGCATTAGATTATCATTATAAATTCCAGTTATAAAATGTTATGATTCTATAATTTCTTATGGTTATAATGGAGGAGGGAAGAGAAGCATAATATTTGAGAAGAAAGGGTATTTTTCAGGTACACTTAGACACTGACTGTTGAACTCTAGAGGTTACAGACAATTGATTAAATAAAATTTGTCTAATTAAACACAAGTGTAAAAACAAAGCATCAAATTTTTAACTTAAGAAAGCAGTTTGTTATATGAAAGAATGAGAAAGAATATGTGGTGTAGCACAAGGGCATATAAAGGAAAAATGCAGATAAGTAACCACTTACCCCTTGAAATCCAAGGCCAGTAAATCCCACTGGATCACTGTCTGCATCATTAATGGTGAGATCCCTTCAACAATATTATGTAGAACATAGATATAATTTAAACACAGTATGTTTATTTTTTAAAGAGGAAGATGAATTGTCCCCAGATTTCTTCAGTTCCCTACATAACTAAGGGAAGAATTCATCAACCTGTTTAGAAGTTGAAGCAATCCAGTCGTACTTGATCTGGGAAGACTTAAACCTGGTTTGCTTTAAGTAAACATTCTTTAACCTATTTATTTTTATACTATAGGAATAAATAAGTGAATAAATGAATGAATGAATGGAGCAGAGCTATTTTGAGAAGAAACCAGTAGGAAAAATTAGTTTTGTAAGGCGTAGTAAGCATAATGTACTTATTAGTTACATTTTTTTATTACAAGCTTGACAAGCATCAGCAAACATGAACATTAAAAAACAAAAAAGAAAAATAGTATTATATAAGAAAATATGTATTTTATTAAGCATAGACTGCTATTTTGAGTCGATATTAATTTTAATATTATAAACTCAACATTGGCCTGCTTATCTATGTCTCCTTCTAAACATTTTTTCTGCATTCTTTGAAGTTTTAACTGTTTTATTTACATTTTGTTTAATTTATTTTTCAGTTTTTTCTTATTTTATCACTATTGTTCTACTACCCCTCTCCCACTCCTGCTCTATGATTCTTCTCCCAATCAGTAAAATCCTGCTTTGTAACAAAATAAGTATCATCATATAAAATAACTTCACCATTGGTCATATCTTTTAAAAAGAATTTATTTTATTAATTGATGGTATAAAACAAGCATTTCTTAAAATGCATATCCAATGATGTTGTTTCTTTTAACGAAGACAGTTTATGGTGTTCTTTATTTTCTTTAGGAATCAGTTTTAAAAGTTCCCTCAAATAAACACATTTGTGAATATTTATAGGAAAATCTGATAATAGATTTATGGCTGGAAAAGACTTTAGAAGTCCTCCTAGTAAACACCTCATTTTACACATCATCAAATTGAAGCTGATAGAGGTTCAGTAACTCCCCTAACATATCAGAGATGGTTTTGAACCCAAATATTCTGACTCCAAATCCCATTCACTTTCCAAATTATTCTCTCTCTAACTCGCAGAATTGGGAAGGGCAAAGAGCATTTATTAAGCATCTATTATATGCAAGGCACTCTGTTAAATGCTTTACAAATATTATCTCATTTGATAATTGACATTGCAAGGGCAATAGCAGATAGAGTGTTGGGCATGAAATTAGAAAGATCTGGATTCAAATCTAGTCTCAGACATTTACTAGCTATGTGACCCTAGGAGAGTGTCTGTTTGCTTCAGTTACTTCATCTGTAAAATGGGAGAAATAATAGAACCTATTTTACAAAGTTGTTCTGAGGCACTAATAATCATTGTAAAGTTCTTAGCATGGTGCCTAACACATTAAAAGCACTATTTTAAAGATTATTTTATTTATGTGTGTGTGTGTGTGTGTGTGTGCGCGCGTGCATGTGTGTGTGTGTGTGTGTAGAGAGAGAGAGAAGTTTATGTAAAAATATATTCATATATCTATATATGTCTTATAAATACATATATAGATAGGGATTGGACCTATGATTCATTAGCCTAGGAAATTCCCAGATGAGAAAACTCCTTCTTCCAATGCAGATTAGTACCTTCTTTGAAACTTATATTTATATAGAATTGTATAGGGCAGCGGAGGCTAAATTATCTGGCCAGTATGAGTCATAGATAAGGGCTGATATCATATCTACCTGATTTTGAAATAGACTTTCTGTCCTTCAAGCATACTGCTTATGCAAGGAGGAAAAGGGAGAGGGAAAGAAAGACATAAACAGAGTCAGAGAAAAGAGAGTGATAGAGAGAAAGGAAGGATAGAAGTTTATGTTCAAAGAGAAATTTCAGAATTCAGATAATGGAAATAGTATCATTATAACAATGGTGAGGTCTATAATGAAACTATACTTGTGGGTGAGAGATATAAACATAGATTTAGATCTTGGCTAGAGCTATTTGTTAGTTCTTTTGTTCATTTGTTAGTGCTTTGACCCAGAGCTTTAAAAGGCAATGATAGAACTTGCAGTTCTTCTGAATTTGAAAAACAATAGAACTTAATACTTTATTTTGAAGAATATTTTGTTTAAATAGGAAGGTGTCAGAAGATGAGTTCTTCCTATACCAGATCTCCTTGAACCTCGACCTTTTCTCTTCCCCTCATGTGGCCTCCCTAATAGTCATCTACTTGAAATAATCTTCATTCTAATTGACCAGCTGCCATATGTATCCTCTCAACATCCTATTTTACCTTCTTGTTCCTGTTTTGGAAAGAAAAATTACGTTCACATTGTTACTATCCTTTGGCTCTACTAAAAATCCTTATAAATGCCTAGATCCTAACATCTTTCTTACCACTACAATGTGATATATCATCCTATTAAAAATAAAGGCCTTAGAGACACAAATTTCCTTACTTTTGAATATATATGTATATAATATATATATATGTAAAAATGTGGAAAGAGATAGAGACAGAAAGGCAGAGACAGAAGGAAAGTGACACAGTGAAAGATAGACAGAGAGAACCAACAGAAATATAGAGATCATACATACCCTCTTATGTCAGCATTATATCATTTACAGGTAGTCACCTATTGAGTGATTTAAGAACTTAAAAATGACCACCTAAATATCACTGTTTCCCTTCCAGCTTGTCATGATACCCTCAATGTCTATAAATATATTCATTTTTTTTATTTTAAGCCAGAAATTGTCTGTTGAAATATAAGGGCATTATCTTGATGGTAGAAGTAAATAGGGTGGAGAATAACAGAGAAAGCCCCTGAAATCCAGCAATCCATTAGCACATTATTTTTAAAAATCAGAATTTTAAGGGAAATAATGAGGGGGTCCAGGGGGATTGAGAAGGAAGTTCAACACCCAACTGATAGGAGTAAAGAAGTGATGACCAATAAGAAGGGAAACTGAAAAAAATGGGAGAAAGAAAAGGAGGAAAAATGAACACAATGTAAAATTCAGCAACCTCACAATTCCCAACCCTAAATGAATTGTCTTACTATTCATTGTCTTACAATGAATTGTCTTACAATTTGTACAAAATGTACAAATACAATTTTAGAAAATATACCCCACCAAATTCTCAATTTTATGTAAGAATTCAGCTCGAAATAAATGTAAGTCCATCATTATTATCTTAGGGTTGCAAATTTAAAGTCGGAGTAACCTTTTTGAACTATACAGTCTAGAAACCAGAACACTCTTATAAGAAATGACTTAGTAGAAAGAACTTTGAGTTTGGAATCGTAAAATCATATATTTAGAATTGACATAGACATTGATGATCATTTAGTCTCACCCTGTATTTCATAGATAAGGAGACAGAATCAGAGAATTTCAGTAACTTGCCCAGCATCAAACAGCTGGTATATGAAGCAGAATTAGAACTCAAGATTTCATAACTCTAAATTACATGTCCAGTCCACTATTCTATGCTGCCCTTCTTCAATAAAGGATCTTAGTTCAAATCCTTACTTATTTAATCTTGAACAATTCACATGTCTTCATTGGGTCTCAATTTCATCTATAAAATGGTTGTGAGGGTTAGAGATTAGGGACTATCTGTCTACATGATCACTAAGGCTTCTTTTAGCTCTAAATACTTTGATCATATATTTGTTGTCCAAAGCACCATGGGAACTGGTTCACATCTTTTCTTGTACTGTAATAATAAGTTACCTGTTTATTTAATTTATGCCTTCTATGGGCATGTTGGATATAAATCCATTTCAGCAGATTTTTTTCTAACAGGAAAACCTAGACTCAGGAGGAAGGATTCTTATACTTTAGAAATAAACCTTTCTTTTCTTTCTGAAAGGGATTTTTTTTTACAAACATAACAAGACCCCCAAACACCCAAAGCAAGATTTGTTGGGATAGAATGGGTCTTTATCACCGTGACAGAAATTCGCTCTGACAACCTTGTTTATGCTGGGGAAAATAATGACAGCTGACAGGCCAGCAGACCACCCAGCAGGTTATTTACATTTGGAAAGTTGGAAATCAACTCTGTTTAAATAACGTTTCAGTTCTCCAGTCTGGCCATGCTGCACAGGCTGCCTCCATTCCTGGTTGACAGGATTCCAGGGCACAGGAATTGTAATCAGTAATACTGAGGTTCACACTGACAGGTGAGAGCTCCTATACTAATGTAATGAGCCCACTTAGCCTCCTGTTGAACATTTGCTACATGCGAATGAGCAAATGCTTGGCATGAGGCACATGACAGGGCACACCAATGGCAATTTCTACTTTAAAGATAATTTGGACAGGGGAGTTGTCAGGCTGTAAGATACATCAAGATTCTTGCATCTCCTCCTAAAAATGTAGGGGAAGATTCTAAACATCTTTTCCCTTATTTTACAGATGAAAAAACTGAGGTCAGAGATTTGAAGAGCCTTGTCTGAGTACACAATAGGTTGCTATTACCTAATGCCTTTAATTACTCAAATTAAAAAAAAAAAGTATTCTGAAGTGTCTATTTTTGTGTTAGGCAGTGGTGATAGAAAGGAGAGGGCAGGTAGGTGGCACAGTGGATAAAATGCTGGACCTGTAGTCAAGAAAACTCATTTTTTTTCTGGGTTCAAATGTGGCCTTAGATTATGTCTAGCTTGTTTCCCTGGTCAAGTCACTTAAATCTATTTGCCTCACTTTTCTTATCTGTTAAATGAGCTGGAGAAAGAAATGGTAATCCACTCTAATGTCTTTGGCAAGAAAGCCCCAAACTGGGTCATTTAGAGTCTGATGTTATTGAAATGATTGCACAAAAGCTAAGTTGTGATAGAAAAAACAAAAGTAAAACTAGTTCCTACCCTTATGGAGCTTGCCATCTACATGAAGCAACATGTACACATGTATATTTGAAAAACAAATATATGAAATAGTTACTAGGTGATTTTTGAGAAGAAACTAAGATGTAAGGGAAGAGGTAAAGTCTCATGGAGAAGATAGATCTTGAGCTAAGTCTTAAAAGAAATCAAGAGTTCTGAGAGAGAGAGGGATGAAAGGAGAGTGTGTTTCAGTCAGTAGGGACAGGAAGTACAAAGGTAGAAAAGTGAGCTCCAGCATGAAAATGGAACTAATAATGTAATATGATCAGATGTTAGGATAAAACCATGGCCTGAAATACTTGAAACATGAAATAGAAGAATATGTGTTTTGCTGTCCTTGATATATGTACTTAGAATGGATGTTGATATCCATTTACCATTTCTTCAGTGCCTCAGAGCTAGAAAGCCTTGGGTTCAGTTCCTGTCTCTGACATAGCCTGCCCTTAAGTGGGCAAATCATGGAACCTCACATTATTCTAGATCATTCTTTAAGACTGTAAATTGCAGAGGAGATGCTAATCTTCATTTGTTTAGGGATTTTTCTTACTGGGAGTTACCTAGCCCATTAAAATCATAGGTTGGGCCCTATCTCTCCAAGTCTCTCTCTCTCTCTCTCTCTCTCTCTCTCTCTTTCTTCTTATCTATATCCCACACTTTTGTAATTGTGTATATTAATATAATTACAATTAATAAAATATGTAAATGTGTGATTTTCAAGGTAATTATGCAGAGCCTAGGGATCTTTATATAAGGCTTAACTATAAAGTCTAGGCTAACTCTCTGGAGGGCCTCAGGATCAGTCAGAGTCCAATCAATAAAAGTCTTTAGTCTTTAGGGGGAGAAGTGAAAGAGGAAGGCAAGCTGCCATGCGGCTTGCCAAAGATGAATCCTGGACTTGCCAAAGATGAATCCTGGACTCTGGAGTCCGGAGCCTCAAGCCTCTCTCCTCCTGGTCCTGCAGCCAAGTAACACTGACCTCCTTCAGCCTCCAATCCTTGCCTACGATTACCTCACTACCACACATTCAGCAAGCACCAATGGTGAGAAGATCCATCACATCATCATCTCATCTAAATATATGTATATAGAGACATTATCTCACATCAAATAGGTAATTCTCCTTAAGTGCTCTGGTCTCAGATGCAAATACACCTTTTCGGACTTTCAGCTCTCTACACTTAACAACGGCCAATTTGAATTTGTGTGACTCCACTGATCTAGTGCACACAAACCTGAAAATGAATTACATATATAGATAGGTACAACATTTTTTTTTAAAGATTTTCAATAAAGAGAAAACTTACCACTTCACGAAAGGTCATATCATGCTATGAGAAAATTATTTTTTTCTTTCTTTCAAATACTCAATGAATCTTTGATAAGATTATCATGGATGTTCCCTTCATTGGTACAAACAGCAATCCACTGAAGTCTGCCTATACCTTGTAACTTGTCTATATCCTTCCTATGTTCACTACAGTCAGTGCACTTGACAGGCTGGAGACTTTTCTTGCTTTCTTTTGTCTTTATAAAAATACTAGTGGAGTACAAAGCGTGTCCATTATTCATTCCTTGTTCTTGCCATATGACAATATAATCTTTTATACTCACACATTTCTTTGATCACATCCCTTTATTCCATTTTTCTATCATTATTTCTTATTTATAGTATGTTGCTACCTACTCACATTATATCAAGCCTAAATACTCTTCTTTGTAATCTCTCCTTTTTAGCTTCTTCTAGTTCTATATGCCAAAATAAAACAGAACAGTTATAAGATCTCTTCCATGTGAGAGTCCTTCAGGTACTTGAAAGTGGATATTTTGACATTTTTTTCTCCCCAAGTCTTCTCACATCTAAGCTAAACATCTCTAGTTCCTTCAACTAATCCTCCTGTTGCATTTCAAGGACATTTACCATGTTGTTTGTTCTCCAGCCTTTCAATGTCCTTCGCAAAATATGGTGCTCATTAAAATTGTCATTATTGAACAGATCAAATGTCATATAATAAAAGGGTAGATAAACTTAGGGTCCTAGTCCTAAAGTTCAAGTCTCAAATCTGCCACTTATTCATATATGCTCACAGGGAAAACACTAATCACAATGAATTTTGTTTGTTTGTTTTTTAAATCTGTAAAATGAAGATTAATACCTGTCATAGGAATGGTATAAAGAAAGCACTTTTTAAGCCTTAAAATGCTCCAGAAATGTGGGTTATTGTGATTTCCCTAACTGAATGTGTATTTTCTCTTTCCTTTGTTCTCTTTATTATTCTTACTTAATGTTTATGCATGCACACTAATATCACTTTATTCAACAGACCACTAAAATTTGTTTCCAAATGAGTTACAATGGTAAATTAGGGAAATGCACCGAAAAAGCCAAGAGAATTCATTTACATCTACTTATACAGAGGAAAAAAATGTATATATCTATATATCTATATGCACACATGGGGACATAGTGTATATATATATATATATATATATATATATATATATATATATATATACTCATACAGTACACAACATAATATAGGTACATTCATATAGGTATACACACCAGTGATATACATATGCACATGCATATATATATATTACACATATATGTATATTGTTATTGTTCAGTTGTTTTGGTCATGTCTGACTCTTTATGATCCCTTTTAGAGTTTTCCTAGTAAAGATATTGAAGTGGTTTACTCTAATGTTCTGATGAGCTTTCTGGAGGACCTTTGGATCAGCCTTGGTCTCAGCAGAATAATTACCACAAGAATAGTCAGGGATAAAGTCCAAAGTCTTTATTTCTCTTTCAGTCTCCCAGCCTGTACCAGTAGTCTCAGTCAGTCTGGGGTGACAAAACATACCATTGCCTTTTAAAGCCCCCACACAGGGATGGATTAAAATATAGTGTCCAAACTAGCTCTCTGGAGGATCTTGAGACCAGCTTGAGTCCTTGGTCTTAGTGGAGAAGTGATGAAGTCAGGAGAGCCACCATGAGGCTGGTCAAGTCTTCTCTTCTATGGCTGAGTTTGTCCCCAGTTTATATAGTCTATTACAATTAAATCAATTCATCATACTGAGCATAAGCCAATCATTGTATCACTAGGGAACCATTATTTGTTGTAAGATTAAGTCAATCATATTGAACTAGAGAACTATTAATCACCATGCTAAACTATTTAACCATTGTCTTATCAATTCCACTGAGTTAACATCTTTTGTAAGAATTCTTGCCTCAAGTATATTTCTCCAGAGTTCTGGCCCATTACAGTCTACCGTTTCCTTCTCTAGCTCCTTATGCATATGAGGAACTAAAACAAATAGGGTTAAGTGACTTGCTCAAGATCATGCAGCTAGTAAGTGTCTGGGCCTGAATTTGAACATTCTTCTGTACTAACCTCTACATACATATACACACATATTGTATGCATATGTAAAATATATGTGTGAATATATATATATGTATGTAGTTGGCACTGTGCTAAATGCTTTATAAATATTATCTCACTTGATCTTCACAACTACTCCATTAAGGTTATTATTCCCAGTTTGCAATTTCCTTATCTGAAAAATGGGGATGATAATAATATCACCTAGCTCCCAGAATTTTTGAAAGGATCAGATGAGATTGTAATTGCAAAGCTTTTAGGCAATACCTGAATAGGTATTATATAGGTACTATATAAATATTAGTTATTATTATTATCATTACAATTACTTAAACTAAAGCAAACATTAAATGACTTGCCATAGTCATCCAGCTAGTAAGTTTCTGAGGCCAGATTTAAATTTAGACCTTCCCAATTCTACACAGTTGGGAATTCCAATCTTAATAGCACCTTTATGAAAAGAATTTACCATCTACAATAATCTACTTATTTTTATTAGTCTATTTTTTCAGAATGATGGCTACAATAGGAAATTCTTCCAAATGCCTCTGATTTTATACTCCATCTTATAAACATCCAGAGATATGTTCTTTCCACAAAAGCTTGAAGAAAGGCAATGTCATATTGTAAAGAGAAAATTGGATTGGAGTCAAAAGATCAGGGTTCGAATCCTACCTTGGTTATTTTTGTAGATGTATAGAACACTATGCAAATCCTTTAACATATAGGCTTCATTTTCCCAATCTATAAAATGAGGAGGCTAAATCCAGTGATTTCCAAGGACTCTTCCAGCTTCATATCTATGATCCTATGACTTGTTAAATACAAAGCAGATGGAACACCACTGCCATCACTTGGAGGGGGCTCTGGGAAAATGTGAAATACCAATAATTGGATAAGACGTCAAAAGCCATCAAATCCAATCTATACACAAATGGAACAACACCCCAAATATGTGATTATTCTTCCTTTTTATTTGACTTTTGGAGATGAGGTCTTCTGCCCATTGGGTTTTTATACAGCTCTTATTATGAAGACGTTTTTTCTAATATCAATTGTTGTCTGCCTCTCTGTAACTTCCATTGATGACTTATAGTTCTGCCCTCTGGTAACTTTAAGAACACTCTAATCATTTTTCATAAACAGCAATTATCTCTCAGTTTTGAGTTTTCCCCAGTGTCCTGATTCTTTCTACAGTATCAAGTGATCTCTTTTATTCTAATAAACCTCTAATTCCTTAGTATGAATTGATATTATTTATTAGCCAACACAGATTACATTATTCTTAATACCATTTAAAAAACCTCTATTTAAAAGATTTTTTAAGTGTAAGTTTTTTAAAAAAGTAAAAAAAAAATGCATTGGCTTTTCTACACACTATAAAGTTTAAAACCTTACAATGAAGGATATTTACATGGGGTACTGCTTTAAAATTCCAGGTATTTACTTTCATGCACTCTCTATTCTAGACAAGCTGGTATATTTTTTGCCTTTACAAAAGTTCTGAGCTTCATGCATTCATGTATCAGCCCCAACTGTTTCTTATCTTTGTTATGTCATCTCTTCTATGTTCTATTCTCCTTGAATTCCCATTCATCCTTTAAAACTAAAGGTCTACTTCCCTTGATGAAGCCTTCATAGTTATTCACCTCCCTCCCTGACCTTTTCTACAACATCTCCAGACTGTTAATAAACTAGTATCTTACATGACATTTTCATAGGTAGCTCTCTGAAATATTTATGTAATATTATTTCTTCTAATTATCAGTGTTTATGTTATATTCCCTTTTTAGGTATAAATGCTTGTCTTTTTCAGACTCTATCTGCCCCCAGAACCTGGCTCAGGGTACTCTAAATGTATTAATTAATGTTTATTGGACAGATGAATAAGTGTAAGAATGGATGAATGAAGGAATAGATGAATGGATGAATAGATGGATAGGAAAGAGGGATGGCTCAATAACAGATTATAAGGCGATCTGAAAGAGAAGAAATTCAAAAAATGAATATGGAATGGTGAAATTTCAAGCTACTGGATTCTCTACCAATGTAGAAATATTTTGAGATGGCCAGGAGAAGCCACATAGGGAATAACATAAATAAAATCTGACACCACCACTTATTTTGGTCATTTGTGGGGAACAGAATTGAAAATGGAGAGCAAAGATATTAAGTTGAAGAAAAAGATTATCACTTAGACCAACCCTTATTTTATTGAACAGAAAATTGAATTATGGTTTGACTTTTGCCAAACAGAAGCTGGGAACCCTCAGGAGAGAGGAAGTGATCACTCCTATCTAAAGTGTGTGATAGAGAACAGAAAACCTAGACATAATCTAACATGTTCACTACAAAACAAATTTGAGGATTTGCAGGAAGGATAGGTGGAATCCCATCAACTAACCTTCTACTATGGAGTTGATTTAGAAGGGTTGGGAATTAAAGAATGAAATTAAAAAGACAAAGTAAAGCAAGTCCAGTGAGGAGGACTTTAAAAAACTTAATCTTTCAGAACATCAATGTGTCTGCACAGAGAAATCACAAACTCACAATAATAAGTACAGAAAATAGAAGCAAAATGACAGAGGATGAACACAAAAGTGCTAAACAGAGGAAGATGGAAGAGCTTAGTAACAGATGATTAAATATAAATGTATTATGTGAAGGGAAGGAAACATGTTAAGTGCCTAGTAGTATTAAATCCTAGGCTATTTTCACAGGAGAGTAGCCAAAATAGCAGAAAAGAGAAATATCTTTATCTGAGCTCTCCTTGATCTTCCTCAGATCAACACCAAGTCAAGCCTCTGAACTGGTTTTGGAGTGATAGAACCCACAAATATTTGGAATGTAACAAATTTCCACAGAAGATATTTTAGAAGAATTTCAGAAATGATTTTTTTTCAATCAGTCATGGAGGGAGGGGCTGTACCCAGGCACACCAGGCTGGTGTGGCATTCCACATGCTAGGGAATATAACGAGAAGAATCTATGGCAGTGTTGGGTACTTTGTCCTGTTGCAAGCCAGCATATCAGCAAATGAGCTACAAGACACCCAACACAAATACAAAAGGCAAATAGGCCCTGAACCCCAGAATGATGTGGGACCTGGCCATGCTCACCCAGCATCGGAAATTAATTAGCACCGGCCCAATGCAGCCACTGTTGTCTGTTCAGGAAGCATGGACTATCTCCCCTTTGCTCTAAAAGCAGACCTAGACTTTAAAAAAATGAAGAAAAAAGCAAAACGAACCCTGATCATAGATAGTTTTTATGAATAAAGAGAAGAACAGATTTCAAACCCTAAGCTCGAAAGGGTGATATGAATTGGTCTTCATCTCACAAAGACTCTCTTGGAAGAATTCAAAAAGGGTATTAAAAGAGTTAGAAGAAAAATGGGTAAAGGAAATGAGAACATTACAAGAGGATTTGGAAAAGGAAATATAGAAATTATCTGAAGAAAACTCTTTAAAAATACATTTGATGAAATGGAAAAAGCATATAACTCCTTACACAGTAGATATGACAAAATAGGAAAAAAAAAACTCCTTGAAAAATAGAATTTGTGAAATGAAAAAAAATCCATTGAACAAAACAACTCATTTAAAAATTTAATTGTCCAAATACAAAAGGAGCTAAAATAAGGTAACAAGAAAATATTTCATTAAAAATTAGAACTGAACAAATGAAAATGAATGACTCAATGAGACATAAAGAATCAGTCAAACTAAACAACTGACCTGGAAAAATAGATCTAGAAGAGACAATCTAAGGATTATTGGACTTGCTGAAACATGATGAAAAAAAGGGCCTGGATATCATCTTTTAGAAATCATCAAGGAAAACTGTCCTGGTAAAATAGCTTTTGAAATAATTCACCAATCACCTCTTGAAAGAGACCCCAAAATGAAAACTCCAAGGAATATCGTAGCTAAATTTCAGAATTATTGGATCAAGGAAAAAACATTTCAAGCAGCCAGAAAGAAACAATCCAGAGGAGTTGAGGAGTCACAATCAGAATTACCTAGGACCTACTAGCTTCCATCTTAAAGGATCGAAAGGCCTGAAATATGATATTCTGAAAGGCAAAGGAACTGGCATTGCATCCAACAATCAACTATCCAGCTAAATTGAGCATTATCTTTCAGGGAAGAAAATGGACATTCAATGATACAGGTGAATTTCATTTATTTCTGATGAAAAGACAAGAGCTAAACAAAAAAATTTGATCTCCAAATACAGAATTCAAGAGAACATAAAAAGGTAAAAATGATAGAACTCTTGACAACTATATCTCTGTTACGGGTACTTAGAAAGTGCAGGTATAATTTGATTTTATTGTGATAACATAAAAAAAATAAACTAGAGGTGGAAAGGAGAATACACTGAAAAGAGGAAAATGGAGGTAAAATGAGGGAAATTATATCTCATGAAGAGACAAAGAATATTTATTTTAACTGAGGGAAAGAAGAGAGAAGAATGAACTTTGTGTAAATCTTACTCTCATCAGATTTGGCTCAAAGAGAGCATAGCATACATATTTGGCTTCACAAAGAAACTTGTCTCAGCCTATAGAGAAGTGGGAGATAAAAGGACAAAAGAAAGGAGAAGCTATAGTAAGGGAAAGGAATAAAAAAGGAGAAGGAGCTGTAAAGGGGAAGAGCTGTTTGAGGGAGGTGATGGTCAGTATTTTACTGAGGAGGAGGGAAAGGAGAAAAGGAAAGATAAAAGTATAACTTGGGTAAATAAGATAGAAGGAAATACAGAAGTAGTTATTTTACCTGTGAATGTGAATGGTATGAACTCTCCCATAAAATAGAAGAAGATAGCAGACTGGATTAAAAGCCAGAATTCAATAATATGTTGTTTACCAGAAATACATTTAAAGCAGTGATACATATAGAGTAAAAGTAAAAGGCTGGAGCAGAATCTATTATGCTTCAGGTGAAGTAAAAAAAGCAGAGGTAGTGACCATGATCTCAGAACAAGCTAAAGCAAAAATAGATCTAATTTAGAGATAAGGAAGGAAACTATATCTTCCTAAATGGTAACAAAGATAATAAAGTAATAACAATACTAAAAATACATGCACCAAGTGGTGTAGCATCCAAATTCCTGGAGGAGAAGTTAAGAGAGCTGCAAGAAGAAATAGACAGCAAAACTATATTAGTGGGAAATCTCAACCTTGCTCTCTCAGAACTGGATGAATTAAACCACAAAATAAATAAGAAAGAAGTTAAGGAGGTAAATAGAATTCTAGAAATGTTAGGTATGATAGACCTTTGGAGAAAATTGAGTGTAGACTGAAAGAAATATACTTTTTCTTGGCAGTTCATGGAACCTATACAAAAATTGACCATGTGTTAGGGCATAAAAAGCTCAAAATCAAATGTGGAAAGGCAGAAATAGTAAATGCATCCTTTTCAGATGCAATAAGAATTATATGTAATCAAGAGCCAGGGAAAAATAGACCAAAATTAATTGGAAACTAAATAATCTGATCCTAAAGAATGAGTGGGTAAAACAACAAATCATAGATACAGCAAATCAACAATTTCATCCAAGAGAATAACAATAATTAGACAAATACTAAAGTTTGTGGGATGTAGCCAAAGTGGTTATTAGGGAAAATTTCATATCTCTCAATGTTTACTTGCGTAAAATAGAGAAAGAGAAGATCAATGAATTGGGCATGCTACTAAAAAGCTAGAAAAAGAACAAATTAAAAAAACTCCAATTAAATATGAAATTTGAAATTCTGAAAATAAAAGTAGAGATTAATAAAATTGAAAGTAATAAAATCTACTGAACTAATTAACAAAACTAAAAGCTGGTTTTATGAAAGAGCCAACAAAATAAATAAATCTTTAATTAATTGGATCAGAAAAAGGAAAGGAGAACATATAAATTGTTAATACAAAAAATGAAAAAGATGAACATTCTACCAGTGAAGAGGAAACTGGAGCCATAATCAGGAGCAATTTTGCCC
The DNA here is from genome assembly GCF_902635505.1 of Sarcophilus harrisii. NCBI lineage: Eukaryota > Metazoa > Chordata > Mammalia > Dasyuromorphia > Dasyuridae > Sarcophilus > Sarcophilus harrisii. Next base: position 180,106,175 of record NC_045427.1, read on the forward strand.
AACTGTATGCCAATAAATATGATAATCTAAATGAAATGTATGAAGATTTACAAAAATATAGATTGCCCAGATTAACAGAGGAGGAAACAAATTACTTAAATAGTCCCATTTTAGAAAAAGAAATTGAACAAGCTATTAATCAGCTCCCTGAGAAAAAAATTTCCAAGGTCAGATAAATTTACATGTGAATTCTACCAAACATTTAAATGACAATTAATTCCATTATTATGTAAGCTCTTTGGAAAAATAAGGAAAGAAGGAATCTTACCAAATTCTTTTTATGACACAGACATGATACTAATACCTAAATTAAGTACAGTCAAAACAGAGAAATAAAATTATAGACCAGTTTCCTTAATGAATATTGATATAAAAATCTTAAATACAACATTAGCAAAGAGATTATAGCAAGTCATTACCAGGATAATACACTATGACTAAGTAGGATTTGTATCAGGAATGCAGGGTTGGTTCAATATTAGGAAAATAATTAGGATAATTCATTATATCAATAACCAAACTATCAAAAATTACATGTTTACGTCAATAGATGCAGAAAAAGCATTTGACAAAAGCCAACACCCATTCCTATTAAAAATGCTAGACAATATAGAAATAAATGGAGTTTTCCTTAAAATGATTAATAGGGGAGAAATGAGGTTGCCTGCTATACCATTACTATTCAACATTGTATTAGAAAATGCTAGCTTTGGCAATAAGAGAAGAAAAAGAGATTAAAGGAATTAGAATAGGTAAGGAAGAAACCAAATTATTACTCTTTGCAGATGATATGATAATATACTTTGAGAACCCTAGAAGATCATCTAAAAAACTATTAGAAACAATCCACAACTTTAACAAAGTTGCAAGATACAAAATAAATCCTTGTAAATCATCAGCATTTTTATATATTACCAACAAAATCCAGCAGCAAGAGATACAAAGAGAAATTCCATTTAATAGCCAATGATTATAGTCATCTAGTGTTTGACAAACCCTAAAACCTCAACTTTTAGGATAAGAACTCACTATTTGTCTATTTGACAAAAACTGTTGGGAAAATTGAAAATAAGTATGGCAGAAAATAGACATTTACCCATACCTAATACCCTATACCAAGTTAAGATTGATGAGTTCATGATTTAGACATAAAGAGCAATATTATCAGCAAATCTGAAGAACAAAGGATAGTTTACCTCTCAGATCTGTGAAAAAGGAAGGAATATGTGACCAAAGAAGACCTTGAGTATATTATTGAATGCAAAATGGATAATTCTGATTATATTAAATTAAAAAGGTTTTGTACAAACAAAATCAATGCAGACAAAATTAGAAGAGAAGCAATAAACTGGAGGGGAAATTTACATTCAAGCGTTCTGATAAAGGCCTCATTTCTAAACTATATAGAGAACTGACTCAAATTTATAAGAATACAAACCATTCTCCAATTGATAAATGGTCAAAGGATATGAACAGGAAATTTTTAGATGAAGAAATTGAAACTTTCTAATCATATGAAAAGGTGCTCTAAATAAATCACTATTAATCAGAGAAATGCAAATAAGGATAATTTAATTATTTATTCATTAATTTAATTAAGGCAACCACTTCAGATTGTCTAAGATGACAGGAAAAGCTAATGACATGGAGTTACATGAATTGATGCTAAGTGAAGTAAGCAGAACCAAGAGATCATTGGACACAGCAACAGCAAGATTATATGATGATCAATTCTGATGGATGTGGCTCTTTTAAATAATGAGATGATTCACGGCAGTTCCAATAGTCTTGAGATGAAGAGAATCATCTGTACCAGAGAAAGGGCTGTGGGAATTGAATGTGAATTACAACATAGTATTTTTACTTTTTGTTGTTTGCTTGCATATTCTTTTCTTTCTCATTTTTTTCCCTTTTTGATCTGAATTTTCTTGTGCAGCATGATAATTGGGGAATAGAAGAATTGCACATATTTAGCATATATTGAATTACTTGCTATCTAGGGGAAAGGATGAGGGAAAGGAAGGGGAAAAGGTTTTTTGGAACACAAGGTTTTGCAAAGATAAATGTTGAACATTACTCATGCTTATGTTTTGGAAATAAAAAGCTTTAATAAAAATTTTTTAAAGAAGAGAATGAAAGGAAAGGAAGGGGCAACATCTAATGTAAATGGCTTTCTCAATGAATTTATTAAGAAAAGAAAGGGAGAAATATAGGCTGATAGGAAGTGTGGATGCACTAGGGAGGATCATTTGAAGGTAGAGGTAATATGGACCTATTTGGAGGCAGTAGGCAGGGAAAAATTGAAGAAAAATGATTAAGTGAAAATAATAGAGGGCCAATATCCTGGAGAAGGCGGCATACAATGGAATCACTTGTGCATAGAAAGAAGTTTTCTTTGGCAAGGACCACTTTTTCATGTGAAAAGAGGTGGTAAAAAGAATGATGTCAGAAGAAAAGGAAGGAAGGCAACTTTTAGGGGAAGGATTCAATTTTTCCAGCAAAATATAAAACAAGTGACATTGGTCTCCTTTCCACTGCTCAGACAAAACACCCCTGATTCTGGGCATTTTTCATTGGTTATCCTCCATGCTGTAATATTTTCTCTCCTCTTCTCTATGTCCTGGCTTTCATCAAGTTTCAGCTGGAATCCTACCTTCTATAGGAAGTCTTTCTCAATTTCTCCTTAATTCTAATGTCTTTCTTTGTTGATTATTTCCAAGTTATCTTGTCTATATCTTGTTTGTTCTTGTTTACACGTTGTCTGTCCCATTAGACTGTGAACTTCTTGATAGCAGATATCACTTTTTACTTTTCTATTTCCAATGCTTAATATAGTGACTTGTACATAATAAGTGCTTTATAAATGCTGACTAACTTAATTTAATTCATGCCTTATAATATTTTTCTTCTTTACCTCTGCTACTCAAAATTCTCAGATTCTTTCAGTGCTTAGTTCAGATGCCATCTACAATACAAAATTGTTCTTGATTCATCTAAATTGTTAATTCTGTTTTATTAAATTTCTCATATTATTATCATATTAAATATCACTAGCACCTAGCAGAGTATTTGCCATTTAGCATTTTTGTATAAAAGTTGAACTGTCCAAATGCACTGAATTGTTCAATTTTTGTCCATTCTGGAATAAGTGTGTATATGATGTTAACTCTACCAGTCAAGGAAATTCTTTTCAATTTGAATAAGCTAGCAGTCAGATTTTTGTATATATGACATACCATTGAACTCTAGGGCTAAAGACAACATGCATTTGCTCAATGAAAATACCATTTGGGATTTGCTTTGTGACTAGAATTTTCAAGTATTACATATCACTCAAAGTTTAGCTAGTTTGGGATTTAAATTAGAATAAAAAATGTAAAAATTAGAAACTTAGACTCATGAAAAACTTTATCTTCATCTATTGTGAAAAGCTGGAATTTCCACAATCTATCTTTCAAATCACAGTATGCCTAATTTCCTGCATATTTGATTACCAAATTAAGTCTATATTGTGTTGGTATGGGTATGTGAGTCAGCATGTGACGCTGTCAGTCATCAGTATTATAGACATTTGTAAAGAACTTTCAAAAGATTTAATAATCCTAAAAATGTCTTTGGAGATAGAATATGTCATAGTCATCTGCTTTGCCATGCCAAAAGCTACAATCTTACATTTATTCCTGCTACAAATGAGAACTGGGATCCAGTGAATTGCTTTAAAGAGGAAGAGACTGGACTGCAATTCTCCTAGAGCCACATTCATGTTCCAGTTCCTTGAGTTTGAACTTCGGGTTTTTCCCAGTTGAAAACTTTTTCTAATTCTTTCCCTGGAAAAAAATATTTCCTGCTGATTGTTTGACATTCACATCACCTCTACTTCAGCTGTCACCAGGGATAAAAAGTTCTAAAATAATTCTGTTGTATCAATTACTCAATCAACAAACATTTTCATGTACATACCTACCATGTGCAGAGACTATTAGATAATATATAACCCTTGCTTTCATAGACTAATACACAGTCTCTCTCTAGTGTTAGCACAAGACACAGATTCATTGAAATATAGTGTACATTATCTCAAAGGGGCCCATTAAGGGCCAGCACAATTGCTATCAGCTGAATGGGAAAGAAGTCAGAAAAAAGTTCTCTAAAGGGGTAGCATTGAGTTGTACTTTAAGAAATTCAAAGAGGTAGTATGGCAATATGAATTGAAAACATCACCCCTATGTCCTATCAGTTACCAAATTTTATCATTTCTCTATATAAAATCTTTCAAATTCTCTTCTTCGCTACTCATGTAGCTACTACCCAAGTTCAGGCCATCAACCTCTGACTAGATTTTCAGCCACTTAATAATTCAAGCAGCTGTTAATGTGACTTTCCTGAAGCCAATCTGGTTTGCTGAAGAATTTCCAAACAAAGAAACAAAACAGAAAACCATAATTGATCTAGACCAAAAATCCTTAAGATATAAATGGGTAGCTTCTTCTGATAGATCTGACTCAATTCTATGAAACCCTACTCCATTACTTTGTCCTCAAACCATAACAAAATCACAGAATCTTAACAGTTGCAAGGGATTTCAGAGACTGTTTTGAATAACAACTAGTTGAGAAGATATCTTCTCTACAAATATTCTTAGTTAATGATCACTCAGCTTACATGATCACTCTCTGGTATAGGAATGTGAGATCCTATTTAAGCCTGTTAGAGAACTTAGAAAGCCATTGAGGCTAACTCATTCTATACCTGTTAAAAACTGAGGTAGGTTAAATGATTTGCCCAAGATCATATAGCTGGCAGGAAAATGTATTATCTCTAAAGGAAGTTAATTCCATTTTTGGACAGTCTTATGTTATTATTTACATTAGCAGTTGTAAAATTATGTTCTAGGAACCCCAGAACTCCCCTAAACTCATTCAGTGAGTCTATGAGGTCAAAACTATTTTCACAAAAATATGAAGTAATTTTTATTTCTAATAAAGTAATATGGTAAATAGCAAAATATATAATTAATATAAACAAAAGCTCTTTGGTGTCCTCAATAATTTGTAATTGAACAGAGAGGTCTTGTGACCAAAAATATGAGAACCACTGCCTTATATAATTAAATTTCAATATTGCTAAAATCTCTGAGATCATTTAATACAGTCTCCTATTCAGTTCTCTGAACAGGAATCCCATCTGATTCAAATGCCATAATAGGAAAGCCCTGATTTTGCCCATTCCAGTTTTTGAGGCATTCAGTAAATTCTATTCAAAAGCTAGTTATTATTTTTTTTTGCAGAGGATATTCAGGCTAATTGTTGGATTGAGTTAATTAGGTATTTTGCTAAATCATATTTCTTGTATAGATACAGTTGTATACACACTCATTTAGCTTCAGGCACATATTTATTAATGCTATTACTTATCATTGTTTTTCTTTAGCTGTGTTAAAGCTGAGAAATCCTGGGCTAAACTAAATCCTATAGAATAATAAGAATTACTATAAAAATATAGAATTTAGAATAAAAGAAGAAAACATCATTCTCCACTGATTTTTATATTATTTGAATGTATAAATTAATTTTTTAAAAAAATATTTAAGTATTTATCTAGACAGGTAGAACTTGTTTTCATAATTTTTTATTCTCAAAAGTGTACTCTCTGGAAAGTACCCAGAATAGAAAAGAGATGAAATGTCACAGTATTGCAGTGAGATAAGATCTTAAAAAGACAGATGACCCTGCACCTGGCAGCTCCTGAAGCTGCAGGGTTTTGAAGCTAAAACACCGATAGAGCCAAGTTGGATAATTATGTGACCCCAAAAGAGAGACTGCTAAACTAAGGTGTTTTGTTTAGTATCCCTGTGGCTTTCTGAATACGGTGAATTCTGTAGGATACAAGCCCAACAAAATAGGCAAACTGGATTTAATACACCAATCATCTATGACCAACTAACAGGTGTAGGTTCTTATGCAGACACTTCAGCACAGATTAATTACCCCATAGCAGCATATGAGCAAATTGCTTCTGCTGATATCAAAGCATGGGGCTTTATCCCAGATCAACAGGACAAAGGAGAAGCCTTCACAAAAATAGCACAAGTTCCAAATGAGCCCTTTGCTGATTTTGTGGTACATCTGCAGACAACTGTTATATGAACTATTGGTGAAAATTATGATAAGGCAACTTGCTAAAGAAAATTCTAATGAGATTTATAAAAGAATTATACTAGGGCTACACAAGAATGCTCTTTTAGAGGAGATCATAAGATGCGGTGTCACAGTGGGCACAAATACCTTTTATAGGCAGGCTTTGATGCAGACTTCCCAAGATCTGAACATGGGAAGACAGGGTCCCTTTTGGCAAGGGACTTCTAGAGAGACTCGTCATTGCTTTCAGTGTGGTAAAGTAAGGCATTTTAAAGCTCAATGTTGGCATAAAGATAGAGTGAGAAAACAGGGTGGCAGAACAAGACGCAAAACCCCTGTCCAAAATGCAACAGAGGCTTCCGTTGGGCATCAGAATGTAGACTGATTCAGGAAACAGGATGAAGAGGGCCCAGACCCAGGGCCCAAAATAAAAAAATACTTGGGGCATGATGGCAGCTGATACTACAACCCAGAGAGTCTTTCGAAGTTCAATACTCAGACATGACCAATCAGCCAAGAAGCAATCTGATGGGAGAGAGGGATTACATAATCAATCAACCAGGAAGTAGGGAGAAAGGGGTTATAACTGGGGAGAATAGAGTTGTATGTAGCTGGGACCACTGAGATACCCCCTGGAGAGGTGAAATCTATTCTTCTTCAGCTTATGGATTCCTTCCCTCCAGGCACAGTAGGCTTGACCATTTCACCTCCTGAGAGTACTTACAAAACAGTATTCATCCATACACTAATGTGGGAAACTGGGGAATGTGTAGATAATATCCCAGTCACTAATTAATACAGGTAGATAATGTGTGTCTTATCAACAAGAAGAAGTAGTAACATCAGGTTTACTGATACAGACTCCTAATAGGCAATCTGGTGATAGTTGACCAAATTCTGACTCCAAGCAATAGAATCCAGGAATATTCTGGACTGCAGCAGTTACAGCTGATTGACCTATGTTCATTATCTATATAAATGGCATACCATTAGAAGGATTGGTAAACACAGGTGCAGATCATACAGTCATTAGAGGTACTAACTGGCCCAGTCACTGGCCAAAGATTAAGGCAGACACCTACATGTCTGGCATAGGAGGACCAATAGCAGCTGAAGTTAGTGCTACCCCTTTGAGATGGACATTTGAAGATGAAACAGGAGTTTTTACTCCTTTTATACTTGAAAAAATCCCCATCAATCTGTGGGGAAGAGACATTTTGCAACAGTTAGGATTACAAATGAGTACTTAGGTTTTTTAGGCAGGGCTGCTGTTGAAGGCCTGACAACACTTTTGCCTGTTCCTATTCAATGGAAGACTGAAAACCAGTCTGGATAGAACAGTGGCCCTTAGCTAGCTATAAAATTTAGGCCTTATTAGATATAGTACAGGAGCAACTTGACCAAGTACACTTTCAACCTTCTCGAAGTCCTTGGAATTCCCTTGTATTTGTTGTAAGAAAGAAATCTGGAAAATGGAGGATATTGACTGATTTAAGAAAAGTAAAGGAACAGATGAAAACTATGGGAACTCTTCAGCCTGGACTTCCATCTCCTACTCAGTTGTCTAGAAAATGGTCTCTTTGGGTTATAGATATTAAGGATTGTTTCTATTCTATTACTCTAGATAAGGAGAATATGAAAAGATTTGCCTTTTCAGTGCCTAGCATTAACTTAGCTGAGCCTTATTAAAGATACAAATGGACAGTTTTGCCACAGGGAATGAAAAATAGCCCTACTATGTGTCAAATGTATGTTGCTGCTGCTTGTACTCCAGTAAGAAAAGCATTTCCAAAAGTAATGTCATTACCTTACATGGATGATATATTGGGATATGCACTTGAGTAGCAAAAGTTAGAAGCATGTCTATAAAAGACCATAGAAACACTAAGGAACTACAAATTGTATATAGCTCCAGAAAAAATTCAAAGACATGCTCCTTTTCAATATTTAGGATATGGAGTATACCCTAAGGTGCTTACAGTACAAAAACTTTCTTTAAGAACAGAGAAGTTGAACACCTTAAATGACTTTCAAAAATTGATGAGATATCCAATGAATGTGTCCAGTGTTAGGCTTAACTACCTATCAATTACAACCATTATATGACATTTTAAGGGGAGGCAGTGCTTTAAACTCACCACGCCAACTTACAAAAGAAACTCAAGAGGCTTTGAGAGAAGTTGAACTGGCTTTATCCAATGTGGTTGAGTCACTTAAAAACCCTTGGAAATATCAGTTTTTGCTGCAAAAGAGACACCCACAGCAGTTCTTGCTGTGGACAGTGGATAGGACAGTGGAAGGAGACAGTGTGATAGAGTGGGTGAACCTCCCGGCACAATCAGAACAAAGCCTTACTCCTTACCCAGTGCTTGTGGCTAGAATTTTATTAAAAGCCATTAAGCCAGCAGTACAATGATCTGGAATAAGACCTAACAAGATATACACCTTTTATACCAATGCACAAATTAATGTATGCTATGAAACCATCCCAGAGTGGCAAATTTTGTTGGCCATGGCTCCAAATTTTACACAGGGGTCTCCATTAAAGATAACCAGACTATTACATAATTGGCGATGGATTCTTGAAGAAAAGGTTTCTAAGATACCTCTTAAAGGACCAACTATCTTTACAGATGCATCCAAATATAACATTTATGCTGTATACTCTCGTAACTTAACTATAAAGAGAATAGTTAGAACTCCTTTTCAGTCCACTCAGCAGAATGAATTGTATGCAATCATTTTAGCTCTTACTTGTTATCTAGGAGATATAAATATAATATCTGATTTGGACTATTCAGTAGGTATAGTATAAAGAATTGCCACAGCCCAAATAAATTCTGTAGCTTCCAATATATATCAGCTCTTTAAGGAACTTCAAGAGCAAGTGAGAAAGCATCCAGGTAACATTTATATCTTGCATGTCCATTCTCATAGTGCTATTTTTGATGGTAATTCAAATGACAGCTTTCTAACCATGTTGGCCAATACTTTATTTCAGACAGCCCAAGAATCTCATTCTAAATATCATCAGGCTGCTCAAGCTTTGTATCTGCAATTTGGGATAACAAGAGAGGAAGCTAGGAGCATAGTAAAAGCTTATACAGCTTGCCTTCCTTTCCATGCTCCTACACTTCCTCCAGGAAAAAACCCTCATGGTTTGAGACCCAGTGAAATTTGGCAGATAGATGTGACCCATTATAAATCTTAAACTTGCAGGGATCATTGGATTCCCCAACACATAAAGTAATAGACAGTAGATTGGTTTTGGACTATCTCTTGGCTGCTGAAGGAGGTGTATGTGTGATTGTTATTTACATACCTTCCTTCTAGGATTTCTCGAAACCTTTTACAACATCATGTTGATTCATATTGTTTGTTATATCACTACTTGCATGTACAATTCATGTTTGTTACACCCACATTGAGCCTGCACTGGCTGTGGGGAGAGTCATCTCTGGTAGCCTGTGCTTTATTGCTATATGCTTGTGTAATACACCCCTCCCCCGGCCCCCATGTTGATGGGTTTGTGCATACCTGTTTCTAGTAAGACCCTTCAGCCCAGAAACCTACTAGCAATATCTGGCTTGATTCCCCACTTCCCTGTGGTATTTTTCATCTCTCTTCCTGAGAAGTCAGGGAGGGTGTGATCATCTCCTTTTTAGTGCTTTCACTTCCCTTCTTGAGAAGTCAGGGTGTGTGTGATTATCTCCTTTTTGGTGTTTTCATCTACTTTCCTGAGAAGCCAGGGAGGGTATGGCCACTTGTGTTCTAAAACAAAAGAAAGTGGGAGATGTAGAAGGCTGAAACTCCAAAAAGGTGTGCTTGAATCAGACAACTGAGCACTTGAGGCTAATTACCTATTGGATATGAGACAATGACTCTATTAGCGTATGTTTGAATAAATGTCTCTTCTCACTGTTGGTGCTTGCTGAATGTTTGGTGTTAAAATAATCCTAGGCAAAGATTGGAGGGCAGAGGGAGAGGGGGCAAAGAGAGGTACTTGGTGGCAGGATGAGGAGGAGAGAAGTTGTTGATTCTGGACTCCAGGATCCAGGAGACATCTTTGGCAAGCCTCGTGGCAGTTTGCCTGCCTCCTTCACTTCTCCCCCTAAAGACCAAGGACTTTGATTTATCCTGACTCTGGTTGACCCTGAAGCCCTCCAGGGAGCTAGCCTGTATTCTACAAACAGTCTCTTACCTGGCCCTTTATCTCCCATTCAGGGATCTGGAATGATAGATATCTAAGATACTATGAAGATGATTAAGCCTTGATTGAGTACAGGCAAAATTGAAGTAGAGATGTTATGATTGGTTTCAGAGAATAGATTTCATGTGAACAAATGAGAGAAATAATTTCCTATTTCAACTCCCCTGATAGCTGCTTATAAGCCCTACTGAGTGTGGCAAGTTACTCTATTTCCCTTTTATAAGAACTTTGAAATTAGGAGAAAATTAATGACACCTGCCACCAGTCAATGGTTTCTGGGAACATTGGCTCCTTTGGAACTATTCAGATCATCCTATTCTAGGAGTTCCTATGGGAGGAATAAATGTAGGAACTCATTCTTTTCTTTTAGTTCTTTTTTTATAAAGGCACATTAAATGATGACAGGAATGTTTCTTTATGAGTTTAAAAAAATCAGGTGAGAAGGAATGGTGAGTCTAAATGGGTCACAAGGCATGAACTATACCTATTATATTTGGAGATTATATATAATATTCTAGGTGGGGGCAAAATTTGCAAAGGGCTTTCTGAACAATGGTGTACATATAAATATTTTACCTTTAAAAACTACTCTAAGGAATCTGCATCAAGCTAAAGGACTGTTTTTTTTTCCCCTTATAGTTAAGGATAAATTTTTAACTATCCTTAACACCAGACAGAGGTGTGATAAATTGTCTATTTGTTTTGTCCAGTTTTTCATATGATCATGAATACTAATTCCTTGAGGGATCCTTTGCCTCACTATGGTGAACTAAGACTGGAAAGAATTAAGAAAATAAATAGAAGAACCAAGATTCAAATTCCTGGTCCTATACCTTCAAATTCATATTGCCATATTTTATTCTTTGTAAAACAGTTATGTAAATTATTTCAATTCACAGGATCTTTGAGTCATTCAGTTGTGTCTGATTCTTTGTGACCTCATTTGGATTTTGTTTTTGTTTTTGTTTTTGTTTTGGCAAAGATATTGGAGTGGTTTGCCATTTCCTTCTCTAGCTTAATTTTACATAAGAGAACACTAAGGTAAACAAAGTTAAGTTATTTGCCCAGGATCATACAACTATTAAGTGTCTGAGGCCAGATTTGAATTCAGAAATGTAAGTCTTCCTGACTCCAGGCCCAGAACTCTCTCTATTACATCACCTAACTGCCCCTCAAAACATATTTTAAGAAGGACCTAAGAGATCATCTCTTCTAATCTCTTTTATAAAATCTCTTCTATAAAAGTCTCAGGAAATCATCACCCAGACTTCAGTGGAAGAGCTCAAGTAAAAGAAAACCTATTACTTCCTAGGGTAGAGCACAAGACCTACATTCAAATATGGCCTCAGATACTTACTAGATGTAATATGGCAGACAAGTCACTTAAGTTTGGTTTGTCTCAGTATCCTCTGCTATAAAATGGGTATCATAATGGTACCTATTTATTATGTCTATTATGAGGATCAAATGATATTACATTTAAAAAATGCTCAATAGAGTACCTGGCACATATTAGGAACTATAAAATGTTTATTCCCAGTTATAGTATATGAATGTTATGGAATATTATTGTTCTATAAGAAATGATCAGTAGGATGATTTCAGAGAGGCCTGGAGGGACTTACAGGAACTGATGCTAAGTGAAATGAGAAGAATCAAGAAATCAGTATACAAGGTAACAGCAAGATTATACTTTGATCAATTCTGATGTACATGGTTTTTCTCAACAATGAGATTATTCAGGTCAGTTCTAATGATCTTGTGATGGTAAGAGCCATCTACACCCAGACAGAGGACTGTGGGAACTGAAATGTGAATCACAACATAGCATTTTCACTTCTGTTGTTTGCTCTAATTTTATTTTCTTTCTCATTTTTTCCTCCTTTTTGATTAGATTTTTCTCATGCAGCAAGATAATTATATAAATATGTATGCCTATATTCAATTTACGTATATATGTATTTATATATGTAAATGTTTAACATATATTGGATTACTTGCCATCTAGGGGAGGGGGAGAGGGTTAGGGGAAGGAAAATTGGAACACAAGGTTTTGCAAGGGTCAGTGTTGAACAAATCTTTGAATATGTTTTAAAAATAAAAAGTTTTAAAAATATATAATAAAATTTTTAAAAATGTTTATTCCCTTCCTTATCTAGCCTATTAAACTCTTGGATGATTCTGATTTTATGTTTTTTTTAAAGTTGTTTGAAATCAATCTTACTGTCATTTTTACACATTTTGTACACTAAATCATACAGGATTTAGGATCAGAGGATCTTAAAGTTAGAGCTCTGAAAGACTTTACAGGCTATGAAATCTTAAATTCCCAATTAATTAATTAATTGTTAAGCCAACTGAGGCACAGAGAAGTTAAGTGGATTGAGAAGGGTCACTCAACTTGTAAGTGTTTTGGACTACACTTCTGTCCAAGCAGAAAAAGGGCATTCTTTCTTCCTTATGGCATACCTTAGGATACTTAGAAGCAGCTCCTCTCTTTATCCAAATAAATACCTACAATTCCCTTTTTATCATTTCAAGGTTCTTCCCTAGATATTTTCAAAATTGTCAAAGTCCTTCCTAAATTGAAGTGCTTGTTACTGATAAAAGTATTCAAGAAATATTCTGACTAGAGCAGAATATACAAAGATTGTCACCCCATTCATCTCTTTATGTAAAATAAAATCTTATTAGCCTTTTTGGCTGCTGTATCGAGTGTTGACTCATATTGAGCTTTTAGCTCAATCTTCAAATTTTTTTCCAGACAAACTGCTGTCTAGTCATGTCTCCTACATTAATTCATGCCTAAGATCTTACATTTATTTATCTGATGGGATTTGGCCCAATATTCTAGTCTTTTACAATCATTTTGGATAATTACTGCCATCCAGTGTATTAGCCATCAATCCTCAATTTTGTGCCATCTACAAATGTAAAAGTGGTACTACTTGTACCTTCATCTAAGTCAATGATAAAAATGAAAAAATATAATAATAAAAAAGCACAAGGTCAAGAATAGTGTGTTATTAAGATGTCTATTTCCCTTCAAACTGATGCTGAATCAATAATGATTACTCACTGAGTATGATCAATCATTTAATTAATTCCAAATCCATCTAACTTTATTATCATGTAGCCCATAAAGCTTCATCTTGTCCATGAGGATTCAATTTGATTCAATTGAGTAAACATAGATTGATTGTATGCTATGTATAAGACACTATACTATATGCTGGAATACTAAAACGAAAAAAAGATGATCATTGCCACCAAAGAGTTTGCATTCAGTTAGTGAGATGAAACATGAATACAGATAAAAATAGCATAGGATAGGGAATGAGAAGTGTAAGGTAGATGTATAGGAAAGTTTGAGTTGGAAAAGATCAATAACAACTGGGGATAGCAGGGAGATATCATCTGAAATAAGATAAGAGATAGACTATGATTTAGTAAATAGAGAACTGGACTTGAGGTGAAAAGATTTGGGTTTGAATCCTACCTTAATAACTCAACTAATTTTGTAATCCTGAGGTAGACACTTCATTTTTCTCAACCTCAATTATCCTATTTAAAAAAAGGAAAGAATAATACATTATCTATCTAACAAGTTAATAAATAAAGAATTTTACAAACCTTAAAATGGCATAAAAATGTAAACTGTTAGTATTATTGTTAGCATGGAAGATGACTTTATGTCATCAGGGAGATGAGAGATGCGAGATGGAATTTTAAGTCTGGAAAGAGTAAAATTTCGCATTTAGGGCAGATGAGGAAGTAAAGTGAAAACAAACAAAGGAACTCAGAATAAGATTGATGTTTGACTGTGGAGGGCTCACAAGTGTGTTGTCTTGCAAAAGTTCATTTGGAAAGTACTAGTTTGGAACAAATGTCATATTTTCCAATAGAAGTACATTATGGAAGTATTATAGTGTCTATTTGTAATGAAAAAAAAAGACAGAAAACAACACTGTTACAAAACAAGAAGTTAAAAAAAAAAAACAGAAAAAAACTTAAATTGACTAATGCATAGCTTTTTACTTTTCTTGAATGCTAATAGTTGGGAAACTATAGGTCTAATTTAGAAAATGGTGGGAGACAAAGAGCCAAAAAGATACCAACCTGAAATTTTGCAAAATAATGTAAATTATTACTCACTGCTTGCCATCTCTAACTGCAAAATCATGAACTATGGAGCTGCTAGGTGATGCAATGGATAGAGTACCAGCCCTGAAGTCAAGAGGACCTGAGTTCAAATTTGACCTCAGACACTTAACACCTCCTAGCCGTGTGACCCTGGGCAAGTCACTTAACCCCAATTGCCTCAGCAAAAAAAAAAAAAAAAAAATCATGAACTATTAAGTCCCTTGTTACCATGTGACACAGAAGTGTAGGGCTATCTGTAACCTAAGGAGAGGAGGCACAGTTGCTACCACTCTGAGTAGTGGCCATATTGGATATTGGGAATATAATCCCTCCCCCCTCCAAAAAAAAAGGAGAAGAAAGAAATAGTTCTTATTCTCAAAGAAATAGTCTCCTATTCATGGGGGATGGGAGAGGGACCAATTTAGGTAAACAAATACAAAATACCTGCAAATAAATAGTAGGAGGAATCATTAACAGGAGGAATCAGGAAATGCCTCTTATAATAGAGGACATTTATCTTGAGTTTTGAAACAAGTGAAGAAATCACAAGATATGATAGGAAGTTCAGAAGAGGGTACATCTGGGGGAAAGTCTGTGAGTTCTATTTTAGTTATGTTGAGTTTGAAATGCTTACAGGACTTAGAAAAATTAATGGAATGTCCAGAATAAATAATTTGCCTCACCCTATAAAACATTCTCCTCTGTTTTCACCATTAATTTACCCACTCCTATTTTGTCAAACAGTACTTGTTCTGTCCCATAGCTAGTAAACTTCTACCCGTTCCTTCAATTTTTGTTATTCAGAATTAGTATCTACCTAGGCAAAACTTTCTATGCTCTGCTACCTCAGCCTTGAATTCTCATCCTTATGCATGTCAACTCTTGGCTTTCCCAATCTCTACTTTCCTTAGCCTGATCCTTCCTTTGTATCTTCCAGCATCCCACTCTAACATAAACATTCTTTGTCCTAGGTCTCTTCCTTTCAACCCCTTTTCATTTTGGGGGAGTTCATGGAAACATGGATTTCTCCTAAGTATAGTTCATCCCATGCCATTTGCCTTCCCCAGTGTTGACTGTTTCTTTTGTCATGATTTTAACACATCAGAAAAGGAGAAGGAATATGAAGACGTGATTCCAAATCTATTTGCATAGTAGCTTGCTATATTCAACTTTGGCTCATTTGATTTAACTATGTCACTTTGACAAGATTCTTGTTGTTTCTATATATTAAATTTCAAGTCACTATTTCTCCTTCTTAAAAGAGTTTAACAAATTACAACCACAGAACTGAGAATTGAAGGGATCTCAGCTTCTCAAGTACTGTTCACAAATCCCTACTATAGCATGATAACATACCCTAAAGTGGTCCTACAATCTCTGTTTAGAGAGCACTAAGAAGGTGAAAACTTAAAACCTCTTGAAGCAGGTCATTCCACTTTCTCATAGTTTGTGTCACTAGGAAATTTTTTCTGACTTCAGAACTACATTTACCTCTTTTCAACTTCTACCAGTTGATACTTGTTGGGACAAGCAGTAGAAGTTAATTTTTAAAAATCAAGCAGTCTGTATCCTATAGAAATTTATGTTTTATGGAGTAGACACAAAATATACAAAGATAAGTGAATATAGAAGATCCATATAGCTAGATAGATATGCATATATATAATATGTATGTGTGTAAATACATGTGTGTATGCATGTATGTATACATGTGTGTATATATGTGTGTATAGATAGATATAGATATAGATATATATAAAACAATGCACCTGATTCAGTGTTATTCTGTACTATAACTCCTTCCTTCATTCTTAAGAACTTCACATTCATGTTGATGTTCTTTTTGACACTGGTTTTTTCTCAATTCTCACAACTTCCATTTCTTTATGGCAGTTACTCACAGTGTTGATCATACCTTACATCTTTCAATCACTCACAATGATATATCTCCATTATAATTAACTTTATAGTTTCTCTTTTTCATCACAGTATTATGTCTTTCCATCTTTTCTTCCCTACTCTTTCTAACCATCTTTTTGAACTCGCAATGATCTCAATTACTTGCATCTCTCCTTGCTATACCACCTTCTTTCCACCTTTTCTCTTTTTTATAGACAATTCTGTAATTAAGCATTTAATCTTTGTCTTTTACCATTAGTTCCTTTGCCCTCTTCTCTTTCAAATATCCATACCCTGTCAATGTTCAGCTTTGCAGCACCCATACTAAATGCTTTTCTCACTTTGCACTATTTCTAACTTGTATAGCCTTTTTGGAAAAAGTTATGCAACCTACACCTGGTTCCATAACAAATTCATATTATCTAAGCTTAACTACAAACTTAATTGTATTTGACAATCCTTTTAATTTATAGATTGAGTCTATTGTCTATCACACTTTCAAAAACTGCTATTCTAAATCTTTTCTGCTCTCTGAAAGCTCCCAATATTATCCCCCCCTTTTCTTTCAGAAGCTAACCTAACTTTACAGAGATGAACTTACTAATTCCTTTATTTGGCACCTTAAAATAACTATTTCATCAGTCAACCTCTCAACCTCTGATGCATTCAAAGTGGGCCTATGTTTGTTCTCTTGATTCCATTTTGTCCCATTTCTTCTAGGAAAGTCGTCATCATCATCATCATCATCATCATCATCAAAACTAACAATCATATAACAGTTTTAAAGATGCTTTACATATTTCATTGTTGATCCTAACAACACTGTTATTATCCTTATTTTACAGATAACGAAACTGAGGCAGACAGAAATTAAAAGATTTATCTAAGATCACAAATCTATTTTTTTTTTATTTAATAGCCTTTTATTTACAGGATTTATACATGGGTAACTTTACAGCATTAACAATTGCCAAACCTCTTGTTCCAATTTTTCACCTCTTACCCCCCCCACCCCCTCCCCTAGATGGCAGGATGACCAGTAGATGTTAAATATATTAAAATATAAATTAGATACACAATAAGTATACATGACCAAAACGTTATTTTGCTGTACAAAAAGAATCAGACTCTGAAATATTGTACAATTAGCTTGTGAAGGAAATCAAAAATGCAGGTGTGCATAAATATAGGGATTGGGAATTCAATGTAATGGTTTTTAGTCATCTCCCAGAGTTCTTTTTCTGGGTATAGCTAGTTCAGTTCATTACTGCTCCATTAGAAATGATTTGGTTGATCTCGTTGCTGAGGATGGCCTGGTCCATCAGAACTGGTCATCATATAGTATTGTTGTTGAAGTATATAATGTTCTCCTGGTCCTGCTCATTTCACTCAGCATCAGTTCGTGTAAGTCTCTCCAGGCCTTTCTGAAATCATCCTGTTGGTCATTTCTTACAGAACAGTAGTATTCCATAATTTTCATATACCACAATTTATTCAGCCATTCTCCAACTGATGGACATCCATTCAGTTTCCAGTTTCTAGCCACTACAAAAAGGGCTGCCACAAACATTCGTGCACATACAGGTCCCTTTCCCTTCTTTATAATCTCTTTGGGATATAATCCCAGTAGTAACACTGCTGGATCAAAGGGTATGCACAGTTTGATAACTTTTTGAGCATAGATCCAAACTACTCTCCAAAATGGTTGGACTCGTTCACAACTCCACCAACAATGCATCAATGTCCCAGTTTTCCCGCATCCCCTCCAACAATCATCATTATTTTTTCCTGTCATCTTAGCCAATCTGACAGGTGTGTAGTGGTATCTTAGAGTTGTCTTAATTTGCATTTCTCTGATTAATAATGACTTGGAGCATAAGATCACAAATCTAATAAGTATGTGGAGCTAGATTTGAACTCAGGTTTTCCTGATTCCAGATCTTGTATTCTACCCACAGTGTCACCTAGTTTACCTCTTAATAATCTTCTCATCTTTTAAAAAAAATTAAATGTCTTATGAAATACAATTTAGAGCATTAATACAACCAACTAAAATACTTTCCTGGTTACTATTTACATTTGTTTATTTCAATGCATTTAGCCTAATGAAAGAAGACATTCCTGGAAAAAAGTTTATTCTTCTCTATACTCAGTAGTCAATAATCTTTGCCAAACCCTGGGGACCAATCAGGATTTTCCCAATAAGATGCATGACTGGCTCCATAGGAAGGGTTCCTCTCATTACTCTTGCTACCACATAATGTATCATGACAGTTTTTCAGTCATTCCTTCTAAGTACTCATCAGGACTTTTTGTTTATCCTTTCATTCAAATTCATTTTTCCTCTTTTATGGTCATTGCTGGTGTGTATTCTATTTTGGTTCTGCTTTTCACTTTGTATCATTTCCTAAGTCTTTCCAGATTTATTTGTCTTCTTTACATTTGTCAGTCTTAATTGAATTATAGTATTCCATTACATGAATGTATCACAATTTATTTAACCATTTCTCAGTTAGATATTTAGATTGCTTCCAATTTTTTTATAGTTACATGTAATGCTGCTATGAAAAGCTATGAACAGATATTACTTTTTTGGCTCTTTGTATTAAACTTAAAACTTCAAAAATGGAATGATTGTATCAAAAGCTTCAATTATTTTTGCAACTTATATTGTATATTGCAAGGCCATAGTATCAAAAAGATTCATAAAGTTTGAATTCTACCAGTAATGAATTATTATACCTATTTCTCCACAAATCTGCCAATATTGGCTTTCCCTTCCCTTAATTATTGCCACAATTTGATTCATGGAATATTGTATTTTATAATAGGCCAGGCCTGACCAAGCGCAGTCTAGAACCCCAGGTTCAAGAATGTAATAAAAGAATATATCCTTAGAAATGTGAAAATTCTACTGATTAACTTCTCTTAACTCATGCTAAATGAATTTAATAATTAGTACCCTGTAGACTCATTCAATATCTAGCCATGCACTTCTTAGATTAATTTATTATTCCATACAAATTCAGTTACCAAAGGATTATTTTACAACACTAGAGGAATTAATAATGAAACTAACATTAAAATAACAAGAATCTCAAAAGAAATAATGAAAAAATAGTTGAAAGAGACACCATCTGGAATTATGAATACATCCAACCATTCTGGAGAGCAATTTGGGAACTATGCTCAAAAAGTTATCAAACTGTGCATACCCTTTGATCCAATAGTGTTACTACTGGGCTTATATCCCAAAGAGATCATAAAGAAGGGAAAGGGATCTGTATGTGCACAAATGTTTGTGGCAGCCCTGTTTGTAGTGGCCAGAAACTGGAAACTGAGTACATGCCCATAAATTGGAGAATGGCTGAATAAAT
This sequence comes from Sarcophilus harrisii, assembly GCF_902635505.1. Classification (NCBI taxonomy): domain Eukaryota; kingdom Metazoa; phylum Chordata; class Mammalia; order Dasyuromorphia; family Dasyuridae; genus Sarcophilus; species Sarcophilus harrisii. The sequence continues at coordinate 180,125,941 of NC_045427.1, forward strand.
TGTGGTATATGAATATTATGGAATATTACTGTTCAGTAAGAAATGACCAGCAGGATGATTTCAGAAAGGCCTGGAGAGACTTACATGAACTGATGCTGAGTGAAACGAGCAAGCCAGGAGATCATTATATACTTCAACAACAATACTATATGATGATCAATTCTGATGGACCTGGACATCTTCAGCAATGAGATGAACCAAATCAGTTCCAATGGAGCAGTAATGAACTGAACAAGCTAGGCTCAGTGAAAGAATTCTGGGAGATAACCAAGAACCATTACATTGAATTCCCAATCCCTATATTTTTTGACTGCCTGCATTTTGGATTTCTTTCACAGGCTAATTGTACAATATTTCAGAGTCTGATCCTTTTTGTATAGCAAAATAATGGTTTGGCCATGCATACTTATTTTTATATTTAATTTATACTTTAACGTATTTAACATCTACTGGTCATCCTGCCATCTAGGGGAGGGGATGGGGGGAAGGAGGGGGAAAATTGGAACAAAAGGTTTGGCAATTGTTAATGCTGTAAAATTACCCATGCATATAACTTGTAAATAAAAAGCTATTAAAAAAAAAAAAAGAAAGAGACACCATCTAATGTTGCCAGATATCAAAGTATTCTACAAGATTATTAAATTTCTATAGGATTAGTTAATAGAAGTAACCACAAAAACAGCTTCTATGAACATATAACATAATTTTTATATGTTATTTTGACCTGTTTGTTAAGAATTTGTTGTGAACAACACAGAGAAGCAAATAAAGAGGTACAATGTTTGGTTAACCCAAAGACTTTGTCTTTGGATTGATGACTCACTCTTTGAAAAAACTCATCTGATAAAACAAATTGATTATATAATCAAATTTAAGTATTGTTGGAAATCTCAGAGATCATTTAATAAAATCCTTCCCTGAACAGGAATCCCATCTACTTAAAATCCTGAGGCCAAAGAAATGAGAACCACTGACATGTCATAAAATTTCAGTATTGCTAAATTTGGAGATCATCTAAGACATTCTCTGTTCTCCTGTTCTCTGAATAGGAATCCCATCTAGTTAAAATGCTGCAATAGGAAGGCCCTGATTTTTCCCATTCCAGCTTTACTGAAGCATTTAGTCAACTCTGTACAAATTCTGTCTTTATTTGCAAAGAATTAGAATTTGGATTTAATTGAATGATAGATATGTGCATATATATGTGTGTGTTTCTACATATAACATACATATTTGTATATGTATATGTACATATATATGTATATATACATATACATATATATGTACATATATATATATGAGTTAACAAAACGAGTTTTGCTTACCCATAGAAGAGAAAGTTGATATAGGGAAAATAAAATTAATTGGGAAGGCAAGGGAAGGGCAAAGAAAGCTGAGGAAGTTTGAGGAATGGTACATTTGGGAAAAAAAAACAAATTTTGATTTAAAAATAAAAGAAAGGGACATTGGATTTTGTCAAAAGCCTTTTAAATATCTATTTATATAATTATGTGATTTTTGTTATTCATTAACAAAGTGAGGGGTGTATTCAGTCTTATAAAGAATCATCTTTACATTTCTGAAATAAATCTAACCTGAGTTTGAGTAAAAAATGTATATTTATTTTTAAAAATTTATTTCTTTTAAAAAATTTCCCTAGTAAATTTAGTTATTTTTAAACACACATTGCTTTGTGAATTATGTTGGCAGAGAAAAATCCCTTTTTAAGGGAAAATCTATGGGAGAGGGAAAAAAGAGAAAAAGAAAGTGAACATAGCATGTATTGATTTACATTTAGTCTCCATAGTTCTAAAGCCTATAAAGATTGCTTTGGATCACTGAGCCACTGAAAAGAACCAAGTCTTTTATAATCGATCATTACATATTCTTGCTGTTATTGTGTACAATGTATTTCTGATTCTGCTTGTTTCACGCAAATCTTTCTGGCCTTTTAAAATTTAGTTTGTTCATCCCTTTTTATAGAACAATAATATTCCATTACCTTCATATGCTACAACTTGTTTAGCCATTTCCCAATTGATGAGCATCTAATCATTTTCCAATTCTTTGGACCACAAAAAGAGCTGTTACAAATACATAATATAATTTTATATGTTATTTTAACATTTGTTAAAAATTTGTTTTGAATTTAGAGTCTATATTCTGTAGGAATATTGAACTGTGATTTTAATCCCTTTTGTCTCTTCCTGTTTTAGATATGAAGATTATGCGTGTATCAGTGAAAGAGATTGGAAGGATCCCTTCCCAATTCTGTAATCAGTTTATTTAATATTATAATTAGTTTTTCTTTTTTTTTATCTAAAACATTTCATCTGATATTGGATTATACCTTTGGTAAACAATATACTTTATCTTGTTTATATTATAAGTGTGAATGTTGTAGAGATAAAATAAAATTTTGCTGGATATAAAAGTAGAATTTTTTTCAGTATTTTACTTCTTGCTGAATGTAACCGCTTTTTTTCTGAAAAGATTATATTCAATCTTCTCTTGCAAGGCTGCCTTCAAATAGTTCTTTAAAAAATAAAATCAAAGTTGAACTTCAGCAATGTTAAAAACCATATATTTTCATTGAATCCAATGAATTAAATTTTTAATTCAATTCTTTCCCCATGTTATTGTAAGATTTTTAAAAGCATTTTTATTTTCAAAATATATGCACAATTTTCAACATTCCCCTTTGCAAAATCTTGTGTTCTAATTTTTTCTCCCTACTTTTCCCCATCCCTTCTCTAAACAGCAACTAACCCAATATATGTTAAATACGTGTAATTCTTCTATACATATTTTCCCAATTACATGCTACATAAGAAAAACCAGATCAAAAAGAAAAAAAAAATAGAAAGAAAACAAAAAAGCAAGCAAAAAAGTGAACAAATTATATTCTGATTCACACTCAGTCCCCATAGTACATTCTCTGGATGGAGATGGCTCTCCATCACAAATCCACTAGAACTGGCCTGAATCACCTCATTGTTGAAAAGAGCCACATCCATCAGAATTGATTATTGTATAATCTTGTTGTTGCTGTGTACAATGTTCTCTTGGTTCTACTCACTTCACTTAGCATCAGTTCATCTAAGTCTCCACAGGCCTTTTTGAAATCATCTTGCCTATCATTTGTAATAAAATAATAATATTCCATCATATTCTTATACTACAACTTATGCAGCCATTCTCCAACTGATGGGCATCCACTCAGTTTCCAGTTCCTCGCCACTGCAAAAAGGGCTGCTACTAACATTTTTGCACATGTGAGTCCTTTTCCCTTTTGTATTATTTCCTTGGGATATAGATTCAGTAGTGGCACTGCTGAATCAAAGAGTATATACAGTTTGATAATCCAATTTGTTCCAAATTACTCTCGAGAATGTTTGGATCAGTTCACCACTCCATCAACAATGTATTAGTTTCCCAGTGTTCCCACATCTCCTCCAACATTCATCATTATCTTTTCTTGTAATCTTAGCCAATCTGAAAGGTGTGTAAAGGTATCTCAGCGTTGCCTTAATTAACATTTTCTGATCAATAGTGATATAGAACATTTTTTCATATGACTAGAAATGGTTTTCATTTCTTCATCTGAGAATCGCCTATTCATATCCTTTGATCATTTATCAACTGGATAATTCTTAAAAGTTGTATTCTTATACTCTTATAAATTTGAGTCAATCCTCTATATATTTTAGAAATGAGACCTGTATCAGAATCCTTCAATGTAAAAATTTTCCCCCAGTTTACTGCTTCCCTTTTAATCTTCTCTGCATTGGTTTTGTTTGTACATAATTTTTAACATAATATATTCAAAATTATTCATTTTGCATTTAATAATGTACTCTAGTTCTTCTTTGGCCACAAATTTCTTCTTTCTCCACACATCTGAGATGTAGACTATGCTTTGTTTTCTTAATTGGCTTATAGTATCACTCTTTATATCTATATTATGAACCTTTTTTGACCTTATCTTGATATTGGGTGTTAGGTGTGGGTCAATGCCTAGTTTTGCCATACTAATTTCCAATTTTCCCAACAATTTTTTTTTTTTTTTTGTCATAGTGAGTTCTTATCCCAGAAACTTTGGTCTTTGGGTTTATCAAATACGAGATTACTATAGTCAATGACTCTATGTCTTGTGAACCTAACTTATTCCACTGTTTAACTACTCTTTTTCTTAGCCAGTTACAAATGTTTTTGATGGCTGGTATAGTATAGATTTGGTCTGCTACAGCTAGACCACTTTTATTTGTAGATTTAGTTTTTCTTTAAAAATAGAATTCTCTTTTAAAAACCATCTAATCTAGAAGGACTTTGGGGGGAAGAAGACTTCTTTAACTGCCCCCCTGAAGTAGATTATTTGATCTTTTTCTTTTTTGTTAATCTTGATTTTTATGTTTTTGTAAGTATTAATGTGTTTCCTAGAAATTATCAGTTTTCTTAGCATAAAATAGGATAAAAAAGTTTCTGATGTTTTCTTTAATTTGCTCAGTTGTTATTAATTATCCTTTTTCAATTTAATGTGAACAGTTTGGTTGTACTTTCTTTTCCAAAACAGATTAGCTTAATTTATTTCTTTATTAAAGTTTCTAGTTTTATCAGCTAATTTTTTTGTTTTCAATTTTATCATCTACTTTGAGTTTCAGAATTTATGATCTGTTATTTAGTAGATTTTAAAGTTTATTTTTCTAGCTTTTTTTAGTTATTAATTGATTATTGTTGATTTGTTCTTTTTTGTTGTTCATGAAAATTTTTAGAGAAATAAATTTCCTTCTGGGGCTGATTTACCTGTATTTTATAATATTTGATATATTGTCTTATAGTTATAATTTTTATGTAATTTCTGTTGTTTCTAAAAATTGTTTTCACCCACCAATTCTTTAGAATTAACATATTTCACCTCCAAATAATCTTAATTATTTTTTTCACTGGCCCACTATTGAATTACAATATATTACATTTTGATAAGTAAATTTGAGTAGCTAACAGGCATAGAGTACTGGATAAAACACTGGGCCTGTAGTAAGAAAATCTGGCCTCAGGCTCTTACTAGCTCAGACTTAGACCAGGCAAGTCATTTAACTTTACTTGCCTCAAATTTCCTTATCTATTAAATGAGCTACAGACAAAATGCCAAACTACTCCAATATCTTTGTCAAGAAAAAACCAAATGCAGTCACAAAAAGTCAGTCAGTCATGATTAAACAACTACAAAATTAATTAATTCTGTATATTATTTCTAATTATTCACATTTTTTGGTGAAATCTTTATGTCCCAATTCATTGATATTGATGCATTCATTATTTATGGTGACTTTAAATAGTTTAATAAGTTTAAATACTTATTTCTCTGTATGTCTCTCTGTCTCTGTTTCTCTCTATGTGTTTCTGTAACATTATGGTTTTATCTGAAATAATTTCTTACCCCTGCTTTTTAAATTTCAACCAAAGCATAATAAATTTTGTTGCAGTACATCATCTTTACTACATGTTAATCATTATGTTTTAAATATGTTTATTGTAAATAATATATTGAATGCTCTTTTCTAATCAATTTTGCTATCCTCTTCTATGGGAGATTTCATCTCATTGATATTCACATTTATGATTGTAATTAGTATTATTTTTTTATTTATTGTTACATTTTTCCTTTCATTATGTCTTCTTATACTCTTTCCTTTCTGTGTTCCCACATTTTTTTTTTTTTTTTTTTTTTTGGTATTTTGTATTTTGACGGGAGGTAATTGGAGTTGAGTGACTTGTCCAGGATCATACAGCTAGTTAGTGAGTCTGGGGCCATATTTGAACTCAGGTCTTCCCTACTTCAGGGTTGGTGCTCTATCTACTGTGCCACCTAGCTGCCCTTGTTCTCACACATTCTTTACAGATAAGAAGAAAGGGATGAAATAGGGAGTTTGCCAAATCTATTCATTCCCTGTTGCTCCTCTTTCCTTGTCCCTGTCCCATCTCTGACACAAGGTTTAATTTAATTTTTTTTCTTTTAATCTGCCCTTCCTGTTGGGCCATTATAGCTTGTTTTGTTTCTGACTATTCCCTTAACTGTTTATTCTTTCTCTGAAACTCCTCTAATGTTCTTCCCTCTGTGTATACCCTTCTATTTCTCCTTTGAATTGAAATGTACTATGATCTCTATGTGTTTCTGTGTATAATTGTATTCATTTTCCTTGATCCACTTCAGATGAAAGTAAAGGTCATGAGTTATTTATTTTTCCACTCCTTCCTCCATGTTTAAATACTTTTCATCTTATGAACTTCAGTTATGCTAATAGTATATTTTAAAGTTTTATTAAGGATGTCCATAAGGGAATCTGGTCTCCTCAAAGTCCAAAACATCTCCAATCCACAAGTTTTATCACCTTTTAAGGAAAAACTATATTATTTCCACCATATACCTCAGAGTTGTTTTAATATGTATCTATAATTTCTGGTGAGCCTGGTCATATTTTCTCATTTGAAAAATTTCTATTTATATGAATCTATTATTGATTAGCAGTTATTTACTCTAACTTTTAAATGCATTCTTATATAAATTTTATGTCAAATTTTAACCTGCAATATTTGCTCTCGTTTTTCTTTTCTTTTTCTCAAGCATTGTCTTAGAGATTGCATTAGTTGGAGAAAAGAAGGAAAACTTGTAAGAGGACAGGTTCTTTTCTTACCATCTGCCTTCATAGCTTTCAATATTGTGGAAGAAGAAAAATAAACAAGTTGGAAATTCCTTTTTATTGAACATGCTAACAAGTATTCCATAACTGGAATGGTATGGGTCTTCCATAAAGTATGGAGGGGATTCAGTCTCAGTTGTTACAGGCCCATTCTCAAAACAACAACAACAACAACAACAACAACAACAACAAAGCAATTGTTGGCCAACTTTATAAACTCTTTGACAGCAGGAACATTATCATTTGGGGCTTTATATTTTTAGCATGTAGCAAAATTGGTAACACAGATGAGATATATAATGAATGCTTGTTAATTGATTAGTTGATGGGAACAAGTCTCAGTCAAATTAGGTAATAAAGACACAGATACAGAACTAAAGCCTAAGTTCACAAATCTAGTTTGGGTGTACATGCAAGAGGTTGTTCACTGCTATGACTTTCAAGAACTCAGGATCACTTTACCATAAATCATTATGGTGAATTCTATTGAAAATTTAAAAAAAATTCTTTTAAAGTTAGTAATAATAGTAATAGCAATAGAGAAAAGTATTTTAATACTTATTATATTAATTTTTGTACATATCATTTTAATATATTAAGTAATTAATAATTTAATAATTATTATCATTCCAAAAGCACTTTGCAAATTTTATCTAATTTTATTCTTATGACAACCCTGGGAAATAGGTGTCATTAACTGCCACATTTTACAAAAGAGAAAACTGAAGCAAATAGAAATGTATACAACTTACCCAAGATCATATAACTAGCAAGTATCTGAGATTAGATTTGAACTTAGATATTCCTGAGTCCAGCTTCAGCACTCTATCCACTATGCCACCTATATAACATTTTTAGATTCGTAATAATTTTCATTCCCCTATCTAATTTGATCATGACAACAGTTTTCAAAGTAGGGTGTTACCCAATGATAAGAAAATTTACTTTACTTGTGTGAGTACAATTTCTACAATTCTACAATTTCTACAATAGAGACTTGACAAAAATAAGTTAGATGAGTTGCCTAGAGTCCCACAGCTAATAAATATCATTTCTTCCTGATTTTACAGTTAAAATCTTTAGCCATAATACCATGTGTACATTTGGGTAGAAAAGGCCTCTCAGAATAGCTCATTTAGCAAGATTTGTAATTCAGGGTCTAAAGTTCATTTTAACAATAGACTTTCACAACAACAAAATGTCTTCCCCTCCCAACTTTAATTAAAGTGTTAGTTTTTTAAAAGGTTAACTAGCTCTAGATAATTGCTCACAGCTGGATGAGAATACTGCCTATGCTGCCGTCAAACTTTTCAAGTATGAGTTTTCAAAATATATCACCCTTCAATAATAAAATGGTGTCAAAACTTCTCCATTTTAAGCACATGGGGTTCATTAGTAACCAGTGTTTGAGTACCATTTGCCTTTCCCTTGTGTGTTCCTGTTTTTTTGCTAAGATTTTTATGTAAAGATCCTGTAACTGTATCCTTCTGAGTTCTACAACAATATTCTAAACATCCCACTTATGGATTTAGAAGAAATACAAGTTTAAAGTAACCGCCAAGAAACACACTAGAACTTATATATCCAGATGTATACCATCCTTCCAATAAATAGCCTTGAAAGTCTATGAATTTCTTCGAAAAATGCTAACATTGCTTTCAGAGCCAGCTTAGGAACTTTATGATTCAGCAATACTTATTTTCTTTCTATCCTTCTAACATGATTCTAATATTTCATGTCTTTTTACTCTCTGTCTCTAATACTTTCTCTCTTCATAATCATCTAATGTCTTCCTTTTTAAAACAACCCAAATTCCATCTTATACAAGAGACCTTTCCCAGTCAAAGGCTAGAACCTTTTCTCTGAGATTATATCTATCAACTTTGTATGTAAACAAGATACTATTGAATGACTGAACAAAAAATCTTTATACATATTGTTTTTTTAGTTCTATTTTTTAAATACAAGTCTTTCCATGCTTTTTTTTCAGTCTTCATATTCTTCATTTCTAACAGTGAAAAAATATTCTCTCATATTAATATGCTTTATTTTCATCTATTCCCAATTACTGACTGTATTATTTTCCAGTTGTTATTAATATTTTTGGACATGTGGATCTTCTCTTGTTGTTAATACTCTTGTTTTGCTGTCCCAGTAGCAGCATATGTCTATACTGGCATAAAATATTTATTAGAACCAATTCATAGCTCTAGCTAGCATCAAATTAGATAATTATTCCACAGCTCTTCCAACAATGCATTTTCAGATCTTTTATTTTCTTTGTTATATTTGTGGATATAAGGAAATGCCTCAGAATCATGTCTTTGTTAGTGATCATGAACATTTGTTCAGTTTATTAGTGATTGCTTATATTCCCTATTTTGATTTTTTTCATATTCTTTATCATTTGCATATTGGGTATTGCCTCCTACAAGATTTCCACCAACTCCCTGGTGTTTTTTGGTTGTCAAACTTCCATCAAGGATATTAAATGTAATTGCTTGTATGTTTTGAAAACCTGAATAATTTCTTATTTTCTTGTTATTTTTACTGAATTGATTTTATTTGTACTAGAGCTTTTTAAATTCAGTAATTTTTGAGAAAAGTCCATAATACAGCCTTTCCATTATTTTATTCAAGTCATTAACTACCTCCTTGTTTATCTTTGTGATAGATTGGTTTTTCTGATCAACTCCATACCATATTTCTTGCACTCCAAGAATTTGGATTCTTGGATTCCAATTCAATTGAATTCAATATGGTTCCACAACTGTGACTTTCCAATTCAAAGCTTCCATTCCTATTTACCACTTACCTATCGGTGTTGTCATTTCCTATTTAAATGTAAAGTCCTTGAAAGAAGAGACTGTTTTGTTTGTTTATAGTTATGTCTCCATTGCTTATATAGTGCCTTGCACATAAATATTTAAGAATTTGTCATTCATGTTAAGTCTCAAAGACGCATATTGATGTCAACTAAAATTACTATCTTAATACCTATGTCTTTTTTCAATGCAATTAGGTAGTATTTAAAACATTTATCATTTCTATTTGATATTTATATATTTAATACTGATGTTTATTTTTTCACCAAAAACAGCATGAGATAGTAGACATTCAGAATGACCTTTGTAGGGCGCTGAAACTATTGAATCAATGCACTGAGGTCAGGACCGCCTGGCACTTGAGGCTAACTACTAATTGGACAATACTCTATGGGCCTATGCTTGGAAAATGGTGCTTTCCATTATCCGTACTGGCTCAATGTTTGGTGTAAAGAGAGAGGGTGGAGTAAAACTAGCAAGAGAGACACACTCTTGGTGGTAGACAAGGGAGAAGGAGGTTGCAGAGAATCTGCTTCCCTCCTGTTCAATCCTGTGTCTAAGACCAAGAATAAAGACTGAGGACTTTTGCTTATCCTGACTCCGCCTGATTCTGGGGTGTCTTGGGTGCTAGCGTGGTCATTACAGATCTTGATTCAAGTCTTGTCTCTGATATGTTGCCTATGTTCCAGGTTTTTAAAATGTGAATTGTGATTCCACATGGGGTCTTTGTAACTGAATATGGGAGTCATGAAATTATAATTTATTATAAAAAAATGTTTGATTTTTATACCTGTTTTATATAACTATATATTCAAGGTCATATAAAAATTTCTCAGATGAAAAGTGGTCACAAATGAAAAAGTTAAAGAAAACCTGGCCTATATGACTAAAAGTAAATCATTTCATTCCTTTATTGAGTCAGTTCTCTGGGATAAGTTACAGATATACATTGATAGAGGAAATTTCTATTATGATACTTCTTTATATTACTGAAATAATAGATCTTGGCCTTCACATTTCCTCTCCCCATTTCTCACCACAACTATTTCGTTCACTATCTTGTTTTTAAGCAAATTATAGTTTTTCTGTTTCAAAATCCTCATTTTAATTCTATATGATTTTTTAAAAATTATTGTTTTTATGTAAGATATTCCATGCATGACTCCTTTATGCCTCCCTAAAAATCATCAAATAAGACAAAAAAATTTTTTTAGAAAGGGAAAAAAAGAATCAGCACAGCTCATTGATATTGAGAAATCAGAAACATGAGCAATGTATAATACTAGTGGAACTCCCAACTGTTTCCACAAAGGAATTGGTTAAGGGTATCTCCTCACATTTCTTCATTTTAGTCTCATTATGCCTTTATAATTTTGTTACATTTCCTTTTCAATTTTTAGTGTGTCATTCTATATTAGTAGACTTTTGATTCTATATCCACTCTAACATTGACTGTTGACACTTTTAAATCATTTTTTTCAATTTGCATAATGTGCAGATAAAATGTCCAAGTTAATTTGATTTCCATTCCCCTTGTTATTAGTTATGTGAAGTATTTTTCATGTGTTTATGAATGCTTTGCAGTTCTTTTGGAAACTGTTCATAGCCTTTGATCATTTATATATCGTGGAACTTACATATATGGTCACTTGTTTATATATCCAACATACCAAACCCTTTGCAGAGAAATTTGATAAATTATTTTATTATTATTATTTTGCTGAGGCAATTAGGGTTAAGTGACTTGTCTGGGGTCACACAGCTAGGAAGTATTAAATGTCTGAGGCCAGATTTGAATTCAGATCCTTCTGATTTCAGGGCTGGTACTCTATCCACTATGCCATCTAGCTGCCCTGATTAATTTTTTTTTTCCATTTAACCACTTAACTTTTTATTCTAGCTGCATTAATATTGTAGAAACTAATTCTATATAAATATGTGCATATTTACAGTGTTTTTCTTCTATATAGGTAATTGTTGGATTATGCTTTCTAATCCATTTTTTCAGATTCTTCCATTTAACAAATGATATTATCCATTAATTTTATTTTTATGGAATTGATCTGCAACTTTTTTTTAATCCCTTTTTCAAAGCTGCTCTATTTCTTTCCTTTCTTCTTGAAGTTGTAAAGTTAATAGTAGGCATATATATATAGCTTGTAATCAAATTTAATGAGTCTCATTCTTTCCTTTCTCTTTCCAAACTAAATGCAATTCATCAGGTTTGTTGTCTAGTACCTTTTCATAATAAGATTGCAATAGCTGGTTTATTATGCTTGAGTTAATTCTCAACCACCAATCTTGGGCATCTCTTTTATGTCCCTCCCTATATTATCTCTCTCATTGTTTTTCCTTTTTGCTCTGATTTTTCTCTCCCAATATGGTTCATAAAGCAATGTATATTAAAAATAAACTTACTACAATAAACAAACAATTCTTTTTGCTTTTGCTTTGTCTGAGATGATTGCTATCCTTCCTTTTTTTTCTTTTTACTTTAGTTGATGCATAAGAGATATAAGATTGTGAATTCTTTTTTATGCTTACTTTTTAACAATATTTTTCTTGTATTTGAAAGTAAATTTTCCATTCAGTTCTGGTCTTTTCATTAGACATGCTTGAAACTCTTCTCTTTGCTGAAGTATTCTCCCTCTCCCCAAAGGATTATACCCAAGTTTTACCCATTATTTTTTGTTATAACACCAGCTTTTTTTCCTTCTTAAATATTACATTCTAAACCCTCCACTCCCTCAATCTGGTAGCTACTAAATTTTGTGTGATTCTGACTCTGATTCCACAATAACTTAAATTCTTTCTGGCTGCTTGAAATATTTTTCCTTGATGTGGAAGCATTTGAATTTGGATCTAATATTTTTGGGAGTTTCATTTTGGGATCTCTTTCAATTGGTGAGCAGTGGAATTTTTCTATTTTAATTTTATCCTTTAATTTGAGAATACCAGGGCAGTTGTCTTTGACAATTTCTTGAAATATCTAGTCTTTGATCAAGGCTTTCAAGTAATCTAAAAAATTTTAAATGATCTCAACTTATTTCTAGATCAGCTGTTTTTCCTATATTAAAAATTCTTTTGGCTTTGCTTTCTTGTTTCTCTATGTCTCATGGAATTACTAACTTCCACTTGACCAATTCTAATTTTTAATGAATTATTTTTTTCAGTGATCTTTTGTACTCCCTCTCCAAAACTTGATCAATTCTTCTTTTGTAAGGAATTAGTATTTTTAGTGAATTTTTCAACCATTCCCCTAGGTTGTTCAACTTTTCTAAGTTATTAATTTCTTTTGTATTTTTTATGCCTTTTGTACTAAGCTGTTATCTCTTTTTTTTTTTCTTCTCCCTGAGAGATCTGGGGTTAAGTGCCTTGCTCCAGTCACACAGATAGGAAGTATTAAGTGTCTGAGGCTGGATTTAAATTCCGGTCCTCCTGACTTCAGGACCACTGCTCTATCCACCGTGCTATCTAGCTGCCCCAAGCTGTTATCTTCTCAAAATTTTCTTCCATAATTTTCATTTCTTTACCTAATGTTTCCTTTATCCCTCTAACCTGATCCTGAATTTTTCCAAAAATTCTTTTTGGGCTTGTATCCAATTCATATTTTTTCTTGAGTCTTTGCTTGTAGATGTTTAACTTCATTGTATTCTGCTTAATTTGTGTCTTGATCTTCTCTGTCAACACAGCTACTTTGTATTGTCAGGTTCTTTTTTGGTTATTGTTTGCTCATTTTCCTATCACATTTCTTGAATCCAAATTTTATTTTAAAGTTAGGTTCTGTTCCTCCTTGAGGCTCTTGGGGGTGGGGGTGGGGTCTTCAGGCTTTTTTGTACTGCTGTTTTCAGAACTAGTTCTAGACATTTAAAAGTTTTTAGTATTTCCAAGATAGTGTGATATGGGGAGAGCTGTGGTCACTGCTATCTGTTCTGCACTCTAATTCTTACCCAGAAAGGTCCACTAATCACTTGGTATTGCAAATGATACTGCTCCTTTGGTCAGATGCAATACTGTTCCTCAATGTTCCTGACCCCTTGGGACTAGAAGTGTAACTTCTACTCCCTCAAAAGAACTCTTCCTTGTCCTTGTGCTATAACCTAGATGTGGATATAGGTGAGTTATTCCTCATGAATTCTACATTATTCTGACCTGAAAATGTTCTTTTTCACCCTTGAACTATGATGTAGAACAAGGCTTCTTAAACTTTCTCCACTCATGAAATCTTTTTGCCAGAGAAATTTTTATGTCAACCTATCTTGAATCTGAGCAGAGATGTTTCTGGCATTCATCTATATCCAGTGCAAAGTATACATGTGGTATGTTCAGAACCAAGGCTACAGTGAAGTCATGTGATACACCATAGGCAAGCTCTGTCAGAAACACCTCAGCTTCATTATGCATTTGATTTTGAATTAACTTTTGGTTGTTGTGGTTCAGAAACCCTTTATTGTTGTCAAATTTTTTTATGACCTCCCTTACAATCAGTTATATAACCCCCATAGCTTAAGTAATTTTTATGTAAAAAAAATGGGTATAGATAATGGTATTGCCAAACAGCATTTGGTCCTATGTTCTAGCAAAGAGATTTCCTACAGTTTCCTTCTGACCAATTTCTAGGTGTAATGTCTGGGCTAGCTTTCTGAAGGGCCTTGGGACTAGCCTTGGTCTCAGCAGAATAATCACCAGGAGAATATCAGGAATAAAGCCCAAAGTCTTTATTGTCTCCTTCACAGTCTGTCTGTCATAGTCTGACCCAGTCTCCTTTGCCAGTCTGCTGGTTTGTCAGTCTGATCTTACTGCAGGAGGCAGGAGAGCCACCAAGAGGAAGGTCAAAAATAAGAATTTCTATGGCTGACTTTGTCCTCAGTTTAAATACCCTATTACAATTACATAGAACTATTACATTATCATGCTAAGTACTAAGTATATGTAAACTAGATAACCATTGTCTCATCAATTCTACTGAGTTAATATCTTATTTCAAGTATACTTCTCCAAAGTTCCGCCCTCTACAGCAAGGTTCCCATACTCTCTGCCTTGAGAATTGCCAAAGCTACAGAAGTTTCTGTCACCACTTCTTAGTCCCATCATTGGTGTTTTATCCACATGGGCTCTGGGACATCTTCCCTTATGTCAAGGATCTCTCTGAATTCCTGTTTTCTTGGGATTGAAGAATGTTTTACTTTAACCTTTTGTTAGCCCTAGCACTCCACAATTCAAAATATTACTTTAAAGCTGTTTGGAGGAGAATATTGGAAAGATTCAGCTGAGTTCTTTCTCTATCACACCATCCATGCTCCCAGGCAATGTATTTTTTAATTAAATAAGATACAAGAATTACAAAAGATAAACTAAATAACTTTGATTAATTGAAGCTGAAAAAAAAAACTTTTACACTGACAAAATTAATGTATCTAGGATAAAAAAAGAAGTAATGAAATAGGGAAAATAATCTTGGTATCAAATTTCTCTGATAAAAGTTTGGTAACTAAGATATAGAAATACATATAAACATATATACATCACACACACACACACACACACACACACACACACACACACAAAACTAGTACTTATCTCCCAATAACTAAGTCATCAAAGGGTATTAAGAAGCACTTCTCAAAAAAAAAAAAAAAAAAAAAAGAATTGCAAAGTATCCACAATCACATGAAAGAATACTCCAAATCAGTAATAACAGAAGAAATGCAAATCAAAACAAGCCTGAGATTTTTCATAACATCATGAACACTGGCAAAAATGACAGAAAATGGCAACAGTTAATGTTGGGCTACTTGTGGAATCTTAAGCACACGAACACATTTTTAGTAGTGCTGTGAAATGACAACCATTTTGGAAAACAATTTAGAATTAGGACAATAAAATAACTAAAATGCCTATAGCCTTCAAAACAGAAACTCCAAACTCCATTAACTCCATGGAAGTCATCAACACACACACAAAAAAAGTCCCTAATTGAGTAATTATTAAAGTAGCATTGTTTATGATAGATAAGAATTTGAAACAAAGCAGATGCCCATAGATTGAGGAATGACAAAACAGAATAACTATAATTAAGTGGAAAGAACTATATACCCAAAAAAACCAAAAAAGTAAAAAGTAAATGAAAAGATCAAGTAGCAATAAATTGGAGAGATATGAGAAGACATCCCAAACTACCCTTTTTGTAGATAAGAACTCTACAAGTGTTAAATGTGTTTTCAGACTGTTTCAATGTATTGAAATGTACAGATTACCTGTGCTGATCTTTTTTTCCTCTCTAAAAAATACTATTTATTATATGAGATGGCTCTCTGGGAAGGAGGGTGGGGATGAATATTTGGACTAACTATGATGTTGTAAGAAAGAAAACATTTTTTAAAAATCAGTATATATATTTATATAGATAATATACAATTTCACATACTTAAGATTCAAAAGCACATATTTACAGTTTCACCACCTAGTTATAGAATAGTTCATAAATGATTAGTCTTCCTAGCATGATAGTGGCATCATTTTATTTATTAATTTTACTAAAGAAAAGAGAAATGAATAATGCTTAATCCAGTGAAACATAATTGGCTGGAAAAATGCCAGTTTGACCTCGAAGACTTCCTTCCCACCAGTCAAAATGTGATTTTGTTTTGGATATTACTGTGATCCGGTCTCCAGCTTTGAATTTCAAATCCCCTGGTTGCTGCCCTTCAAAAGAATATAGTGCTGTTACTTCTACTGGCTGACTTGAATTACCTAAAATGAGGAGGGAAAAAAGGGTATTTTTGATTTTTGTGAGAAGAAGGAAGAACTAAAATATTCATTTTATTGTCATGGTTTAACATTCTTCTGTTCTGGACTCATCAATTGACTCTGAATTTTTTTAAAAAATAGTACTCTTTGGTTTGAATATCACTTTTTCTTATGATAGCCAAATTTATACTTCTTTGACCACTCAAAGAAAACAATACATTTCCTGGGGGGGATCACAAGTCTGTGGGACAAGACCTCACCCTTCTGGAGCCCCAGAATGTGCCAACAATGCATCACAAAATTAGCTCTAATTAAAATTCTCCTATAACTTAGAAAATAGTCTTTGAGAACTGGTACTGCTGAAAATGCCACTACCAAAAGCTCCAGTGACTTTCCCCTAAATCCTTCACAATCTGACTCAAGCTTTTTATTATACATTATTTTGTTAGTTCTTGTAATAGGTAGTTGAATCAGATAAATTGAAGGAATGTATTCCCCTGCTGAATGTCTTGGGGCTTATAGTTTGTCCCTTCTGCTTAGACCAAACACACACACACACACACACAAATATGCGCGCGCGTGTATTTGAGAATGAATTAAGAAAATTCTGGGGATGATGTCACCAGCTTTTTTTTTTTAATCTAGCTATCTAAGTAACATGTCTCATTTTATTTTATTCTTTTCTGCTTGTAAAAAATTTGAGTGATACTTTGGACAATTTGCCAATCTAACCATTATATTCAAAGTTAATTAAGACAGAGCTTATTTTTCTTTGTCTAAATCATGGCTAGCCTTAATGAGACAGAGAGTCAGATTCTAGTCAGTATATTCTGATTGGCAAGGCTTCCCAGCAGCACAGATTAGGGTTTCTGGGTCTCAAGGTATATTTTACTTTCATTGAATCTTAGAAAGGAATTTGCTTTCTTGAGGGATTCTGCTCATTTTAGAACACATGTAAAACTGGATATTCCTTGTTTAATGGAATCATGTTAGATGAAATACTTCAAGAAATTCTCTAATTGATACAGTGAGGATAGTAGAGAATTACTAGCCTAGACTAATATTCTGATTCACTGTAGTTTAAACTCTTTAAAGTTTTCCAAGGAATAAAACCCACACAGATATCCTTCCTAATACAAATATACTAGTTGAAATCTTAATTGCCCTAATATAACAGAAAAAGATCTCATTAAAAATAACAATAATAAAATTATAGTATCATAATATTTAGAGCTGGGAGTTCTACTTAGAGGTAATCAATTTCCTCCTTTTATAAATAAAGAAACTAAGACCTGAAGACTTGTCTAAGATCACAAAGTAATTGTCAAGGCTAAGATTTGAATCCTATATGTTTTGTACTTGGACACATTTTTGTGAGGAGTTCATAGACTTCACCAGACTACCAAAGAGTCTATAACAACAACAACAACAAAAAAAAAACAAAATATAGTGGGGAGAAAGCCTTTGAAATAGCAATTACAAACCTGGTGTATTGAATCTTAACTATTATTCTATTATATTACTAATATTTAGAATCTTATTTTAACTTACATATAATTCTAATAACCTTTAAAATCCAAATTCCCAGACAACAGAAGATTAAGAAGTAATTTATTCACCAGAAGTGGATAAGGGAAAGTAAATAAATGTACATGTATAACTTAACCAAAATAAAACAAGATCTCTCACTTTCTTAGCAAAATTCTTAAAGTTGAAAGAATTGACTTGCTATGGTAAAATTATGACAAAACAAGATTTTATGCAATAGGACTTTATGTGGAATTTGTTTCTGAATGTGAAAGATACAAAGAAATATTTTCATCTGTGTGTGTTGGTGTATATTTGCATAATGGAATTACTATAACTAAAAACCCAATATCAAATATTTTACACTACATAATTTCAGAGTTAGAAGGGAACTCAGTGGCTATCTAGACTAGTGGTTTCAAAAGAAATGAGGGTCTCAAACTGTACAAAAGGATCTCTATGGGCCCTATATTAACTGAGAAAACCACATATTAAAATTACATGTTTTACTATTGACATATTTGTTTTATTGTTGTTTTGTGGTTTGTAAGATGTTTGACATCTACAATCTAAATCAATCCATATCTACAAAAGAATTTCTACTATAAACTATCTGAAAAATTATCAGTTTAGCCTCTGCTTCAAGAGCAGGAGGAAGAGAATGAGAGGCATCTCACTCCACCTCTGTATACTGTACCTCTTAATTGTTAGCAAGGTTTTCTTCCTAAGAAGATCAAGCTGAAATATGCCTCTTTGCAAAATTTTCAGCTGTTCCCAATTCTCACCTTTGAAGCCAAGTAAAACAAACCTAATCCTTCTGCTATGTGCAGGCCCTTAAGTGCTAAAAGACAAATATCATGTGATTCCCTAAATCTTCTATTCTTTAAATGTTGTCTCTGTTCTTCACCCTATCCTAGCTTGTCTTTATCTTTTGGCTCCATACAGTCCCAGTCATTATCTTCAACACACTTTACCTTATCAATATCCTTTTTAAAATACAGAGTCCACAACTGAACATGGTACTCAAGCTGTGCTTGAATCAGAGCAGAGTGCAAGCAGCGTAATTTTTACTTGTATGCAGGGTAGGACTTACTTAACAGAATACTTGCACATAGGAGGGGATCAATTAATATTTATCGATAACTCTAATTGGTTGCAATGCTTCTCAATATAGCTAGAATAAATTTATTTAATTCTTTTAATTTGCCACAATGTATTTTAATTTTTAATCATCATTTTTTGGTTTGGAAATCTATAGATATCAAGTTTTAAAGCTTAATATCAAGGGAGATAACTTATTAATCCTACAATACCACTTGAGCTCCATTGGAATAAATAACATTTTATCTTTCTGTTCTCCAGAATTTTGGCTCAGATGTTACTGGTACAACAATGTGTATGGGGGCACACATACACACACATGCACTATCCCTAGGTTTTTTAATAGCCATTCTCATTTACCTTAAATAATAAATGTTAGCAGATTAATACAAGTTTTTGTGTTTCATAAGTATGTTCAATGTAAAGTTTCATTTTGAGCTACAGAAAATATGAAGAAAATTACCTGAATCCATTCTTATCACATATAACATGTAATAATAACAATATAACATTTATGTAGTGTTTACTATATACCTGTCACTAGGCTAAATGTTTTATAATTATTACCTCATTTGATCTTCACAACAACCCTGAGAAGAGTTGCTATTATTCTCATTTTACCAATGAGTTTTACCAATAAACAAGGCAACGAGAGTTTAAGGTACTTGCCCAGTTACTAGCTAGTAAACTAGTAAGAGGCCAGATCTGAATTCAGATTCTAATGACTCCAAGTCTAGCACTCCATCCATTGTGCCATCCAACTCCCTGAATAGTTACATTGGCATTATATTAAATGGGAAAGAGTTTAATTACCACCAGTGTCTGGATAACAGGGAAGTTCAGGATAAAGTTTGTGAGCATTTCTGCTACCTATAAAGAAAATAAATGTACAAAGTAGGTTATTATATATACAGTTGTAGGGTAAGAATTTGGCTAGAGGCTCAGTATAAACATTATATGTACAGGTCCCCAAACCTTGTTAAAGCAAATTATTTAAAAGCATACAACCAACATACCAAAAGCATACCATAGGAAAGTGCTGGATATGCTTAAACTTTGAGATTCAATATAAATCTAGTCCCAGTAAATGTCAAATTTTAATGAATTTTTACTTTTTCGGTGGTGAATAAAACCAAGAATATAAGAGGAAGCCTTATGTACTTCTAGGAACATATAAGAATCAGAAAATCATAGTTGGATACATAGAACCATGAAGTAATGATGGTACTGAGGATGAAAATTATCATCTATATCAGCATATATATATACACAATAATGTAAGTATATATTGTATTATATCAAATAAATAATATAATAAAGATATATAATAAATCACAAGAAGTGGCACTGATAGAATAAAGCAAGAATTCCATAAAAAGAAAACTGGAGCCAAAAAAAGGTGACTTTGATGAAGATAAACTTAAGGGAAAGAAACAGAAATAAGAGGAAAGGAGGATAGGGAAAGGAGTCACAATTTCATAGTTGGAAGGAACCTTAGGGATCATCTAGTTTGCTTTATACTTGAATGAAATATCCTCTATAACATTCCTGAAAAGTGATCATCTAGACTTCACTTGAAAATTCCTGTTCAAAGAGGTTGTCCATTTCATTTTAAACCAAGTCTAATTTTTGAGGAAATTCATTCCTAAAAATATAGAATCAGAAAATATGTTCACATCTTTTGTAGACGTTATTACAAAGATAAATGAGAAAAGACATATTAACCAACGTTCTGAGTGAAATGATGACATATCATTTTAATGAGAATAGATACATATTGACATTCATAAATGTGTGTCAAAATATGTGTTAAATTCAGTTTTTTTCCCAGAAACTTTCCAGTGTGATAGTAAGGACTGATCAGAAAATCTTGATTTCTTAGAAGGTTTTTTTTTTTTTTTTTAATGAAATTACCTTTGAACTAATTACAACAAAGTAATTTACCTTGTGAGTCGGAGTTTGACTGGAGGGATGCAGGTGTTTTCTTTGGCCTAGAGGATGGTCTGACAGGTATGTCTTTAGCCTGAGACAGAAAAAAAAAGCACACTATAAAAACTTGGATTTAGCGTGTGAGTATATTAAATCTTTTCATTAAAATGATTATGCAGATTGCCTAGAAGAATGACAAATAATTCATCAATTACTGTCCCTATTTACATTGATAGCTCCAGAGTTTTTGAGTCAGGAGGGGAAAAAAAAACATGCTTTCCTAATTCTAATTCGAAAAGGCAGCTTTTACCAAGTACAATTTTATCATTGAAATTTATAATTTCAAGCAAACTACGTTAGTCTATGCTTATAGCTTTTTCCATTTCAAAATTATGCAAAATACTATATTATTCTTTAAAGATTGAGATGTGTTTCTTAAGTTTCCTTGTCAAAGAAAAGCACTTTCAAAATATGTCTATTCTATGCTTAGATATTTTATTTTTTTAAAGAGGAAATGTCACCGTGGTACAACATTTTTACAAGGAATTTATGTAAATAACATTACGAAAGGAAATTTATTCGGCTGTCAAGAATCAAATGCCAAGGGACAAAAACCTCCAGCAAATAAAAACTTTTAGTTTTTAAACTAGATTAAAGCAGTGAGGGAAAAAAGCAAATTTTATACAGGCCTTCCTCTGTTCCCTTGCTGCTTTCCTTGCATTAATTCGTTGCTCTTCATTTTCATATTTTTCAGTAAATGAGTCAAGAATTTCATAAAGATCTTCTGCTTGAGCCGGCTGTGGCATGTCTCCAAATAAAATGTCACTGGCACGAACATCCTGACAGTAAAACCTAACAAGAAAGATCAGAGAATAAAAGATTTCTTAGACACCCTTAGGATTACAGCAATGGTCAAAACTATCTTTCTTTTGCACCACTCTGCCTAGGAAATCCACAATTTCTTTTAAGAAAGTTTCTGAATTTATAATATATTAATGTATAGAAAACAATTATTATTTCCTCAGATGTAAATGTTTCCTACAGTCTAATTTTATATATTTTAAACAAATAAGCCCTTTCTAATTATGCTTTATCTGTACAGAAAATTTTAAATCCATTAAGGGGAAGGGACTATTTCAGATAAATCTGTACCCTGAATAATCAATTATATCTGACAAATAGAAGGTACTCAAAGGCTGTTTACTGATTTAATTGAGGAGTTAAACACTTCCTTGAACTATTATAATTTAAGGACAAAGAAAGCTTATTTTCTTAAGTATAAAACAAATTCCAATTAGATCATGTTTTCTTATGTTTCTCTATTTTATTTAAAATTTGAAGAAAATCAACATGTATAGATAGGGAATTTCTGGATGAGGAAATTTCCTTTAGAAAAGCAGTCTGCAACTTACAGTTTCAGAAAGTTTCCTAGGGTACCCATAAGTTAAATGATTTACTCAGGATTATGTAGATAGCTGGTATTAGAAGTGGATTTGAACACAGGTCTTCCTGATTATACTATGAGTAAGTATAAATTATCATTTGTTGGTTTGAGGATAAAGACCATATTTGTCTTTTTTGGGGGGGGAAATATAGATTTCTCTTTTCCCTTTCATTTCTAATTTATAGAAAAAATTACTATTTTGAATTTCTGATCTTGTTTCTTTTAAAACAAGAAATCTCAATGATGGCCTGTTCAATGTTTTCCCTTTACATTGGTTTACTCAAATTGACATTTCTTGCTTTGCTAATTTGTTTACTTTTTATTTTATCAAAACAATCATATATTTGTTTTATAATTTTAATTTTGGGAGCAGCTAGGTGGTGCAGTGGATAGAACACCAGCTCTGAAATCAGGAGGACCTGAGTTCAAATCTGGTCTCACACACTTAACACTGCCTAGCTGTGTGACCTTGGGCAAGTCACTTAACCCCAATTGCCTCAGCAAAACAAATAAACAAATAATTTCAATTTTGCTGGAATATTATTGTATCAATATTCAATTAGACGATGTCTTATTTGGGGTTTGTTTCTAGTATATTATCAAATATTAGAATGGCTCACTTTTCCTTGCTGCTAAAAATGTTCAGATGTAAAATTTTACCTGAAAGTGGTTTCAATGGCTTACAACCAATTTTCATATGTGGTATAATATGTTGTACTAACATTGTCACTGATATCAATATAAAAATCATCGTCTATATTATTTTATTTTTGACAATCATTAAACATGATAATTCATTGTTTAAGCTTACAATATGCATATCATTTCCCCTTATTCATCATAATTTTATTATATTATTGTCTAGAAAAACTGTATTTAAAATTTCTGCCTTTCTAAAGTTATTCTGAAATTCTTTCTGCATTAAAACAAGGAATTTTTTAATAAAATTTCCACTTGTATTTGAATAAAAGTAAATTCTCTACTTGTTCCATTTGATTCATTCCAGAGAACCACTAGATGAGGTTATTCCCAATATTCCATTACAATTTATAAATTCTATCTTAATATCTTCATATTGGATTTATCACATTCCATTAGTAAAAGTGAAATTTCTTCTTTTTTCTGCCTAAATTCCACACCCCCACCATTATATCAGTTCATCCTTTAAAAATTTAGTTGATATACCATTAGGTATATATAATTACAACTCTGATATTTTTTCATAATCAATGTATCTTTAAGCATTCTATAGCTTTCATATTCTCTCAATCTTAATTTAAATAAAGCTTTTCTAGATCTCCCAAGAGCAGTTCCCACTTTTCTCTATTTAACTTATACAGAATAGTCCATGTCATTTTAAATCTATATGTATCTCTATTTCAGGTATGTTTCTCATTGGAATATATTTTTGTGTTACATTTTAAAATCTATTCTATAACTCTTTCTCTTTGGATAGCTAAATCTGTGTATAGCTATTATTGTAATAGTTAAATTTATCATTTCTTCTGCCTCTATTTTATGATATAGCATTTTAAATATTTATTATACTCTGTCATACATTATATAAAAGACTATCAGGAATATTATAAAGGGATTTTCATTCTGGTTTTAATTCTTTATAATAAGCGTGTGTGTGTGTGTTAGTGGCTAGATCTGTGATTTTATTGATACAGGAAGCCCTAAATGAAAAAACTTCCTCTATTAATACAAATCAGAAATTTCTTTGAAAAATTACAGTGTTAAAGAAATGTCTAAAGCAGTTGGCCCAAGTTACAAACTTAGTTCATGTCAGATGTGGGATTTGAACCCATGCTTTCTGAATTCTGAGATCAATTCTTTATTCCCTATTCCAAATTGCTTCTAAATATCGAGTTTATGTGGTGATATTTTTGTTTAAGACTGTATATATGTTTGCATAATGATGATGATGATGATAATCAACACCTAAACAATACTTACTATGTGTCAGATACTGTAGTGTGTAATTTACATTTTTTATTTCATTTGACTTTCATAACAACCCCAGAATGTAGATGTTATTATTATTCTTTTTGCAGATGAAGAAATTGAGTCACATAAATATTAAATAACAAGGGCCATACATCTAGTAAGTTCCAGACTTGGTCTACTATTTACCATGCCACTTAGATAAGTGTGTGTGTATGTATGTGTGTGTGCATATACACTCACAAAAATATATATATGTATGTGATTATATAGATATATGAAAGGAGAAAATATATGTGTATACAAATGCATTTAAATTTAAATAAAACCCCTTTGTTTTTGATAGAACATAATGAGGCCAAAATATCAGGTATTAGCAGAATAGAATTTTCCCTTGAATTGGAAATACTTATTAATATATTATCAGGTATAAACTATCTTTTCCACTTCTTTTACAACATTTTGTAGTTCTCCTAAATTAAGTAATATTTTCCACTTTCTTTATAGTATTATGTAATTCTCTTAAATTATCATATTCTATTTTCTATTATAATTATTCTATATACTGGCCCTAGCTGATCTGTGAATGTTTCCTTATAATTCCCTTGGGACAGTAATTTTCATCAAGATCATGGGTCTTAGAGCTAGAAAAGACTTTATAGAGATCATCTATCCTAAATTATTCATTTTATAGATAAGAAAGCTGAAATTTAAAGATCTGAATCAAAACAAGCAATTCTTAAGCTTAGGGCAAATTCATTTGAGACATGGAGGTAAATGGGCTGGCATAGAAGAGCATCTGACTACAGACACCACTGTGTAAAAGAGGGAGTGGTGTCCTCTATAGTCTGGCTCTTTGGTCTCAATGATTTGGAAATGACAGAGAAAGTAAGTGACAGGAGAGGGGCATAATAAGATTAGATACCCGGTGGTACTGATAAGCTTGGGGTTATATTGCACATGGCTGTGTTAGTGGCTAGATCTGTGATTTTATTGATACAGGAATCTCTAAATGAGAAAACTTCCTCTATTAATACAAATCAGAAATTTCTTTGAAAAATTACAGTGTTAAAGAAATGCACATGGCACTGGGGAAAGAAAAATGCCAGCAAATATGACAATGTGTGTGAGTTAAAACATGAAGTAAAAATGAATTCCTTAGAAGGAAATGCAATGACTTTTCCCTAAACCTGACCTGGTCTCGAACCCTACCAGAGAAATTATTGTCTTTCCTGACCTCCTAGCTGTTAGTGCCTTTCCCTCCAATGTTACCTGTAACTACTTTATTTGTGTTGGGTATATATTCATAAACCAATATATATATATATATATACCTATATATTTCTATCGTGGCTCCCTGATTAGTATATAAGCTCTTAGAAAGCAGGAAATATTTGGTCCTGTCTTTCTACACATATTATTGTCTGGCATAAAGTAAGTCCTTTATACATGTCTAATTGATGTGTAAAAGGAACACATTAAACAGGCCATCAATGAGTTTTCTTGTTTTAAAAGAAGTAAACAAGATCAGAAATTCAAAAGTGAATCCTATCAAAAATCTAATAGATAGTCATTAATTTTTCTACAAATTAGGGGCATACCCAATGGTACACTACAAACAGATAACTTTAAAATGTCTATTTGTTTAGGCTTACTAGATTTTTTTCTATGATTTCCATCAGTACTACAAATTTTTTTTCAAATTCATTTAAATTAATTTGACTTGAACTTACTTTCTATTAGTTTCTTTTCTTTCAATCAAGTAGCTTCCTTCTAAAGATACCCCAGCAAACAAACCGCGTGACTTGCAATATGTGTAGACAGCAGCTGAGCTTCGGATTGCAACATTTCCTTCTAAATTCCTAAAAAAGCATAAGATTTTGTATAACAGATCTGACCATGGCTTTGGCCCAAGATTATTAGAATTTGGATACTATTACATTATTTGGCCAGAATGATCTGATTTTGTAATCTGACTGTTTCTATTTATTTTATGTATCTTTATGGTAATTCAACCTAAAGGTTACATCTTTAAAATAATAGTCTGAAAGTCACATAAGGAAAAAGGCTAAGACACACAGAAATAATGAAATTTACTGGTAGGAATTCAATTCAATTAAACAATTGAGACAATTTTAGATAGTATCAAGAAAAATATAAAGTTTATATTTTTAATATTTCTTAATAAACCATATTGCAAATATATAACCCGATTTATATTTTATGGGATTTGAAACTTTGTAAGCTTTTGTATAGCTTCACTAATAATATATACTCTCCTCAAACAAACTGAATTCAGGATGTACTAAAATCACTGATTTTAATAATTTTTAATCATTCTACTTATTCTTCCCCTCCCTTCCTCAGTGTGTACAGTTTAATTTATAAAACCATTCCTTGCTCTTAAGAAAAAGAAAAGATTCTTTAAACCTTATGAAAATCCCTCTCCAAAAGAACTTAGCCATAGTTTCATTTAAATGCTTTCTGAAGTACACAATGATGTATTATATAAGCTTACTCCATCAGGTATTTAAAAGATGTTTTAAAGGTACTTACCTTCCCAAAGGCCCAACAGCCACAGTAAAATTTCCACCAAGTGTAAGGTTACCACCTTTTGCAAAAGCTTCCACTGCTCTATCATAATTTAATATAATGACTAAATCTGACACCTAAGATTAAAAAAAGCACATTCATTTGAAAATTACATAGCAAAGTATAAAATTTTAAAAGCATCATCTAAAATATCTTGACCATATCTCATTAATACAAAATATATATCAGGAATGTTTTCTTTTGGCTAAATGAAAGTAATTAATGAATATTCAATAAATTTTAAAAGCTAGAGGAAGACAATAAGAAAAGAATCATTCTTTAAAGTCAAATGAAATGTCACTTAGTTGATAAATCTTTCTCTAGTCTTTCTATTTTTCTCTCTTTTTCTTATTTGTAATATTCTCCTCCTTTGGACCTCATGTAGCTATGTAGCTCTTTGATTTACAACTCTTCAATGCACTTATCATCTAATATGTATAATAATTATGGTTTCATTTTATCCTCATTCTAGAATGCAAATACTATAAGGTTAGGGACTAAATCTATTTTAGGTTTGGTTTTTGTTTTGTTTTGTTTTGTTTTGCTCCTATGCTCCTATTGCCTAGCATAATGCTCTACATACAAAAACTACTTGCTAAATGTTTATTGAGGAAAGAAGGGAAAAAGAAGAAAATATGGAAGTAGGAATAACTAATAAAATGGGGTAGGATGAAAAGGAAACAAATGGCATTTACAGTAAATCAAGTAGATGAATATTGCAGTTGGAAAAACTAGCTTATATTGATGTAGTACTTTTATCTTCCTCATACGCAATCTCAGTTTATTATAACAACAACTTTGAGAGGTAGGTAAGAGGCATGTTAGTATTCTCATTTTAGAGATGAGAAAAACCAAAGAATAGAGAGGTTAAATAAATTACTTGCTCAAGGTAAAACAGCTTCGAAGCTACTGAATTATTAAGTTTACTTAACTGCATTGCTTTATTAAAGAGACCTCTGACCAAGTAAAAGTAATAAGTGAATGCTTGTAATGTAAAAACAAAACATCAATTAAAAAAATATTGAAATAGACAAATAGAAGACAGATGATAGATAGATATATACAAGACAAAACAGGGCTTTAAATCAAAATCTTATCTCAGCTTTTTTTTTTCTAGAAAGGTATTAATAAACACAAGAGATGCTTCCAAAGAAGAAACAACTTATTTCATATTCTACACAAAAGACTAATTTTTTTAAAATGGTTTATAAGATGCCTTTTTTTAATCACCATAATTTTCTGATATCCTCCTTCCCATCTCCAAGAAAGCCATTCCATAAAACAAACAGAATTTTTAAGACAAAAAAAAAAAAAAAAAAAAAAAAAAAAAAAAAAAAAAAAAAAAAAAAAAA
The DNA here is from genome assembly GCF_902635505.1 of Sarcophilus harrisii. Classification (NCBI taxonomy): domain Eukaryota; kingdom Metazoa; phylum Chordata; class Mammalia; order Dasyuromorphia; family Dasyuridae; genus Sarcophilus; species Sarcophilus harrisii. The sequence continues at coordinate 180,154,109 of NC_045427.1, forward strand.
AAAAAAAAAAAAAAAAAAAAGGGAAATCAAAAGAGAAAAATAATCATGACTGGTCAATATGTCAAAAAAAAATGGAAATATGCACAATGTGTAACATTTGTGGACTTCTGCTCTCTTTAAATGGATCAAGTAATTGGGGGTGTACTCTCATATCTTTTATTTCAAACTATGTTTCCACAGTTCTAAATTCCTTTTTTTTCTTTTAAGAATAATTGTATTGATTCATTGCTCCACTAACAATGCATTAGTGTGACTATCTTCCCACAACCCTGCCAAAAATGATTTCCTATTTCTGTCAATTTTTGTTTTTCTTTATTAGTGATGAGAACATTTTTAATGTGATTGTTAACAGTTGCCTATTCTTTTTAAAAATATTAAAAATATCTTTTATAGGTTGTCCTAAAACTGTTACTAAAGTGTTTTTTTTTTTTCCCCTGAGGCAATTGAGGTTAAATGACTTGCCTAGGGTCACACAGCTAGGAAGTGTTAAATGTCTGAGGCCAGATTTGATCTCAAGTCCTCCTGACTTTAGGGCTGGTACTCTATCCACTCCACCTAGCTGCTCCTAGAGAAGTTTTTAAGCTTAAGTTACTTATTTATATAGTTTAGACAGCAAACCTTTATCAAAGAAAGTTGATACATAGGGGTTTTCTGTTCCAAACCCCTTTCCTTCTTATCCTAGGTGCATTAATTTGTTTATGCAGAATAGTGATTTTTTTTTTCATGAAATGAAAGTTATTTATTTTATCTTCAGTAATTTCTTCCATTCCTTGTTTGGTTAAGGATATAAGTTTAATCATGGCTGTGAGAATTATATGAGATCTCCTTCTTTTAATGTTTTAAATAAAGTAACCTTTAATATTAAGGTTACATATTTAGTTATAATGTATTGTAGTATATGGTATATGTAGTATATGGTATAAAGAGTATAATTTCTCCCAGATTGCCTAAGAGTTCTTTCCTGAGTAATTTATGTTTTCTAACTTAATGAAAAATGATTCATTGAATTGATTCTGTTTCTCTCTTGTCTACTCTTTTCCATTGACCTATCTCTTTATTGATTTAACATTTTTAAAGAGGGTTGGACAAATGTTGTCTTATAAAATGAGCTCTTTAGATGCCATTTCTCCTTTATTTATAAATCCTTTAATTATTTCCCTTGATATTCTAGCTTTTTATTTTTTTTAAATGAATTTTGTTATTTTATGGAATTCTTTAAAGCATTAGGGTCAAATGCTCTTCTAAATGGCCGACAGCAATTCCAAGCGCTACTGAAACATAAAAAAGCAATTGGGAAATATTTAACAAAATAATTTAAAATGCAATAGAATATAGAAAATGTTAATATGTGATTTTCTAAGATACTATATGGGAAAGGATCCTGATAGAGAGTTTAGTGATCCATGCTTTTATTTGAGTTTGTCTTCACTGCTGTGAAGTTATTAATCTGATTGAGATAGCATTGAAACTGTAAATTAACTTTGGTAGTACTGTCATTTTTAGTATTTTAGTATGACCCAGCTATAAGTATTAAATTTATTTAAGTTGTTCTTTATTTCTTTAAGGATAATTTTGCAATAAATTCATATAAATTTTTTGTGTACTTTAACAGAACAAAGCCCAGATATTTTGTGCATTTTATAGTTATTTGAAATAGGATTGACCTTTATATTACTGTCTCTTGGATTTTGTTACTATAAAAATGTTATTGAATTTTGAAGGGCTATTTTGTAACCTGCAAATTTGTTGAAGCTTTTAATTATCTCAATCAATATAAACTGCTTCCTTAAGATTTTCTAAATAAACAATTTTATAATTGCCAAATTCTCTATGTAGAGTTATGCTTTTAATTTCTTACTGTAATCTACTGCTAGAATTCCCAGACTATACCATGTGACTATTTTATATTTATTGGGGAAAGTTCCATTGTTTCCCCATTGTATATAATGTTCACTACTAATTTTAGACAGATGGTTTTTATAATATTAAGAAGATCCCTCTATGCCTTTACATTGTAGAATTTTTAGTGTAAATGAGTTTTGCATTTGTTAAAGGATTTTTCTGAATATATTGGGATGATGACTTTGTAATTTCTGTTCTTAATATTATTAATTTTGTAGACTGTTTTCCTAATGCTGAACCATCCATGCATTCCTGGCATACATTCAATTTGATCATAATGAATAATTTCTTGTGGTCTGTTTAACAAGATTTTATTTGAAGCTTTTGAATCAATATGCATTGATGACACTATTTTATAGTTCTCTTTCTGTTTGTCTTCCCTGCTTCAAGTATCAGAACTACATTTATACCATAAAAGGAATTTGGTAGGATAATTTCTTTGTCAGTTGTTGAAAATAATTTATGTAGTATTGGTACTTATTGTTCTTTCAAATTATTATAAAATTGTGAATCTATCATTAGAAACAGGAGTTGTTCTCTTTGCTTTTGGTAGTTCCTTTGCAGAGTGTTCCATTTTCTTTTCTTTGACTGGCTCATTTAAGGTCTCTGTTTCCTGTTTGTTTGAGTATTTTATATTTTTAAAGTATATTCCTCTATTTTTTTGTTTTCTCTATTTTGATGGTATATCAAGTATTACTGTGCACCGTAGATTCTATAATTATTCTTATTTTATTTTTTTCTGATTTTACTTTTTCCTTTTCTTTGTTTATTTTATCCCTTTATTTTAATTAACTAAAGGTTTATCTATTTTTAATAGTTTTCACAAGAGTTTTTAGTTTTATTTGTAACTTCTATAGTTTTATTATGTATTTATATACTTTAATCTATTTCTCTAATTTTTGATATCTCACATTTGTGCTTATTTTAGGCTTTTATAAGATTTATTTTTTAAATACAGAAACATTTTAGTGGTCTATAACTTTAATCACTAAGTCATATCACTAGGCAGACAAATCTAGAATAAAGGTGGCATATTATCAAGATACAGATACACAGAGGTACAGAGATGTTCCAAAAGGGGGACTTAATAGACCCCCAAAGAGGCATATCTTAGTGTAAGACTAAAATTAGACCAGCTTTATATAAGTGTATAATCAAACAGACATCATTCTTCCTGTTTTCAGTCTATCGTTCCTGTTCTGGTTCTTACTTTCCCGCTTTCGCAGTTTTAACTGTGGTTAACTGGTTCAAAAAGTCACTGATTATTACCTTTGAACTGCATTGTTCTCTTTTTCTTCTATTATGGATAACAGAGATCTCCAAAGCTAGCTCATGGCTGTTATTTGCCTTCCCTATTCCTCCTCATGCTGATGGAGAAAGTTACATAATTACACCAAATGGGGATACTCCACAATGAATTTGTCTAACTCAACTGGGTCCTTCTTGTTGTATGACAATAATTTATTATTTCCTTCTCTATAATATTCCTGCCATAACAGTTATTGCAGACTTTCTTCACTTCCCTTAAGATCTCCAATTCTACTTCTATATCTGTGAAGATCGCATATTTTAAAATCAGCCGGAGTCAGGAATTCAGGTTAGGGGAAAATCGTCAGTCTTTATTCTCAGTGAAGAAAGATCGGAGGTGGAAGAGAATAGGCAATAGCAATGTGTGCAGTTGAGTCAAGAAGCTAGCTAGACCAGCAGCCACATGACCAGCAGCTAGGAGTATGGAACCCAGGCCAATCTCTCCCAGCTTCTCTTCCTGTCTCTCTCTGCCTCCACCCACCAAAATCGTCATTTCCTATACAACACATCAGGACTTGCATGGAGAATGGGCAGGGGGCCATTCTTTATCCAATCATGTATATTAATAGAGTATAGCCCAATTACTATTTAGCCTCACGTACTTGGGACCTCAGTGCATCAACTCAAACCTCAGCCCATTACATCTAAGATCTTTTTCTTAGCACATGGATTCCCTTTTTATTTTGCTGAGAAAATTATCATTCTTATTAGTTCTTTCATCTTCCCTACTCTACAAACTCTACATTTTTTCCCTCCTCTATGCCAGTTTCTAACTTCTGTTTCACTAATTCCATTAATTTTGATCTTCTCTGAAAGTTTGGTCCTTTTTGATCATTCATGTTTTCTCCTTTCTTCTTCTCATCAGTGTCTCTTCTCTATTTCTCCTCTCCTTTCTTCTTCCTCTTCCAAATTATTGGCTTTCCTTGTTGTGTATAAAAATGCTGTTTTCCTCCTTCTAGAATCTCACAGAAATTGACAATCAAAATGAACTTTAGCAACCATCTTAACTAACCCATTCTATAAAAAATAAATAAAAGGAAAACCTATACAAAGCTAAAATCCTTGATTTGATCTTGTCTTTTCCAAATTTATCAACTTTCTTCTATTCTGTGTACTACCAAAGTCCCATAGAATTACATATATTCACTGACTCTGCTTAATTCTCAAACAACAAAATCTGGTTTTCAACCCATTCTTCTGAAACCACACTCAATAGTTAACCACTAATTTTCTAACTTTTAAATAAAATCAACATTTTTTAGTCTTCATCACTTTTGCCTTTTCTCTGCAAGTTTTGGCATAAATGATTTTTTTAAATGGACTCTCTTCTCTTGGCCTTCAGAACACCAATCTCTTCCATTTTTCATTCCATTCCAGAACATCATAAATATTCCTTCTCAGGCTTTTTTGTTTTGGTAGGATAATCATCCACCTCATGTTCTTCTACCTGATTATTTCATGAAAATCTGAACCTCAATATTTTTAAAACAGAACACACCATCTTCCTAAGAACACACTTATCCTCCAGAGTTCCTAAATATGTTGAAGGCACAACCAAGCACACTACACAATTTTTTATTCTTCCCTAAGCTTCATTCCTATATAAATCAATTGCTAAATTCTTCTGATGCTACCTTTACAACATCTCTTGAATCCATCTTCTTTGTTCTACTCACCAGGCCATTTTCTCCCTTTCTTCTCCATTCCCTGATCAGTTTGTTTTGCCTTCCATCTGGATTATCATAATTAGCCTTAAAATTATTCTGTTTCAAATCAATTTTCAGCCTTCGACAAAGCAGTTCCCAAAACACAAGTATGACCATACTATTTTCCTGCTCAAGATCCTTCAGAGGTTCTATATCATCTTTAGGATAATATACAAATTCCTTAGCCCAGTAATTATGACTAATTAATTCATAATCTGGTTTGATTCAGGATTATTTCATACTGACTCCTCTTAAACTCTCTACTGGCTAGCCAAATAGTATTTGTAGTATTTCTTTAATTCAGCATGTCATCTGCACCTTTGTGCATTTGCTCAGTATATCTCTAATGTCCTGGATGCATTGTTTATTTCAGCCTTTTAGTTCCATTAAGCAGCTCCAATTGTATAATGTGACATATTCAGCAGATCACAATAAGGGAGGTATGTTTTGAGGAATCCTAGAAACTGATAAAACTAAGTTGTCTGGTTTATGATGAAGTCATGGGATTTGGGTCTGAACCAGACTTGGAAGACCTATTCTGATCTACTCTTGTCAAGTTCAGCCAGAAACCCCAAATTATTTTAGACAATGCCCATTTCCTTTGATCTTTGGAGAGAAGGACATAATTCTATATTTCTTTTATAATTCTATATTATGGAAATACAATTTTATCTTCTCAGGACTACCTTCAGATTTTTCAAATAATGATACCCAAACTCAGAAGACTCAATACCAACTTCCGTGTGCTTTCAATTTTAAAGTAGAGCATAAATTTCGAATTAACTAGGCATCAAACATAACTTCCACAGTCAGATAAGAATCTTTACTTCTTTTGTGAGATAGCACTAAGTTTAATGGGAAAAAAAATATATAAAAGACTGACTTGGTATTTATTGGATCTGATTTCTTATCTCTGCTCTGCCAGGAAGTAGCTGTGTGTAACTTTGGGAAGAAAAACTTTTACTCTAAACCTCAATTTTCCTATCTATAAAAAATGAAGGTTAGACTAGGTGTTATCTAAAGTCCTTTCCAACTCTAACTTTCCCTACTTACATATTTTAAAGTCAAAACAACAATGGCACACAACCCATTATCCTTCCTGTCTAATACCCCTCCCTCACACACAAAAGTACCACAAGTTAAGGACAGTGCCAATGAAATTGAAATTATCTTGAGCTCAGTCCAATAGTGATTGTCTATAAAAGATACCACATTTAGCTATGTAAGGTGCCCTCTTAATAATACTTTCTTGGAATGTTCTCTTTCTATAACCTAAGGCAGCATCAGGACTCTGGAAGGGGGAGAAAGACATCTGAAGGATAATTGTATTCAATATAAAAGTTCTTTAAACCTTTTGGGATCCTTCTAACACATCTGGGTTGCAAATTTACTGCTCAAAAATATTACATTTTTGCTAAAACACTAAACAATACTTCATCCACATTTTGAAAAGTTACACTATCACTTAATTTCATAAGTTAGACATGTATACCCAATGATCACCAAGTTCTGTCTGGTGTTGCCAATTAATTCCAGTGATAGACTAGCAAAATTAGCATAATTTGATTCAACTGAAAAAAAAAATTTACTAAGCCCTTTATTCAAGGCTCAGTGCCAGGCACCAAGGCGAATCTAACTAGGAAAAAAACATGGTCCCTGACTTAAAAGATTTTAGTCTAATGACTATACATTGAGAAATAAAATATCTAGCATTCACAGCATGATTCACAGGTTATAGGGCCTGGCATCTACCCACATGCCTGTAAAATGATTGGTAATGATGATAATTTTCTCTTTAAATCACTCAGCTGAATAAAATTCTTTTAGGGTTTATACCTAAGCTAACATAAATTTTATCAAGTTACTATTAAAATATATCATGATATGACAAAAATAAGTCATAATTGATCATATATATATATATATATATATATATATATATATATTACATAATTAATAACTAGTGAGGTGCCTGGCATACATATGCTTGTCAATTGATCAACTACTGAATCATGACATAAATAAGGCTCAAATTTTCATCTATACATGGATGAGGGAGGAAATCTATACATTTTGGGAACTGAAGTTGGGTGGCTTGCATGAATGCAGAGAGGAAATGAGAGATAGCATTTGGAGATAAGGGAAATGCTCTAAATCATCTATAAGATAAAGAAAGGAGAATAATATTAAATAAGGTAGGAAAAGTACATTGGAATCAGATTGTGGAAGACCTCATATTCTAAGTTAAGTAGTATTATTTTATAAGGAGTAGGTGGCCATAAAAATTTTTGAGCAAGAAAATGACATTATGATACAAAGTCTTGGTACATGATGGTTCAGAAATGCCAGTATAACAATAATAGCAAAGACATATGTAAACCTAAGGACAAATGCTAAAGGATTATCTGCTGAAAAGAAACTGACCACAGGAGGGCAATATTTTCAACTGACTTTAGCTTAGAGAAAAGTATACAAACAAGTTCATTTGAACAAGAGAAGGCAAAAGATTTTTTGACATTTGATTTCTGCAATGACAGCAAGTGAAAGGAATCCCAGTAAGAAAGATAAAAGAGTAAGTGAAATTACTTCCTTTAATAAGGCTTAAAGAATTTAAAACTATGGCAACAGAGAAACCTCATAAATGAATGGATAGCTTAGGAAAAAATTGACTGAAACTTGAGAAGAAAATGAAGATTTTTAATTTGAAAACAGTAAGTATTAGGAGCCTAGGCTGACAAGTGACTTAGATAGCAAGAGGGGAACAGATGACAGATTAATATGATGCATAAGATGTACTATGTGTAGATCTGATGTAATTGATCTTAGTGAACAAGCACATTTTAGAGAAAATAATTCCCAGTCCAGATGCTCAGGCCAACAATCCCATCAGAGGCGTAGCTATGAATGGAAACACCTTGAGGTCAACCTTTATTTATCAAAAGAGGGCATAAATCTTGACCTACTTCTATATCAGGCATCACAAATTCCACATGTTAAGGGCATTTAATTATATTTTAAGATTCTACTTTGTATAGTGGTACCTAGAGTCATGATCTCTCACAGATGGAATCAATTAATGAATAAAATAGTGTTATCTTCTGGTAAACAAACCATCTACATTTTCCTGTCTGTACTCAATAACCTACAGATAATAAAAATAGTTCATGTTTTTAGAGTATTATACAGTCTGCAAAGTGTTTTTCTCAATCTTTTGAGGTAGATAGCACAAATATTTCCCTCCCTATTTCAACTATAAGGAAGCAGAGACTATATTCTCCTATATTCTCTGTGATTAAGGAAATTAAGGATTTAGCATTAAGGAAAAGCCTTGTAGCTCAACTCCAAGTCTCCTGAGCACAGTACTCAACCCTTCATACTATAAACAAATTGAAACAACTATAGATTACTAAGTATAGTTTATAAGAGGCTGAAATGATAATTTAGAATCGATTAGAATTTAGAATGAGAAAAGAACTTAGAGACATATAGTTCAACTCCTATTACCCCATATTTTACAAATGAGTAAACTGAGAAAGGTTAATAAGTTCAATGTTATACAAATATTATGAAGTAAATATGTAGTTTTCTGATTCCAAATCTAATGTTCTTCCTACATTTAGTATCTGCTGTAAAACTATGGGAATCACTGTAATATTTTTTAATGCTTTTTGTATATACTAAAAAAAATTATTTCATTGAAAGAAGTTTAAGAAGGGAAGAAATGAAAAAGGCTCAATTTAAAAAAAAAAAGTAGAAATGATATTAAAACAATGTTAAAGTTTTTGAAAGTCTTCAGAGATGTCAGTAGCAATAAAACAATACTGGGCAGCTAAGTTTCCGGTACTTTTCAAGGATAGAGCAAATATAAAGTAAACCTTAATATACAAACCTCAATCCCAATTTCGAATCCACCACCAAGTCCAGCTATTCCAATGGCAGAAGGGGCAGACCATTCTTAAAAGGGATAAAGAAAGGGGGAAAAAAAATTAGATACAACTTTATTTCCAGCTTAACACTACTAACAACAATAATTTCAATTAGTATCAATTTTCTAGTAATTCATTTGCAGAACTTAGGAAGAAACAGATCCATGAAAAGAAAATACTGATTTTACTGAGGATGAAGAGATGGTACTAACCAGTCCTTTAGACTGCAAAAGAACAAGAAATGCAGATGAAGAATATATCAAATCACTGTGTAGATCCTGGAGGTTTCAGAATTATTAGAAATAATTCACATTAGCTTACTTATGTCTAGTACTTAATAGTGTATTATTTTTTTAAACCATATTCTTTATGAGGTTAGCAGGACAAATATTATTCCCATTTTACAGAAGATGAAATTAAGGTGTTTGAGATTAAATGACTCAGTCCTAGGCCAAAGGTCTAGTAAATATTAGAGCCAGGATTCAAAGGCTTTGAGTATAAAAATCTGGCTCTCCTCACTATACTGCACTGCCTCCAAAACATTTGCCTTTAGTCAGGCTTTCTGCATACTAGAAATATGAAAATGTCAGATTTTAGTTTTAAGAAAGCAAAACATGTTTATAGATTATATTTTTGATATATAGTTCAGATAACATCATATAGAAAAGTTTATACATTTTCTAAGGAAGATAAATGCTTTGGAAATTTTTAGGGGCATTACAAGAAGTATCCTTCTTGTGAAAAGTTAAACATAATCATTTTGTTAACCAAGATAATTACATATTTGAGGATTCATGTTTTGGCATTTTTATGCCAAGCACATGAGGAAGCCAGGTAGCACAGTGGAAAGAATATGACACAAGGAGATCTAATTTTGAAGTGGATTACCTATGAGTTTATAGGCAAGTCACTTAATCCATTCTGGCCTCAATTTTCTCATTTATAAAACATTAGAATTGGACTAAATGACATCTAACACTTCCATCAACAATAAATATAGCATCCTATGGTGATGAGAAACACAGCTAATTTTTCTTTTAGTAAAGACAATATTTTCTGAAATGGTTAATAATTCTTTGATTTTTTGAACCCTCTTTTTCCTTGGCACTCTATGCCCTAGAGAGTAAGAAAATGCTCACAGACTTTCAGAACTGACAGATTTTTGTTATATTTTGTAATGAGAAAAACATGCTTGCTGTTAAACAAATTTTTCTTTTCTTTCTTTTTAAATCCCCTTTTGTATTAGCAATGGTCCTGTTCAGGGACCTGCTCCTGTCCTGTAGGGGTACTATCAGGATACAAATGAAACTATCCAGCCTTAATCCTCATGACCCAATTGTAACTAATTTTGGACTAATTTCAAACAACCCCCTCGTGGCTCAGTTGGGACAGCTGGGCTGCTGCTTAAATTGGGATGAAAGGAGGGGTTTTAGGTTTTCAAAATTAGGAGACAGGTCCCTCCTGGGATTCTTAAGAGAAACTCCAGAGTTCTTACTGCTCTTTAACCTTCCAATTTCAACCAGCCTGACAATGTGGGTCAGCCAGAATGGGGCAGAAGGCCTTGGGAATGGATAACTCACAAATTTTCAAACAAATGTTCTCAGTGTTATTTCACTGAATATTTTTCTTTGAGCAAATCTTTATTTTGGTTGTTTTCATTGCTGAAATATCTACTGGAAAGACCTGTCTTTTATTGAAACAGGATAATTCAGCAACAGGCACATTGTCCCAGTTCTTAATTAGTTGATTTTTTTTTTCATCCATTGTGAATATAACCTTGCTATAAAGTATCAAAAAGCCAAACAAAGAGGCTACTGCAGTTGTAAGTACTACTTCAGCTTCCTATTCTTCCTTTCCATTTCTAGTGTCTTGGATATCAAAGTTCTGTGGGATTTGAGACAATGAAGTTTTCAATCATGTGGCTCGGAAGAGTTGACTGAAGTCAACCTCATACAATTCAAAGAACATACCATTCTTTTTTTTTTTTTTTTAATTATAGCTTTTTATTTACAAGATATATGCATGGGTAATTTTATAGCATTGACAATTGCGAAACCTTTTGTTTCAATTTTCCCTCTCCTTCCCCCCATCCCCTCCCCCAGATGACAGGTTGATCAATACATATTAAATATGTTAAAGTAAAAATTAAATACAATATATACATATCTAAACAGTTATTTTGCTGTACAAAAAGAATCGGACTTTGAAATAGTGTACTATTAGCCTGTGAAGGAATCAAAAATGCAGGCGGACAAAAATAGAGGGATTGGGAATTCTATGTAATGAGAACATGCCATTCTTAACCATTCTGATTACTTAACATTATATAACTGCATGGAGAGCAGATTTGGCACAAGTTTAGAAGAAGACCTCTCTTAATCTTTTTCTTTTTCTTTTTGCTGAGGCAATTGGTCTTAAGTGACTTACCCAGGGTCACACAGCGGGAAAGTGTTAAGTGTCTGAGACCAGATTTGAATTCAGGTCTTCGTGATTTCAGAGCTGGTACTCTATCCACTCACCACCTAGCTGCCCCTCACTTATTCTTCTGAAAGAGGACAAACATATATCTAAGTCCAGACTAAATGAGAAAACAACATACTTTGGAGGAGAGGACCTGAAAAGGAATCAGTGCCTCAATAATTCCCTAATTTCCAGGCTTGCTTCTCTGAAAACTTTAGGGAATTTCCTCATAGGTGAGATCAAAAACTTTCTCTCAGGTAAGCTGAATTGAGTTATAAATTTTATTCGGCTGGAAATGACATAAAATCATTTGTTCTGCTATACCCCAATTGATTGTAAACTAAGAAATTAACTTTGTCAATAAAAAAAAAGAACTGTTTTACATATATATATATATATGTGTGTGTGTGTGTGTATATAGATATTTTTCCTTTTTTATTTCTTAGAAGTACAGTTGTAATAGTGGTATTTTGGGGTCAAAGGATATGCACTATTTACTGATTTTGGCAGCTTAGTTTTAAATTACAGAATTGCTGTTAATCCATTAATTGTGTCTGTTTTCTCTCAGCAACTCTAACATGTTATCTATTCTAATCTAATGGGTGAGCAACAAAACTTCAGAGTTTCTGTAATTGGTATTTTTCTAATTATTAGTCATTTGATGCATATTTTTCATAAACTTGTTGATAGAGGAGATGGAGAGGAAGAGGAGAAGAAGAGAAGTAATGATAATAACTTCCATTTATTCACTATAACCTTGTAAGGCATTTTCAAGGTATCCCAATTTCAATGTCATTTCATCCCTCATAAAAATCATCATATATATTCTTTCTAGATTTTGGTCAAGATGGCTATTTGAAATGAAGGCAGCACCACATACTTATACAAATAAAACCCTGAACTTTTCAGCAGACTGAATAATGACCAAAGAATCTAGTGACAATTAGTTACTTCTTGAATGTCAGAACTACACAAGATGTCAGCCAGAAGCCCAAATATAACAGTAAAAGCCTGAAAATCCATAGTAGCTCCCAGCATGACCACAGATGTTCCAGGGACACATGTTACTTAAAAAAATACTTGTTCCAGCGGAAGCAAGAGCAGAGGATTATTTCAGCAAAATTTCAGAGTATTCAGAAAGCCTTTGAATGATCAGAAAGCCCTAGTGTATGGATCTTTGGAAGCCCATTGGAGTAACAATGCAGCATTGCAGCAACTCAGACCAAGATTCCTCTTTGTTCTGAGGTTTTGAGTAGGAAAAGATAAAAGTACTAGATTGGTGTAGGAAGGAGGAAGCAGATAGAATTTTCAATTTCTCTTAATTGGGGTACATGAGAGGAAAAATATATATGGAGGAAAAAAGGGAGAAGTAGGCAACAGATAAATCTTTTTTTATCTGAAATGAAAAAAAGTTGGGATGGAGTAAGATTGAAGACAAAGGGTTTTGGGTCAAATTACATGAAATTAAACAGGTAAAAAGTAGAGATAGAACTGTAGAAGGAGGATAATACTGAGGAGATAGTCACAAGCAAAACAAATTTACTGATACCAAAGTGGGGTTTAAAAGAAATATAAAGAATGGCAAGAAAGTATAATCTAAGAGGAAGCCTCAGACTGCCAATTAGGGAATAATTGAAAAAACTGTCATATGTAAATGTAACAATGTTATTTTGTCATAAGAAATTATGAAAAAGATAATTTCAGAGAATTCTGGGTGTTATAAACTGATGAAGAGGCAAAATAAATAGAACCAGGAGAACAATTTAAATGAGGATACCACTACTAAAAAGAAAAACTTTGAAAGACATAAGAGCTCTCATTAATGTAATGGCCAACTATGTCTCCAAAGGAGATATGTAATGGGGCCACATAATGAAGCATGTTACTCATCTCCAAAAAGAGGTGATGGGCAAAATGTATATGTAGAGACATATAATTTGAATAAGGAAAAGAAAAACAAAAATAAATGAGTTTTTTACATAACTCAGTACCAGACCAACTTTTTGAATCAAATGCTAAAAAGAGGTAAAGTAAGATTGTCCTTCTTCCAAAAAAGAAAAATCCCTTCCTTTTTTGAAAGAGTATTATTGACAAGGAAATGAGATATCTAAACCTGTACTCAAAAACAAGATTAGACTTTACATGCCTGTAGCTTCTTACTGAGGTAACTGATGATTAGTCAGATTCCAATTGAGTGATGATAGAAAACTCTAAAAAGAAGGAAGAAGATAAATAGATATGTTTCCTTCCTCTAAAAGTGCTAGAGTCTCTAAATGTGTGATGGAACTCGGCTTTATTTTGCGAGCTTTACTCCTTAACTCAAGCATTATTCTCTTTGGAGAATAGTAAAGACTATTTTGAGTTTATGCTCTTTTATTCTTTCCTTTTTCTCACAAGACATGTTTCAGGACCAGGTGCCAAATGTTGAGGACCTTGAGAAGTTCAGAAAGCAGAATATAACTTTAAAAAATGCTGGATTTGGAGTTAAATTACTTTTATAATATCCTTGTTTGGCTATTGCTACTTATATGATCTTGGAAAAGTCACTTACCCTCATAGATTTTATTTTTCTCAATTGTAAAATGATGGATTCAATATCTTTTCCAGTATTCCATCTGTGATCTTTCTCAATATATGTAGTTTTCTATATTCTTTTTTTTAACTCTTATTTTTCACTTAATAGTATTTATTTTTTCCAAATACACATAAAGATAGTTTTCAACATTCTCTTTTGTAAGATTGTGAGTTTCAACTTTTTTTTCCCCTCCCTTCTTCCATTACCCCTTCTCTCCTCAAGACAGAAAGCAATCTGATATAGGTTATATATGTACAATCATTTTAAACATATTTCCTTATTAGTCATGTTGTGAAAGAAAATCAAAACAAAAGGGAAAAATGACAAGAGAAAACAACAAAAAATTAAAATGGGATGCTTTGATCCTCATTCAGTCTTTATAGTTCATGTGGATGTGGATATGGATGGCATTTTCCATCCCAAGTCTATGGGAACTGTTTTAGATACATGGGATTGCAGAGAAGAGTTAAGTCTGTCATAGTTGATCATCACACAATCTTGCTGTTTGCAATTTTCTATGTTCCACTGACTTTTCATCTTATATTCACATGTATGAAAGTGCCTTGCTCTTCTATCAATCACCAACATCAAGGAAACAATTATGTTGGAAAAGAAATGTTAATGGGAAGAAATATTTATTAAGTATGACACATTCATAGCATTTCTCCTTCTAGAGATTTATGCAAACTATAACATTAAGGCTTTTTCCGCTTAAAAATACAATTGTAGCTTTTCACAATGACACAACTCAGCCTTAGCAAAAAGAAACCAAAATATAATAGTGTTATATTCTTCAATAGAAATGGCAGAAAAATCTACAGATGGTTCCTTATTCTCAACTCTACTTCCAGATAAGAATTATTAGTTTTACTGTGATGCTGGACAATAAGAATGCTCATTTGATAGAAGAAATTCAAAATCTAAATTCTGTTTAAATATTTTCACACTTAGAAGAATGACAACATTTAAAATTTAAAGTAAGATTTATACATGGAATCTCTCCCTAAGGACTTTAATAAATAGAAAACATCATTTTCTTCTTGCTAGGTTTATTCACACAGAAAACTGAGGTGCCTTGAATAATCCAATTGGAGGTTATATAAGGATACCTATTATATTCCTATGAAATCTACCCAAGATAGAAATAGGAAAGAGAAGAGCATACTCTAATTCTCTAAGTAGGCAAATATCAACTTACTTCCATCTGGAAGGCGAGCCAGTACAATCCCACTGCCACCTCGAGCAGTAACCAGAAATCCAGCTTTTATCACTGAGAGGATGGCAAGACCTTTAGCCTTGGCAATTACATGGGCTATAAACATTTAAAGGGTAAGAGGATAAATCATTATCAGTATATACTTTCCATTAAAAAGCACACAATCTAAAATTACAAATAGGATTGTCAACCCCAGCACACACATATTTAAACATTTGAATGACTACTTTTGGGGTTCTAATTAAAAATCTTAATGAAATGTATGTCATGAATTAAAGCTAAAATTAAAAAAAAAAAAAAACAGATGGTCATGAAGACTATACTCCTACCTCTTTTTCCTCTGGTTATTTTTATATAACTAAATTTAACATTGTAAATGTTTTAGAATTCTGCATTTACCATGGAGAGTTGGATATTTTAGATCAGAGTTTTGATGTAGGGATTTGAATCAGGGATTGATTGCTTTACTACATATGCCAATAGAATAAGGTTTTCAAGATATCAATTAATTCAGAAATTAACTCCAAGCAGAAAATTCAAACTAATCCTTCTACCTGCCCTCCCTCCCCCAAAGGTTCTCACAGTATTAATGGAATTTTTCTAGGGGTCTCAGGGAACACACCTGCTCAAGAAGACCAGACAAAGACAAAACTAGATTCAGTGTTGGATTTGCAAATCTTTTAAGCAGAATCAGACTACAAAAATTAGGAAATAGAATATAAATGGATTTGGGAATTATTACTTTACAAAACAACTTTTAAATGTTATGAAAATTAGGAAAAAATAGGCTTTGTGTTTATAAAAGATTTTATGATATGATTCCTTTAAATAATTAACATTTACATTAGGTGATGAACCCTCACTTAAATTTTGTAATCCCTACAATGCCTAACACAGTGCATTCATGAAGTAGGTAGTAATAAATGCTTTTTGAATGAATGAAACTATAATGAAATTTAATGAAAAAAGTTGGCTCACATATATCTTTCTTAATATATCACACAGTCAGGTACATGGCTGTCTGTGTATCTGTGTGTGTGTGTATATATATCATAACATAAATGTTCTGCAGCTTAAGAATGAGATAAAACACAAATTTCCTAAAGAACAAGCTATACTTCTGTTTCATGAATCCTCCATATGCTTCTGGTCAAATGAAGTTCCACAGGTATTTGGATGAATGGGATTTCCAAGGAATAACATGGAAAATTTAGGTCTGAACACATCAGGTAAAATCAACCAACTAGAAAACACATGATTAAGACAAGCTGCTGTTCAATATTCTTTTGAAAATATTTCATTATTATATCTGTCTGAGAATTTTTGTACCACTTTAGTAAAAAAGAAAAAAAAAATCAGCTTTTGAATAACAAAACATAATTGTTACCAAAGAACAATGTGATAAGGATGTCTCCATGTAATAATGAGAGACAAAGGGAGGGGGGGAGGGAAAGAGAGGGAGATATGGGGGGGGGAGGAAGAGAGAGAGGGGGAAGAGGGAGAGAGTAGGGAGGAAGAGGGGGGGAAGGGAGACAGAGAGGAGGGGAGGGAGGGGGAGACAGGGGAGAAAGAAAGAGAGAGGGGAGAAGGAGAGGGGGGAGAGAGAGGGAAAGGGAGAGGGAGAAGAGAGATCAGAGGAGAGAAAGAAAAGGAAAAAAGGAAAAAGAGAGGGAAAGAAGAAATGAAAATAAAAGAAATGAGAAGGAAGAGAAGAGGAGAGAAAAGAAGAGAGGGATGAAGAAGGAAGGAGAAAATGGGAAAGGAAGGGAAGAAAGGGGAAGGGAAAGAAACTCCATAGTCCCTCTTGGGTTATTTCAAAAGTCAATGATCAGTATTTCCAAATTATCAAAGAGATTTTCTATATAACTCCCAAATTATTGGTGTCAACTTCAGTAAAAATGATTAAATTGCTTCCCTTATTTATATATGTTCATTAATCTAACAGAATAGGTACAAAAACCAAATAACTCATTACATAGAATCACAAAGGTTAAAGCAAATTTGCAAAGGAAAACACATTTTTAAGGAAAATATGGAAATTACTAGAAGGACTTTATTTACTAACCAGGAATGATCTTATCAGGTCCATTTCTGGAAGTTATTTCTGTGAATTCTCTCAATATTTTGGCAGCTTTTTTTGCTTCTGATTTCAAGTTGGATGGTATAGGGTTATTCACTAAAAGGCAAAAAATAATTTTAATTTATAAAAGGCAACCAATAAAATCAAGCAAAAGACTTAATGGAAATTTTTTTTCTTTTGTATAAAATAAGATTTTGTATAATTTTCTAGAAGAATGAGCAAAAGTATAAATGTTTTTCCAGTAATTGACTACTTAATTCCCAGCTTCACTTTTAATAAGCTGATGCCACTGAGACATAGTTATTGACAAGTTTTAAGCATGAAGTTATCAGAGTACTGAATTATTACAAAAATTACAAAATCATAATTCATGATTTGTTTAAAAGACTCAAAAACTAACAATCTTTAGTCAAAACTGACTGACATATACAGTCTAAATTTTTTAAAATAACATAGTAGGCACATAAATCATTCCTGGGAGTTTTCATTCTGGGATCTCTTTCAGGAGGTGACTGAATATCAGGATAGTTTTCTTTGATAATTTCTTGAAAAATAATGCTCAGGCTCTTTTTCTGATCATGACTTTCAGGTAGACCAATAATTTTTAAATTGTCTCTCTTGGATCTATTTTCTAGGTTGTTTGTTTTTCTAATGAGATAGTTCATATTTTTCTAATTTTTTTTTTCATTTTGGAGTTTTGCTTTATTGTATTTTGATTTCTTACAAAGTCATTAACTTCCATTTGCTCAATTCTAATTTTTAAGGAATTATTTTCCTCAGTGAACTTTTGAACTTCCTTTCCCACTTGGCCACTTTTACTTTTTTAAGGTATTCTTCATCATTTTTTTTTTCTTTTGTATTTCCTTCTGTCTTACTCTCAATTCTTTTCCTAATTTTTCCTCTATCTCTCATACTTGACTTCCAAAATCCCTTTTGAGCTCTTCCATGATCTGAGCCCAATTCTTATTTTTCTTGGAGGCTTTGGATGCAGGAACTTTGATTATCATTTTCTGTTTTGATATTGCTTGTCACCATAACAATTTTCTAATGTCAGAAACTTTTTTGTCTGCTCATTTTTAGTAGGTACATAAATCAAATGGTCACTCAAATAGCATCATGGAACTTCCAGAAAAGACTGATAAGCCTCTATTCCTCTAATTTTACCATTATATTTCCATGCGCCTTAGATTTCATCAACATGGATATTCTTTATGATCTTTTAGATCACAATCTACATGATAACTCTCATCTTGGGCAACTTGTCATTGTCATCCTCGAAATACTTAAAAAAAAATTATATTGTGAAGTTAATCATAACAATACAATCATTTCTATATACAATGAGAAAGAAGAAAGAGGATAGAACTTTGAATAACATGTACAATTAAAAAAAAGAAATATATGTATATCAAATAGAACAAGTTTCAGCTAGATTCTCATTAGTATGAATAATGAATTCTCTGAAATGGCCACATTATTTAAATTTCTACCACATATTTACATTGGGCTGAAACCACTGATTATATTTTACAAAGTTATAACCTCCAAACAATGTTAACTTGAAAACACTTTAGGGCATTCATTAATTTTGCTAATTGAGAAGAAACTATAGTAAGAAATTTGTTTTAATTGTGTTCCCTTCTGTACACGTAAATATATTCTTATGTAATCAAATATTTTGTTATTTTTCTGTATATTTGTTTCAATTAATTGATATAACAGCCTCATTTCAAAGTTGACATACTTCCTCACAACAAATATGTATAACCAAGTAAAAGAAATCAATATATTGACCTTATATAAGATTGCAATCTGTTAACAGAAAAGTCCATTATCCCTCTATCAAGGAAATGAATATTTCATTATCAAACTTTGGAAGTTTGGAACTTACCAAAATAAGGACTTAAAAATTAAGGAAATCATAATTGTATGAGTAGAACATACCATTGTAATGCAAATGATTTTAGTATTTGTTAATTTATAGATTTGGTGATAAAATACTCAAACTACCAAAGAACTAGGAAAAAAAATAAAATTTATCTGAAATATCATAAGATCAAAAATCTCAAGGGGGAAAAGATGGATTGGGGAAATAGAGAAAAAAAAAAGGTATATTTTGAGTCAGGGGACCTGGCCTCAACTACCATTTCTACCACTTAGAAGCTACGTAACTTTGAGCAGGTTACTCTCCTTGAGCTTCAGTTTCTTCATTTATGAAACTGACAGGGTTGGTTTTCATAAGATGATCTCTAAGGTCTTGTCTAGCTCAAAACTTTGGAAACTTGCATACTTAGGATTTCTTACAGAAAAAAAATGGGATTGTTCTTTTGATTTTGAGTTTCTTGTTCTCTTTTTATCTTGCCTTGTGTTACATAATTTTTAAAATTTCATATTCTGCTACTGGTCAAGTAAAAGGTTTAGTAAAAAGCAATGAGAAGATACTTTCTAACATACAATCAATTCATTCTTAATGTTCAAATTAGGGAATAAATACTCAGGCAAGAGGGCAAGTTTCATTTCCACCACAAATATTTCCACCTAACTGCTAGGGAGGAAAGAAGGCCAGAATTCATGGAAATCTCTAACACCTACCAAAAAGAGATTCTTATAGTAAATGGAATAAGTACTTAATTTGTAAGTCTATAAGGCTCATATTTTATTGTACATCTGCTGATGTACAAATACATCAAAAGTCCAAAATTTGCATTGACTAACATATTTTGTTTTATGAGTTTTAGATGAAATTAAAGTGGTATGACCTATATTTTCACAGACTGAGCAAGATATGCACAATTGTTTTTTTTTTTTAAACAAAACTGTGTGATTTAATTGTGTTCCTTGTTGTAGAAAAAAAGATTAAATAATGTACTTTTTGCCTCATTGCTTAGGTTAAAGACTAAAATTTCCTTGTAAAAAATGTTTTTAAGTTAACAAGCCTTTATTTTTTTTTGCCATCCCATTCCACCCATCATTGAAAAAAAGTCAAACAACAAAAAAAAAAGATCCCTTGTATATATATATATCCCTCTACATCTATATATCCACCAATTTGAAAATGACTGAAGAAATTGTGATATGACTAGAGTTGTTTCATGTCAGATTCAAGGGAGTGTTTTACAATCCCAATCCAAATTAATGTTATGATCAAGATACTCTACATCCTGATGCCTTTCTCAGGTAAGAATGCCTACTTAACCAGGTTTGTTTTATTTTTAAATTATTCATCTACATTTAATTACTCAATCAAAAAGTAAACAACTGTTTCTAGAATTTGGATTAAATTTGATGATGAAATAAATTGGGATTGGCTGAAAGAATCAGACATACATCTGTTATCTTTCTAAAGAAGAAAGTTCTAACAAAATTACTGTTCCATATAGTGATTTGCAAATTAAATTTCCATAGTGTTTTGAATAGATACTCCAAATCTGTGCACTTATACCCCAACTCTTCACCATGACTGTTCTATAAGGTTACAAGGGATTGAGAAAGAGGGTCACCTCAGAATATCAATTTCTCCTTTCACCTTTCCTTCTTCATTAACACTGGCCTAGTAACTAACAATGCATCTATAATATAGTAACGGAGAGAAGATAAACTAAATATACAAAAAGAAGTACAACTTCAGGGTTCTGCAAGGGTTTCAACTTTGTGTACCAGCACAGAACTACATACAACCCAAGAATTACTTCATTTAAGTAGAGTTATCCCTATATTATGTCTGCTCTCAAAGATTGAATCAACTTTCCTTTGGACTTTATATGTTCTTATGAGAGAATATACCTAAGTATTTTTGAAGAAAATTTTTGTACCAATTATTCTTACTTTACTTTCTTACTAAATAAACATTTCCAAAAATTAATTAACTATGACTGGTTAATTGTTATCAATTTATAGTTACTATTATAATATGTAAGTAGGGAATCAGGAACTATAGTACTAGAAAATATACCAAGCCCTTCAGGATGACCCCTACCAACTGAAGGGAGTAGTAATCAGCTACATTGTCGAGTTGAGAGAAGTTTGAAAGTAGCTCTGGAGGATATGTTTCCATTTTTGTATAACTGTCTTTGGAAGTAATACTCTCCTCCCCCTCCCCCCTCCCCAAAGTGAAAGGAACAGTTCTTAAGGGGAGGATATCAAGGATATGGCATTTTGTATTTGATGAAGTTACTGTTTCTTTTTTGGTTACAAGGAAAGACTTCTGTGGGGATAAGGTATATCTGGAAATGACAGTGGCATAACAGAACTCAACAAGAAATTGGTTAAAAATTATAACTCCCTTTTTTAATGTTCTTCTATACAAGAGCTCAAAGGTTTTTCAGATGACATATAGGTCTTGATGCCCATTAAAATATACAAAAATGTCATTTTATTTAACATTATATGGAGGACTACATTAGTCAGTCAGACAAAGGATTTTTCTACTTTTCAAAGCTATTTAACTACAGATGTATTATACTTAGAGAGGAAGCAAATTCCACATTTGAGAACCCCCCACTGCAAACATCCTGCTGTAGCTAAGGTCATAGCCTCTTTCATAAACAAGGATGGAGGAAAAAAAACAAAAATACAAAAAAATTTCCATTTGGAAATTCAGATCCATACTTAGATACTTGTAGATCATAAAGCATGGAGCTAAAGGCTAAGTACATTTATCTGCTTGACTTAGAAAGACTACCTTAGATAACCTCTGAGGTCTTTTACAACTTTATATCTATGATATAAAAAATTCTCCTATCTACTACTCTCTGATACAATGCTCTTGGGCTATTACATAATTGTTTGACTTACCAGATTAGTATTATCTTAAGTATGTTTGGCAAGCTTTCCAGTAAGTACAATTAAAAAAAAAATCCAATTCTTAAAAATATTTCAGGCAGCTCAATGACTGAATTACACTTCTGGTTAAATCATATCTATATCTATCTATCTGTTTATCTGCCTATCTATGTATCTATTCATCTAGTGATATATGATATGTTTTTTTTTCTAAATAGAGAAAGCCTTTAATGTGATTCTAATACTTGTCCCCAGTTCTTAGATGTTAATAAGATTATGCCATATTTATTTTACTCTACACCAAAAGTTCTATGTTAGGTAGATATAGTGAAGTCAGTAGCAGTCTTGCTATTGTAATCTATTATGTTTTTTTTTGGCCTGGGGCGGAGCCAAGATGGCGGAGAAGACACACGCGTCTTTCTAAGCTCTTCTCTTACCCTCTTTATCAATATTATATCGAGCCTCAAAAATAGTCTTGACTGCTACAATTCGTAAAGATAAGAAGTAGAACAACTCACTCAGCGAAAAATCTGCAGTCTCGCCAAAAAGGTTGGTCTCGGGGCCAGGGGAGATCAGGCAGACTGGGAGAGAATTAGGTTCCGAGGAGAGTCTCAAACCGAGGGTGAAGGCACAGATCTTAGCACTGCCGCAGCCCCAACCCGCAGTAAGGGGCTTTTCCTTGGGCAGTTTGATCCTGCACGCAGGAGGACAGCCGGTTAGCCTCCAATCTGGGCAGGGGGAGCTCGGCTTGGGGCCAAGAGCTTTTCCAGGGCCGATTTGCATCAGGTCAGAGACACTGGGCAGAGTTTGTGGCTGTTCATGCTCTGCAGTCAGCTGCTAATACTCACAGTCCCACAAGAGGCTCCGCCTGGCAGTGACACTTTCACCACTTAGTCTCTAGCCGAGGGCAATCGATAATCCACTCAGCCCTACTAAGCAGTTTGATAGTCGGCCAGTGCTGAATCCACCTCCTGTTGGGGAAGGGAAAACTCACACAGAGCACTCATACCTTGGAGCCGAAATCGGTTTACATCTCCCTATTCTGCAGAGGAAGCTGGTAACCTTGCCTAGGAGACCTACCCTAAAGGCTTTAAAACATGAATAAAAGATGAAAAGAACAATCGACAGCTTCTATGCAGAAAAGAGCAGGTCAGCAAACCTGAAGAGACCTCAAACAGCAAAATGCATCAGACTGTCCTCCTTTACAGAATGCTCTACAAGAAGAGGCCATTAAAAGTCTCAAAAGAGAGTTAGAAGATAAATGGGAAAGGAAGAGAAGCCTTACAAGAGAGCAACAACTTCCTGAAATACGTAATTGGAAAAATAAAGAATTCACTACAAAGTAGGATTTGTGATTTGAAAAGACAAAGAACTCGCAAGAAAGTAGGATCTGTGAATTGAAAAGAAAATCAATTCACTAAAAAAAAAAATTAGTGAAATGGAAAAAATTCCACAGACCAAAACAATACATTCAAAAACCTCAATTGGACATATACAGAAAGAAGTAAAAAGCTATTGAAGAAAATAATTCTTTAAAAAATTAGAACTGAACAAATTGAAACTAATGATTCATTGAGACAGCAAGAATCAGTCAAGCAAAACAAAAAATGACAAACTGGAAAAACCACGATTATCTACTTGCAAAACGACAGACTTGGAAAATAGATCGGAGAGATAATCTGAGGATTATTGGACTTTCTGAAAACTATGATGAAAAAAAGAGCCTAGATACTATTTTCACAAGAAATCATCAAAGAGAACTGCCCAGATGTAATAGAATCAGAAGGTAAAATAGGCATTGAAAGAATTCATCAACACCTTCTGAAAGAAACCCTAAAATAAAACCCCTAAGGAATATTGTGGCAAAATTTCAGAACTATAAGATTAAGGAAAAAATTTTACAAGCAGCCAAAAAACATTTAAATACGAGGTGCCACAATAAGGATCACCCAAGATCTGGCTGCCTCTACATTAAAGGAAAGAAGGGCCTGAATATGATATTCAAAGGCACAAGAACTTGAGATGCAGCCAAGAATAAACTACCCAGCTAAGTGAGCATTTTCTTCAGGAAGAAGATGGACATATTAATGAAACAAATGAATTCCATTTGTTTCTGAAGAAAACCAGAACTAAACAAAAAATTTGATCTCCAAGAATAGAACTAAGAGATGCAGAAAAGGTAAAAATAACTCTGAGAATTGTATTTCTGTTGTGGATATACAAAAGAATACATGTATAATTTGATTGTACTGATATAACATAAAAAGGAAGTAGATATGGAAAAGGGATGATGGCAGAATAAGGTGGGAAGGAGGGATAAAGAGGGGAACCACATCCCACAAAGAGGCTAAGAAACTTATCATATCTGAGGGAATTTAGAGAGGAGGAACATTGTGAATCTTACCTCATCAGAGTTGACTCAAAGAAAAATAATTGACATTTGTTTTAGAGAAAATTCTCTCACCTATTAAAAACAGGGAGAGGAAAAGGAAAAGAAAAGAGTAATAAGGGAAGGAAGGGGAAAGACCTCAAAGGGGGAGGGAGGGATTATAAAGAGGATAAGTATCGTGATACAAGAGGGTACATAAGTTTAAAAGGGGAAAGAGGGTTGGGGAGGCAAAGAATAAGTAAAGCACAATCTGAGGGTTATTAGGATGGCAGGAAATACAGATTTAGTAATTCTAACCGTAAATGTAAATGGATGAACTCCCCATAAAGAGGAGGCAGATAGCAGACTGGATCAAAAGTCAGAACCCTACAATATGTTGTTTACAAGAAACACATTTAAAGCAGGGGGATGCATATAGAGTAAAAGTAAAAGGCTGGAGCAAAATCTATTATGCTTCAGGTGAAGTCAAAAAGTAGGTAGCCATCCTTATCTCAGATCAAGCAAAAGTAAAAATTGATCTAATTAAAAGAGATAAGGAAGGTAACTACATCCTGCCAAAGGGTAATAAAACAACGAAGCAATATCAATATTAAACATATATGCACCAAGTGGTATGGCACCAACTCCTAAAGGAGAAGTTAAGAGAGTTGCAAGAAGAAACAGACAACAAAACTGTATAAGTAGGAGATCTCAACCTTGCACTCTCAGAATTAGACAAATCAAACCACAAAACAAATAAGAAAGAAATTAAAGAAGTAAATAGAATATTAGAAAAATTAGGTATGTTGGATCTTGGAAAAATTGAATGGAGATAGAAGGGATATACTTTCTTCCAGCAGTTCATGGAACCTATTCAAAATTGACCATATATTAGACATAAAGACCTCAAAATTAAATGCAAGAAAGCAGAAATAGTAAATGCTTTCTTTCAGATCATGATGCAAATAAAACTACATTCAACAAAAGTTAGGGAAATAGACCAAAAAGTAATTGAAACTAAACAATCTCATCTTAAAGAATGATTGGGTGAAGCAGCAAATTATAGATACAATTAATAATTTCCACTAAGATAATGACAATGATGAGACATCATACCAAAATTTGTGGGATGCAGCCAAAGGTAATAAGAGGGAATTTTATATCCTTAGAAGCTTACTTGAATAAAACAGAGAAAAAAAGATTAATGAATTGGCTTGCAACATAAAAAAACTAAAAAGACCAAATTAAAACCCCAATCAAATACTAAATTGAAATTCTAAAATTAAAAGGAGAAATTAAAAATATTGAAAGTAAAAACTATTGAACTAATTAATAAAACTAAGAGTTGGTTCTATGAAAAGCCAATAAAATAGATAAGCCTTTGGTAAATCTGATTAGAAAAAGGAGGAGGAAAATGAAATTAGTAGTCTTAAAATGAAAATGGAGAACTTTCCACCAATGAAGAGGAAATTAGAGAAATAATAAGAGTTATTTTGCTCAACTTATGCCAATAAATTTGATAACCTAAGTGAAATGGATGACTACTCCAAAATACAGACTTCCTAGACTAACAGAGGAAGAAGTAAATTGCTTGAATAGTCCCATTTCAGAAAAAGAAATAGAACAGGCAATTAAACAACTCCCTAAGAAAAATCCCCAGGACCAGATGGATTTACATGTGAATTTTACCAAACATTTAAAGAACAATTGGCTCAATGCTATATAAATTATTTGATAAAATAGGAATGAAGGAGTCCTACCAAATTCCTTCTATGACACAGACATGGTATTGATACCTAAACCAGGTAGGCTGAAAACAGAGAAAGAAAATTATAGACCAATCTCCCTAATGAATATTGATGCTAAAATCTTAAATAAGATATTAGCAAAAAGACTCAGAAAATCATCTCAAGATAATACACTATGATCAAGTAGGATTTATACCAGGAATGCAGAGCTGGTTCAATATTAGAAAACTATCAATATAATTGGCCATGTCAATAACAAATTAACAAAAACCATATGATCATCTCAATAGATGCAGAAAAAGCATTTGATAAAATCCAACATCCATTCCTATTAAAAACACTTGAGAGTATAGGAATAAATGGACTTTTCCTTAAAATAATCAGCAGCATCTATTTAAAACCATCAGTAAGCATCATATGTAATGGAGACAAACACAACCATTCCCAATAAGATCTGAGTGAAACAAGGTTTGCCCACTATCACCGTTACTATTTAATATTGTATTAGAAACGCTAGCTATAGCAATAAGAGCTGAGAAAGAGATTAAAGGAATAAGAATAGGCAATGAGGAAACCAAATTATCACTCTTTGCCGATGACATGATGGTATATTAGAGAACCCCAGAGATTCTGCTAAAAAGTTATTAGAAATAATCCACAACTTTAGCAAAGTTGCTGGTTATAAAATAAACCCACATAAGTCATCAGCATTCTTATATATCACTAACAAATCCAACAGTCAGAGTTACAAAGAGAAATTCATTTAAAGTAACTACTGATAATATAAAATATTTAGGAATCTATCTGCCAAGGGAAAATCAGAAACTTTATGAGCAAAATTACAGACCACTTTTCACACAAATTAAGTCTGATCTAACCAATTGAAAATATTAAATGCTCTTGATAGGGCGAGCAAATATAATAAAGATGACAATATTACCTAAACTAATCTATTTATTTAGCGCTATACCAATCAGACTCCCAAAAAACTATTTTAATGACCTAGAAAAATAACAACAAAGTTCATATGGAAAAACAAAAGGTCAAGAATTTCAAGGGAATTAATGAAAAAAATCAAATGATGGTGGCTTAGCTGTACCAGATCAAAACTATACTATAGAGCAGCAGTTACCAAAACTATTTGGTATTGGCTAAGGAATAGATTAGTTGATCAGTGGAATAGATTAGGTTCAAGGATAAAACAGTCAACAAATATAGCAACCTAGTCTTTGACAAACCCAAAGATCCCAAGCTTTTGGGATAAGAACTTACTGTTTGATAAAAATTGCTGGGAAAATTGGAAACTAATAGCAGAAACTAGGCATTGATCCATACTTAACGCAGATACCAAGATAAGGTCAAAATGGGTTCATGACCTAGGCATAAAGAATGAAATTATTAATAAATTAGAGAACATAGGATAGTTTACCTCTCAGACCTGTGGAAGGGAAGGTTTTATGACCAAGCAGAACTAGAGATCATTACTGATCACAAAATAGAAAATTTCGATTATACCAAACTGAAAGTTTTGTACAAACAAAACTAATGCAGACAAGATTAGAAGGAAGCAATAAACTGGGAAAATATTTTTACAGTCAAAGGTTCTGATAAAGGCCTCATTTCCAAAATATATAGAGAATTAACTCTAATTTATAAAAATCAAGCCATTCTCCAATTGAAAATGGTCAAAGGATATGAACAGACAATTCTCAGATGAAGAAATTGAAACTATTTCTAGTCATATGAAAAGATGCTCCAAGTCATTATTAATCAGAGAAATGCAAATTAAGACAACTCTAAGATACTACTACACACCTGTCAGATTGGCTAAGATGACAGGAAAAAATAATGATGATTGTTGAGGGATGGGAAAACTGGGACATTGATTCATTGTTGGTGGAGTTGTAGAACGAATCCAACCATTTTGGAAGTAGTTTGGAACTATGCTCAAAAAGTTATCAAACTGCATACCCTTTGATCCAGCAGTGTTACTACTGGGATTATATCCCAAAGAGATTATAAAGAAGGAAAGGGACCTGTATGTGCACGAATGTTTGTGGCAGCCCTTTTGTAGTGGCTAGAAACTGGAAACTGAATGGATGTCCATCAGTTGGAGAATGGCTGAATAAATTGTGGTATATGAAAATTATGGAATATTACTGTTCTGTAAGAAATGACCAACAGGATGATTTCAGAAAGGCCTGAGAGACTTACAACGAACTGATGCTGAGTGAAATGAGCAGGACCAGGAGATCATTATATACTTCAACAACAATACTAGATGATGACTAGTCCTGATGGATCAGGCCATCCTCAGCAACAAGATCAACCAAATCATTTCTAATGGAGCAGTAATGAACTGAACTAACTATACCCAGAAAAAGAACTCTGGGAGATGACTAAAAACCATTACATTGAATTCCCAGTCCCTATATTTATGCACACCTGCATCTTTGATTTCCTTCACAAGCTAATTGTACAATAATTCAGAGTCTGATTCTTTTTGTACAGCAAAATAATGTTTTGTCATGTATACTTATTGTGTATCTAAGTTATATTTTAATATATTTAACATCTACTGGTCATCCTGCCATCTAGGGAGGGGTGGGGTAAGAGGTGAAAATTGGAACAAGAGGTTTGGCAATTGTTAATGCTGTAAAGTTACCCATGTATATATCGTTAAATTAAAGGCTATTAAATAAAAAAAAAAAAAAAAAAAAAAAAAAAAAAGTAATCTATTATGACCTCTTCAGAAAAATATGGGAGATTTCAATGAAACTGCACTTATTTGAAGGCATGAACAGCATCTGAACATAGAAATTTTCTAAGAATCTTCATGTCAAAGATCAAGCAAATGATCCATAAATATTTGGTTTCTTTTTTAATGGGGAGGATAACTGCCAAACCTCAAACTAAGTAACATGAACTTGTAAAGTATTCCTAGGAAGGCCCCTATCAAGCATACAGAGCAGAAAAATGTACTTTTAAAACCTCAAAACTTTATCAGTGAATACAATGAAATGACTTGAATTCTGTCTCCAGATTAGCTCAATTAACTGTGCTATTTTTAATGTTTTGATAACAATATATCAAAATTGGGCAGTTAGGTGGTACCGGAGGAAGACTCCTAGCAGTTTCTGAATTCAATCTGGTCTCAGACTCTTAGATTTGTATGATCCTGAACAAGTAACTTAATCCTGTTTGCCTCAGTCCTCACTTATAAAATGAGCTTGAGAAGGATATGATTTTAACCATTACTTTAGGTTAAAATCATTCACTCACCTTGAGAAATTAATTTTTAAAACATGTCTATGGAGCCTATGGTTAAAGTTAGCTCATTGATTTTTAGAACAGTTCTAATCTCCAATGTATCCTTGGTCTTTTTCCTTTGAATAATTTGTATCTGATTAAGTGTCAATGTGAGATAACAGAGAAAACCGGCAAAGATTTCCATGACACTAGAATATAAAAGGGAGAACAACAGACTTGAAGTCCAGAGACCAGGTTTCTCACTAAGGACCTAGCCAACTGTTAGAACTCAAGTAAACTATTTAGTGTCCCGTCTCCCACGCTCTTTTATTTATCTATTTTGTAAACATATGTATTTAATAACTTTATATTTATGCTGTATTTTATGTGCAATTGTTCTCCCCTTCTCATTTTAATATAAATTCACTGTTAAGTAGGTATTATTTTATTTTTTGTAGTCACAGTGTCTGGTATGTAATAGACATTTAATAAATATTTGTTGACTGATAGATTTAATCTTTTGAACCACCATTTCTTAACTGTAAAATGGGAATGGTTTATTCCTGAAGGTTGTCATGAGGTTCAAATGAGATTATAAATGTACAAACACATAGGAAAATATAAAAGAAGATTACAAATATGCAAACACATAGGAGAATATAAAAGAGAGGAAATAATATGATTAAATACAGTCTTCATATTAGCCTGTTGAATTAGTTGGTATACTGATGTAGTAACTTATCCTGTCTGGAAAAAGACATCACAATGTCATTTAAATTTGTTATTGAATAAACCAAAGTCATATAGAATCTTTTCTTTTTTTAAAGCAAATATATGTGATTGATACTTTTCCCATCAATACTGTAAATTACACAATACTTATTAATAGATCAAGTGGCCAGGTGTTTTATGACACTTAAGTTATGGAGACCATATCTCTATAATCTCTAAAGAATTAAAAAATGAATACAATTTAGGGCAGTTGAAAAGCTTATGATACAGTTTGTAATATGTAACAAATAAGGAATTACAAAGAAAAGCTGAGACTAAAAATGTAGCAAAAGACATGTAGGATTAATAATGATGAGACTGGCATGTACTGACAGTAAGGGGATAACTGATATGTCTGTAGTTCATGTACTCCATTCATATCTTGCAATGTTAAGGGAAAGCAAGAGTGGCCACAAGCAGGTTGATTGGATACAAATAATGGAAGACCATAACAAAGAGTGTCTTAGAATGAATGGGTATAGATGCACTATGAGCTGCATCACTGGAAGGAACATCAGCATCCATGCATTCATAGATCCATTTGAGTATTTGGGTTGACTTTTATAATAAATAAACATGAAAACAGGTATCCCAGGCAATAGATTTTTAATTTACTTTTTTTTTCATGAATAGTATGGGTAAGGAGAAAAAATAATCACTTTCTGTTTAGGAAAGGTATTGCTATAGCTCATAATTTTATTCTTTGGTGAAATAGCCCAATTTGGAGCAATTATCTTGTGCTAAGGATAAGAAGAAATATGTTTTTCTTTCACTTAATTTATTCATACTAACTGCAGTAAATGTAGCATGTGGGATTCACTCTGAGATTGAATAGGAACTGAAATCATCCAACTGTTTTTGCAAAGTCTTCCCCCCACCAGAACACATTCTGTTAGAAGCCATCCCTTCACATTCATCTGAGCAATTTTTTGAGCTGTTAGAGCTGAGTAACAACTAAATGATGTAGTCAGTGTTTGAAAAGGCTGTTTTCTTTCTTTTTTTGAGTTTAGCACAGGAGCACAAAAATATAGATTTCAAGGGATGCTAAATGGAAATAGCTTGGGGAAAATTAATCTTAGAAATAAAAAGCACATTGCATGTTTACGTAGTTTGTACTTAAGCAAGAGCAGCTGCATGATATGACTGGATTTCACATTTATTTATATCATATACTGAAGTCATTGGGGGAAAAAATCAAAAATATTTCAAAATGCTGTGGAAAGTACAAAGGTAGTTAAATAATAAAATATGCAGAGAGAGACTTGGAGAAGGGGGGATTTTACTTCAAAAATTATTTCTAAATGATATATTTCATCATTTACAGTATATTTTCCATAGAAGAATTATCTAAAGAAGGTCCAATGAGGAACATGCTAGGACTTGTACTTTCCAGTGAGTTGAACATATGAAATATTCCATGTCTGTTTTCAATTGATAATGTGGTGTCTTGATTAACACTCTGGTTATGAACTGTGGAGTGATAAAAAGTCTTCTATTTGGCTGAGGAGTAGGGAATACTTATAAGCTGAGCAAGAATTGAGTGTGAATACAAATTTTAGGATGGATTATCTTACTTGCTCTTATCTGGTGGCTTCTCAGAGAACTTGGTACAGTTTGCATCAAGAAGAAAAGAATGGCCAGGGTTTACTATTGAGAAACCCTTCTGCCCCAAGTTTTCTCTAGATATGTATCTCACTTGGAAATCTAAGCTCATTAACCCCAATGATCTTGTGTGTACAAGAAAAGTATTCAACCTTTGGTTTGGGGGAATAGTTTTGTACCTCGTATCCTTTCTACTCCTTCTCAGTAAATACCCTTTCTATTAAAAGAAAACAAACTAAATACCCTGGATGTAAAATGGTTAATCAACATTGGGAAATACATTGAATAAGGACTTCTGAGTCCCTCAAGAATACTCAGTATAGAATCCTAAGATGAGAAGTAAATTTCCTTCTGATATCTAGCCTACCCATGGGAGTGGGAATTGTGGCTCAGTGCTATTGAAGTACTATTGAGTAGTTTCTATCCTGTCCATCTATTTGTGTCTTTATTTGTGTGTGTGGTTTTTTTCTTTTTTTTGACAAAAATAATAGAGTGGTTTGCAATTTCCTTCTCTAGCTCATTTTATAGATGAGGAAACTGAGGCAAACAAATTAAGTGACTTTCCTGGGTCACACTGCTACTAAATATCTGAAATCAGATTTGAATTCAGGAAAATGAGTCTTCCTGACTGTAGGCTTAGCATTATATTATGTTACCTAGCTACTCTACTGAGGTAGTACATATATATTTTATGTACTGTGTTACTGATATATAAAAATGAGTATCTCAACCTATTCATGCATTTTCATCCCATTTCATGGGATGGCTAAATTTATTTCCTCATAGTTTCAGCAAAATTAGCTGTGTCAAAGAGGTACAATTATTTAATTGTCTCTTTACAAGAAATAGAATACTGTAGAAGAAATAAACTTTAACCTAGAATGAAATACCTGGGTTAGAACCTTGGGTCCAATACTTACTAGCTATCTGGCAATAGTTATGGTTACAATTCTTTTGGGCCTTAGACTTCATCTATAAAATAGGGTGTTGGATGAGACAATCTCTAAAGAATCTTTCAACTTTAAATCATATTATGATCTGGTTTAGAAAGAAGAACTTAAAAACAAGCAGTTAGAAAGAATAACACAGCAAAGATCAAATTTTTTGACAACCTGAAACAGCTCATATCCAGAAATGATAAAAGACAAAAGAGAAAGAAAAAAAAAAAATCAATAGACTGCAGAAGAAGTAGTAGAGATTAGGAGTAGAAGTTAAGTGAGTAGCCAGCACTTTGATAAGAGAATCACATGTTTGACCTAGAAGGAACTATAGAGATCATCTAATCTTCATTTTACACAGAATAAAAAACAAAGCTCAGAAAGGTCATGATTTTCCAAGATCATAGTGTTGGAGTCAGTATTTGACCCCAGATATTCTACTTCAGGCCCAGAATTATTTCCACTCTTGCAAGCTTGTTTTATTATTATTATTATTTACTTTTTAAATCAAAAAGAGATCTATTTTTTTAAAGGCAGAACAAAGTGCAAATTTGTGATAAAGAAACCATCATGTCCCTATTATGGCCGGCTTGCAAACAAAGAAATACTAAATATAACTTAGTTTAAACATTAGGAAGAAATAACTGTTATGTATTTTAATTTAAAAAACCCTAAAGGTCTCACTAAGGTACAATACTTTATATTAGTAATAATGACCCTGAATCATAAAAAAAGCTCACCCTATTATATTCAGTACACCATTTAAGAAGGCAAAGAATTATAAAACACCTTTTACAAAGATTTTCATGGGATTGTAGATTCAGAGTTGGAAGAGATCTTAATAATCTCTGACCCTTAATTTTATAAAAGAGGATCTGAGCTCCAGAGAAATTAAGTGACTTGACCAGAGTTAGGGTGGTATTAAGTGGAAGAATTTGGATTCAAACTTAGGTCCATTGATTCCAAATTCTGTGCTTTTTATTGTGCCCAGCTCATCTCCATTCTATTTTTAATTGAGTCCAATCCAAACCATGCAGTTAAGTTGCCTAAGTGGAAAAGAAAATGACACCATTGGTTAACCCCTACAGGTTCAGCACCAGCACTTCTTCAAGATTTACCAATTCATAAGAGAATCATCACAATATAGTAGAAAGAACTCTGGATTTGAAGTCATATTCTAATATCAGTTTTCTCCTTATAATACCTGTAGTATTGAGTGAGTTGTCCTCTTTACCCTTTTTAGATTACCACCCTATATAAAATGAGAGTTGGGCAAGATTATCTTAAAGGTCTCTTTTCAGTTTTAAATCCCATGATTGAAAATAAAGGCTTACAGGAGCTGGAAATGGTAAATTGGTGTAGTGGTTAGAAACGAATCAAATAAAGCTTCATTGGAATAAAATAAGAAGAGCATGCTTGGAGCCAAGAACAAATCTCACAAATCCATTCTAGAAAATAACTAGTTACTTGTAAATATAAATGAAAATAATATAAATAGAAACAGTGTACAAAATGAATACAAATGATCAGTCATACGACTTAGATTAGAAAGGGCTTTAGATATTATCTAGTCAATCCTCATTTTTCTGATGAAGAAAATGAAACCTAGAGATGTGAAACCACTCATCCAGTCTTATGAATAGCAAATAAGTGTTAAAATTTGAATCCCCATGTCCTAATCCCAGTTTCCTGTAATTTCCACTCCACTTCCATCACATCCAGCAATGTTGTATAAAAAAGAAAAAAAGAAACATAAGGATATGCAAAAAGAAGTGTTCTATAAGCCTCTTATAATAATCAAGACAGGATCTAAGCAGGATTCTTAGGATTCCATCTCAGGAAGACTAAAGCAAATTAGATAGATTTGAGAGGAAATACATGTAATTACTAATGGTTTGAAAACAAAGAATTAGGAGAAATT
Source organism: Sarcophilus harrisii (assembly GCF_902635505.1). NCBI lineage: Eukaryota > Metazoa > Chordata > Mammalia > Dasyuromorphia > Dasyuridae > Sarcophilus > Sarcophilus harrisii. The sequence goes on from NC_045427.1 coordinate 180,188,661, forward strand.
TTAGACTACAGGGAAAAGGAACCTGAGAGATGAGTAATATTCTTCAAATAGGACAATTATCTTGCATTTGCTTAGTTTTTCAAAGTATTTTTTGAGCATCATTTTCATTTGATCCTTTTAAGAACCCTATAAAATAGGAAAAGCAGTACAAAGCAGATACTACCTAAAATACATATGTACTGTGTGAATGAGGGCAAGTCACTTGGACTTCTATTTGCTACAGTTTTTTCAACTGTAATAGCACCTACTTCTCAGGGTTGTTATATCAAAGATGAGATAATATTTGTAAAGCACTTTACTGTCTGACATATAACAGATGCTAAATAAATGATAGTTATCATTTTCATCATGACCATTACCTATTTACCAGATGAAGAAACTGAGTCAGAAAGAACACGTAACTGGCTTAGATTCTTGTGCTACATAAGAACAGAACAAGGAATAAAATCTACGATGTCTAAGTTCCAGTCCAAGATTTTCTAGTATGTCATGTTGCCACCGTTTTTGTCCAGAAAATGTCATGACCACAAAATGGGTTCATGACCTAGGCATAAAGAATGAAATTATTAATAAATTAGAGGAACATAGGATAGTTTACCTCTCAGACCTGTGGAAGGGGAAGGTTTTTATGACCAAAGCAGAACTAGAGATCATTACTGATCACAAAATAGAAAATTTCGATTATACCAAACTGAAAAGTTTTTGTACAAACAAAACTAATGCAGACAAGATTAGAAGGGAAGCAATAAACTGGGAAAATATTTTTACAGTCAAAGGTTCTGATAAAGGCCTCATTTCCAAAATATATAGAGAATTAACTCTAATTTATAAAAAATCAAGCCATTCTCCAATTGAAAAATGGTCAAAGGATATGAACAGACAATTCTCAGATGAAGAAATTGAAACTATTTCTAGTCATATGAAAAGATGCTCCAAGTCATTATTAATCAGAGAAATGCAAATTAAGACAACTCTAAGATACCACTACACACCTGTCAGATTGGCTAAGATGACAGGAAAAAATAATGATGATTGTTGGAGGATGTGGAAAACTGGGACATTGATTCATTGTTGGTGGAGTTGTGAACAATCCAACCATTTTGGAGAGTAGTTTGGAACTATGCTCAAAAAGTTATCAAACTGTGCATACCCTTTGATCCAGCAGTGTTACTACTGGGATTATATCCCAAAGAGATTATAAAGAAGGAAAGGGACCTGTATGTGCACGAATGTTTGTGGCAGCCCTTTTTGTAGTGGCTAGAAACTGGAAACTGAATGAATGTCCATCAGTTGGAGAATGGCTGAATAAATTGTGGTATATGAAAATTATGGAATATTACTGTTCTGTAAGAAATGACCAACAGGATGATTTCAGAAAGGCCTGGAGAGACTTACACGAACTGATGCTGAGTGAAATGAGCAGGACCAGGAGATCATTATATACTTCAACAACAATACTAGATGATGACTAGTCCTGATGGATCAGGCCATCCTCAGCAACAAGATCAACCAAATCATTTCTAATGGAGCAGTAATGAACTGAACTAACTATACCCAGAAAAAGAACTCTGGGAGATGACTAAAAACCATTACATTGAATTCCCAGTCCCTATATTTATGCACACCTGCATCTTTGATTTCCTTCACAAGCTAATTGTACAATAATTCAGAGTCTGATTCTTTTTGTACAGCAAAATAATGTTTTGGTCATGTATACTTATTGTGTATCTAAGTTATATTTTAATATATTTAACATCTACTGGTCATCCTGCCATTTAGGGAGGGTGGGGTAAGAGGTGAAAAATTGGAACAAGAGGTTTGGCAATTGTTAATGCTGTAAAGTTACCCATGTATATATCCTGTAAATTAAAGGCTATTAAATTAAAAAAAAAAAAAAAAAAAAAGAAAATGTCATGACCAGCTGTACTCCATCTCTACAGAGGACCAAACAAGAACTGGATCTAAATTTCAATAGCATTTAAAAAGAAGAATTTCCAAACAGTTGAAGATTGTGAAACATTCAGATGGTCAATTAAGGAGGGTTACATAATTATCTTCTTGGGGAAAATGATAACATAATCTATTTTAAATGGATAAATTCTTACCTATTTAGAATGTTCTGGGTATGATACTGGTTTATAAGAATATAAAGTTTTACAACATAGAATCCTTCCCAAGGTAATTAATGAATCTGTAGGAGAACTAGAGTGTTCTCTAAGAAAGTAATATTATCAAACACCCTGTTTATGTAATTAAGAATTTAACATACTTTGGTTTTGAGTTACAGGAACTATTTCCATGATCATGGTTCATGATTTTACCATCTAAAAGATGAGTTGCATATGTTTGTAATAGCAATTTTGTTTCTCTTATTTTTTTTTCAAGAACAGTTGAGAGGTAAAGAATATGAAAATTTAATTTAAAACAGATATACAGCTAAGACTCTCTATGGACATAAACAAAGTGAACAACTTCTATGGACAAAGCATGGTTCATGGAACTAAAGGAATTAGAACCAGTATCTCAGAGCTAGAAGGAGCCTTAACAGTTCTTTTAGTCCAAAAATCAGAGGGGCTTGCCCAAGGTCATATAGCCAGCACAGAAAAAAAAAAGATTTTAAATCAAATCTTTGAAACAAATCTGTTTGTCTTCCCATTACACCAACCAACTAAACTCCAGCTAAGTTCCCTTTCAACCTATTATCATCTCTTCCACATTGAGAAACCAAAGCTTTATTTCTATTTAGTGGGATCTCTTGTATAAGTGAAAACTGCTTTAAATAGATTCAGAAGGCCAGATCATTGTAGGGAAGAGTTTGTTTTCCTTTTCAATCTTCATTCAGAAAAAAGGGATAGTGTATAAGTTGCTCTTACTGAAAAGTTCCTTAAATATAGTATTAACTCACTGTCACCAAGATGTCCTTCCTATTTAATAAATTTAAACATTACAACAGGATGGAAGCTATTACTTGCTTTGGTTGTTCTAACCTCCAACACAGTAATTTGAAAATATTTTAGCAATTAGTCACCCTCCCAGACATTTCAATAAAGGACAAAATAGCAAAGTAAATAACACTTTAAACTAGTAACCTGTGATTTTCCTGAACTATATAAGCACATTGAGTAAGTCATTATTAATGCAAGTATTTTCTTATTTATCAGCCCAATGCATATAAAAGCAAGCTTGTAGAATGGCAATATCACAAGGCAAAAGAAAAAAAAAAAACCAAAAACAAAAATATCCTTATTCTCTTGCTTCAACAAAATTAGCATAAAATAATTATGACAACAGAGTAAATCCAACTAGAATAAGCATTTTCAGTTCATCCTGATAAAAGAAATCATAATTCCTTAATCAAAAGAACCATTAACTATAGAACATTGGAAGATAGGCATTGTATTTAGTTAGACCATGATATGCAATATGATCAACACCATGTACTTTATTGCTACTATCTTCTTGGCTCAAAGACAGAATTACAACATGTCACCTCTGAGCTCAGGAAGATCCTAAACTAAAATTAACAAAACCCTGCTCCTAAGAAGCTTACAAACTATTGGGAGGAAGGACCTCCCAGCTTTAAAAACCTAGAGTTCTGTGAAATTTTTGAAATATGCAGGCCAATGATCATAATGGTGGTGATAATTATGATGAGAACAATAATATAGGAGGGAACTGTAACTAAGGGAGTTATCACAGCCAACATTTTATGAAGATATCAAAAAGCAGACTCTCATAGAAACTCATTGAAAATGAATCATTAGTGTCCAAAATATCAATTACCTTCTCCCCAAGAAATTAAGCCCCTCACGAATTCAGGAATTCTGCATTGTTTAGGAAGCATTTTACCTGAGCAAAGTCTGCAGTTTGAAAATGACTTCAAAAGACTGAGAAACAATATCGTAATTATAAGTATCTCCAAAACCCCACTCTAGTGCACACAATACTCAAAGGAGTCAAGTTAATATTCTAATATTCACTACAAACTTTGCCCAATGACCTATACTTACTTGTGTCTCCCAGAACCCCTTTTACAGCCCCAAAACAAGCAGAAAGGAAGAGGAAGAAGTTTTCTCCACTCTAGCTGAGGCTCCGCTCAACTCCGCCTCCCAAAATAAGGGAAGGGCCCCTGAGATCTGCATACCTGGAGCAGGTAAAATCACTGGGACACACCTGATCTCAGTCTAAACTTCCTGGCCAGTAAATAATCCTGGGTGAAAGAGGCATTTGTTACACTGGTCACATACTCCGCTCAATTTCTCATAACTCTTCCTTCCAGCTCTAAATCTAGGGAGCTAAAATCTTTCGCTCCCCACCTCCTTTTTTTTTTTTTTTTTTTTTTTTAATCGGGCAAATCTCATAGACAGACCACAGATTCCTATTATAATTCGGAGGGCTGATCTACCTCTCCATTGCAGGGTTTTGCCACTATTTTGCAAAGAGAGAACTGGGAATAAGGGAACCAGTGGCAAAATCTTCCTTAAAAATAAAACAAAACCCAATAACTATGACGTGTCCCGATTGAGTTCGTATACCTACTTGGACTTAGAGCTTCCATTTCTCTGTTCCTTCAGAACTCCACTTCCTGAAAGGACATAGAAAAAAAAGGAAAACTAAGAGCTAGGTAGGATGGGCTAATGAAGGGAGGAGCAATGGGATGAAAGAAAGGGAAAGAATTTGGGCCAATGGGTAGGTGTCTTAAGGGTCAATTGAAAATTTAAGTAGTTACTAGGAGAAGCCATAGACAACAATCTGGCTATGTCTGGACTCTGATCGGTAGAAATCCATTACTTTTTTTTCCTTTTTTTTTTTTTTTTTATTATAGCTTTTTATTTACAAGATATATGCATGGGTAATTTTTCAGCATTGACAATTGCAAAATCTTTTGTTCCAACTTTTATCCTCCTTTCCCCCACCCTTTCCCCCCAGATGGCAGGCTGACCAATACATGTTAAATATGTTAAGGCATAAGTTAAATACAATATATGTATACATGTCCAAACAGTTATTTTGCTGTACAAAAAGAATTGGACTATGAAATAGTGTACAATTAGCCTGTGAAGGAAATAAAAAATACAGGTGGACAAAAAAAGAGGGATTGGGAATTCTATGTGGTTCATAGTCATTTCCCAGAGTTCTTTTGCTGGGTGAAGCTGGTTCAATTCATTACTGATCTATTGGAACTGATTTGGTTCATCTCATTGTTGAAGAGGGCCACGTCCATCAGAATTGATCATCATATAGTATTGATACTGAAGTATATGATCCTGTTCATTTCACTCAGCATCAGTTCATGTAAGTCTCTCCAGGCCTTTCTGAAATCATCCTGTTGGTCATTTCTTACAGAACAATAATATTCCATAATATTCATATACCATAATTTATTCAGCCATTCTCCAATTTATGGACATCCACTTAGTTTCCAATTTCTGGCCACTACAAAGAGAGCTGCCACAAACATTCTTGCACATACAGGTCCCTTTCTCTTCTTTAGTATTTCTTTGGGGTATAAGCCCAGTAGAAATACTGCTGGATCAAAGAGTATACACAGTTTGATAACTTTTTGAGCATAGTTCCAAATTGCTCTCCAGAATGGCTGGATGTGTTCACAATTCCACCAACAATGTATCAGTGTCCCAGTTTTCCCACATCCCTTCCAATATTCTATATTATCTTTCTCTGTTATTCTAGCCAATCTGACAGGTGTGTAGTGGTATCTCAGAGTTGTCTTAATTTGCATTTCTCTGATTAATAATGACTTGGAACATCTTTTCATATGGCTAGAAATAGATTCAATTTCTTCATCTGAGAATTGTCTGTTCCTATCCTTTGACCATTTATCAATTGGAGAATGGCTTGATTTCTTATAAATTAGAGTCAATTCTCTATATATTTTGAAAATGAGGCCTTTATTAGAACCTTTGACTGTAAAAATGTTTTCCCAGTTTATTGCTTCCCTTCTAATCTTGTTTGCATTAGTTTTGTTTGTACAAAAACTTTTCAATTTGATATAATCAAAATTGTCTATTTTATGATCAATAATGATCTCTAGTTCTTCTTTGGTCCTAAATTCCTTCCTTTTCCACAGGTCTGAGGGGTAAACTATTCTATGTTCTTCAAATTTATTTATAATCTCATTCTTTATGCCTAGGTCATGAACCCATTTTGACCTTATTTTGGTGTACGGTGTTAAGTGTGGGTCAATGCCTAGTTTCTGCCATACTAATTTCCAATTTTCCCAGCAATTTTTGTCAAACAGTGAGTTCTTATCCCAAAAGCTGGGGTCTTTGGATTTGTCAAACACTAGATTATTAAAGTTATTGGATGTTTTGTCCTTTGAATCTTACCTTTTCCACTGATCAACTAGTCTATTTCTTAGCCAATACCAAATGGTTTTGGTAACTGCTGCTTTATAATATAATTTTAGATCTGGTACAGCTAGGCCACTTTCATTTGATTTTTTTTTCATTAATTCCCTTGAAATTCTTGACCTTTTATTTTTCCATATGAACTTTGTTGTTATTTTTTCTAGGTCATCAAAATAGTTTTTTGGGAGTTTGATTGGTATAGTTCTAAATAAATAGATTAGATTAGGTAATAAAATAAATTTATTATATTTGCTCCCCCTATCCAAGAGCATTTAATATTTTTCAAATTGGTTAGATCCGACTTTATTTGTGTGGAAAGTGTTTTGTAATTTTGCTCATATAATTCCTGATTTTCCCTTGGCAGATAGATTCCTAATTATTTTATACTATCAGTAGTTACTTTAAGTGGAATTTCTCTTTGTAACTCTAACTGTTGGATTTTGTTAGGGATATATAAGAATGCTGATGACTTATGTGGGTTTATTTTGTATCCTGCAACTTTGCTAAAGATGTGGATTATTTCTAATAGCTTTTTAGTAGAATCTCTGGGATTCTCTAAGTATACCATCATATCATCAGCAAAGAGTGATAGTTTGGTTTCCTCATTACCTACTCTAATTCCTTTAATCTCTTTCTCAACTCTTACTGCCAAAGCTAGCATTTCTAATATAATATCGAATAATAATGGTGATAGTGGGCAACATTGTTGTCACTCCTGATCTTATTGGGAATGGTTCCAATTTATCCCCATCCATATGATACTTACTGATGGTTTTAAATAGATGCTACTGATTGAAATCCATTATGCTGATTGTGTTCCCTAGGTTGAAAGCTTGGATTATCCTCTGTATATATTTCAATAGTTGGATATTTATATTGAGACTTTAAAGCAAAAATTGAAAAGGTTAAAAAGTATGTTTTCTCTAAATGGCCTTCCCTAATTCTCTTATTTGAGAACATCTTTTAAAAATCTCCCTTCTTTTGTATCCCTCTCAAGAATTTACCCAAAGACAAAGAAGTTATACTCATTTAATCTTTGTTTCCACCAAAACACCTAACAAACTTAAGCAATAAAATATGATTACTTTCTTCATTTTTGCCTTTCCTCTGAGACAATATGTGTAAGCACATTTAAATTAAGAATAATAAAAATTTAAGCTACTATTAAACAATAACCACCAGTAACTTGGACAATAGTAGAATTTTTGTCAGGGAAATGGCGACAAATATGGAAGCTTCCTGCTTAGAGTGCAAATGCTCAATATGTTTGTTGAATAAATGAATAAATATTGAGATGATTGATAGAAAACTGGTTTTAAATGAGGAATCCTGATTTCAATCCTGACTATAAGATATATTACCTATATGACCATGAGGATCACTTTCATTCTCTGGGCTTGTTAAATGGACACAAAAATATTTTAACTATTTACCTCACAGGATTGTTCAATTCAGTTCAATAAATATTTATTGCCCATCACATGAAAGTCACAGAGTTAGACAGTAGGGCAGCTTGGTAATTCAGGGGATGCAATGTGGGGCCTGAAGATGGGAAGACTTATCTTTCTGAGTTCAAACTTGGACTCAGACATTTGCTAGCTATGTGACTCTAGGCAATTACTTCACCCTGTTTTTCTTAGCTTCCTTGTCCCAAAACGAACAGGAGAAGGAAATAGTAAACTTATCTAGTATCTTTACTAAGAAAACCCCAAATGAAGTCATAAAGTCAGATATAACTGAACAACATTTTGGCTTGGGCTATCATGTGTTAAAAACAAAACAAAACAATCCATTGTAAACCTTAAATGTCCTGTATTCAAGGATACAATGGAAAACACACTGGAAGGGAATTAAGAGAACTTGGGTTTAAATTCCTCCCTAATAATATGTAGCCTCTCTCTAGCCAGTCATTCCATTTTCTTTGGCCCTCAGTTTCTTCATGGCAGGGCAGGCGAAGTGGAAGATTGGACTGGTTAGCATCTAAATTTCACTCCTGGTCTAGGTCTCGAATGGACTGTATAGAAGGGTCTTATTGGTTTGGTTAAAGTTGTCCAGGTGTGTGTGTGTGTGTGTGTGTGTGTGTGTGTGTGTGTGTGTAACAGCTTCAACATCTCAGGTATTATATAATTCTTTTGATACATATTCTTATTTATTGGGGAAGCACCTTCAATCAATCAACAAGTAGTAATTAATTGAAGTCTCTGGCACTTGTTTTAGGTATTGGTAATATACAATGAATAAAATACACCTACTTAAAAAGAGATTATATTCTAAAAAGCTGCAAAGACAAATATACCTAACTATAAAATAAACAGAGAAGAGCATATATAAGTATATATATATATATATATATATATATATATATATATATATATATATAATCAATAAAAAGAAAACTGAGACTAGTGACTTTGCATTGCCCTCCCTCACTTAAATCCAATTCATTTTCAAGTCCTGGCATCACTTCCTGAAGTCATGGTCTTCTTTGAGCACATGTTTGATTTACATACCTATTTTATGTATCTATATGCCCAGGGTCACATAAAAATTTATTGGGCAAAAAAAGATCTCTCCAATGGGTAAAGTTTAAGAAATCCTGCTCTAGAATCTACAGGACCCAAGCTAATACATACATTTAACTTCCTTACTCTCCCCAGAGATTAAAATGGTACAAGATGTAAGGACTATTTTGTTTTCCATGTTTTGGGGGGTATGTTTGTATATTTTTATTATACCTTTTGAAATAAATATTTCTGTTTAAAAGTTAATCTGATGGTTTGTGGTAAAATGAACTGGGGTGCTGTTCATAAATCATAATATTGCCACCCCCACATTCAGTTAGGTGATCCCATATGATGTTGAGAACCACAGTTTAAGAAGCTAGGCTCTGGGACACTTTCCCAGTTTCTAATCAATAACCCTCAGGATTGAGTTTCAAGCAACCTGATTTCTTAGGGCTTTCTTTCCCAGTTGGTTGTCTGCCCCATCTTTCCTTATTTCAAATTCATCCTGCCTTGAATTCCAAAGTTTTGTAAGGATACCTTTTGGCCTAAAACTGAGGAGGACGGATGATGCAGAACAGAAAAAAACAACCCCTTCTTTAGCCAGATGTCTTGGGAGCAAAAACTGAGACTGGTGACTTTGCATTGCCCTTCCTCACTTAAATCCAATTCATTTTCAAGTCCTGGCCTCACTTCCCAAAGTCATGGTCTTCTTTGAGAACAAAGAACAAGACAACCACCACCAGCACATCTGGTCCCAGATATTAAGGTGATCTTCTAGGCTGAAGGCCAAATAATATTTAGCCTGTATACATTTTTTTTTTTTTTTGTATGTATTTGTTTGCTTGTTGTCTCGCCCATTAGATTGTAAGCTTCTTGGGCTGGTAGTGTTTTTGAAATTCTTTTTGTATCCCCAGTTTAGCACAATACCTTATACAATAGTGCTTAATTCATGCCGAGGAGATAATTAGTTTGTAATGAAAGCAAGATTGGTAATTTTGGAGATAAGAGTTTTGGTCTAGTGATGAGGTATTGTTGAGGTGTGGACCAAATGTTGAGGTGTAGACTACATGTTGAGGTCTAGATTTGGGGTACCTAAATGAAATTAGGGTTTAGTTAAGGTCTAGTGGCAGGTTTGGGGTACAGGGAGTCAGAATTGGATTCGGCGCAAGGATACGGTGGTAAATGAGGTCTAGTAGTGGCACTTAGTCCCCAATAAAAGCATTTATTAGCCCGAGAGCTAGATTGATAAAAGAGGTTTATTACTGAGTTTAGAAGTAGGAGATAGGTGAAGGTAGAGATAAGGAGGGCACTGGACAGAGGGTCCAGTGGACAGAGGGTCCTCACATGGCGACCATGTTTGGAATCTCTGCAAAGAGGGGTTCCCAGTGAGGCCCTTTTAAGTCGGAGACTTAGCTCCAGGGGCTTTGGGGTGTAGCCCCAAAGTTGGCTCAGATCCGGGTGGGGCTGGGACAGGTCCGGATCTTCTATTGGAATTCAAAGGGAGCAGGATTTGAGTCAAAGGGTAATTTACATTAACTGGGCGGGGATGGGGGGGTGAGGGGGTGAGGGGGTCGGGGGGTGAGGGAGTGGGGGGGTGGGAATCAAAGATTGGAATCTTTCCCTAATCAGTATGACTGGCCTGCAAGTAATGCTTTAGATCCTGGTTCTAAAAACAAGGGATAGTGCCCACAAGTTGTCCTCCTCCAGGGTGAGCTTCCCCATTTCCCTGTTGGCAAACTTATTTTAAAACATAAAGGCTCCTAACTTCCCGGGACACCAAGCCTAGAGGTCCAGAAGGAGAGGAAGAGTAGGCTCCAAAGTCAGATCAGCATCCCGTATGGAGCAGTAATCAGGTTGTCTGTATCCTTCACCAACGCAGCATCCCAGTCACCTATAGGGGACTGTATGAATCCTTCCTCTCTCTTACGCTCCCTCGCGGGGCAGAGAGGGAAAACACGGACCAATGGGCAACCTTGGCGCGTCCATGGGGCGGAGTCTGCAAAAGCTACCCTATTGCTAAGCACTGCGCATGTTCAGTACTCCTGAGTCGGTTCCGTTCAGTGGACCGGAAGTCAGGAAATCCAGCCGCAGGAAATAAAAATGGCTGCAGAGGGAATTCGTTCTGTGCTGTTCGTGTGTCTGGGTAAGAAAGTGTTGCTGCTCCATCCCCTCTCTCCCGCTCCATCTTGGGGTTCCGCCGGATAACGAGGAAGGTGGCTTAGACTTAGAGATCTCCGTATTCTGGATTCTTTGGGTCCAAGAAATGGATTTGGAAAGGGCTAACACGGCGCACCCTCCCCTCCCCCAACTCTGTCTTTCGGGGCTTTCTCTCCCTGCTCGCCCCTCAGCCACCTGGCCCGACTCCTTGCCCTTTTCATTGGTTCTCATTCCTTCCCCCTTGTAGCTGCTGAAGGTTATCTTGGTCATGCTGTCATATTAACAATAGCCGGCATCTGTATGGTATTTTTTAAAGTTGCAAATTGACTTCCATTGTTTGATTTAGATCGTCAGAAATAACAAATCATCAGGCTGTACGCGTCCCACTAGAAAAAAGAGGCACAGAGAAATTCAAAACATATGACTACGCCATTACCCTACTGAAAAATCTTCAGTTTCTGTATTCTAGGGTGAAAATAAATTTTCAGCTTGTCATCTAAAGCCTTCCATCATCCTCTATATCTGTTTTATTTCATTATTCCTCTTTGTATTATTCCTCATTTTCCCTCTTTCCCTTCTTTCTTTCTCCCCCAACCTATTCTCTCCTGTTTGCCATTCGCTCACTTAAGAAAACTAGTTTGCTTTTGCCAGTACATGACATTGCTAGTACAAGGCAAAAACTAGGGAGTTTTTTCACAGGTTTAATACAGTTTTTATAATAAACTTCCACTCCGTCTCTATTATAGAAACACTCCTACATAGGTCTTTATTTCAGTAATTAGCATGCTTTCTTGATTCTACTCTTAGGTACTTTATATTTACTTAGTACTTGTGTGTATCCATCCACTTCCCTGTATAAGCTTCTGGAGGATAAAGATATTTTTTTCTTTGTATTTCCATCAACTATAGCAATTATATGTCACCACCTGGTAGTTGTTGTCACTTCGTAAATTTTTATGAGGAATCCCAAATCACTGTCTAAAGGAGAATTGCAACCTGGATCAGCCTAATTTCAATAAAAGTGCATTATTATATTTTTCCATAGGAGAACAGATAGCTTTACTATTGCCATAGCAAGATATTGTAATTTCCCTCTTTTTGTTTTGCCTTACTCTGTGGTAGTGCAAAGTAATAACCCTTGCCTCTTAGGCCAGAGGGCTGTGGGACCTTTAAAAAAATTCAAAGGATTCTTTAAGACATCTCCAAAAGTAGAGCCAGAAGATGGTAGATAATATGTTATCAAGTTGTTATTGTAAAGATTAAGGTTACTGATGAAATAATTCAATTCCACTGAGTTTATTACTTTGGTAGTTTCAGTAACTACTTTGCTTTGACAAAAATATTACATGGTCTTCTGTTTGTGCAAGATAAATGTCAATCTAAAAAAGACATCTGTTACTTATATTCTCCAAAACTACAGAGATATCTTTGTTTTGGAATTCTTCCCAGTTTTTTATTTTGAAGCCCAGAGGTAAATTAATGCATTAAAACATTTCAGGAAAATATTGACAGTATTGATATTTCAGAGCATTTTAGAGGTACACAAAAATAATATTTGAAGAAAATACTTATAGTGCCTTATAAGTATGTTTTCCTCATATAAGCCTTGTGAAATAGGTTGTACAAATTAAGGATAAGGACAATAAAACTTAAAAGAAGTTAATCAAGTTGATCACATTTATCCCATAGCAGAAGCCAGACTCGAACCTATTTATACTACACTATACTTCCCTTACAGTTTACAAAATTTCATAAAACTTTTATTGATAACATACACTTATTTAAATATATGTAGATATATGCACATGGGGTCGCGTGTGTCACACACACACTATGAGAAAGAGAGAGAGAGAGATGGTTGAAGGTAAATGAAGATCAGAAGATAGTAGCAGATTAGGAAATAGGAGGACCAGAAAAGGCCTTCTTCAGAAATTGTTCTTACGAGTGCATGTCATATAGACAATCAGAGGTATGAGGTAATCATCAGAGGTAAGGAGAAAACATCCCCTTTATGGAGGACAGTTGACTCAAAAGCACAGAAATGGAAATGTGGGAGTGTGCCTGAAATCATAAGTATATGGAAAGGAATAAGGTATCATAAAATGGGAGAAATAAAAAAAGGATTTATTTGTGAAGCATTGTAAAAGCCAAATAGAAGACATACTTGATTTTGGGGGTAATAAGGAGCCACTGATACTGAATGTGGATGTGTAGTAAAGGATGACAAGATCTGATTTGATCTTTAGGAAAATCTCTTTGGCAATTCAGATGAAGATGGTTTGAAATGGCAAGATACTTGAGGCAGGGAAACCAATCTGAAAACTCTTAAAGTTGTCCAGGTTAGAGGTCATGATGGTTTGAGACATAGGATAGTGACTGTTAAGAGACAAATTCCTGTCAAGATAGAAAAAACTGCTTAGCAACAGATTAATTATATAGGGTAAATGGGAGTAAAAAGTCAAGCATATGTTCAAGAGGCATTATCAAGAAAGAAAAGGAGTAAAAGAATTAGCTATGTGACGTGAATGAAGAGTTGCAAGTTTGTAATTGAGGACTAGGAGATGGTCTTTACTTGGACAGTGGTAATTAAGTTTGGAAGAGAGAATGATTTCAGGAGAATAATAATTTTTTGAACATGTTGATTTCAAAATGCCTGTGGGATATACAGTTTGATATATAAAAGTCAGTTGATAATTCAGGATAGTAGCTCAGAGATAGGCTGGACATAGATATTTGGGAATCATTTTCTTAGAGATGATAATTAAATTCGTGGAGCTAATATATCATTAAGTGAGGTAGTATAAAGGGAAAAGAGAAGAAGAATTTGGACCACTGTGGGGTGCCTGAAGGCTCAGAGAAGTTAATTAATTTGGTCAGCATCATTGATACTTGGTAGCAAAACTGAATCTTGAACCTAGTCATTTCAGCTGACAAGTGTTATCTAAACTCTGCAGCTGTTTGTTTAGGAAATTGTAATGGGCTGAGGTTTGAGTTGATGCACTGAGGTCCCAAGTACTTGAGGCTAAATAGTAATTGGGCTATACTCTATTAATATACATGATTGGATAAAGAATGGTCCCTGCCCACTTGTGCAAGTCCTGATGTGTTGTACAGGAAATGACGATTTTGGTGGGTGGAGGCAGAGAGAGACAGGAAGAGAAGCTGGGAGAGATTGGGCCTGGGTTCCATTCTCCTAGCTGCTGGTCCTGTGGCTGCTGATCTAGCTAGCTTCTTGACTCAGCTGCACAATTGCTATCGCCGATTATCTTCCACCTCTGATCCTTTTTCACTGAGAATAAAGACTGACGATTTTCCCCTAACCTGAATTCCTGACTCCTGCTGATTTAAAAATACATGGTCTTCACGGGAAATCTTTAGAGATAGTACCTTGGGTGAAAGCTAAAGAATTATATATAATATATTTTTAGTTGTATTAATTTTTAAAAATATATTTTCAGATGAAAGTTTTTCAAACCAGGGCTTTGATATTTTACATTGGAAGGTTCTTTAGTGCAGGAATCCCAAATATGTGTGCCCATGTTGTGTTATACGCAGTTTTTCATGCACCCCTAGTTAAAAACTCTGATTTACAGTGTATTTGTGCCTTTTAAAGACATCCAAATAAATCCACTATTTTATAGTGCTCTTTTTCTGTTTTGCAAAGAGAATATGTAAATAAATCCTTACTCTGAAATAGAAAAAAATATTAGCTTATTTCACTCAGGGACTGTCATCTTCATGAAGTTAGATGAAGTTAGTTTGGAAACTACTGACTGATTCATAGTAAAAAGTTTACATGCAGTAGTAAACTACATAATGGGAGTAGAAGTGTCAATATTTATGTTAGGACAAACCAATTTTTGTTTAAATTTCAAACAGTTTGGAGGTTATTTGCAATTTTTCTTTAAAGGCAATATTTAATATGATAAAAATCATAACTGTGTCAATTTCTGGGAGAAGAACTATCTCTCCAGAGTTTTATATTTGTGGTTTCTGTAATATACCAGATTGCTTCTATATAATGAGAGATAATTTCTCTCATGACCCTTATTCACAGGTGAGCCTTTCCTTTACTTGTAATTCATTCAACAAACCTCTAATACAGTATCTGTTTTGTGTGGAGCTCTTTTGGGATCTGAAAGAGGAACAAAACTTAGATATGTTCAGTTCAATTCAACTTAACATTTTGAAATGTCTACTAAATGTCAGACATTGTTCTGGGCAATAGCACATGGAATCTATAAGCTAGTTTAAAAAAATCATTTTGATAACTATATTTTAGTTATAATTTGTTTGCTTTTGTAATCACTTTTTTAGTTAAAAAAAAAAAAAAAAGATTTAAGGATCTCTGCTCTAGAGCTAAAGATGAAATAGACCATAATCCCAAACATCTTTTATTTTATTGGACAAATAAAAACATGCACAGAGAAGCAAGTAGAAAATAAAATAATAATGTGGTAGGGAAGAGGGGCATACTAATAACTGGAAGAATCTGAATGGACCTCAAAGAGGAGGTGATACTTGACTTAGCCTGGAGAAAAGCTTGTGATTCTAAGGGCAAAAAACATCCAGTTATGGGTAGCTTGTACAAAAGTGTCAAGGATGAAATGATATGCAAAATTTAAGGTGTTGCAAAATAAAATGCTATGTTATATCTGAGCACCAGGGATATTACCAACAGGGAATTTGAAAAGTATTCAAGGAGGTATAATGTAGTCGAAAAATTTGTCGGATCCAAGGATTTCTTTTTCATTCTGACTCTATATTTTACCAGTGTGACCTTGGATAAATTACTTAAGTTTTCTGGGCCTCAGTTTCCTTATTTATGAAATGGAGAGGTTGGGCCAAGTGATCTTGAAAGTCCCTTTCAGCCCTAAACCTATGATCTATATATCAAGATAAATAATCATGAAATAAAGAAGTACCTAGAAGGCTTCTAGTTTGTAAGTAGAACTTGTGAGATTTATGAACAGATAGGGATAGGAAATGACCAGATATAAAAGGCATGGGTGAGTTATGACTTGTAGTTGATAGAGAAGTTCCCACACTGATGAGATCACTAAATCTATAAATATTTTGTCCATCCAGATAGCCCTTTCAAGCATATAAAGCACTTTATTCACTATCCTATGGGATAGGTAAGATAAGTTATTTGATAGATTGATGTTTAAGTATTAATATTGAAAATGGCTTTATTGCTCTCCAAAGTTACTTCTTGTTCGTCATAGACAACTTGGTTGCTAAGAGATATGAGTTTTTTTTTTTTTAGTATATAATTTTTAGTATTATATGAGCATATAAATAAGTATTTTGTATGCAATGTATCTGTCCAAAACTTTTGATACAAGTACCAGACCAGAAAGTTTGGAAAACTTTACACGAGGCTTGTAAGCTTCATGAGGGCAAAAACCTTTGTCTTAACCTCTGAATATGTCTTCTCCAGCACAGTGCATTGTGTTTTCTATTCTGTTGGCACTTAATAAATGTTTGTTGAATTGAATCTGATATGTTCCATAAACTTCCCTCCTGTATGTTTCAGGTCCTTATGAGCATCAGATATTGCAACCTAATGGAATAACTCCTTTTTTTTTTTTTTTTTTTTTTAAATGACACATTAGTGTTTATTTTTTTATGGTAGCTTTTTACTTTTTAAAATATATGCATTTTTTAACGGTCACTCTTGCAAAACCTTGTCTTCCAATTTTTTTTCCCTCCTTTCCTCCCCCACCCCCAAAATGGAAGTAATCCAACAGAGGTTAAACATGTGCATTTCTTCTAAACATATTTCCACATTTATCATGCTGCACAAGAAAAATCAAATGAGAAAAGGGGGAAAAATGAGAAAGAAAAAAACAAGAAAGTCCGCAACACCACAAAAGGTGAACACAAAACACAAAACTAATGCTAATACAAAAAAGGTGAAAATATTATATTTTGATTCCCTCTACAGTCCCCATAGTTCTGTCTCTGGATGCAGATATTCTCTCTATCACAAGTCTATTGGAATTGGTCTGAATCATTTCATTGTTTAAAAGAGTCATGTTCATCACGGTTGATCATCACATAATTTTGTTGTTGCTATATATAATGTTCTCCCTTGGTTCCACTCACTTCACTTAGCAACAGTTCATGTAAGTCTCTCCAGGTCTCTCTGAAATCATCCTGCTGGTCGTTTCTTACAAAACAATAATATTCCATAACATTCATATATCATAACACATTCAGCCATTCTCCAACTGATGGGCATCCACTCAGTTTTCAATTCCTTGCTACTACAAAAAGAGCTTCTACAAGATTTTGGCACATGTGAGTCCTTTTCCCTTTTTTATTATCTGTTTGAGATGTAAACCTTGCCTTGTAGAGACACTACTAAATCAAAGAATATTCATAGTTTGATAGCCCTTTGGGTATAATTGCTCTCCAAAATAGTTGGTATAAACAAGGTTTTCTATTTGCCAGTTTGAACTCGGGGCAAAGCACATTTTATTGCATTCCAAAAACTTATTATTTGTGAATTTTGGATTTTCTCTTCTTTGGCAACCATCTCTGTGCCCTAGTTTACTATTTCTGCAATTCTCCTTTGAGACCTCAGACTAGCACTGATTGATAATTAAGGTATGAATATATTATCAGATTTTAAAAGTAATTTGTCTTTATGTCATCATTGTGAAGTACCATTTCAGTATTACCAACAAATTACAAGAATTTTTACTTTTCTTCATATGTTATCCCTAAAAAAAAACCCTAAACTTTTAATCAAATTCAAATATTGATTTCATTGGCATTGAAAAAGAGAATTTTAATTATATTTCCCCCCTCCTTTCTGAAACCAAGAGGTGTGAATGAATGAAGCAAAGCAATGGGCTTCACATTTTTATTTATTATTATTATTATTTTCTTAACGATTTCATGTGAATTAATGTGCATTTCTTCCTTTTTTTTCTTTTTTAATTAAATCATACTTCTCGCAGTCATCAAGCACTTATTTATTTCATCCTGCTCCATCTCTATTTCCATCTGGAGGAAAAGGAACAACAAAACCATTACAACAATTAGGATAGTTAAGAAAAAATAAATTTATGCATTAACCATGTCAAAAAATATGTTACATTCTGCATATCTGGTCCATCACTTTTGATTCATCATTAGGCTTCTTGAATTGTGATTGATTGTTACATTAATCACATTTTTAAGTCTTTGAAAATAGTTTTTGCCTTGTTAAGAGTCCAAATGGTTTTCTTGGTTCTGCTAATTTTACTCAGAATCAATTCATTCAAGTTTTCCCTAGGTCTCTCTGAAGCACTGTTTCTCATAGTACAATAGTATACTATTACATTCATATGCCTTAATTTGTTCAATTATTTTTCAAATAGTGTTCACCACCTAAGTTTATAGTTCTTTGCTGCCACAGAAAGAGTTGCTATAAGAATTTTTACATATATTTATGTAGAGGATCTTTTCTTCTGTCTTTGATCCTTTTTGGATTATAGGCCTAGTAGTAGTAGTAGATTAAGTGATATTCAAAATTTAGTAATTTTGACATAATTCTGGATTACTTTTCAAAAGGATTGTGCCAATTCACAGTTTTACTAATATGCTATAACAGTTCACAGTGTTACCATCACTCTCTTTCCTTAGTCTCTCCAATACTTAGCATTTTTCTTTCCTATACTTTTATCTCCTCTCACTTCTTGATACTTTACAATCTGGTTTTTGACTTCAGACTTGTATCTAAACTGCTGTCTCCCAAATTTCCAATTTTGCTCTCTTAATTGTCAAATTCAGTAGCCTTTCTCAATTCTTCTTGAACTCTTTGCAGTCTTTGACACTGTTGATGGTCCTCTTCTCCATGACACTTTTCTTTAGGTTTTTGGGACACCAACCCTTCCTGATTCAGTTTTATTTGCTAGTTCCTCTACCAGGTCACTTTCACTAACCATGCATACATTGGACCTTCTTTTCCTCTACACTTGGTATTGTTATCAGCTCCCATAGATTTAATTATTTCTGTGCTGATTTCAAATTTTCTTAATTTTCAAATTTACTTAACAGCCCTTACATTCTGTTGAGTTCTAGTATTTAATCTCCAGTTGCCTTTTAAACATCTTAAACTGGATATCCAGTAGACATATTAAACACAACAAATCCCAAACTGAACTTGTTATAATTTCCCCCACCACAAACTCTTCTCTATTCCTCCCTTCTCTTCCTTCACATTTTAGTTATCTCTGGGGTCTATGGTGAAATTTAAAATTGCTTAAATTTGCATTTTTCTATTGATTTAGAAGTTTTTTTATATGACTATAAATATCTTGGAACTATTATCTTTTGACAATTTAGATTTTAGAGATGGAGTTGGGTACATGTCTCATTCTTATAATTTTTTTTTTTTTTAATATATTGTAAAAATGAGACTTTTACCAAAGAAACAGTCTGGGGTAAAGTTTCATTTGGATTTTTTCCCCCTAGTTAAATAGTCCCCTTTTAATCCTGGCAGCATTGCATTTGTTTGTGCAAAAACTTTTAAATTTTATGTGTTCACTATTGTCCATTTTATCTTCTGTGATTGTCTTATTCCTTATTTGATCATGTACTCTTGTTCTTCCCATAGATCTGAAGAGGTTATTTCTTCATTGTTTCTCTAATTTGTTTATGATGTGACTTTTAAAAATCTAGGTCATTTGTAGTTTATTTTGTGGTATGTGGTATGAAGAATAATTTTAACTTAAAAACAAATAAACATGATCTTTTAGAATGATATAATTTAAAACTTGTGGGAGAGGGAAAGTGAGAAAAATAGTGAAAGTTTCCTTAACAATAGGTCAGTAAACTTTGGGAAGAAAATAAATGTTATATAAAGATATTAAATATTATCTGCAAAATAAGCTTAAAATTACTTTTTAAGTAACTAAATGAGTTATCTACCTATACATTTTTATGTTAGTAACTCTTTGTAATATGCCCTAGTTATCTATATGTTCCACTAACTAAAGCTTAGTTTTATTTCTTCAAATTTTCAAAAGAACCAGAATGAAATATTGATTTTAAAAAATCTGTTAACTGCTGGAAAAGTTGAAGAAGTAGTGTGTTTACATAGCAACCTAACTATATCCCTGAAGATGAAATTAGTAATACAAAATCTGTTTAATTTAGAAGGAAAATTTATTACTGAAATTGTCAAATTCTAGTTCAAAATCTACTTACATGTTCATTTTGAGCTTTCCCTTCAGTTGTGACAAATTCTTACATGGCAATTTCCAAATTTTGTATGATGATAGATTCCTTTAAAAAAAAAAAAAAAAAAGTATGTGAAGAGTGAGGCTCATGCTGTCTCAAAATGGATTACCATTGGCAAATGAGCAGAGCACAGCAGCAAAGCTGGGGCTGCCACCTCTCACAGTTGAACACAGCATGAAGCCCTCCAGAAGGCCAGGAAGTATGCCATGAAACAGAGCATCAAGAGTGTGTTGGTGAAGCAAAACATTGCTGGCCAGCAACAGTAGTTCACCAACCTCTAGGTGCAGCAGTGATAATGGGCTTTGGATATCCTTTCTCACCTTTGTAATTGATGACAGCTCAAAGGCAGAAGGCACTGGCAATCGTGTCAGGTGTCTGTGGGCTCCATCTACTATAAGTTGGGAGAAGACATCATCTGCCAGGCTTTTGCCCCTTTTGAACCTATAAAGAACATAAACATGTCCTGGAATTCAGACACCATGAAACACAAAGCATTGGCCTTTGTGGAGTGTGAGGTTCCAGAGAAGTAGCCCAGTTGGCCTTGTAGTAGATGAACTCTGTGAGGCTAGGAGTAAGAATTACTAAGATGGATAGTATACAGGCCCATTACTGAAGAAGTTAGAGCTTTCAACTGCATCTACATGGCTTCAGTGCACAAGGACCTCTCAGGTGATGATATCGCATGTGTTTGAGGCATTTGAGAAGATCAAGTCATGTATTTTGACCTGGGATCCAAACACAAAGACTATGATGGCTTCTGCTAATATGAAAAGGCTCAGTCAACTCAAGACGCAATCTCATTCATGAATGATTAATCTGGGAAGCTAATAATTTCAGACAAACAAGGCAGTTTTACCTACCACTCCTGGGGATCTTCTACCTGCAGGTGCTGTGGCAGCTAATGCCATCATAGCTAAGGTCATTGCTTAGGAAGCAGTGCTGGTACAGCTTTGCTGGGAACTCTGGCCACTCCTGGGTTCGTGTCACCAGCACTGACTCTGGCCCAGCCACAAGGGGCTCTCCCACAAGATGTCTTGACAGCTCAGGCTCCTGGAGTCCTCACAGGTGTGACCCTCTGCAACATCCTATTGTCCTCTTTCTTCTGTGGGTACAATGAACTCCATCTTAACTAACTCTCCAACACTAGGCCTCTTGGAGCCCAAAAGGGAAAAGAAAGAGGAGGAATTGTTCCATGAGTCAGAGTTGTCAGAGATATGTGCAGGATCACATGAATATATCAAGCAGTAGTGCCCACTACGTTGTCATGCAAAAGCTGTTTCAGAAGCACAGGTGATGGTTCTACAAAACATGGTGGACCCCAAAAGGCATTGAAAGACCCTTAAGACCTGAGGGGGAAGTGATAAAAGTGTGTAGCAAGTTTGGCGCTGTCAATTGTGTAAGCATTTGTCAGGAAAAGCAAGGTGAAGAGGATGCTGAAATTATAGTCAAGATCTTTGTATATTTCTGTATAAGATAGATAGGCCCTCACAGCGAGTATTGGTTTGCTGACCAAAAGGTGGTGGCTGAGGTCTATAACCAAAAGCGCTTTGACAGTAGTGACTTATCTTTGTGATTTCAGCTCAGCTTTTCCCCAACCTCTCACAGACTTGAATTTTATTCTTGTCTTTCTCCTTCAGTTTAGAAACATATGTAGAACTGATTTCAATCCTCACATGACTTTTTTTTTTTTTTTTTTTTTTTTTTTAGTTAATTTTTGCAGTTCAGCAAGTGTTTGCTCTGCTGGAGAAAACCAGTAGAAGATACAGACTTCCTCTTAAGGATTCCCTATCTGGGTAAATAATGCACACATAATGAAATAGAAGGATACAAAATAGTATATGTCTGCCTTCTGATTTCTGCAGATAAGGGAGTATCCATTTGAGACTAGGCCCAACCCTACCAGCCCTGTCTGGTTTGAATAAAAGCATGAAGGTCATACTTTAAAAAAAAATCAGTATTTTAATTCAAATAACACTTTTTTTTTCCCTTAGATATAAAACACATATAAAAATATGCATATGCAACATGGGTAATACATACATATATAATATTTTGTGTTTGTTCATATGACATGTATATAGAACACTCTGTACATGTAGCATGTATATGTATGAATATACACAAACATGTATATAAACTATATTTCTTTTTTTTTTTTTTTTTTTTTTTTTAAATAACTTTTTATTGCCAGAATCCATGCCAGGGTAATTTTTTACAACATTATCCCTTGCACTCACTTCTGTTCCGATTTTTCCCCTCCCTCCCTCCACCCCCTCCCCCAGATGGCAAGCAGTCCTATATATGTTAAAGAGGTTACAGTATATCTTAGACACAATATATGTGTGCAGAACCCTAGAGTTCTCTTGTTGCTCAGGGAGAATTGGATTCAGAAGGTATAAATAACCTGGGAGGAAAAACAAAAATGCAAACAGTTTACATTCATTTCCTAGTGTTGTTTCTTTGGGTGTAGCTGCTTCTGTCCATCCTTGATCAGTAGAAACTGAGTTAGATCTTCTCTTTGTTAAAGAAATCCACTTCCATCAGAATACATTCTCATACAGTATCGTTGTTGAAGTACATAATGATCTTCTGGTTTTGCTCATTTCACTTAGCATCAGTTCATGTAAGTCTCACCAATCCTCTCTGTATTCATCCTGCTGGTCATTTCTTACAGAACAATAATATTCCATAACATTCATATACCACAATTTACTCAACCATTCTCCAATTGATGGGCATCCATTCATTTTCAGCTTCTAGCCACTACAAACAGGGCTGCCACAAACATTCTTGCACATACAGATCCCTTTCCCTTCTTTAGTATCTCTTTGGGGTATAAGGCCAGTAGTAGCACTGCTGTATCAAAGGGTATGCACAGTTTGATAACTTTTTGGGCATAGTTCCAAATTGCTTTCCAGAATGGCTGGATGTATTCACAGTTCTACCAACAATGTATCAGTGTCGCTGTTTTCCCACATCCCTTCCAACATTCTGCATTATCTTTCCCTATCATTCTAGCCAATCTGACAGATGTGTAGTGGTATCTCAGAGTTGTCTTAATTTGCATTTCTCTGATTAATAGTGATTTGGAGCATATTTTCATATGGCTAGAAATAGTTTCAATTTCTTTGTCTGAGAATTGTCTGTTCATATCCTTTGACCATTTATCAATTGGAGAATGGGTTGATTTATTATAAATTAGAGTCAATTCTCTATATATTTTGGAATTGAAGCCTTTATCAGAACCTTTGACTGTAAAAATGTTTTCCCAGTTTATTGTTTCCCTTCTAATCTTGCCTGCATTAGTTTTGTTTGTACAAAAACTTTTCAATTTGATATAATCAAAATTTTCTATTTTGTAATCAGTAGTGATCTCTAGTTCTTCTTTGGTCCTAAATTCCTTCCGTTTCCACAGGTCTGAGAGGTAAACTATCCTATGCTCTTCCAATTTATTTATAATCTCATTCTTTATGCCTAGATCATGAACCCATTTTGACCTTATCTTGGTGTATGGTGTTAAGTGTGGGTCAATGCCTACTTTCTGCCATACTAATTTCCAATTTTCCCCGCAGTTTTTGTCAAATAATGCATTTTTATCCCAAAAGCTGGGGTCTTTGGGTTTGTCAAACACTAGATAATTAAAGTTATTGGCTGTTTTGTCCTTTGAACCTAACCTATTCCTTTGATCAACTAGTTTATTCAAATAACACTTAAGAATTTTTAAAATTTTTTATAATAAAACATTGATGCAAAATAAAAACAATTTATAAAAATATTGATAAAATCCTTTATAGATAGTTTTCTCATTTACTGTTTCTATAAGTTACCATAATAAAAATATTATTAGTGTTGTTAAGTCTTTTCTGTATAACATTTCTCAAAACCTACACAAATGAAGACTACTAATTTGACTTTGTAGTAACTAGAGAGGAAAAAAAAAACCCTATTTTATGCAAACAAAATGTTGAAATAGCAAAGTTATTCTTGCTTTTACTAAAAGATGAAATATAAAATGATTCTTAGGTTCAAGTGCTTATTACAACTTGCTTCCATTAGGCAAGCCTTTGAACCATACTTGTTCAGAGAGCTTAAGATTACATGTATCATTTGTGTTTATCTGTTCACATTTGCAAATACCTACTTTAAAACTAGAGTTGTTTGTGAAGCCCAGCAAATGATTAATAAATAGATCTTTACTTGTATTTATTTTTAGGAGAGCTATTTTTTAATTTGGGAAAGATAAAATACTATGTTATAAATATATTTTTGTAGTTCTTTACCAAAAATAATCATTAGACACAAGTTTCAAAAGAAAATTTGCATGATAAAAGAATTTTGTTTGGATTTTAAAAAAAAAAATTGCATCCATAATAGCAATTTCTTTTGTCAAACATATTTTAAACCTTGTCAAAAGACTAGTGTCCTTTTATGAGAATAAAAATGCCCAATTTAAATATGCATGTGTTATATATATGTGTGTATATATATACACACACACACACACACACACACACACACACATTATATACGGAGTATTAATGTAGATATATATGTGTGTGTATGTAAAATCTAGTAATTTATCTAATTCTTATGTAAAATTGTTAGGCTTTTCAAATAATTGAAAATGAAAGTCTCCAGACATATGAACGGTTATCCTTTCTACTACATCTCCATATGGAACCATGCAAAGCTGCTTTGATATATGATTTGAAAAACACTCTTTAGTTCATTATCAATAACTTCAGGTAATATGATTTTTCTGTTTAATGAGGCTTTTTGTCACTTTACAGTTTGTTGTCTGACAAGACAGAAGAACATTTGATGTCACAGAAATGGTTTTGAAAAATATTTGCTTTTACCAAAAAAAAAACTTAATTTTCTTTCTAATTGTCCTATTAATGAATGTATTTTACATATAGCCAGTTTTCATTCAATTTAATAGATTTCATTTTGTCTGCATCTAGAATATTTCTACAAAATAAACAGTCATAAATCCTAGGATTTATGAATATCAATGATAAACATAATTGTGTGAATCTGAGCTTTTATTTTGTCTTTCTGTATTTTCACCATTTAAAATGAGTCTCTTGTTTTTGCATGCACTAACTTTAGTTATCTTAGTGTTTTTCCCTCTTCACACTCATTATGTATTTATCTTCAGCAAAAGAATATTTCACTTCTCAAAAACTTAGAACATTAAAAATTTGACAATTCATTTGTTAAAATTAATATTTTAACTGTTTCTTTAAATTTAGTTTCTTAAATTGTAGCACTTTTTTTTAAACCAATTTATTTGTTACATATAGTTTTACAAAATGAATGAGATTAAGGAATATGACAGATTCTATGAATAGTACAATTATGGAAATGTTTCTGGATTTCACAGGATTTGTATTAGATTCTTGTTCCTTTCAGTTATTACCAGCATGGCATTTATTTAGTCAGTTAACTTCTCTAAAAATCAATTTCCTTATCTGTAAAATACTGAGATTAAACTAGGTGGTTCAAAGGTCCCTTAAATTAATTTAAATTAAAGATCCCTCTACTTTTGGAACGTTTCACTTCTACACAGAGATTGTAATTTTAAGTTTGCCTAGTTCACATTCAATAAGCCATTACCAGTTTATGGCAAATTTCACTAGAATTATAGGCTCAAAATTTCTCTCTCACATATTGTCTTAAACTGTGTTGCATTTGCTGCATAGAAGTTCAGTATGTTGATCTTGTTTATTTAAACTTTTATTTGAACTATTTTCATCTTAAAACTATTATATATTTGTGCGATATTTAGCAAAACATGCCAAGTGATTTTGACACTTTATTTGTACCTTTCCTCCTTTTTTTCTCCCCTCACTCCTACTGATCAAGGAGTTATGTATCCTTTCTTCCCTTGGGGGTAACACTTAATAGTTTGGAAAAATAATAGAAGATAAGTGGGAGAGAGTTTTGAAATATAGACTGAGAGTTGGAGAAGTACAAACCTTTGCAAAGCAGAATTCCATTTCATTTATTCATTAAAGGAAAAGAGAACCAGAATAAATGGTTTAGATTATATAGATAACCTGCAACCTGAAAGTATGTGACTTCATTAGTAAAGTACTTAATATTTGGTTTTTCAGTGTTAATTATAGGTCAAAAAATATGGGTGGATTTATATGCCAAAAATCTAGCCAATAACATGTAAATTTAGGATTTTTCAGGGTCATTATGGTAATTGATAATAGTCATAGATTAATGTGGTCCAGGAGCCAAGAGAGCTGGGTTTTAATCTTGGCTCAAGTACTGGGTAGCTTTGTGATCTCTAATTTCATCTATAACTTTTTAGAGTATAAAAATATCAGGAAACCAAAAAATTAGATATCTATTCTCCTAAATGATCTTTAAAGGTCCTTTCTAACTCTAAAATTTTGCGTCACTGATTACATATTTATCATTGTATCATTGCTAATGTGAAATGTGGTTTATTTAATGACTAGTTCTTAGGAAAAAAACGTTCTCCAATTATCACTTTTTCTCAGTGGAAAAGACATTCATGTGTAGCCCTTAAAGCTTTGCAAAATCTTTACATACTTGTCTTGTTTAAACCTTATAACAACTCTTCTTCATTTTTGTAACCTGGTTTCCAGGAATAATAGGGAATAGTAGCAAGGGATATTTAGACTTAGTACACCTCCAAATCTTTTTCATTCTGTCTTTTTGTTTTTGAAGGTAATATTTGTCGCTCACCTATAGCAGAAGCAGTTTTTAGGAAACTTATAGCTGATCAAAATATTTCAGATAAGGTAAGTTTGTTACTTGTGTCTTTTAGTATCTTTCATTGGTCATCCCATACAATACATCTTTTGGGGGAGGAATATGTCAAATGTTCTTTTGTTTTTGTTTTTGTTTTTTTCTCCCCTATAGTGGAGGATAGACAGTGCAGCAACATCTACCTATGAAATAGGAAATCCCCCTGATTATCGAGGCCAGAATTGCATGAAGAAACATGGCATTACCATGAATCACATTGCCAGGCAGGTACTGTACCTTAACTTCGTTCAAAATGCATATGTTTTGTGTTACAGTGGATCACTGACAGTGCTGCTGTCTCTGACTGGAATGTGGGGCGTTCCCCAGATGCAAGAGCAATAAACTGCCTAAGAAATCATGGCACTAATACAACTCATAAAGCAAGACAGGTAGAAAAGATCTTGTTTAATTTTCAATGTGTGGCTTGCTCTCTATTTACATATGTTGCATAATGTTCCTTCAAAGTCATACATTATTTAAGGGCCATTTAACTTTTAACAAAAAAAATCAGACTAAATATAGCTATTGGGATGATTATATGAACTGATTATTTATAGCAATATGTAATGTATAAATTGCATAAATATTAGGTAAAACATAAGTTATGTATGGTTAATATTTTGGAAGTTTGTCATCTTATTATCCCTAAGTTCAGAGATAACTGGAGAGTTTCAGTTAAACCTATGTATATCAATATTTGAGGAGTCTTTCCTAAATTTTCATTGTACATAAAGTTTCATTGTCCAAAGAAATACTTTGACAATGAAACTTTATGTACAATGAAAAAAAAGAAATACTTTTCCATTTTTATTGTGTTGCTGTGTGCTGTGTGTGTGCTGTTTTTTCCTAACGCTCTCTTGTTTTCATTAATTTTTTATGACTTCATAATATCTGGAAGAAACATGGGAGTATTATTTATGTCTAGTTTTTATTGAGTCTAACTTAGGAGAAATTCTAATAATCCTTTTGACAAAGGGGTACAAGATATGAAGATAGTAATCTTTTTGACAGAGGGTACAAGATATGAAGATAGTTCAATCAGTGAGAGGTTAGCATAGGATTGGTGGCTGGGAGTGTGGTAGTGCTATGTGAGCTAGTCGGCTGAATCCTTTATAATTTTTGAGATCCTAAGAAGTATGTTGAAATTTAAATCTGCCAACTTTCTCCGATTAGCTAGCTTTCTAGTAAATTCAATCAACATGTATTCTGTGTCTCCTTTATAGTTGTTTCTATAAGCCTTGTTTAGAATTGTAATTTGAGAATGATGATTTTAGAAATAAATTATTAGCATTCAAGTTTGGTTTTGAATTAAATTTATATTTCCTATGTAGGTCTATTTTTACACAAATGAATTTTTGGATATGGAAAATATGTAAAACAATATTTTTCCTTAGATCATCTGATCATTTTTCTTTTTCTCCTATAGTTAGTATTATTATACTCTGAAACAGAGTCCTTACCCTTTTTTGATAGTCTAGTGGAGCCAGTGTACTTTTTTGGAGTAACATTTTTAAATGCATAGAAATACAAATAAAACCAAATATATTGAACCAAAATCAGGCTCTCTCTCTTCTCTCTCTCTCTCTCTCTCTCTCTCTCTCTCTCTCTATCTTCTCTCTCTCTCGTAAGTTCATCCCATTAATATCTCTCTCAAGTTAAGAGATCCTAACTTACGAAGCTTTGTTTGAAAACAAATAGCTTTAAAGGGTACTATAGACAATGAAGCAATATCAGTATTAAACATGTATGCACCAAGTGGTATTGCATCTAACTTCCTAAAGGAGAAGTTAAGAGAGTTGCGAGAAGAAATAGATAGCAAAATTATAATAGTGGGAGATCTCAATCTTGCACTCTCAGAATTAGATAAATCAAATCACAAAACAAATAAGAAAGAAATTAAAGAGGTAAATAGAATATTAGAAAAATTAGATATGATAAGTCTTTGGAGAAAATTGAAT
Organism: Sarcophilus harrisii; assembly: GCF_902635505.1. Taxonomy (NCBI): domain Eukaryota; kingdom Metazoa; phylum Chordata; class Mammalia; order Dasyuromorphia; family Dasyuridae; genus Sarcophilus; species Sarcophilus harrisii. The sequence goes on from NC_045427.1 coordinate 180,217,674, forward strand.
GGAGACAGAAAGGAATATACTTTCTTCTCAGCAGTTCATGAAATCTATACAAAAACTGACCATATATTAGGACATAAAGACCTCAAAATTAAATGCAGGAAGGCAGAAATAGTAAATGCTTTCTTTTCAGATCACGATGCAATAAAAACTGTATTCAACAAATTGTTAGGGGTAAATAGACCAAAAAGTAATTGGAAACTAAATAATCTCATCTTAAAGAATGATTGGGTGAAACAGCAAATTGTAAACACAATTAATAATTTCACTCAAGATAATGACAACAATGAGACATCATACCAAATTTTATGGGATGCAGCCGAAGCGGTAATAAGGGGAAATTTTATATCCTTAGAGGCTTACTTAAATAAAATAGAGAAAGAGAAGATCAATGAATTGGGCTTGCAACTTAAAAAACTAGAAAAAGACCAAATTAAAAATCCTCAGTCAATTATTAAACTTTAAATTCTAAAATTAAAAGGAGAAATTAATAATATTGAAAGTAAAAAAAAAAAAAACAAACTATTGAACTAATAAATAAAACTAAGAGTTGGTTTTATGAAAAAACCAATAAAATTGGCAAACCTTTGGTAAATTTGATTAGAAAAAGGAGAGAGGAAAATCAAATTAGTAGTCTTACAAATGAAAAGGGAGAACTTTCCACCAATGAAGAGGAAATTAAAGAAATAATAAGAGGTTATTTTGCCCAACTTTATGCCAATAAATTTGATAACCTAAGTGAAATGGATGACTACCTCCAAAAATATAGGCTTCCCAGATTAACAGAGGAGGAAGTAAATTGCTAAAATAGTCCCATTTCAGAAAAAGAAATAGAACAAGCTATTAATCAACTCCCTAAAAAAAAAAATCCCCAGGACCATATAGAGTTACATGTGAATTCTACCAAACATTTAAAGAACAATTAGACCCGATGCTTTATAAACTATTTGAAAAAATAGGAAAAGGAGTACTACCAAATTCCTTTTATGGCACAGATGTGGTACTGATACCTAAACCAGGTAGGTTGAAAACAGAGAAAGAAAATTATAGACCAATCTCCCTAATGAATATTGATGCTAAAATCTTAAATAAAATATTAGCAAAAAGACAACAGAAAATCATCCCCATGATAATACACCACAATCAAGTAGGATTTATACCAGGAATGCAGGGCTGGTTCAATATTAGGAAAACTATCAGTATAATTGGCCATATTAATAACCAAAGTAACAAAAACCATATGATCATCTCAATAGATGCAGAAAAAGCATTTGATAAAATCCAACATCCGTTCCTATTAAAAACACTTGAGAGTAGAGGAATAAATGGACTTTTCCTTAAAATAATCAGTAGCATCTATTTAAAACCATCAGTAAGCATCATATATAATGGGGACAAACTGCAACCATTCCCAGTAAGATCAGGAGTGAAACAAGGTTGCCCACTATCACCGTTACTATTTAATATTGTATTAGAAACGCTAGCTTTGGCAATAAGAGTTGAGAAAGAGATTAAAGGAATAAGAATAGGCAATGAGGAAACCAGATTATCACTCTTTGCTGATGATATGATGGTATACCTAGAGAACCCCAGAGACTCTACTAAAAAGTTATTAGAAACAATCTACACCTTTAGCAAAATTGCAGGATACAAAATAAACCCACAAAAGTCATCAGCATTCTTATATATCACTAACAAACCCCCAACACTTAAAGTTAAAAAGAGAAATTCCATTTAAAGTAACTACTGACTGTATAAAATATTTAGGACTCTATCTGCCAAGGGAAAATCAGAAACTTTATGAGCAAAACTAAAACAGTTTCCACACAAATTAAGTCTGATCTAACTAATTGGAAAAATATTAAATGCTCTTAGATTGAGCGAGCAAATATAATAAAGATGACAATACTACCGAAACTAATCTATTTATTTAGCACTATACCAATCAGACTCCCAAAAAACTATTTTGATGATCTAGAAAAAATAACAATGAAGTTCATATGGAAAAACAAAAGGTCAAGAATTTCAAGGGAATTAATAAAAAAAAAAAAAATCAAATGAAGGTGGCCTAGCTGTACGAGATCTAAAATTATATTATAAAGCAGCGGTTACTAAAACCATCTGGTATTGGCTAAGAAATAAACTAGTTGATCAAAGGAATAGGTTAGGTTCAAAGGACAAAACAGCCAATAAGTTTAATAATCTAGTGTTTGACAAACCCAAAGACCCTAGTCTTTGGGATAAAAATGCATTATTTGACAAAAATTGCTGGGAAAATTGGAAATTAGTATGGCAGAAAGTAGGCATTGATCCACACTTAACACCGTACACCAAGATAAGGTCAAAATGGGTTCATGACCTAGGCATAAAGAATGAGATTATAAATAAATTAGAGAAACATAGGATAGTTTACCTCTCAGACCTGTGGAAGAGGAAGGAATTTATGACCAAAGAAGAACTAGAGATCACTATTGATCACAAAATAGAAAATTTAATTATATCAAATTGAAAAGTTTTTGTACAAAGAAAACTAATGGAAGATTGGAAGGGAAACAATAAACTGGGAAAATATTTTTATAGTCAAAGGTTCTGATAAAAACCTCATTTTCAAAATATGTAGAGAATTGACTCTAATTTATAAGAAATCAAGCCATTCTCCAATTGACAAATTGTGAAAGGATATGAATAGACAATTCTCAGACAAAGAAATTGAAACTATTTCTAGCCATATGAAAATATGCTCCAAATCATTATTAATCAGAGAAATGGAAATTAAGACAGCTCTGAGATACCACTACACACCTGTCAGATTGGCTAAGATGACAGGAAAAGTAATGACGAATGTTGGAGGGGATGTGGGAAAACAAGGACACTGATACATTGTTGGTGGAATTGTGAACACATCCAGCAATTCTGGAGAGCAATTTGGAACTATGCTCAAAAAGTTACCAAACTGTGTATACCCTTTGATCCAGCAGTATTTCTACTGGGGTTATACCCCAAAGAGATACTAAAGAAGAGAAAGGGACCTGTAGGTGCCAAAATGTTTGTGACAGCCCTGTTTGTAGTGGCTAGACGTTGGAAAATGAATGGATGCCCATTATTTGGAGAGTGGTTGAGTAAATTGTGGTATATGAATGTTATGGAATATTATTGTTCTGTAAGAAATGACCAGCAGGATGAATACAGAGAGTCTTGGAAAGACTTACATGAACTCTGATGCTAAGTGAAATGAGCAGAACCAGGAGATCATTATATTCTTCAACAACGATACTATATCAGGATTTCTGATGGGAAGTGGATTTCTTTGACAAAGAGATCTAACTCGGTTTCAATTGATCAAGGATGGACAGAAGCAGCTACACCCAAAGAAAGAACACTGGGAAATAAATGTAAACTGCTTGCATTTTTGTTTTTTTTTTCCTGGGTTATTTATACCTTCTGAATCCAATTCTCCCTGAGCAACAAGAGAACTGTTAGGTTCTGCACACATATATTGTATCTAGGATATACTGTAACCTATTTAACATGTATAGGACTGCTTGCCATCTGGGGGAGGGGGTGGAGGGAGGGAGGGGAAAAATCGGAACAAAAGTGAGTGCCAAGGGATAATGTTATAAAAAATTACCCTGGCATGGGTTCTGGCAATGAAAAGTAATTAGAAAAAAAAAAAAAAGAAAAGAAAACAAGTTATCTTTTTGTTTATACCTTCAAGGTAAGTGTTTAATACTGAGCCTTAGAAATGAAAATGTCAGATAATTAACATGGTATCTCTACATGTTATCTTTCTGTTGTCATGGTCTTCTTTGAAAGCTAATGACAACAATTTTTGTGAGGCAGAGTAGGAATTGTCCCCTGAAACTGTCCAGTTCCCCTGCTCTTCACTCCTTTCCCCTCCCTCTTTCCAGGTAGGATATCATAGTCTTATGTATAGATGCTCTATCCAAAGGAACGCAGTTTTTGATTGCTGAAACCTTTCTAGGTATATTGGAATTTTATTGACCAATTATAGGTTCCCAACCAAACCCCACTTAGTCTTTCTTTCGGCCCTGATTGGGTCAGAGTTAAAGTAAATAGCATTTGTTTCTGTTTTGGCCAGAAATCCTTCCAGATTGATTTTTTTTTTTCTTTTTTGGACTAGATAGAAGTGGCCATTCTCTGCCATTATAGCCTTACCTCAGTCCAACTGAAACCTATTAAAGACCTTACCCCAAGATTGCTCACTGTATTCAGAACCATCTCTAGCTTCCTGATCTCTGTCTTGCTTCTGAACCCAGATAGTTGTTAAGGAGAAAGTAAGACAGGTATCTTTTTACTGCCCTCTTTCACTTAAATCCAGTTCATTTGTATGTTAAGATATCACCTTTCTAATGTCATGATCCAATTTTAGAGATAGCATGAATTTAAGTACTAGGAATTTTAATAATATCCAGCATATTTACTAGAAAAAGCTTTTATTGAACATAGTTTTATTTTGAATATCTTTGCTCAGATTCTTCCTTAGTATTTTTACCTTAAATTCTGCCTTAGGAAAATGGAGAAACCTAATTTCCCTCATCCCTTCCAACATTTGTCATTTTTCATAGGTATGAGGTGATACTTTAGAGTTGTTTCAATTTGCATTTCTCTAATCAATAATTTAGAGCATTTTTGATATGATAATAGGTAGCTTTGATTTCTTCTGAAGAGTACCTGTTCACATCCTTTGTTTATCAATTGTGGATTGGATCCTATAAATTTGACTTACTCCTCTTTATATTTGAGAAATAAGGGCCTTTATCAGCAAAATTTGCTTTAAAATTTTTTGATATTCATTGTTTTACTAAAATTTAGTTTCTCTGATTATCTCTTTTAATTAGGTTTGTTTTAATCGTCTGATTTTCTTTCAAGTGTGTTTCTTGTAAAAATCATGTTATTTGATTCTGCTTTCTAATTCATTCTGCTACCAGCTTCCCATTAACATTCACAGTTGTAATTGCTAGCTATATTTTTCTCCATCTTATTTTCTTCAGTTTAACTTTATTTCTCTTTATCTTTTTTTCAAAAGTCTTTTTTGTTTCTGACTACTGACTTTCTTAATATACCCTTCCTTCTATCATCTTCCCCTCTTCCCTTTTGAGTAAGAGATTTCTCTACTCAATTTTATGTATGTTAGTCATATATGTGTACATATGTATATGTGTACACATATGTGTATGTATGTTTATAGATGTGTGTATATATTTTCTTCTTGCTTTGAACCAGTTCTGATGAGAATGAGGTTCAAATATTGACTCTACTTCTCCCTATTCCCATTTTCTCTTCTACTATAAAAGCTCTTTATTATTATTCTTTTACGTGTGAACAATTTTTGTCATTCTACCTCGTCATTTCCCCTACTCCCGGTACATCTCTCTTTCTCATCCCTTTATTTTTTTTTTTTAGAAATAATTCCCACATAAATGACTCATTCATGCCCTCTGTGTAGAATCTTTCCAACTGCCGAAATAATGATAAGCTTCTTAGCAGTTATATGTTATTATCTTCACATATAGGAAGGTAAATAGTTTAATTTTATTGAACCCTCTATGATTACTCTTTTCATATTTACCTCTATGATCCTGACTGTGACTCCACAATGTTTTATTTCTTTCTGATTGCTTATGACATTTTCTGCTTGATCTGGGAGCTCTGGAATTTGGCTGTAATCTTGGGGATTTTTATTTTGGAATCTCTTTCAGGTGGTAATTGATGGATTCTTTTAGTTTCTATTTTATCCTATAGATCTAAGCTATCAGGACAGTTTAAAATTTTTTTCCAGATTAGCTGTTTTTTTCAATGAGGTATTTCATATTTTCTTCCATTTTTTCATTCATTTTACCTTGTTTTGTTGTTTCTTAATGTATCATAGTTATTAATTTTCACTTGCCCAATTCTAATAAGCAATTAGTTTCTTTAATGAGCTTTTGAACCTTTTTTCTTTCTCCTATTTGACCAATTCTGTTCTTTTAAGGTATTTTCTTGATAACTTTGTCAAATATGTTGCCTTTGTACTCTGAAGTGTCTCCTACTGTAATGTAACAGACCTTTCCTGCTGACTTCCTAAGTGGTCTTAAACTGCAAAAATGTCTCACTTTGACTTCTTTTTGATTCTACTGCTCCAAAATTTGATTTGAGTAGTTCTTTTAAAGTTGTTTGGAGAGATACATTGGGAGAATTTCCTGTAATTGACCATCTTGCCTCGGTCTTCATACATTATATACATATATATATATATATATATATATACACACACACACATACATACATACATACATACATACAACACACACATTTATATATATATGTTTTATTTTTTATCTACTTTAGGTTCTAACTTTTTCCATTGGAGTTTTATTTTTTCCTCTACTTTATATATATTTGGCGTAGTTTTACCTTTTCCATTATGGTTTTTTTGAGCTTCTGTAACCCAGGTTTAGTGATCAACCTTCTGGTGATAAGCTTTTCTGAACTTAGCCAAAGTTGTACTGTGATATTTGCAGTTGTTGTTAGAACTGTATTTGAAGCTTACTCACCAAAGCTTGGACTTTACCACTGTAGCTTTCAGAAACTCAAGGTTACCTTTAGTATGGGATGATCTATCTGAAAAAGACTTCAGTAATGTTTCTAGAATATTCCTAGGCTGATTATCCTAAGATGAAAGTGATACAGTCATATTTTCTTTCAGCTATTGTTACACTTAAAATCTTTCATGGTTTTATGGCTGTCTGCCAGTTTCCAGATCTTTTCTTAAAGAAAATGCACAACTATAATTAACCAAAAATTGAAATCATTGGGTTATTTGTAGAACAGATGGAATGGAAATTTAAAGTTTTGAGCTCTCATGTCAAGTGGAAAGTATTTAGAAATTTACATGGAACCTCCAAAGTATTTTGAAATTAGGTGCAATCTTAGGGGGGTATTTTTTAATTTATTATTTTTTTTATTAAAGTTTCTCTCCACCCCCCCTCCCCTCAAGGCAATTGACTTGTGCAGGGTCACATAGTTAGGAATTGTTAAGTGTCTGAGTTCAGATTTGAACTCAGGTCTTCCTAGCTTCAGGACTGGTACTGTAACCACTATGCCTCTTAGCTGCCCCAAAGCTTTTTATTTTCAAAACATAAGCCTGGATAATTTTTCAGCATTGTTCCTTGCATAGCCTTGTGTTCCAGATTTTTCCTTCCTTCCCTCCATCCCCTTCCCTAGATGGCAAGTAATCCAATATATGTTATACATGTTAAAATATACATTAAATCCAATATATGTAAACATATTTGTACAATTATCTTGCTGCACAAGAAAGATCAGATCAAAAAGGAAAGAAAATGAATAAGAAAACAAAATGCAAATGAACAACAACAAAAAGAGTGAGAATGTTATGTTATGATGCACACTCAGTTCCTGAAGACCTCTTTTTGGGTGTAGATAACTTTCTTCATCATGAGATCATTGAAATTGGCCTCAGTCATCTTATTGTTGGAAAGAGTCACATCCATCAGAATTGATGGTTGCATAATATTGTTGTTGCCATGTATGATGATGTCCTGGTTCTGCTCATTTATTTCACTTAGCATCATTTTGTATAAGTCCAGGTTTCTCTAAAATCATCCTGCTGATCATTTCTTAAACAACTGTATTATTCCATAGCATTCATATACCATAACTTATTCAGCCATTCTCCAATTGATGGGCATCCACTCAGTTTCCAGTTTCTGGCCACTGCAAAGAGACCTGCCACAAACCTTTTTGCACACACAGGTCCCTTTCCCTCCTTTAAGATCTCTGAGATATATCTAGTGGAAATGCTGCTTGATCAAAGGCTATGTACAATTAGATAATTTTTTGAGCCTAGTTCCCAATTGCTCTCCAGAATGACTGGATGCATTCACTGTTCCACCAACAATGTATCAGTGTCCCAGTTTTCCCACATACCCTCCAACATTCGTCATTATCGTTTCCTGTCATTTTAGCTAATTTGACAGGTGTGTAGTGGTGTCTCAGAGTTGTCTTAATTTGCATTTCTCTGATCAAGAGTAATTTAGAGTACCTTTTCATATGATTAGAAATGGTTTTAATTTCTTCATCTGAAAATTTTTCATATCCTTTGATCATTTATCAATTGGAGAATGGCTTGAATTCTTATAAATTTGAGTCAATTCTCTCTATATTTTTAAAATGTAGCTGCAGTCTTAGGAACATGAGGTAACAAATTTTCTTTTGTTTTGATTACTTGCTGAATGACCCTTAAAGTTTTTTTGAAAGTCTTTATAACAAAATATAGAATACTTAAATAATTTTAGATAGTAAGAAGATCCTGTGATCGCTACCATATGAAGATTTACTCAAATGAAAAAGATCATCATTCATCAAGCTAATCCATGCTTGTTTATCTTGTTCAGCTTTTCTGCATATTTTCCTATGAGCTTCTTATGAGTGCTCTAGTCATACTAAGATCTCTCATTCTCTTTTCCTATGACACAGTTGTCAGTGTGTTTTATTTTTCATTTCATTTAAGGTGATTATTGCCCAGCTGTGTCTTGCCAAGTTTTCTTTAAAATGGTTTTTCCCTTCAGTATTGACTGTTCTGGGGTCATATGACCTATTATCTTTTAATATTTTCCCCATGACATTTTTCAGATATGTTTCTGTTTTTAAACCAGAATTGCTCTTTTCTGTTATATCTTTTTACTTGGTAAACAAGTCATATGTTTGCTAAGTTTAACAGTTTTTTCTTTTTGGTCTCCTTTTTATGCAATTTGTTTATGCTAGTTAAACTAATGTATAAAATTATTGTAATTGGTATTGATGTTTTTTATGATATCCAGTTACTATTTTTCATCTTAACTAGGTTTAAATAGGTCAAGTTAGAATTAGTTCTTTTGTGTGCCATTTTCTTTTTCTAATTTTTATTCTTTCAAGCTTTATTAATTTAATCTTTGCTTCAATAAATTGTTGACCTGGCTTTAAAAGATAGCTGATTGAGATATGGTTCACATCAGTAAAAAATTCTTTTCTGTTCATTAGTCTTATTTTTTGTTTGTTATGCAGTGCTCTCCATGTCTATTGCTTATAATCTTTTGCTCAAAAGATGTGTTTTATAGGTCTGAGGTTTCTGCATATTCAGTAAGATTTTGATGCTTTTCATTCTTTACTTCTGAACTATATTTTACAACATATGTTTATGTTGTCCTTACTATTTTCTGCATTGAAGGCATTGAATTCAAAATGTATGTGTTTAATTTAGAGGTTCTCATTGATTTCTTTCTAGAATTTCTCTCCCTTAGTATCCTTGTAAGAGATATTACATAAGCCAGAATTGTAGGTAGTATAGTCTTTTTTTTTTTTTTTTGAGAATACTTCTCATAGTATTTTAATATGAAATGTTCAGATGTTCCATGAAATAATATATCTTGTTGCCACATAATAAAAGCAATGTTTTTGCATTCTTTAGTTCCATCTCTAAGGAGAACCCATGAGCTGCATCTTCTTTCTGTTTTCTGCTTTTGTTTTTAGTGAGAATATCAAGATTCATATAAATCAGTTTCACTAGTGGTATATATAGTAAATATATGTATACCAATAAACTTTAATTTTTATACATAACATAAAAACTGATCCTTTGTACCATGTGCTTCTTTCCCCCCCTCCCCCCCGATTATTACAGAATAAGTAGGTTCATGAGAATAAAGACCATTATATGTGTCTTTTTGCTTAATAGGCACATGGGACAAAAGGCTTTTCTAGTTTTCAACTTCTCTATACTTCACTTAGTCCTAGAAAGCCAGTACAGCCTGTTCCATGACTCCAGTCTCAAGCATGACATAGCTTGACAGACCCCATAATACAATGAGCCATCAGAATACTATTTTATGAAGATAGTATTAATATATTTAGTGTAATGATGATAAAGATGCCAAAATTAAAAAAAAAAAATAGTTGAAAGAAGTTAATATTGGACCTATGGATTTTTTTCCTTTTAAAAATATTTTAATTATATTTAAATATAATTGCTTATTCTGAGGAGTCCATAGGTTTCTCTAGGTCAGGACTTCTTAAACTTTTTCCACTTAAGACTTCTTTTCACCCAAGAAATTATTACATGATCCTGTTTCAAATCTGAGCTGAGGTGTTTCTGGCCATGTAAAGTTCATGCTGTGTATTCAGACCAAGGCTAAAATGAAGTTATGCAATGTAACATGGGCAAGCACTGCCAGAAACACTTCTTACTAACTATATGTTTGATTTTGAATTAAGTTTTGGTTGTTGCATTCAGAAACCTTTTTCTGTTGCCAGATTTTTCATGACCTGTATATTCAGTTATGTGACCCCATATAGGATCATGACCCACAGTTTAAGAAGCTTTGCTCTAGACTACTAAAGGCAACCATGACCTAATAAAGTTATAAACGTCTGGTATTAATTAGCAGTTACAAAAATGTATTCATTATTTTGTTCAAATGAGAAATATGACTGAAATTCTATCATCAGCACTTTATAGTCTAATAGGTTTTCATTCACTAGATTATCTTCTTTGCACCTATATCTTTCATACAGTGTTATTGGCTGACTTCATTGGTTTAGAAAATTCTAGGTAAGAAATCTGCTAATGTACATACTAATGTGCCTTCTCTACAACTTACAGTCTTAAAAGAATTGCCTAGAATACTTAGATCTTATATTGACTGCTTGGCATATGTCAGAGGTAGTACTTGAACCTCAGGTTTTCTCAGCTTTGAGATTAGTTTTTATATAGTATTACGCATTACATTTCAGTAAGAAATAAGTGTAATCAAACAAAACAGATTCATACATTTCTTGTGTTTGAAAATCTGTTTCCTGTTAAAGTATCTCTAGTTGTTTATATTACTGCTTAAAGTAAAAATTATGCTTCTTGTCTTCTAGAATCATAATTGACTGTTATATTGACCAGAGTATCTTAAGTCTGGAAATTATATAGACTCTTTTCTAATGACTGGAGCTTTAAGATAATGTTATGCCATCTCAGAAGTGATTTTCATGTGACTTTGTGTTCGTGTACCCATACTATTTTGATGTAATGATCTATCACATACATGATATATATATATATATTTCACTTATATTTCATATTTCAAGTAATCTTATCCACAGTCCTTTAAAAAAAACAAAATACAACAAAAACCTTGAATTTCAAAAGGTTTGTATTAACATTATTATTGTTATTGACGATAATAGTAGCATTTCATTTATATAGCACTACTTTTTATGAGGCCTTATAAAAAGGCTAATTAAGGATCTTATAAATATCACTTTAGCCTCATGACAAACCTGGGAAGATGAGTGCTAGTATTGCACCCACTTTGCAGTTGAAGAATGCAAGATAAACAAAGATTTATTAACTTGCTAAAGATTACATAGCTAATAAGTTTCTGAGGCTAGATTTACTGTGCTATGTAGCTACATCCTGCTATATTACTTTAGAATATGCATTCATTGGTAAATAATTGAATGGATATAATTGTTAGGAAACAAATTAATATAGGAAATGAAGAAAAAAATTTTATATTTTTCTATACATATTGAATAGGCAATATAAGGTAGTAAAAGGAAAACTGAATTCAGAACACTTGGTTTGAAGGTCTAAACTATCTTTTTCTGGCCTTATGACTGGCTAAGTCTAATTTGCTAATATCAGCCGCAATTTCCTCTTATGTAAATAATTATACTACTTAACATATTTGATGCTATATCATTTTTGAGGAAAATATTGAGAGTTGCAATGGGCTAAATAGATAAGATCAATTATTATTATACTTATAAATTGGACTCCTATAAATTGGACTCCTGACTTCTAGTCAGTCCTATCAGCATTCTGTTCTCAATTTCAGCTACCCAGTTGATATTCCTAAAAACAGATCTGACAGTTTAATTCGGTATTTATTAAACTCCTTGGATCCAAAGGTATTAAATATAAATTTGTATCTCATATGTAATGATTCAATGATAAAAGTAAAACAGCCCTACCATCATAGAATTTATAATATGATAGAGTATTATTCCTTTACTCCAACATTTTCTCTGGATCTTAGTTGATACAATATGAAATCTTCTAGCTAGACATTTTAAGTCCCTTACTTCTATGAATTTAATTTTTATTACTGTTCATTATGCACTTGATGTTCAATTCAACTTGTGGGCTATTCATTATTTATTTTTCTCTCTGTACCTTTGCACAGGGGGACCATCGATGTGTAGAATCTATTTCATGATCTCTACCTCATACTAACTTGTCTTCAAAACACAGCTCAAGGGGCACTTCTTATTCCAAGTTCTTCTTGCTTTCACCATAGCAGTATGAATGCATATATATATATTTACATTTATTTATTTATATATATTTACATTTAACTTTTCCACTCCAGGGGAATATGGCCACTTTTACAGTCCTCAAGAAAATTGTCACATTTCTAGTATTATTTAAGCCCTTTCATTTATTGTACTCTGATTTCTTAGAGCTATTTATTCATTACTATGTTAATGAGTAATTCATGTAGATGATAATATGCATACTGAGGAACAAGTCCACTAGATAGAATTAATTGCTAAACCTTGTATTTTTTACTTTTTGCTTAACTCTAGATTACCAAAGAAGATTTCCTGACTTTTGATTATATACTATGTATGGATGAAAGCAATCTGAGGTAATCACATTTTCTAACAATGATGTTTTAAAAGTATTTCCACTTATGTTTAACACCAGTAAATAGGTCAGATGATACACTGCCAACAATGACTTTTAATCTTTGTTTTCCAGTAAGATGGGGTCATAATGTACAGAGTATGATTTTCAAATCGTAACAAGCCGAGAATAATTAAAAATTGGCAGATAAGCATATTTATAAGAAGATGCATGCTTTAAGATAAGGAAAAGTTCAATTAGTCTGATTTAATTTGAAGAAAGGCAGGTTGTGTTTCACTGCTTTATATAAGAAGATTTATGCTTTCTGTATTGGAGTTGTATGATGTTGATAAAATGAGTCATGGGCATTGCAGTTTCCCTTCTCTTCCTTTTTCCCATCTTGTAACATGATTTGTCTTAGTTGATAAAAGGAGAATTGACAACTGCATTAACTTCACATTAAATAATGAATCATTAGACATTCTTGAAATCCTTACCATTATACTGATTATGTTATCAAGCAATATTTGCTTAAAAAAATAATTCTGTTCTTTTATTATTAAGAATTTTAAGGTATAGAGGGAACAGAACTGTTGAAATCTGTCTTAAAATATAATGGGTTTTTATAACATTTATGAACATTGTAGTTAAACATCATGGCAACACAAGTCAATATTTACAGTAGAGACCATGATATTTCATTTTTCTTAAGTTGTATTCTGTCTGTATATTTGGTTAAATGACATTTAAACTGATTTCTCTGATTTTTTTCCTTATTAACTTTAAATTATAGTTCTAAATTAGATAGTAAGACTTTGGGAATTCTCTGTTGTCTAAAGTTAACCCAGTTTGTAGAGGAAAGTCCATCATCAAAGCCTGCTAAGATCCTATATTAAGCTTAGAAAGGCTTTAAGAATGAACTTGATGATTGATTATCTCATTCTAAGTATAGATAAATTTGGAAAGGCTTATCATCAAATTTACTGCAAATTGAATTTCCCAGTTTTACAACTCTCAAAGTTTACTATATGATAGATTGCGTGTGTCAATCAGTTGGGAATTCACTACAATAAATTGCTGCAGAAAAGTGCAAAAGTACATTATGTTACATTGAGATGATTTGTATATATACTCTTAAGTACTGCTATTATTATTTGGAAATACTAACTTTATTCTTGGCTAATTAATATAAATTTTCAAATTTTTATTTATCTTTTCTTTTTTTGCTGAGATAATTGAGATTAAATGACTTGGCTAGGATCAAGCTAGAAAGTATTAGGTGTCTGCGATCAGATTTGAACTTGGGTCCTCCTGACTTTAGGACTGGTACTGTATTCACTGCACCATCTAGCTGCCCTTATTCAGCTTTCAAAAGGAATATATATAATTCGTAGAGTATTCAATGATAATTTTAATATTTACTAAATAAAACAATAAACACTTCTAATAACAAACCCCATTTCATATTAAACATGTAACATTTTTTTTAAAGTAGTTTGATGTCAGTGACAGCTAAGTAGTACAGGGAATAGAGTGCTGGACTTCAAGTCAAAGAGCATTTGAGTTTAAATCTGTCTTCACATATTTATTAACTGTGTGACTATGGGCAAGTCAGTTGACCTCTGTTTACTTCCTCAGTTTCTTCATCTATAAAATGAGACTACTAGTAGCATTTAGCTTCCAGGGTTGTTGTGACAATCAAATGCAGTAATATTTGTAAAGTACTTATTTAGAGTGTTAGTTCTTATTATCCATATATACTTATTTCCTTTGTATTCAGACTTAACTCCATAGTCTCCTATGCATTTGACAAGAAAATGTAGATCTGAATAATTTCAAGTATTTATTGCAGGGGAATGTTTGTTGTGTGAAATCACTCCTATGACGTACATAAAAGCAGTAAGGCAAACCAAAAATGTTACATATTATGTATTCTCATTTTAAATTTTATTTTGTTCCTTTAAAATCATACTGTAAACTGAGAATGTTCTTTACTTAGCCTCCAGTTTATCACTACTTAGGTAGAAGTTATTTTGTTTTCTCTTTTTCGTAATTGCTTTAAAATAATGGGATTTTTTTTGGTCTTTTGTTCTTATATGTGGAGTACATATCAATATCCTCAAAAATATATTTGAGATTATTAAGATATCTTCAGGAAAGTGAAGTGTTCTTAAATGCCAGATATTTTACGATTTGAGAAGGGAAAGGCTTCATTATGTCTTATACTGCAAAGAAAAATAATTAAAATAAAAGCTAAATATTCCTCCTCAAAAAATAGTTTATCTTCCTGCAAACCACCTAATTCCTGCTTATCTTCCTAGAGCATTTTGTATACTAGAAGAAAATAAAACAAGACAAGCACATTAATAATAGAGAGACATTGCCACATAAAATACATTGGGCAAGATAGGTGAAAAGGATCATGAGGTAAGAGAGATCTAGAACTCATGTACTCAAATCCTTTGATTTGAAAAAGGAGAAAACCAAGGGCCCCAGAGAGTGACAGAATGACTTCACATTGGTAGTTCCTCAAAGCTTTTCAATCAAGGAAAATACTTTTTAACTTACAAGGGGTGATTTTTTTTTTTTTTAAAGGGCTATTTGCTATCTTGAATTATAATGATGCCTTTTATCAGCTAAGTTTTTTTCATCAACTGTAGTTTCAGTTTGTGTAGAAAAACTTGACTTTTGTAATGTAGTTCTTGCAGAGATTGATTTGTTTTCCTAAAAGAAACTGAAAAAATTAGAATTGATGAACTTCAAGATTTCTAGATTTCTTTATTATTTAAATAGAGTAAAAGAATTAGTGGTGAAATCTAGGAATTCTGAAATAGTCCTAAATTAACTTCCTTAAATAAATATTGAAAATTGTATTAAAGAACAATTTGGAAAAAGTATAATAAAGAAGCTATAGAGTTTACAGTTGATGCAAAAGTCAGGGAATAGTCACCATAATTTCTTTAATTGGGTTAGAATATGATTGAAAAAAAACCTAAAGATAATTATTTTTAGCACCCAAGTTAACAGAAAAGAAGAGCTAGAGATGTTCAAAATTTTATTGGATATTAAATGCCAAACAAAAGAAAGCAAAGAGATGAAAACAGTATAAGAAAGATGCGAATATAATTGTAGTCTACTGAAAAAAAAAAATTAGTTGATGCTCATTTAATTGGGTGACGTGATGATCCTCCTTTCATGGTTATACTACTTTGAGTTGAGGATATCCTACTAGATATCAGAAATTAGAAAAATGAGATGATAAAAAGTAGCAAAGAATATATTGAGATACTCTTTAAAAATATTCAAAAATAATATTGATAGCCATCTTTATGAATGGTTTAGTTACAGATCCCAGAAGCAAGAGCTGAATCAGATGATCTCTTAACATTGTTTGAAGTTAACTTGTTTCAGTCTTTGCAATTTTTTTTTCTCATTGTGCCATCTGCTTGACACAAAAGAAAGGGGGAATAGTTTATGCCTTTCTGTCTTCTTGAATATCATTGCCAATGTTTGATATTAAGGATCACAACTTTTTAAATGTTTTATATAAAATCTATTTTTTAGATGGAATGCCAGTAAAAATGCAATGAGTTATTACAAGTTACACAGTAGTTTTTGTATTTCCTTTAAAGATACAGTTTTCTTAAATATTTACTTGGCTTTAAAACCAGATCACTTTGCTAGATTTTTATATGCTAGATTGACTATATCCTAGCAGATATCCATGTTTAATTTGAAACCGTAGCTTTAAAAACTAAGTTGAGATTTTAATTTTACAGAGATTTGAATAGAAAAGTTAATCAAGTTAAAAACTGCAAAGCTAAAATTGAACTTCTTGGAAGCTATGATCCACAGAAACAACTTATCATTGAAGATCCATATTATGTAAGTATCATTTGTACTTCCTAACTTCACTTTTTCTTTTTCTGGGCTTTAAGAAAGCAAACATACCTTTTTATTCTTCCTTATAGAATGACAACTTTCAAATAACTGTACTTTAAACAATACTTTTTTTTTTCCTTTTTATGTTTTTAGGGAAAAGACTCAGACTTTGAGACTGTATACGAGCAATGTTTGAGGTGCTGCAAAGCATTTTTGGAAAAATCTCATTAAGGCTCACTCTCATTTATTGCTAAAGGACAATAGTGATTGACATCGACTTAAAAATGATGTATGTATATTGGTGGATGTATTATTAAAAATAATAATGTATTGCATTGGATACTATCATTGTTTTCTTCAATTTATTTAAATCTCACATATGTTCTAATTTTAAAAGGTAATGAAAATTATTTTTGAAGGAAGATTATTTGATGAAATCAATTATAGTTGTCAAACTAAGAAGAACTCCCAATCTGTGCCTCCAGTTTTTAAAATGAATTAATTATATAGTGAAACAAACTAAATTTGCATATGAAAACTAAGAAACCTCAACAAATCATTGTTCAATAGCTTTTTACTTTGTGACAGCTTCATTTATGTCAAATTGAAATCTTTAACAGATAATGAAACCATTTACCTTTTTATCCCTAGACAATAGAAAACAATTGATGTCATTGTGAAAGGTTAAAGAAAAATGTATTTTAATGTCTCAGCAGTTGTTTGATGGCAATACTTTAATGATGAATAAATATTTTTCCATTCACCTTTACCATCTTTTAATTTTTTGGCTGTCTTTTAAAATAAACATGGGAATTTGTAATGTGAATTTTATACAATTACACTTTAAGGTGAGGGAATAAGAGGAAATTATTATGTAATCTCTAAGACCTGATTAGTCTCCTGATCTTTTTACAGAGTATCCCAAAAGTGATAATACAGTTTTAAGTCATTAAATCTTTTGGGACGCCATGTATATAAGAATTTTATTTTAAAGAAAAGTCATTTTATTTTTTCTTTGACTTCCATTGTCTTCCTCAAATTTTTGGTTTCTAGAAAATGAAGCACAACGTTTTGCTATGTTTTATGTCATGTGGATGCTTATATTATCAATTTGAGATGAGTTATTTTGCTTTCAACATTATCTGAAACTTCAACTATACACAGGCATGAATAATGAAATAAACTGAATAATTGGGATCAAAAGGAGCAATAATAATAATAATAACACAATATAGTTAAAATATAGTACTTAAGAGTGTCTTAGATTTTCTTTCATCAGTGTTTAGTAAATTTGTACGATGTGTATAATATCACATTGAAGGCATTGCACTTTTAAATTCATTTGGATGCTTCATGAAATTTAATTGTTTTAAAAATAAATAAAAATTTACAAAAGGATCTTGAGATAGGTCTTATCCCTAACTTTTTATGTTGCTGAAGAAATGAAAAAAAAAATGTAATAGTGATTTTAAGAAAATTTTGTTGATGTGAATTGTAATGTATATGTAGTGACCTCTGAAACTAGGGAATAAAAATTATAAACAAATTGCTTTCACATAGTTGAAGAAGTCTCTGAAAGTCTCTCACTTTTAAAGGAAGAGGTTAAGATGGTTTTCATTTGACAAAAAGTAATTTTCTGAAACTAGCTAATGAGAAGAAAAAAAAGGATTAAACAAGAGAGCAGGGATAATAAAACTAGCAAATGCTGCTGATGGCTTGTCCATGTATGGCAGTAATTCTCACTGGGATATGAAAGAGATTAGGAGAGCTATGTTGGCCTTCCTCATTGATTCCTTTTTCTTCTCTTCTTTGTCTTTTTTTAGATCTGACCTTCTTATCTCTGTAACCCTACTCATAGCTACTATATTTCTTTTCACTACTGTTTGATCAATCTGTAGCCTTTATCTTAAAATTATCGTGTTCTCTGATGTGCTACAATGAGACATTATTTAGAGTATCTTAATGAAAAAAATAATAAAAATATGTCTTGGGATTGCTAAAAAGTGTTGTTCAATTCCCAAATGGCTTTTTTCTTTTCATATTAAATTATAAACCCAGATCATTATACACCTTCACCAACTATTTAAACTCTTGAGTATTGATATAATAATTTAGTCTGGTGTCTAACTGCATGTATTACCTTAGCAATATATGTTCTTTGTTCACTTGTGGATAACATTGAGTAGTCCTTATGGAGTTCCAGGAATCCATATAATTACCTAATGTCATTTACAGTCAGGTTGAGAACCTCATTATCATTAAGAAATTTTTCGCCCCTATGGACTTCCTGTGAGATCTCCTTAATAGTGACAGAGCATCACTGTTGACTCTGTGTCTCCCTATTTTATCCCTCTATTAAATATTAATAGAGAATGACTGATCATTATCTCCTTATATGATTTTTATATGCATGGAGAAATTTGAAGAGATCTTGACTGAAAATGTGCTATATAGAATCATTTGTGAAAACCCTTAAACAGATTTTTATTGAAGTCTTATATCACCAAGTTTGTCCAGTTATCTCTTCCTCATTCTCTCCGACTTTTCCAATATGTAATAGTTTTTTTAAAAATAAAAATGAAAAAAATCATAATTGATACATTGAAAAAAAGATCTGAAATTCCCTTCTCATTTTCTTTTTATTATTTATTTTTTTAGACTCATTTGAAAAAAAAATTTTGAGTTTTTGATTCATGTTTAAAAAATGCAAGCAAAAGAAAGTAAAAAAAATTATACTTTAATCTTAACTCACAATCTTTCAGGTTTTTTCGGGAGGGGGAATAGCATTTTTCATTAAGTTCTTAAAGAATTGTCTTAGTTGTATTGCTCAAAATAGTGAAATCATTTACAGTTGAGTATCATACAATATTGCTATTACTATATACAGTCCTCTCTTGTTCTGCTCACTTCATTTTGTTTTAATTCATTTAAGTCTTCCAAGGTTTTGTTGGAAAGCATTCTGTTCCTTATTTCTTATAGCACAACAGTATTTCTTCATTACAATCATGTTATTATAATTTGTTCATCAAGTCCACATTTGGTGGGCCATCCCCTCAATTTCTTAATTCTTTTCCCTTGCAAAAAGGGGTGCTAAAAATATTTTTGTATATATAGGTCCTTTTCCTTTTTCTTTGATTTCTTTATACAGACCTGTGAACGGTACTGATTATTCAAAGGATGGGCATAGTTTTAGAGTCCTTGAGGCAGAGTTTCAAATTAGTTTCCAGAATGCTTGGCTCAGTTCATATCTCTACCAACAGTATATTAATCATTTTTCAGTTGAGGAATGACTCATATTTTAAAATTTTTTTTTCTGGTTATACAGGGAAATTAATTTTTTTATGTACAAATTTCTTTATGAATCATGTTGGGAGGGAAACATCAGAAGAAAAGGGAAAAATCAAGAGAGAAAAAAAAAACAAGAAAAAGGGGAAAAAAAAAAAGTAAACATAGTATGTGTTGATTTACATTCAGTCTCCATAGTTCTCCCTCTGGATGCAGATGGCATTTTCTATCCAGAGTCTATTGGGATTGCCTTGGATCACCGAATCACTGAGAAGAATCAAGTCATTCATAGTTGACTATAGCACATTTTTGTTACTGTGTAAAATGTATTTCTAGTTCTGCTTGTTTCACTCAGCATCAGTTCATATAAATCTTTCCAGATCTTTCTAAAATTAGCTTGGTCATCATTTTTTATAGAACAATAATATTCTATTACTTTCATATACCATAGTTTATTCAGCTACTCCCCAATTGATGGGCAGCTACTTATTTTCCAGTTCTTTGCCACCATAAAAAGTGCTTCTACAAACATTTTTACATGTGTGGGACCTTTCTCCTCTTATAATTTCCTTAGGATGCAGACCCAATACTGCTGGGTCAAAGAGTATGCAGAGTTTTTAGCCCTTTGGGCATAGTTGGAGAGTGTTCTCTAGGATGATTGGATCATTTTATAACTCCACCAACAGTGCATTAGTATCTCAGCTTTCCCACGTCCCCTACAACATTTATCATTTATCTTTTTGTGTCATCTTAGCCAATCTGAGGGGTGTAAGGTGGTACCTCCTCAGAATTGTTTTGATTTGGATTTCTTTAATAAGTAGTGATTAAGAGAATTTTTTCATATGATTATAGAAAAAATTGTTTCAACTCATTTTCAGTTGATTCTCTAGGGTTCTCTAAGTGTACCATTATTTCATCTATAAAGGGTGAAAGTTTTGTTTCCTCATTGTTAGTTACATACAATTCCTTCAGTTTCTTTTTCTTGTCTTAAAGCTATAGTTAGCATATCTAATTCAATATTGAATAGTACTAATATAATGAACATCCTTGCCTCACCCCCTGATAATATTTGAAAGACTTCTACCTTATCCCTGTTACAGATAGTACTTGCTGATGCTTTTTGATCAATTTCAGGAATTCTTGTTAGACGTGTTCAATTCATATATTTCTTTGTAGTTTTGCTGGTGGCTGTTGACATCAATGTCTTCTAAATTTGTATTTTGATTCTTCCTATTTCTACTTTTTTATTCTTTTTCTGATTCTATCTTAGTAACTTTTTATGATCAAGTACTTTTATTATTGTTATCATTATTTTTGCTCATTTTCCCAGACTATTTCTTAACATTGTTAAAGTTCAATCTGCTCCTGGACTAGAAGTATCACTTTCCAAGTTTCAAGTTTTTATGTTTCTGTTATCAGAGCTGGTAATAGGAGTCTGTAGTTTCATTGCTTTAAAGGCGGTTTGATCTAACAAGAAATATATTAATTGTTCTCCTTGACTGTGCTCTGGTCTTTACCCAATAAAGAACTTTGCTCTCATCCAGCTGCCAGTGTTTAGTGCTCTCCTTGATCTCTCCTGTCAACCTTCTGAGATGGAAAAATGTCTCATCTACCCTTCTGTTGGCTCTTACTCCAGAGTTTGATTTGAGGTGTTATTTTAAGGTTGCTTGGATGGAAAATTTGAGAGAATTGTGCTGAGTTGCTTCCTATTTTCCACCATCGTGGTTCCTTCCCAATCTCTTTTTCATTTTTAACTGGATTACCCAGGTTGTGTATATTAGGCTGTTTAAAGGAATGATAAAATAGGCATGTAGATTGATAATTAATTACAAATTATTAGTTGATTTTTTTTTTTTCATTCTTTGGACATTTTCCCCACTTAAAGATGCTTTGAAAGTTTATTTTTGAAACTCTTGTTTCATTATTGCTTTCCTTGATATGTATTTGTTTAGGTATAAATATTCTTCTGGACAGTTTTCTTAAGGACAGTTCCCACATGGGTAGTAAAGTGTAAATTCAAAATGTTATTCCATTGTCATAGATGTAGAACAGGAATGGGGAATCTCTGGCTTGTGGTCAGGATAAGGCCTGTATAATTAACCATATTCATAAATAATGAATATAAGGTTTGAGCTGAAAGCTAAATAGAACAACCTCCCACCACTTGAACTCTATAAGTTGATAGTTTTGTATGGCTTATGAATGATGTTTATAAATATTCAAATGGCCCTTGGCAGAAAAATGGTCTCCCCGTCTTGATGTAGAAAGTAGATCCTATAGAACCACTCCTAGGCAAACTTATCTGTTTTGGTTAGAATATTAAAATCATAAACTTAATATGATAAAGTTTAAAGCTATAAATTGGAGTACATAGATTGCCATAGATTGATACAGATAGATCGTTTCTTAAACAAAGTTTCTAGATTTTGGTTTTTTATTTGGTTTATTCGTACTCACAAATAAGTGTATTTCTTTTTTTTTTTTTTTTAGGTTCAACTAAGTGTCATAGTGAATAGAATGTTGGAATGGAGTCAAGAAATTTTCTGTTCAAATCCAATTTCAAATACTAGGTGTAGGGTCTTGGGAAAGCTACTTGATGGCTCTTAATGTTAAATGGGGAGAATATCATCTGCCTCTCAGGCTTGTTGTAAGGATAAAATGAAATAATATTTGTAAATTGCTTTATAAACCTTAAAACAATCTATATTAATGTTAACTCTTATTTTATTTTCTTAGTCTCCTCTTAAAAAACTTCAAATTCTAGCCAGGGGAACTGGATTTAAGTCTTAGCTTTGAAATGACTCACATTGTGACTTAGCTAAGTCTCTTTATCTGTAAATTAAAAGGGTTAGGATTGATGACCTCAGAACTTTCCCTCCTCTCTGAAATGGTGTTGTGTTACTGACCTTTCTTTCCTCTTGAATCTTATGGCTGACTGACTTTAGTCATATTGGTTTTTGCATGTTGACATGGCACAACTTGAACTTTGCAAAAACCTTTGGGAAGAGAATTTATTCTCATCATTTGGAAAGGTTTAGATGGAGTGTGTTCAAATTGATGGTCTCAGAGGTTGTTTATATTCTTTTGAGGACTGATAAATCATCTGTGAAGAGTGGTAAATGCTGTAGCACTTGCTGTATTTGCTACTATATTAATCTCATTCATATCCTCTATTAAATATTTTATTTTTCTTTACTGGGAAATTAAGAATTCCACTTGTTAATTTTGTTACTTGTAGTTAAAGATTCTTAGAAATCATTTCCTTTTTTTCTATTTTTTACTTAATCAACGGTATAGTTATTATCATTAAGATTATTTGATGGTAAAATTCTTGAATTTTCACTATATTGAGCACAAGGAAGCTGAAAAGAAAACTCATAATAAGGACAGTATACTATACCAAACATGTCATTTATTACTTATGCTTATTTACATTATTTACATATTGCACATTAGCTGGAATGTTTTATACAGGTATTATACAAAAAAAAAAAAAAAAAAGGAATTAGCTTAGATGGAATTTCCTTCCCACATACAAATTCATACTCCACTTGCCTCCAAAAGAATTTTTTTAGTTTACTTTTGTATTTTTCATGCAATTTTAAATTAGGTTTTAGGAGAATTAGAAAAATGTTAAATTGTCATGAAACCTCACCATATATTATTGTAAGAGATTATTTTGTAAATTCTTATATTTCAAAAGAATGCTCCTTGAAATTTCCTCAGTAAAGAAAATGTTATTCTTCTGGCCAAACTCTATATTCATTATTTAGAAGGACAACATGTAGAAAGTGGAGTGTTACTATTCTTTTAAAAGAAAAAATTAAGTAGAACTAGTAGATATAACAGTATTGACAATATTCAAAACACAAGTTGAAGGAATTATGGAAGAGTCTGTCAGTTTGCAAAAATAAATCTCTTGTTCACAATGGAATATGTTTATAAAGGTATGAAGTTAGATTTCCCTGTTAGGTTCCAAGGCACTTCTCATGGTTCTTGACATTCTGCTACTTTATGGCTCTGCTTCCTATAGGGAATAGAAAATATATTTCATTGGATATTTTCTGTGTTTCATGAAACTATGTTTGCATCTTTGCATATATTTATACATTTATTTCAACGTATTCCTCCAAGATTTCTTAGAAATGTTTAGTAGAATTCATATTGTTACAGTAACAAAAAATATTTTACCACTTTCTTTTAGGAAAACAACTTTGGCTGCTATTAAAAACTTTTTCCTTTGTTCTTTTTCAGAGAAATTGGTGAAAAATAGATTTTAGGAAAAGTGCTTTTAAATAATTTTAAATAAAAGTAATTGAATCCTTAACTAAATTCAATTTGAAGAATAATAATGCCTTTGAATAGCAAAATATTGCAGTGGAACATTTAATTTGGGAGTCGGAAGATGCAGGTTTAAATTCAGACTGCTGTTAACTCTTGGTATGAGTGACAAGTAAATCACTTAATTTCTTTGGACCTCAGTTTGCTCATCTGCAAAGTGAAGGAGTTGGACCAATGATCACTAAAGATCCTTCCAACTCTAATTTTATACTCACTCAACAAATATGTATCATGTGTCTACTATATTTCATTCTGTGTGGTAAACACTGGGTCATGAGTCTTGATCAGTGATATCAAATGCAAATAGAAATGGGAGCCACTAAAGAAAGGATCTTTATGGGACATACTGATGTAGAAAATCACTTCTTAACATTATCTATGTTCTATTGTATTTTATTTATTTTCTTAAATATTTCCCCATTACATTTTTATTTAGTTCAGAAGCACTAGAATATTACTGTTATGTATTTAATACCTATTGTTTAGGTATTTATTTTGCTACATAAATAAGTCATTAAATCAGGTTTCATTGATTGATTTTTTTTTTTTTTTTTTGGTAATTTCAAAGCTGTGGAAAGGAAACAGGTCCCAAAGGGTTGCTTGTTTTTGAAAGTCATTTCTGTGCCAAAATTCGAAACCAAGTCCTCTGACTCCAAATACAGCACTTTTCCCCATGTTTATCTATGAGTGAACAATTTGGTAAGCAATCTAATAATTAAAACAATTTGATAAATAAATTTTTTGAACTATATAAAAAAGGGACCTTAGAGAGCATCCAGTTTAATCTTCTAAATCTACAGATGAACAAATTGAGGCCTATAGTAGTTGAAATGACTTATGTTGTCATTCAATTAGGAAATTAAACTGTTTTCCCTTTCAGTGATGCAACATAAAGTGGGTAGAGGGAATATTTCAAGATTTAAAAAAAAAAAAAAGTTTTCAGGCACTAAAAGGGACCCTCGTATTGCATAAGTTGTTATCTTAGATAATAGTGAATTTACTGAAGAATAACAAGCTGGAATTGCTATATGTAAATGAAAGAGAGGAAACTGTTTCTTACCAATACTCAATAATTTAGATTTTTCATTAATTCATATTTACTTCTTCCAGGTAATTAAAATGAGCAACATTTGACTATTTAATTTTATAAAACTCTATTAGTTTTAAATTTGAATCATAATTTGATTATTGTGGTTTACTACTAAGAGTTCCTTGCCAAAAATTTGAGCCCAGATATTAAAAACAAATAAACCAACAACAGCAACAAAAAAACCCCAACAAACACAAAAATCCAAATTCAGCTATCTACTCAATCAATTTCTCATTTAAAAAAATAATCACTTAAAGCAAAGGGTTAGAGTTTAACAAAAATTTGAAATGAAAAGAAAAGAAAGCCAGCATATTTGGCTATTTGTGTTTGTATATAGTATTGGATCTATATTCATTATATCAACCTGACTTCATGTAACTACACAGCAATCTTAAAGTCCATTTGATATCATATTTTATGTAAACACAGATTTTTCATCAATTAACTGGATGAATAATGGATATGTTGAAAATGTAGATATGTTTTTTTTCTGCTTAACTACAAACACAACATCCCAAATACAAATGGTTCATGCAGCTAATTAGCCATAGGTCAGATTGTATATGTCCTTACTGTCACAGGAACATTTTTCAGGATTTTGTGTCATGTTTCCTGTAAATGGAAACATCTTGATTGTTGTGCACAGTGAAACCCAGAGATCAGAAAATTTCTTTGGTGGAATGGAAAAATGAAAGTTCCAGGCAAGCCAAGGAAATTTTGAGAGTTCAAAATTGTTGAATGTGGAAAGAAAAGAGCCATGAATATCAGAACAGATTGAAGTAGAATTGATGGAAATCTTAATCAGATGAACACATTTATTAAACATGTAATCCTAACCTTGCCTCTTCCTAACTGTTATCTTGAGATCAAGTGATTTAATTTTTTCAGGGCTTCAGATATATGATCTCTTAAATCCTTTCCAGATGAAAGGTGTATGAATTTTCTGAAACTAATTGATCCTAGACCTCAATTTCTAAAGAGAAGCTTTTGAGTCCATCTATAATTGTCACAAAAGAGGTCCCCCTCTAAAAAGTATCAATAATACTGATTACTGATACTATTATCACCTTAACTACTTGGTGAAATACTATTTTTCTTATAATTTTCATCCCATTCTAAATAATTAGAAACATTTTTCTACACCATGTAGCACTCTTGTCGAAGAAAAACATTAACTCCCATTGATCATAGGGTAAAACATTTACTTTTCTGAGATCATGACAAGGTATGATAGCAGGTTGAAACTTTTTACTCTCTAACTCTTCAAATACTATATTTATTCCAGTTAAACAGTTTTAAATACCTCTGTACTAATATAAAAAATATCTATAGGTAATAGCACTATCTCCTTCAATCCTTCTAGTTATATACCCAAGTGCAGTTAAGTGAGGAAAAATGTCCACTTCAGTGATTATAGGTTTGTGGATCATAGGTGAAAATTACTTTTTACTATGTGAGGCTTCTTTGTCCATTTCCAAAAGCATAAGTTATTTAAAAATCTATTTAGTAACACTTAGAAAAAATGTCATTAGATGGCTTATACATTTTTAAGAACCTAGATCAACTGTCATTTCTACCAACGAATCCTTCCTTGATCACCCCTAGCTAGAAAGGACATTTTATTTAATTCAGTAATCGTTTGCCTTTATGAATTTTGGTTAGACCTGTGATTTATCATTAGAAGCTTGGATAAAAAATTTCTTCTACAATTATAGATCAACATCTGTCCTGTAATGTATGGGTTTATTGGGTTTCCTGGGACTCGGGTTATATAGCCAATATGTGTCAGAACAAGCCTTGAATCTGGATATTTCAAGGTCAGCTTTTGAGCCATTATTATATGCTTTTTATAAAATAACTTGTATTTTGTCTCCCATGTCATGGTATGCTTAAGAGCTAACCAGTATATTATAATGAGTTCTGAACCAGTAGAGATCTAGATTATCTTACTCTGTAACACTGAATATGTAACTTAATTTACTTAGGATTCAGTTTCTTCATCTAAAAACTGAGGACAATAATTGTTATTTTTACCAGTGAGGATCAAATAACTGCATAAAGCATTTAACAAATCTTAAAATGCTACATGAATAACCATTATTTCTAGAAAAATTGTAGAATGCTGAAGGGAAAGAATCTTTTTTTAAAAATTTCTCCTGGGTTCTCCCCATTGCCTGGTGTAAAGAATTATATATAATACGCTACTAGTGAGAAATCAGTAAACAAATTGCTAGTAATCACTATTTTCTACCCTCTCCTGATTTATGTATGTGTGTGTGTGTGTGTGTGAGAGAGAGAGAGAGAGAGAGAGAGAGAGAGAGAGAGAGAGAGAGAGAGAGAGAGAGAGAAAGCACGCAGCAGTTTCTCCTAGGCACAAATGCATTGATCATTTCTGAAGTTGAATGACAAAGCTTTGAATGAAATTTAAGTAATTTGCTTTAGTTTTCATTTAAGAAAGCTACATGGTATAGTAAAAAGAATCCTGGATAGGAGTCAGGAAATCTTGATCCTTGATATCTTTATCTGTAAATTGAGGTTAGGCTAAATTATAGATTTCGTGCAGCTCTAATATGTACATCTATGAAAATAACACTGAAGAGGTGGGTTCCTGTTCTGCCACTAAGGGATTTTGTGATTTTATGCAAATGATTTAACCTCCTCTGAATTACATTTCTCATTAGTAAAGTGAAATGACAATAACTGTCAGGCTCTTTGTGGTTTAAATTCATTTAGCAATGTCTGACTGACCCCATGGACCATTTTCTTGGCAGAAATTCCAAAGCTGTCTCATATTTCCTTCTCTAGTGGATCACTATTTTGTTTTGTAGGTGATCCAGTGAAGCAAACAGGTTAGGTGAGTAACTAGCAAGTGCTTAAGGTGTTTGGAGTTGGGTCTTCCTGATAGAAAGGGAAACAAGTTAGAAACAAATTGGTTTCAAGCCAATGCTCTAACCTAACAGCTGCTCAAATGGACTCTTACTATTCTAATAATCTTTATTTCTATGATAAATTAAAAAATATATATATTTCAAAAATAAATTTCCAGTGCATTTGGTGTACAGGAAAATTAGGAAGAATTGGTGGGCATTACATAAGTTGTTTTTAAGAGATCAGTGTAAAATTTTTAAAATGTAACTTGATTAAAAACACATCAAAATTTCAATTTTTTTAATTGCTATTACAGGTTAAGCAAAGACTAGTTGCCTCCTCAGAAACTTGGGAAAGCACAGTCTTTACTTTTAGTAAATTAAAAATATGGTAGCTGCATTAAAAAAGAGGATAATGGTAGAATTCATTTGCCAGTTCCTTTTATCTAGCTTGCATGGGTACAGTTATTTATATGCTCATTCATGTATACAAATAAATGAATAAGAGCTTGGAAGTGAATAGGCACCAAGTTTTGAACACAAATATGTAATCAGCATTACCCTCAATTATACACTAAGTCAACTGCTCAAATTATGCAGCTAATGGGCTTTGTTTTATATTAACACATCTTCTGTGCCAAATGAATTGTCCTATCAATAATTCATAGCAGCTGCCTGGGGGGGGTTTATAATGTGGACCAATAGAGGGGGTACCTTGTATGTATGACCAATATTTGGAAAGATTAAGGTATTTCCATCAACCTTATTGAAAAGAAGCCAACTAAGAATGATTGTTTTCACATTCCCATGAATTTTTCATGTCCCAAAGACAGGATTCACAGCTTTGATAAGCAGTCCAGTGTTGTTATCCTGTCAGAGTACTTACCTTATCCTTCCATGCACACCGGACTGACAGCTAACCGAGTAAGAAGCCTGGCACATCTTTTATAGTCTACAGTGAAAATAAATCATAAATGGATCTATTAGTAGAGTATGGCTCCGAGACATGAATTGTCTTGATAAAATGTTTTCTAGCACAATTATATAATAACTGTAGTATCTGTCTTTAAAGTATAATTTCTCTAGGAACAACAAGGATATACTATCATCTTCAGTCATGGGTGCTAAGTTGTTTATTTAATAATTGATAGTACTTGAGGGGCTTCTGCCTCATTGGCAGAAGTGAAGAAATGACATAGTTTGAAGCAAGGACAAAAAATCTATACGAAGCTATTCATTCTGTCTGTCTGTCTCTCAGATGATCTAGATTCTATACTGTATCACATTCTTCGATTTTATCTATTGAGAAATAATTTTATTTCTATCAAGTACCAAATTAGCCCTATTTCAAGACAAATGATAATGATTATGAATAGTGTTTTTTAAATCCTTTCATGCTTTGGGCTCCAGAAATAAGGTACTTGCCTTATTAATGCAAAATTTTAAAATAATTTTATCTTTATTAGATCTAATTCATATTTCTCTGATGCTTTAAGATTTCCAGTGTTTTCCTCACAATAGTCTTGTGTTGATTGGACAATTATGATTACTTTAATTTTGTGCACTTAATATTTATTGAATTAGTGTATGAACATTACAAATTTGAAACCAGTTGGAGGTTCTATGACTTTGCCAGGATCATACAACTTTTAAATATCAAAACCAGGATTTTCATTTAAACTTTACTTCTATTATTTTCCAAGAATCACATATTCCTCACAAATACTTGCTGATTTTATCTTGCATTTTACTTTGAACTGTCTTTGAAAATGCCATATGCTATAGTGATATTGGATCATTTCTTATTTTCAATTTCTCAGAGGCGAGATATCAGCATTTCTTGAGTGATACTTCTAGCAGCTTAAATTTTTGTCTTCTCTGGCAGTTTTAACAGACCTTTTGTACCCAAGGTTGCTTCTAAGAAGAGCTAGTTTATCCACATGCCATTGGACAATTCCCTTAGGTGAGCTGTGATTATCAGGAAGAGTTGTAATAGAAAGAACATTAAACTTGTCATCAGGAGACCAAATTTTGGTCTTAAGTTTGGCCACTAGCTTTGTGTTTGGCCTTGAAAAAGACTCTTTACTTCCTTATTTTATGCCTGTAAAATGATAGGGCTGGGGCTGGAATAAATGTTCAAGGTCACTTTTAGCTTTAGTTCTTAATGGCTGCACAATTTCTCTTGAATTTGTACTTTTATATACTTATATATGACTATATTTGTATATGTGTGTGTATATACATACGTGTGTATATATATATGTATATCTATACACACGTATGAATACATGTGTATATATATACACACGTATGTATATCTATATTTAACTGTGAACATATGCATATCCTTATAATGTAAATTCCCTGAGAACAGAAACTATCATGCTTTTGGTTTGTATCCCCAGTGTCTAGAAGAATGCTTGATACATAGTGTTTAATAAAAACTGCATTAATTGATTGATTAATGACAGAACTTAGCTGTGCTTCTATCCATTTGGGCCTGCAAAAATGTAATTTCCTATATTGGGTTACTTGCTGTCTCAGGGAGGGGATTAGGTGGGGAGGGTGGGAGAAGAAACTTAAAATATAAGGTTTTGCAAAGATAAATGTTGATAACTATCTTTGCATGTGTTTTGAAAAATGAAAAGCTGTGTGTGTGTGTGTGTGTGTGTGTGTGTGTGTGTGACACAGAGAGAGAGAGACAGATAGCCAGACAGACACACAGAGAGGGAGAAAGGGAGAGAGTTTCTAATCCTGGCTTCATCACTTACTTATGTGACCCTGAATAAGTCACTTCTCTCAGGCTCAATTTCCTCATTTGTAATGAGAATAATACTTCTCTCCCTTCCTCACTGGGTTGTGAATAATTACTCTGTGATCTAATCTAAAAGAGAAATGTGTGATATTATTACTAATTCAGGCCTGTTATGAAGACCTAATAATTGTGGAAGAATAACTGATAAAGGCTACATTATTAAAATTTTTTTTTTTTTTATAAACAAACCTACACACGCTAAAGCTTATCACTAAGGCTTTTGGTGCACTATGTGTATGCATGACCATGGGGTCTGAGATTTTACAGTAAAATTGGAGGACAGTCTTTGTTTATTACCTTTCACTTCCCTTATGTATAGTAGGCAGGAGGGTTGATCATAAGGTTATGTGCCAACCAGCTGTGAGCTGATGCTCATACATTGAGAAACCCAATCATTTCATGTAATTCATATCATCAAGAGAACCTTGCTTACTCAATAAAGGTTTAATGGAGTCTAGTCACTGTATATATAATGGGAGATTTTGTTATGATGAATAATCACTGTAAATGGATGGTGGTGACATGACTCAGCTAAATAATTGCATGAAAATTTCAAGCTCCAAATTCTGGTGATATAATGTATAGTAGAATTTAGCATCCCACTTTGCCTTTAAAAAAATATTAAATCCTCAAGATCAGCCTACAATAAGGTGGTTCCAAGAAGCAAAAAAGGGGAGACAGGATCTAAGTTCAGTGAAACTCAAGCCTCCTTCTATAGATCAGCTAATATTGTATTTCACATCAGTTAAATTCTTATTCCAACCTGATCACTACCATACTCTGCCTAAAGATATTTGCATCCTGATATCTGTATTGCGAGCAAAATGGGAACATCATGGTTTTGGAGCTAGCCTATTGGATTGGAAATCAGTAGATCCAGATTCTGGTCTTAGCTTTACCCTTAATCAATTCTGGGACTGTAGGCAAATCGGTTACCTCTCTGGGTCTCAGTTTCCTTCTGTGGGAAATAAAGTGGTTGACTCGATGATCTCTTTTTAAGTTTTATCCCAGCTGGAACATTTTACAAACCAATTATTGCCAGGTACTTTTCACATAATGTATTTTTCAGCTTGTGTTCTAGAATTTTGATTTCATTAGGGGTAGGCAGTATATCCTAATAATACATATTAGCAACTTCTCTCTGATATAAGGCCTTACAAAGCTGCACTGAAGGTGAAGTGATTTGCTTAAAATTTACACAATTAGTATGTATCTTTTCAAGAGGTAGGTCTTGAGCTTAGTTTTTCCTCATTCCAAAACTGGCTTTCTATCCATGACTTCACACTGCTTTGGAAGTAGATGGATAGTGTAGTAGATAGAGCTAAAAAGCCCCAAGGTCATATCTGGTCTCATAAACTTAACTAGCTTGTAACTCTGGGCAAGTTAATCCCTGTTTGCCTCATTTCTTACATATAAGAGATGGGGATAATAAAAGTACCTATTTTCTAGGCTTGTTCTGAGGATTATATGAGATAATAATTGTAAAGTGTTCAGCACTGCCTGGCACATGATAAATACTACATTATTATTATTGTTTTATTATTACTTTACTAATATAAATAATAAGAGTGGGATGGCCAAACAAAGTAGAAAGTGCCAGCATGAAGAAAGAAAAATTATGCCAGGAAATAAATATTCCTACAGTATATCTTATTTTGGCCACTTGGACATGCATCCTGAATTGCTTTATAAGTGTTATATATGCTGTGCAAAATAAATGCTTTTACTTTTCATGAACTGGCTGCTTTGGCAGAAATATTGCTAAGATTACCTCCAGGGTAGTAGTCTGCTCAGCTAATCAGACCATCTGACCACTTTCTCTGAAAACAGAAAAGTGTTTAATACTCTAGTGTTTACATTTGTGATTGTGTTTAGGTTTCCTATACCTTAAATGTTGTTCCTTCCTTCATAAGATTGTAGACACAAGTCTAGAATTGGAATAGCTCTTACATGTCTAATCTTCCCCTGTTCATCCCTCACACTTCTTATTTTTCATATGAGGTGATTAGAAAGCTTAAGTCATCTGTTTGTCCAGAGTTATACAAGTAGTGTTACACAGATAATTAAAGCAGTCATAGGGTTGAAGCTCAAGCCTTTTACTCCAGAACCAATATTTTTCCTCCCATTCTATATGTTTCAGCAGGTTTTGTTCACCATTGACTGTGAATACTAATAATCCTAATGTGATATTTTGAATCAAGAAAAGGAAATTGATTTGCTAAAACATGGCAAACTAGAAAAGGATGTACATTGGGGTGAGAATAAAGAAAAGAGTGTATAAAGAAATCTCTGGAGAAAGTTCATGAGACAGAGATGTTTATGTACTTAAGCAATGAAAAGGAACCAATAAGATCGAGATGCAGTTTAGAATTGGACCAATGAAGAGAGTGACCTAGGGTTGAAGGCAAGCAGGAAACCAAGAATTCCAAAAAGCATAAAGGTTCTAGGAAGTAGGGGTCTGACTAACTCTGGGAGAAGTTCCTGGACCAGGCAGTGAGGGTGGCCATTGCAAGGTTCAAATGGAATGGTTCAGTTCAGTTACTCTGGTATTTACACCCTAGAGTCCAGCTCTTGGCAGCCACCCCTTCAGTAATTCATTCTTCACGTTTGTTTGGTTTTCGTATTCAAGCAGATACAAATATAGGCAAGAGGCCAGTATTCATAAACAAATGGATAATGAATCAGAGATTCATCCCATTCCTAAATGCCGCCCATAAATTTTTCCAAATGTCAATTTCTATATAAACTATTACTTGCTCCAATATTTAACTATCTTTATCAATATAATCCATTTTTAAGCAAATCATCTTCTAATATGTCCAATTCTATCACAACAAAGCAACATTTCACAGTAAAAATGAAGAAACAGGTCCATTTCAGTTGAAAAATGTACTCCATTTCATAGATCTAAACTTTATACTATATATGTCTCTATGTAAATAGCATCATGATACTTACATGCTGGAATGGTGCAGTCCCTAGTGTTGTGATAAAGTCTATGAAAGTGTTTGCTGCATTTGGGGCTAAAATATAGAGGACCTGGAAGAGAGAAATAGAAGATCATCTACTACTGTTCATCCAGACAACAATTCCAGTCAATGGATAGAAGAAATTCAATTAAAACTCACCTGTAAGATGTTTTAAAAACTTGTCTTTCATCCGCAAATCTCGAGGAACTATTTCTGTTTGAGAAGATGAAAATCATTAGCCTATTATCTAAGAAGAGCATTTGTTTCAGATTTAAGTTGCTAAGATTTCTTAAAAGTGGGCAAATTTATACATCTTCATCAACTTTTTTGATGTTTAATTAAAAAAAAAAGACGGTAGCCTTCCTTAATGTATGCAAGTTGTTAAAAAACATTAAGACCAATCTAGTGCACAGATTTGTTTTTAAGCAGCCTCAATCACCCATGTGGTGGTGTGGTCCAAAACACTAGATTAAAGATGGATATCAAGAAGCCACAGTATAAGAAAAATTTGTAGGTAATGTTTGCTCTTCTATAAATAGGATTGACTAGCTCTACTTTTTAGGCAGTTAGATCTTGGTATGGATACTTCCCTCAAACTAAAAACTGGAAAGTAAACAAGGAAGCATGCTGTAGGAAATTTGTAGTCAGGATGACTTGGATTAAAACACATTTTCAAGACACTAACTGGTGATCACAAGTCACTTAACTTTTCTATGCCTTAGTTTTCTCATCATCAAACTGAAGAGAGTGTATTCAATGGACTCTCTGGTTCCTTTGAATCCTTAAATTTATGGCTCCAAGGTAATTATAACAGTAATTATAGTAATTAAGGCAGAAGCAAAACCTGGGAATAACACTAATAACAATAGTAATAATTATATAGTGTTTGAAGGTTTGCATAGCACTTTATAGAAATTTTCATCTTATCCTCATAATAATCCTAGGAGTTAAATGCTATCATTATCCCTGTTTTGCAGATGAGGAAATTGGGTCAGACAATAGTTAAGTGATTTCCTCATGATCCCACAGCTAATAAGTATCTGAAGCTAGATTTGAACTCAGATATTCTCTATACTTAACTACCTAGTTGCCATTTTTGTTATCTATGAATAGCCCATTTAGTAAAAGACCCAAATGTACTCAAAGATATCTGTTGTCTGATATGAATAAATGGAAGTGTAATTTGATTCAGAAGATGAGATTCCCAGGAAACAAAACTGCCAATTGAATTACTCCTTGCACTCCTGTATTTATTTTATTTGCTTGCATTTGGTCTTCAGCAGATGGTAAAAGAAAAACTACCTTATTGATATCCAGCCTCATTCCCAGGCTTTGTTTGTGTTTTATTTATTTGGTCAACTTGAATCATTTTCATTTATTGGCTCTAAACTGGTAACTTAGTGATGATTGCATGTTTTTTGTTACACTTTCTGCCACAAGTGCTGTTCAGTTCCTGCCTCATTCCATCAAAGGAGACAATATTTCTATCTGAATCCTATTGGCTTTTGAGCTTAGAACTCTCTCAGGTGTCAGTCTTCATTTATTCCTAACTTTAGTGAGTCTAAAATTGACCTTATCATATTTGACCTAATTGTGTCATAAAGAACATTAAAAGCTTATATACTTTCCTCAGAGGTTCTCCCATGGGATAGGCTCTCTGGAGAGTGCCATGAAGAGAACTCTACATTTTCTTCTTAGTGGCAGCTGCCTTTCTAGAAAGATGCCCATTATAACTAAAGGCAGAAGTAGCAATTCAGGCCAGAAATTAATGATGCTGATAACTTGCAAGGAAGTGAGGAAATTATCACTACCTGTAACTGTTTTCTACTAATCTTATTTTTAAAGGTTTCTGTCTCCAAGAATTGTGCTTCTCTCTGGTTCAGTACAGAAGTGATTAAAAAAAAAAAAAAGAGTCAAAACACTGAACTTTACAATTCAACAGTAAAGCTTGCAAGCAAATGAAGAAAGAGTTGTGGGTGGTGGGATGGGTGGGTAAATTGAGTCTACTTGGGTACTTAGAAATTTAAAAACAAAAAAAAATTGACAAATTTATCAAAATGAAATTTTACAAATATAATCTTCCTTGCTATATTCTGCTATACAAAGCTCAATTTTTTTTTTCCCTTAAGGAGAAAACTTATTGGGGGTGCTTATATATGTATATAGTAATTATAAATGGAGAGGCTGACTTACCAACTCTTTGTTCATCAGGATAAATTCCATAGTCAGTGATTTCTCTCCTGCCCAAAGTATAGTCATGCTTGCTAAAAAATTGCAATCTGTTGTCCTCCCCCGAATGATATTTTTTAAGTTCCTGGATGATCTCCATGATTAAGTTTAAGAGAGTCTGCCTATCCTTGAGTTCTCGAGGTTCAGTCCTCCCTTGGCAAGATCCCACTGTCAATAATAACAGTGCCAGCCCCAGAACAACAGGACACCTCAGTCCACTCATTTCAATCAGCACAAAGATGGGAAAGGAGGTGCGTTAAGCAAGCAGTCAATCAGGAAAGAAATCCTCCACCTTCTCAGGACTTCTATTTCACTGAAAGAAAAGGAAGAAAGTCATTGGGTGGGGATAAGGGGACAAATAAAAGGGTGAGGGGCAAAAAAAAAAAATGCTACGGAAAGATGGGGGGAGGGTTGGAGGATGGCGCAAATGACCTAGTTTGTTTATTCACTCCCCCTTCCACTTTCCTCTTAGGGCTCACATAAAATCTGTTCACCTAGTGGGGAAAGCAGTCACTGGTTTCCGAGCTTCAGCAGGGATATGGGGGCTCGACTAACTAGGAGCTGCACTTTTCCAGAATCCAGTCCCACTTTAACGGGGAGGGAACCACACTCTGAAAAGTGGTCTCAGGCACCAAGAATGCTTGGACTAGATAGAGGGAGCCACATTCTGTAGGCATTGGGAGGGGGAAAAGGGAAGGGCATCCTTTAAAGACTAGCAGCTAACGAGCGCATGCACACACACACACACACACACACACACACACACACACACACACCCCTGAGTTCCCTAGAAGGCTACGGGTGCCTTCTAGACAAGACTCCCAACTTGGCAGCCTTTTCTGGGAGGCAGAATTGGGAGAATTGATCATATATTAGTATTGATCAGACCCCAACAAATCAGTGTTATAAATAGCATAGTTTTTTAGTTTCTCCTGGAAATCTCTATCTATCTGTCCATCTGTCTCTCTATTCTATAAAACATCTACCTGGGTAGCCTCTTCAAACGCCTGAACGCTCAATTACTTTCAAATCTTCTGGCCTTAATTTCCTCAGTAAACTTTCAATTTCGTCAGTAAAACGAAGGACTCTTACTAGTAACTTCTTCATCCTAAATTCCTGACACACGTCTATGTCATATCAAGATTTACAAAGAGCTTTCTGAGAACACCGTGAACTGATACTGTATTATTATGCCCGCGTTAGCTAGAGATAGAACAGCGTTGGCTGGGTGCCTTGCGCATAGTCACACAAATAGCAGAATCATAATTCGAACTTCAATGCTCCTCTCTATTCCACGCCAATCTACCTTTCTCCAGGTGTCTACGGATAGTTTATATGGACTTCTATAAATAACGTATATACCTGGTATGACTTCCCATTCTGAGCACAAAGTAACATCGGCTTCCACTCCCCAGCACCCTATGTCAAAGCAGACCAATACAGGTAGTTTTGAACAAAGTAGCCTTTCTCCCAGTACCTGAAAGTCGCGGAACATGCCGCCAAATCAACATTTTTCCTAGTTAGGTCACGCTCTTGGGGCTGACATTGCGCCCTACGCGCAACTGACTATCCGTCTCCAGTGCTCCCTGGTGCCCAATACTAGATCAGCTAAATTTGAATGGGGATCGAAGAGCGAATATATCGATCTCGTTTGAAAAACCAGGAAAGCGGGTGAAACAAAACCGAATCTGTGCCCACCCCAAGCACCCATGGTAGTCGGTGCTGACAGGAAAACTCCGCCTCAGTAGGCTGATGCCGCCACAGTGACTAGAGACTACAGTGTTCAGCTCTGGACCCACCAACTGATGCTGAAGGGGAGGGGGTGCTGGTATTGATGATGAAGACAAGCACAGATAAAAGGAAAGGATGGTAGAAGCGACTGAGAAGGTGGTAGATGCGACGGAAAAGGGTGGGGGTGAAAGGATATTCTATCCCCACCCTCTCCCCAAAGTCTCCCTTTGGGCAATTCCATCAAGCATCCACATGCCTGTGCCTTGGAGTTGCCATCGCACACCCGCTTTGATCCCCCAGGTTCTCTCCTATGCTATAATTCACACCCTAGAGCGGTAGAGGGTATGAAGGGTGAGAGGGAGCCTAAAAAGACACTTTGCCAATGATCGCTTGTTCCCCTGAAAAGCGGTTGGTTTCTTGGGAATCGGAACTCTGCCAAAGCAGAGGGGAGTTCTAGCTGAGACATGGTGTGTTTGTTACCTGCCTCTTCTTTCCCGAGAGTCGCTGCAGGAAACCGGACCACTGTATTCTGTTCTAGCGAGACAGGACAAAAGCAGACCAAGTACCGGCAGCCAAACTTTCCCGGTGGCCCCCCCTGTGCACGCGCCGGATTCTCAAACTACTCCATTCCAGCTTCGGTGCCGTCTCTGCTTATATAGGCTATAGGATGTGCATGAGGTGCCTGCGTTCAGGCTGATATTATCGACTTGAAAGTGGGTGGAAAACAATAAAAGTCCACTTGGCAACCTTGGGAGTGTTGTTGCCTGAAGTTTTCCCCCTTAGATCCTTTTGGCAGGGTCTCAGCCACTTCTTATTCTTCCTCCTGCAGACGTAAGGCTCAAGTCCCAAGTGGGTTAAAAAGCCTAAGTCTTTAATTAGAAACGCGTTAAGAAGCCTCTGAAATATTCATCCCCCTTTGTGTATCTTCCGTCAGATCTCCAACTCCCCCTTCCATCTCTCTCTCTCTCTCTCTCTCTCTCTCTCTCTCTCTCTCTTTCTCTCTCTCTCTCTCTCTCTCTCTCTCTCTTTTTCCCTCTCTCTCTCTCTTTTTCTCTCGACTATGTCACTGCTTTCCTGTCACTGTAATAAGATGAGAAGAGTGTTTACCAGGAACCTGGATCTGTTTATGTCTAAATGTGGATCTTAGGGCTATTAAATAAAGAGCTCATCGATTACTTCCACGTTTAATAAGTCGATTAAAATTTCTCTATTTAGGAGGGTGAGGTGGGACTCAGGGGACTTGCTCTTTAGAAGACCGAAAGCAGTTTTAGTTAGTGACCAAATCCCTAGTTTGTCAGCTTTTCAAGATTCATTAAGGATTTTCAACTCTTAACTACCTGACAAGAGCTGACAGAGACTAAAGAGGTGTGAGTAGATTAAACAATTATATTGGGACTTAAGCTGAATCCTGCTGAGAAGGGTGTGGGGTAATGCCCAGAGTGAAAATAAAGAGGAGAGGATAAAGATAACAAAGGAGTGCAGGGATATTCATTCAAGTGTCTATTCCCAACCGTTGCTGAAAATCTACTGGGTGACAGGCAAATAGTTTTTAGTGGAGAGCAGTGGTTTTAGAGTCAGACATTGCTGTCCTGCCTTAGTTCCTTTCTACTTGTGTAACCTTGAGCAAACTATTTCTCTCTGTGCCTCAATGTGTCTAAGAGATCATTGTATTTACCTCTTTACACAAGAGTGTTTTGAGGGACAAACTTTACAATCATTAAATAATTATGTAAAGGTGAATCATTATTTCACAATTAATCCCCCATTCACTCAATGTACTCATTTTGTGGAAAGGGGGAATGTAAGAGAGTTTTCATCAGAGTCTTGTTCGTGGAAAAAGATAAATATCACTGTAAAAACGTGGAAAGAGCATTCAACAAGCATTTATTAAACACCTATTGTGTTTTAGGCACTGGACTAGATAGTAGGAGACCTGCATTCCAAGTCCAAACCAGCTATTTGCTAGCAGTATTACTTTAGGCTAGTTATTTTTCCTCCCTAAGCCTTAATTTCCCTGCTTGTAAAATAAGAAAACTGGGCATGATGATTTCTAAGGGCTCTTCCAAATGATTATCTATAAACAGAATCAAAAGCATCCTCATTGAACTCCCCACCCAGAGCCTTCCTTCTTATAACTTTCTTTCCCTGTCACCCTGCCCTGCCCTTTTTAGTTTCAATTCCTTTCCTGAACCCTCTAATCAAATTGACTCAGTAACGATCCTCTTCCCTATTTCTGGGTTCCTGATAAAAGTCCTAAAAGACATACTTTTCCAAAGGAAACTCCTGAGGGACACTGGTCAAGTGCCTAGTAAATGCCTTGAAATGGAAAGAAAGCTGGTGATTATTTGAACTAGACATATTTTTGAGAATCTGGCATTTGCCTCAAATTTATTTTCTTGTAAAGTGAAATCTCAATCAATTGAGCAGTTTCCTATTTTATTGGAGCTTTCTGGGCAAAGGCTGGAAGTTCTCCAAGTCAGAGAATCTAATTGGGATAGGTGTTGTAAGTACAGTACCAGAAAGGGAGGGAATTGGCAAGAATTAAAAGCCTTCACCAGGAACTGAGGCTGTCACAAAAGTCAATAAGGTTGAAGATATGTGTGTGTGTATGTGTGTGTGTCTAGGGAATAAAATATTTAAATGTATCTTCACTTTAGCTTTATTTGGTGTGTGTGTGTGTGTGTGTGTGTGTGTGTGTGTGTGTGTATAATCCACTCCCTTTAAAAGCAAATAGTGAGATTCAACACTGAAAATATTTTCCAGACCATATAAATGAAACATTAAAGCTTAAAAAAAAAAGTCATTCAGAAAAAACAAAGTGAAAATGTACATAAGTAAATAGGATTTGAGCTGGAAAAAAAGACACAATGGATACTTTTTCTCCCTCATTGCTTCCTTCCTCTGTAATATATTTAAAAAAAAAACATTAAAAATCAAAATATAAAACAGTAAGCCCTTCCCATCTGTCAGACAGGGATGACAGTGACCCCTAGCGACAACAACCATCTTGTTTCATTCAGCCTTTAATTGCCCTGTGTTCTTGTCTGAACTGGAAGTCAAAGTATTGGGGGAAACTGCTGTCTTCATTTCCACTCTTTAAACTTAGATCTTTACATTCATTGTTCTCATTCTGTGTGTAACTTAGCTTTCACATCCATAATGAATGTGTGAGACTTCTTTTGACAAGGAAATATTTGAGCACACTGAGGATCAGAAGAGAATCTAGCTTTTAATTGACAAGCTACTTATTGCACTGACTCAAATTTCAATTAATTTTCATTAATCCTTTCATTTTTTTTTGCCAGAGTGCTTTACAAAACTAAATATCAAGCTTCTTAAAACTATACCAGTGGCCAACCTTCTCTGCACAATATACACATTTCTCTCCCCAAACTAACATTAGCCAAGAAGCTCTTGTCAGTCATTTTAAATACTTTCTCTTCTGTATAGCATAAAACTTATTGGCCAAGTTCAACTCTTGGCTTGGCCATATTCAACACCGGTTTAACTTGGAGCAATTAACTTTTCTAGGTTCCAGTGTTCATCTGTAAAGGGACTTTTGGATTTACATTTTCATCCAACTCTAAATCTAGATTGCTGTTATTCTTTTGGAGTAGTTAGAAAGTACAGTAGATAGAACAATACCCCTGGAGTTGTAAGGATCTGAGTTCAAATGTAACCTCAGACATTATCTATATGACCCTAAGCAAATCGTTTAACCCAGCAAATCATCTGTGAAATGAGTTGGAAAAGGAAATCGCAATCTACTCAAGTCTCTTTGTCAAGAAAACCCCAAATGGGGTCCTGAAGAGTTGGACAATACAGAAGTGACTTAATGACAATAAAAATGATTCTTTTGTTGCCAAATCTCAGAGCTTCTTTCTAGTTATGTTTCCCTCTACCCCAAACCTTGTAGAATACTGAAACTCTTATTTACCACCTACTTTATAGGACTGTTGTGATGAAAATACTCTGCAATTTTTAAAATGAAACTGACCTGTAAATTATTTTCTTTGTGTCAAATTTATTCCACGTACCTTTAATATTCTCAATCAAAGGAAGGTCTCTAGCATATTAGATAAATTTATGGGAAGACCTAGATAGGAATCACACAGGATAAGCAAGTAGGTAGGGAAAGAGAACAAATATGGAAAAAACTGAATCCATCAAAATAGTATATCAATAATATTTAATGCATTTATTAAGAGTTCACATTTGCCCAAAAGAAAACTTCAACAAGTAGATAATATTACAACAGCAGACTTCTAATGACCCATCTACTTAGGGCTCTATACTTCCTGGGATGTCTGATCCTTAAAGTGAGCATCTTCTAGTGTGCTCCAGGGTGACTGAAATGTAAAAAGAAAATTGGATTGGGAATTAGGATACTTGAATTTCAGTGGGAGCTCCCAAATCTACTTATTATGTTACTGTGGACAAATCATCTTTTTGAGATCTAGTTTTTTTCATTTTAAAATGGAAACAACAATATTTGGGGTACTTTACAAGCTTATCATTAGAAAAAAAGTTTTGTGAATCTCAAAGTACATAGAAATGGGAACTCCCATTACTTCTGTGTAGAAGGACAGAATCAAAGGAAGACAGAGGAGGTACTCCAAAGTTGGGTAAGTTAAGTTAGACAAAGTCCTGAACTTTTCAGTTTCTATAAACATTCACAAGTGTATTCAACTCTCTCTCTCTCTCTCTCTCTCTCTCTCTCTCTTTCTCTCTCTCTCACCTAATCTTACATCTCCTTCCTTTATCTCTATCTTTCTTTAAACCTGTCAAAAAATTTCAGTTCTCTATATTGAACTTTAATTTTATCATGTTTCCAAATATTTCTCCTTCTAATGGTGAAGTTGGTTCCACCCACAGTATTATACTAGTCCTCGGGCTCTTCTCTAGAAGCTATGTGGCCCATGGCCATAAGATTAGGCTCTATGAGTCTTTTTCCTGTGTCAGAATCTTATAACAAATAATTAGAGGTATGATAACATAATTCCAATTTTAGAATGTAAGATAATGGGAAAATATGAGTCATTTCATAAATTTGCTGAAAAATATGTTTTAAAAGGCGAGAGATAGTAGCATTCTGATATATCATATAAAATAGTATATTTTTAAAAAGCCTTTTTATATGTAAGCAAATGTGACTATTCATTTCCAGTGCAGTAGGTCACAAAATCTAACAAATATATCACTGAACTTCTCTCTGTCCTTTTGTCTACCAGTAAACCCTAGAATAGGCTCACTGTCACTTTTATAATTGGGTTTAGATGTTTCTTTTTAACTTGTGTCCCTTTTACATATTACCAAACTTAAAAAAGTTGGCTCTGATCTTTATTTTTTATTCCTTTGCTCAATTCTGTCAGTAACACTACACCTCTTTAATTTGTTTTAAAAGTTATTTAGCATTTTCCCTCAATTACCTATAAAAATAATTTTCAAAATTCATTTTTTTAAAATTTTGATTCATCCCCCTCCTTACTTTCCTTATTGAGAAGGCAAGCAATTTGATATAGGTTATACATATGTAGTCATATACAACAGATTTCCATATTGTTCATGTTGTAAAAGAAAACAAACAAAAGCAAAACCCAAGAAAAATAAAGAAAGCAAAAAAGTGTGCTTTGATCTGTATCCAGACTTCATCAGTTCTTTCTCTAGGAATGGATAGCATTTTTCATGATAAGTTTTATAGAATTGTTTTAGTTCATTTTATTGGTGAAAACTCACAGTTGATCATCTTACGATATTGCCTTTACTATGTACGGTATTTTCCTGGTTCTACTTATCTCATTTCACTTTGTATCAGTATACATAAGTTTTTCCAGGTTTATCTGAGAACAACTTTCTCATCATTTCTTAAATCACAATAGTATTCCACTGCAATCATATGCTGCAACTGTTTAGTCATTCCCCAGTAGATGGGCATCCCTTCAATTTCCAATTCTTTGCCACTAGAAAAGAGCTACTATATATATTTTTGAATATATAGGTCCCTTTCCTTTTTGTTTTTTTTATCTGTTTGTATCTATTTTGGTATACAGAACCAGTATGCATGGTATTGAACTTTGAGCATAGTTTCAAATTGTTATACATAATGGTTGAATCAGTTCACAACTGCACCAAGAATGCGTCAGTGTCTCAATTTTCCCACATCTACTCTAACATTGATCATTTTCCTTTTCTAAACTATTAAACAATCTAATATATGTGAGAGAGTACCTTAGCATTGTTTTAATTTGCATTTCTCTAA
Organism: Sarcophilus harrisii; assembly: GCF_902635505.1. Taxonomy (NCBI): domain Eukaryota; kingdom Metazoa; phylum Chordata; class Mammalia; order Dasyuromorphia; family Dasyuridae; genus Sarcophilus; species Sarcophilus harrisii. Next base: position 180,261,815 of record NC_045427.1, read on the forward strand.
TCAATAATGTTTTAGAGTGTTTTTTCATCTGGCTATAGATAGTTTTGATTAATTCATTGAAAATTGAATCATATATTTTGATTATTTACCAATTGGAGAGTGGTTCTTATTTTTATAAATTTGAGTCATTTTCTCTAAATTTGAGAAATGAGGTCTTTATCAGAGAAACTTACTTCAAACTTTTTTTTTTCATAATTATGATTTCTAACCATATTACTCTCAATCCTATTTCCCTTCTCTTTTTATTGTACTCTCTCTTTTCTTTCACCTGGTCCCTTCTCAAAAGTATTTTGTTTCTATCATCTCCTTCCCCTCCACTTTTATTCTCCTACTTGCTTGAAGGACAGGATAGATTTCTATATGCTATTGAGTATATATGTTGTTTCGTCTTTCAGCCAATTCCGAAGAGAGTAAGGTTCACATGCTCCACCCTGTTTCCTCTAAGTTCCCCTGCATTATAAAAGCATTTTCTTGCCCATTTTATGGGAGATAATTTACCCCATTTTGCTTTTTCCTTTCTCCCAATGCATTCTTCTTTTTTCCTACTTAATTTTATTTTTTTAGTTATCATACCAACATATTCAATTCATACCTGTACTCTCTATCTGTAAACATTCCAACTTCCCTAATAATAAGAAAATTCTTATGAGTTACAAGTACTGTCATCTCATTTATTAATATAAATAGTTTAATTTTATTAAGTCCCTTCTGATTTCCTTTCCTATTTACCTTGTTATATTTCTCTTGGGTATTGTATCTGAAAATCAAATTTTTTATTCAAGTCCAGTCTTTTCACAAGTAATAGTTGGAAGTCTTCATTTTATGAAATATCTATTTTTCCCCTTGAAGGATTATATTTCGTTTTACTGGATTGATGATTATTGGTTGTAATCTTACCTTTAATGTAGAAGCTGCTAAATCTTGTGTTATCTTGATGGTGGCTCCAGCATATTTGAATTGTTTCCTTCTGGAGACTTTCAATGTTTTCCTCTTGATCTGGGTGGTCTGGAATTTGTTGGGGGTTTTCATTTTTAGAATCTCTTTCAGGAGGTGATCAGTGGATTCTTTCAGTTTCTATTTTACCCTCTGGTTCTAGAGTTTCAGCTTAGTTTTATCTGATAATTTCTTCATTGATGTCTAGGTTCATTTTTTTCCTCCTTTTTTTGATCATTACTTTCAGGTACTCCAATAATTTCCCCTTTTTATATATTAATACATATTTGTGGAATAAAACAAGCACTTCCACAACCAAATATAATAAAAAAGGTAATTGTATATGAAATTGCAACTACTAAGGACAACTTACTATTCCTTTCAGATATATAACAAAATCCATATATATTTCCCTTTTTTCTTTCCTCCCCTCATTCCACCTTAGAGAAACCTACCATTAGACAGAATAGGTATACACACACACACACACACACACACGCACGCATGCATATATTTATGTAAGATTATTCTGTATATTTATCAGTTCTTTTTCTGGATGCATCTTTATATGTCTTTTATATTTAATTTGAGTATTTGTAATAGTTAAGATAATATTCACTCAAAGTCATTTTAAAAACAATGTTGCTACTGTGTAAAATGTTCTCTTGATTCTGCTCATTTCGTTCTTCATTTCTTTATGCAAATCTTTACA